>NC_064921.1:225374988-225999988 GCF_023897955.1 Schistocerca gregaria
GACACATAGACCTCTGCATTCTGTCTAATCTCTGATGTCTGTAACAGACGACTTAGTTTCGAACAAAATGTATTGATTGCTGTGATTATATGGATTTGAGAAACTCTTTTGGTGGTACATTCTGTGCTATATTTGTGCGGCTGCGTCTGGCGAACGTCTTCTGGTTGCAGAACTCATGCCTGTGTACTGTGGCAACGTGGATGCGACAACTACATCAATTGCAAGTACTCTAATAGAACAAACGAGGAGGATCTAATCAAGTGTCAGGATGGCCGAGCGGTCTAAGGCGCCAGACGCAAGGAACAGCCTTGGCTGCAGTAGCAGCTAGAGCCTTCTGGTCCTCGAATGAGGGCGTGGGTTCGAATCCCACTCCTGACACAGATTTTGTCGCTTCTCTGGAGCACCATGCATATCATTGAGATCCTTTGTAATGTGCAACAGCACGATACTGGCCGTGTTCTTCTAAGTGAAATCAAAAATTTGCATTAAACACAAGCGCACCTACGGCACCAAACTGTTTCTTCGGTAGTGTGAGCTACAAACAGAGAGTGTTAGTCGTAAATGCGGCGTTCCCCTCGTGAGGTTACTTCCGCGCCACAGCCACAAACACGTCAAAAGGGACACTTGTCGTATGAAAACGACTCTTGTCTAGAGATGACAGTGTGAGGAAACAGTGCAGGCTGACCAGTACATCATCTGTACAATAATAGTCGCTGATGAAATACAGAGAACTCGAAATAAATTCAAATACCCAAAGTATTACTTCATGGAGATTGCAACGTGATCAAAGCTTGAGATATTACTCGACACATAGACCTCTGCATTCTGTCTAATCTCTGATGTCTGTAACAGACGACTTAGTTTCGAACAAAATGTATTGATTGCTGTGATTATATGGATTTGAGAAACTCTTTTGGTGGTACATTCTGTGCTATATTTGTGCGGCTGCGTCTGGCGAACGTCTTCTGGTTGCAGAACTCATGCCTGTGTACTGTGGCAACGTGGATGCGACAACTACATCAACTGCAAGTACTCTAATAGAACAAACGAGGAGGATCTAATCAAGTGTGAGGATGGCCGAGCGGTCTAAGGCGCCAGACTCAAGGAACAACCTTGGCTGCAGTAGCAGCTAGAGCCTTCTGGTCCTCGAATGAGGGCGTGGGTTCGAATCCCACTCCTGACACAGATTTTGTCGCTTCTCTGGAGCACCATGCATATCATTGAGATCCTTTGTAATGTGCAACAGCACGATACTGGCCGTGTTCTTCTAAGTGAAATCAAAAATTTGCATTAAACACAAGCGCACCTACGGCACCAAACTGTTTCTTCGGTAGTTTGAGCTACAAACAGAGAGTGTTAGTCGTAAATGCGGCGTTCCCCTCGTGAGGTTACTTCCGCGCCACAGCCACAAACACGTCAAAAGGGACACTTGTCGTATGAAAACGACTCTTGTCTAGAGATGACAGTGTGAGGAAACAGTGCAGGCTGACCAGTACATCATCTGTACAATAATAGTCGCTGATGAAATACAGAGAACTCGAAATAAATTCAAATACTCAAAGTATTACTTTATGGAGATTGCAACGTGATCAAAACTTGAGATATTACTCGACACATAGACCTCTGCATTCTGTCTAATCTCTGATGTCTGTAACAGACGACTTAGTTTCGAACAAAATGTATTGATTGCTGTGATTATATGGATTTGAGAAACTCTTTTGGTGGTACATTCTGTGCTATATTTGTGCGGCTGCGTCTGGCGAACGTCTTCTGGTTGGAGAACTCATGCCTGTGTACTGTGGCAACGTGGATGCGACAACTACATCAACTGCAAGTACTCTAATAGAACAAACGAGGAGGATCTAATCAAGTGTCAGGATGGCCGAGCGGTCTAAGGCGCCAGACTCAAGGAACAACCTTGGCTGCAGTAGCAGCTAGAGCCTTCTGGTCCTCGAATGAGGGCGTGGGTTCGAATCCCACTCCTGACACAGATTTTGTCGCTTCTCTGGAGCACCATGCATATCATTGAGATCCTTTGTAATGTGCAACAGCACGATACTGGCCGTGTTCTTCTAAGTGAAATAAAAAATTTGCATTAAACACAAGCGCACCTACGGCACCAAACTGTTTCTTCGGTAGTGTGAGCTACAAACAGAGAGTGTTAGTCGTAAATGCGGCGTTCCCCTCGTGAGGTTACTTCCGCGCCACAGCCACAAACACGTCAAAAGGGACACTTGTCGTATGAAAACGACTCTTGTCTAGAGATGACAGTGTGAGGAAACAGTGCAGGCTGACCAGTACATCATCTGTACAATAATAGTCGCTGATGAAATACAGAGAACTCGAAATAAATTCAAATACTCAAAGTATTACTTTATGGAGATTGCAACGTGATCAAAACTTGAGATATTACTCGACACATAGACCTCTGCATTCTGTCTAATCTCTGATGTCTGTAACAGACGACTTAGTTTCGAACAAAATGTATTGATTGCTGTGATTATATGGATTTGAGAAACTCTTTTGGTGGTACATTCTGTGCTATATTTGTGCGGCTGCGTCTGGCGAACGTCTTCTGGTTGCAGAACTCATGCCTGTGTACTGTGGCAACGTGGATGCGACAACTACATCAACTGCAAGTACTCTAATAGAACAAACGAGGAGGATCTAATCAAGTGTGAGGATGGCCGAGCGGTCTAAGGCGCCAGACTCAAGGAACAACCTTGGCTGCAGTAGCAGCTAGAGCCTTCTGGTCCTCGAATGAGGGCGTGGGTTCGAATCCCACTCCTGACACAGATTTTGTCGCTTCTCTGGAGCACCATGCATATCATTGAGATCCTTTGTAATGTGCAACAGCACGATACTGGCCGTGTTCTTCTAAGTGAAATCAAAAATTTGCATTAAACACAAGCGCACCTACGGCACCAAACTGTTTCTTCGGTAGTGTGAGCTACAAACAGAGAGTGTTAGTCGTAAATGCGGCGTTCCCCTCGTGAGGTTACTTCCGCGCCACAGCCACAAACACGTCAAAAGGGACACTTGTCGTATGAAAACGACTCTTGTCTAGAGATGACAGTGTGAGGAAACAGTGCAGGCTGACCAGTACATCATCTGTACAATAATAGTCGCTGATGAAATACAGAGAACTCGAAATAAATTCAAATACCCAAAGTATTACTTTATGGAGATTGCAACGTGATCAAAACTTGAGATATTACTCGACACATAGACCTCTGCATTCTGTCTAATCTCTGATGTCTGTAACAGACGACTTAGTTTCGAACAAAATGTATTGATTGCTGTGATTATATGGATTTGAGAAACTCTTTTGGTGGTACATTCTGTGCTATATTTGTGCGGCTGCGTCTGGCGAACGTCTTCTGGTTGCAGAACTCATGCCTGTGTACTGTGGCAACGTGGATGCGACAACTACATCAACTGCAAGTACTCTAATAGAACAAACGAGGAGGATCTAATCAAGTGTCAGGATGGCCGAGCGGTCTAAGGCGCCAGACTCAAGGAACAACCTTGGCTGCAGTAGCAGCTAGAGCCTTCTGGTCCTCGAATCAGGGCGTGGGTTCGAATCCCACTCCTGACACAGATTTTGTCGCTTCTCTGGAGCACCATGCATATCATTGAGATCCTTTGTAATGTGCAACAGCACGATACTGGCCGTGTTCTTCTAAGTGAAATCAAAAATTTGCATTAAACACAAGCGCACCTACGGCACCAAACTGTTTCTTCGGTAGTTTGAGCTACAAACAGAGAGTGTTAGTCGTAAATGCGGCGTTCCCCTCGTGAGGTTACTTCCGCGCCACAGCCACAAACACGTCAAAAGGGACACTTGTCGTATGAAAACGACTCTTGTCTAGAGATGACAGTGTGAGGAAACAGTGCAGGCTGACCAGTACATCATCTGTACAATAATAGTCGCTGATGAAATACAGAGAACTCGAAATAAATTCAAATACTCAAAGTATTACTTTATGGAGATTGCAACGTGATCAAAACTTGAGATATTACTCGACACATAGACCT
The DNA here is from genome assembly GCF_023897955.1 of Schistocerca gregaria. Classification (NCBI taxonomy): domain Eukaryota; kingdom Metazoa; phylum Arthropoda; class Insecta; order Orthoptera; family Acrididae; genus Schistocerca; species Schistocerca gregaria. The sequence goes on from NC_064921.1 coordinate 225,379,027, forward strand.
CTGCATTCTGTCTAATCTCTGATGTCTGTAACAGACGACTTAGTTTCGAACAAAATGTATTGATTGCTGTGATTATATGGATTTGAGAAACTCTTTTGGTGGTACATTCTGTGCTATATTTGTGCGGCTGCGTCTGGCGAACGTCTTCTGGTTGCAGAACTCATGCCTGTGTACTGTGGCAACGTGGATGCGACAACTACATCAACTGCAAGTACTCTAATAGAACAAACGAGGAGGATCTAATCAAGTGTCAGGATGGCCGAGCGGTCTAAGGCGCCAGACTCAAGGAACAACCTTGGCTGCAGTAGCAGCTAGAGCCTTCTGGTCCTCGAATGAGGGCGTGGGTTCGAATCCCACTCCTGACACAGATTTTGTCGCTTCTCTGGAGCACCATGCATATCATTGAGATCCTTTGTAATGTGCAACAGCACGATACTGGCCGTGTTCTTCTAAGTGAAATAAAAAATTTGCATTAAACACAAGCGCACCTACGGCACCAAACTGTTTCTTCGGTAGTGTGAGCTACAAACAGAGAGTGTTAGTCGTAAATGCGGCGTTCCCCTCGTGAGGTTACTTCCGCGCCACAGCCACAAACACGTCAAAAGGGACACTTGTCGTATGAAAACGACTCTTGTCTAGAGATGACAGTGTGAGGAAACAGTGCAGGCTGACCAGTACATCATCTGTACAATAATAGTCGCTGATGAAATACAGAGAACTCGAAATAAATTCAAATACTCAAAGTATTACTTTATGGAGATTGCAACGTGATCAAAACTTGAGATATTACTCGACACATAGACCTCTGCATTCTGTCTAATCTCTGATGTCTGTAACAGACGACTTAGTTTCGAACAAAATGTATTGATTGCTGTGATTATATGGATTTGAGAAACTCTTTTGGTGGTACATTCTGTGCTATATTTGTGCGGCTGCGTCTGGCGAACGTCTTCTGGTTGCAGAACTCATGCCTGTGTACTGTGGCAACGTGGATGCGACAACTACATCAACTGCAAGTACTCTAATAGAACAAACGAGGAGGATCTAATCAAGTGTCAGGATGGCCGAGCGGTCTAAGGCGCCAGACTCAAGGAACAACCTTGGCTGCAGTAGCAGCTAGAGGCTTCTGGTCCTCGAATGAGGGCGTGGGTTCGAATCCCACTCCTGACACAGATTTTGTCGCTTCTCTGGAGCACCATGCATATCATTGAGATCCTTTGTAATGTGCAACAGCACGATACTGGCCGTGTTCTTCTAAGTGAAATCAAAAATTTGCATTAAACACAAGCGCACCTACGGCACCAAACTGTTTCTTCGGTAGTGTGAGCTACAAACAGAGAGTGTTAGTCGTAAATGCGGCGTTCCCCTCGTGAGGTTACTTCCGCGCCACAGCCACAAACACGTCAAAAGGGACACTTGTCGTATGAAAACGACTCTTGTCTAGAGATGACAGTGTGAGGAAACAGTGCAGGCTGACCAGTACATCATCTGTACAATAATAGTCGCTGATGAAATACAGAGAACTCGAAATAAATTCAAATACCCAAAGTATTACTTCATGGAGATTGCAACGTGATCAAAACTTGAGATATTACTCGACACATAGACCTCTGCATTCTGTCTAATCTCTGATGTCTGTAACAGACGACTTAGTTTCGAACAAAATGTATTGATTGCTGTGATTATATGGATTTGAGAAACTCTTTTGGTGGTACATTCTGTGCTATATTTGTGCGGCTGCGTCTGGCGAACGTCTTCTGGTTGCAGAACTCATGCCTGTGTACTGTGGCAACGTGGATGCGACAACTACATCAACTGCAAGTACTCTAATAGAACAAACGAGGAGGATCTAATCAAGTGTGAGGATGGCCGAGCGGTCTAAGGCGCCAGACTCAAGGAACAACCTTGGCTGCAGTAGCAGCTAGAGCCTTCTGGTCCTCGAATGAGGGCGTGGGTTCGAATCCCACTCCTGACACAGATTTTGTCGCTTCTCTGGAGCACCATGCATATCATTGAGATCCTTTGTAATGTGCAACAGCACGATACTGGCCGTGTTCTTCTAAGTGAAATCAAAAATTTGCATTAAACACAAGCGCACCTACGGCACCAAACTGTTTCTTCGGTAGTTTGAGCTACAAACAGAGAGTGTTAGTCGTAAATGCGGCGTTCCCCTCGTGAGGTTACTTCCGCGCCACAGCCACAAACACGTCAAAAGGGACACTTGTCGTATGAAAACGACTCTTGTCTAGAGATGACAGTGTGAGGAAACAGTGCAGGCTGACCAGTACATCATCTGTACAATAATAGTCGCTGATGAAATACAGAGAACTCGAAATAAATTCAAATACTCAAAGTATTACTTTATGGAGATTGCAACGTGATCAAAACTTGAGATATTACTCGACACATAGACCTCTGCATTCTGTCTAATCTCTGATGTCTGTAACAGACGACTTAGTTTCGAACAAAATGTATTGATTGCTGTGATTATATGGATTTGAGAAACTCTTTTGGTGGTACATTCTGTGCTATATTTGTGCGGCTGCGTCTGGCGAACGTCTTCTGGTTGCAGAACTCATGCCTGTGTACTGTGGCAACGTGGATGCGACAACTACATCAACTGCAAGTACTCTAATAGAACAAACGAGGAGGATCTAATCAAGTGTCAGGATGGCCGAGCGGTCTAAGGCGCCAGACTCAAGGAACAACCTTGGCTGCAGTAGCAGCTAGAGCCTTCTGGTCCTCGAATGAGGGCGTGGGTTCGAATCCCACTCCTGACACAGATTTTGTCGCTTCTCTGGAGCACCATGCATATCATTGAGATCCTTTGTAATGTGCAACAGCACGATACTGGCCGTGTTCTTCTAAGTGAAATCAAAAATTTGCATTAAACACAAGCGCACCTACGGCACCAAACTGTTTCTTCGGTAGTTTGAGCTACAAACAGAGAGTGTTAGTCGTAAATGCGGCGTTCCCCTCGTGAGGTTACTTCCGCGCCACAGCCACAAACACGTCAAAAGGGACACTTGTCGTATGAAAACGACTCTTGTCTAGAGATGACAGTGTGAGGAAACAGTGCAGGCTGACCAGTACATCATCTGTACAATAATAGTCGCTGATGAAATACAGAGAACTCGAAATAAATTCAAATACTCAAAGTATTACTTTATGGAGATTGCAACGTGATCAAAACTTGAGATATTACTCGACACATAGACCTCTGCATTCTGTCTAATCTCTGATGTCTGTAACAGACGACTTAGTTTCGAACAAAATGTATTGATTGCTGTGATTATATGGATTTGAGAAACTCTTTTGGTGGTACATTCTGTGCTATATTTGTGCGGCTGCGTCTGGCGAACGTCTTCTGGTTGCAGAACTCATGCCTGTGTACTGTGGCAACGTGGATGCGACAACTACATCAACTGCAAGTACTCTAATAGAACAAACGAGGAGGATCTAATCAAGTGTCAGGATGGCCGAGCGGTCTAAGGCGCCAGACTCAAGGAACAACCTTGGCTGCAGTAGCAGCTAGAGCCTTCTGGTCCTCGAATGAGGGCGTGGGTTCGAATCCCACTCCTGACACAGATTTTGTCGCTTCTCTGGAGCACCATGCATATCATTGAGATCCTTTGTAATGTGCAACAGCACGATACTGGCCGTGTTCTTCTAAGTGAAATAAAAAATTTGCATTAAACACAAGCGCACCTACGGCACCAAACTGTTTCTTCGGTAGTGTGAGCTACAAACAGAGAGTGTTAGTCGTAAATGCGGCGTTCCCCTCGTGAGGTTACTTCCGCGCCACAGCCACAAACACGTCAAAAGGGACACTTGTCGTATGAAAACGACTCTTGTCTAGAGATGACAGTGTGAGGAAACAGTGCAGGCTGACCAGTACATCATCTGTACAATAATAGTCGCTGATGAAATACAGAGAACTCGAAATAAATTCAAATACTCAAAGTATTACTTTATGGAGATTGCAACGTGATCAAAACTTGAGATATTACTCGACACATAGACCTCTGCATTCTGTCTAATCTCTGATGTCTGTAACAGACGACTTAGTTTCGAACAAAATGTATTGATTGCTGTGATTATATGGATTTGAGAAACTCTTTTGGTGGTACATTCTGTGCTATATTTGTGCGGCTGCGTCTGGCGAACGTCTTCTGGTTGCAGAACTCATGCCTGTGTACTGTGGCAACGTGGATGCGACAACTACATCAACTGCAAGTACTCTAATAGAACAAACGAGGAGGATCTAATCAAGTGTCAGGATGGCCGAGCGGTCTAAGGCGCCAGACTCAAGGAACAACCTTGGCTGCAGTAGCAGCTAGAGCCTTCTGGTCCTCGAATGAGGGCGTGGGTTCGAATCCCACTCCTGACACAGATTTTGTCGCTTCTCTGGAGCACCATGCATATCATTGAGATCCTTTGTAATGTGCAACAGCACGATACTGGCCGTGTTCTTCTAAGTGAAATCAAAAATTTGCATTAAACACAAGCGCACCTACGGCACCAAACTGTTTCTTCGGTAGTGTGAGCTACAAACAGAGAGTGTTAGTCGTAAATGCGGCGTTCCCCTCGTGAGGTTACTTCCGCGCCACAGCCACAAACACGTCAAAAGGGACACTTGTCGTATGAAAACGACTCTTGTCTAGAGATGACAGTGTGAGGAAACAGTGCAGGCTGACCAGTACATCATCTGTACAATAATAGTCGCTGATGAAATACAGAGAACTCGAAATAAATTCAAATACCCAAAGTATTACTTTATGGAGATTGCAACGTGATCAAAACTTGAGATATTACTCGACACATAGACCTCTGCATTCTGTCTAATCTCTGATGTCTGTAACAGACGACTTAGTTTCGAACAAAATGTATTGATTGCTGTGATTATATGGATTTGAGAAACTCTTTTGGTGGTACATTCTGTGCTATATTTGTGCGGCTGCGTCTGGCGAACGTCTTCTGGTTGCAGAACTCATGCCTGTGTACTGTGGCAACGTGGATGCGACAACTACATCAACTGCAAGTACTCTAATAGAACAAACGAGGAGGATCTAATCAAGTGTCAGGATGGCCGAGCGGTCTAAGGCGCCAGACTCAAGGAACAACCTTGGCTGCAGTAGCAGCTAGAGCCTTCTGGTCCTCGAATGAGGGCGTGGGTTCGAATCCCACTCCTGACACAGATTTTGTCGCTTCTCTGGAGCACCATGCATATCATTGAGATCCTTTGTAATGTGCAACAGCACGATACTGGCCGTGTTCTTCTAAGTGAAATAAAAAATTTGAATTAAACACAAGCGCACCTACGGCACCAAACTGTTTCTTCGGTAGTGTGAGCTACAAACAGAGAGTGTTAGTCGTAAATGCGGCGTTCCCCTCGTGAGGTTACTTCCGCGCCACAGCCACAAACACGTCAAAAGGGACACTTGTCGTATGAAAACGACTCTTGTCTAGAGATGACAGTGTGAGGAAACAGTGCAGGCTGACCAGTACATCATCTGTACAATAATAGTCGCTGATGAAATACAGAGAACTCGAAATAAATTCAAATACTCAAAGTATTACTTTATGGAGATTGCAACGTGATCAAAACTTGAGATATTACTCGACACATAGACCTCTGCATTCTGTCTAATCTCTGATGTCTGTAACAGACGACTTAGTTTCGAACAAAATGTATTGATTGCTGTGATTATATGGATTTGAGAAACTCTTTTGGTGGTACATTCTGTGCTATATTTGTGCGGCTGCGTCTGGCGAACGTCTTCTGGTTGCAGAACTCATGCCTGTGTACTGTGGCAACGTGGATGCGACAACTACATCAACTGCAAGTACTCTAATAGAACAAACGAGGAGGATCTAATCAAGTGTCAGGATGGCCGAGCGGTCTAAGGCGCCAGACTCAAGGAACAACCTTGGCTGCAGTAGCAGCTAGAGCCTTCTGGTCCTCGAATGAGGGCGTGGGTTCGAATCCCACTCCTGACACAGATTTTGTCGCTTCTCTGGAGCACCATGCATATCATTGAGATCCTTTGTAATGTGCAACAGCACGATACTGGCCGTGTTCTTCTAAGTGAAATCAAAAATTTGCATTAAACACAAGCGCACCTACGGCACCAAACTGTTTCTTCGGTAGTGTGAGCTACAAACAGAGAGTGTTAGTCGTAAATGCGGCGTTCCCCTCGTGAGGTTACTTCCGCGCCACAGCCACAAACACGTCAAAAGGGACACTTGTCGTATGAAAACGACTCTTGTCTAGAGATGACAGTGTGAGGAAACAGTGCAGGCTGACCAGTACATCATCTGTACAATAATAGTCGCTGATGAAATACAGAGAACTCGAAATAAATTCAAATACCCAAAGTATTACTTTATGGAGATTGCAACGTGATCAAAACTTGAGATATTACTCGACACATAGACCTCTGCATTCTGTCTAATCTCTGATGTCTGTAACAGACGACTTAGTTTCGAACAAAATGTATTGATTGCTGTGATTATATGGATTTGAGAAACTCTTTTGGTGGTACATTCTGTGCTATATTTGTGCGGCTGCGTCTGGCGAACGTCTTCTGGTTGCAGAACTCATGCCTGTGTACTGTGGCAACGTGGATGCGACAACTACATCAACTGCAAGTACTCTAATAGAACAAACGAGGAGGATCTAATCAAGTGTCAGGATGGCCGAGCGGTCTAAGGCGCCAGACTCAAGGAACAACCTTGGCTGCAGTAGCAGCTAGAGCCTTCTGGTCCTCGAATGAGGGCGTGGGTTCGAATCCCACTCCTGACACAGATTTTGTCGCTTCTCTGGAGCACCATGCATATCATTGAGATCCTTTGTAATGTGCAACAGCACGATACTGGCCGTGTTCTTCTAAGTGAAATCAAAAATTTGCATTAAACACAAGCGCACCTACGGCACCAAACTGTTTCTTCGGTAGTTTGAGCTACAAACAGAGAGTGTTAGTCGTAAATGCGGCGTTCCCCTCGTGAGGTTACTTCCGCGCCACAGCCACAAACACGTCAAAAGGGACACTTGTCGTATGAAAACGACTCTTGTCTAGAGATGACAGTGTGAGGAAACAGTGCAGGCTGACCAGTACATCATCTGTACAATAATAGTCGCTGATGAAATACAGAGAACTCGAAATAAATTCAAATACTCAAAGTATTACTTTATGGAGATTGCAACGTGATCAAAACTTGAGATATTACTCGACACATAGACCTCTGCATTCTGTCTAATCTCTGATGTCTGTAACAGACGACTTAGTTTCGAACAAAATGTATTGATTGCTGTGATTATATGGATTTGAGAAACTCTTTTGGTGGTACATTCTGTGCTATATTTGTGCGGCTGCGTCTGGCGAACGTCTTCTGGTTGCAGAACTCATGCCTGTGTACTGTGGCAACGTGGATGCGACAACTACATCAACTGCAAGTACTCTAATAGAACAAACGAGGAGGATCTAATCAAGTGTCAGGATGGCCGAGCGGTCTAAGGCGCCAGACTCAAGGAACAACCTTGGCTGCAGTAGCAGCTAGAGCCTTCTGGTCCTCGAATGAGGGCGTGGGTTCGAATCCCACTCCTGACACAGATTTTGTCGCTTCTCTGGAGCACCATGCATATCATTGAGATCCTTTGTAATGTGCAACAGCACGATACTGGCCGTGTTCTTCTAAGTGAAATAAAAAATTTGCATTAAACACAAGCGCACCTACGGAACCAAACTGTTTCTTCGGTAGTGTGAGCTACAAACAGAGAGTGTTAGTCGTAAATGCGGCGTTCCCCTCGTGAGGTTACTTCCGCGCCACATCCACAAACACGTCAAAAGGGACACTTGTCGTATGAAAACGACTCTTGTCTAGAGATGACAGTGTGAGGAAACAGTGCAGGCTGACCAGTACATCATCTGTACAATAATAGTCGCTGATGAAATACAGAGAACTCGAAATAAATTCAAATACTCAAAGTATTACTTTATGGAGATTGCAACGTGATCAAAACTTGAGATATTACTCGACACATAGACCTCTGCATTCTGTCTAATCTCTGATGTCTGTAACAGACGACTTAGTTTCGAACAAAATGTATTGATTGCTGTGATTATATGGATTTGAGAAACTCTTTTGGTGGTACATTCTGTGCTATATTTGTGCGGCTGCGTCTGGCGAACGTCTTCTGGTTGCAGAACTCATGCCTGTGTACTGTGGCAACGTGGATGCGACAACTACATCAACTGCAAGTACTCTAATAGAACAAACGAGGAGGATCTAATCAAGTGTCAGGATGGCCGAGCGGTCTAAGGCGCCAGACTCAAGGAACAACCTTGGCTGCAGTAGCAGCTAGAGCCTTCTGGTCCTCGAATGAGGGCGTGGGTTCGAATCCCACTCCTGACACAGATTTTGTCGCTTCTCTGGAGCACCATGCATATCATTGAGATCCTTTGTAATGTGCAACAGCACGATACTGGCCGTGTTCTTCTAAGTGAAATCAAAAATTTGCATTAAACACAAGCGCACCTACGGCACCAAACTGTTTCTTCGGTAGTGTGAGCTACAAACAGAGAGTGTTAGTCGTAAATGCGGCGTTCCCCTCGTGAGGTTACTTCCGCGCCACAGCCACAAACACGTCAAAAGGGACACTTGTCGTATGAAAACGACTCTTGTCTAGAGATGACAGTGTGAGGAAACAGTGCAGGCTGACCAGTACATCATCTGTACAATAATAGTCGCTGATGAAATACAGAGAACTCGAAATAAATTCAAATACCCAAAGTATTACTTTATGGAGATTGCAACGTGATCAAAACTTGAGATATTACTCGACACATAGACCTCTGCATTCTGTCTAATCTCTGATGTCTGTAACAGACGACTTAGTTTCGAACAAAATGTATTGATTGCTGTGATTATATGGATTTGAGAAACTCTTTTGGTGGTACATTCTGTGCTATATTTGTGCGGCTGCGTCTGGCGAACGTCTTCTGGTTGCAGAACTCATGCCTGTGTACTGTGGCAACGTGGATGCGACAACTACATCAACTGCAAGTACTCTAATAGAACAAACGAGGAGGTTCTAATCAAGTGTCAGGATGGCCGAGCGGTCTAAGGCGCCAGACTCAAGGAACAACCTTGGCTGCAGTAGCAGCTGCAGCCTTCTGGTCCTCGAATGAGGGCGTGGGTTCGAATCCCACTCCTGACACAGATTTTGTCGCTTCTCTGGAGCACCATGCATATCATTGAGATCCTTTGTAATGTGCAACAGCACGATACTGGCCGTGTTCTTCTAAGTGAAATCAAAAATTTGCATTAAACACAAGCGCACCTACGGCACCAAACTGTTTCTTCGGTAGTGTGAGCTACAAACAGAGAGTGTTAGTCGTAAATGCGGCGTTCCCCTCGTGAGGTTACTTCCGCGCCACAGCCACAAACACGTCAAAAGGGACACTTGTCGTATGAAAACGACTCTTGTCTAGAGATGACAGTGTGAGGAAACAGTGCAGGCTGACCAGTACATCATCTGTACAATAATAGTCGCTGATGAAATACAGAGAACTCGAAATAAATTCAAATACTCAAAGTATTACTTTATGGAGATTGCAACGTGATCAAAACTTGAGATATTACTCGACACATAGACCTCTGCATTCTGTCTAATCTCTGATGTCTGTAACAGACGACTTAGTTTCGAACAAAATGTATTGATTGCTGTGATTATATGGATTTGAGAAACTCTTTTGGTGGTACATTCTGTGCTATATTTGTGCGGCTGCGTCTGGCGAACGTCTTCTGGTTGCAGAACTCATGCCTGTGTACTGTGGCAACGTGGATGCGACAACTACATCAACTGCAAGTACTCTAATAGAACAAACGAGGAGGATCTAATCAAGTGTCAGGATGGCCGAGCGGTCTAAGGCGCCAGACTCAAGGAACAACCTTGGCTGCAGTAGCAGCTAGAGCCTTCTGGTCCTCGAATGAGGGCGTGGGTTCGAATCCCACTCCTGACACAGATTTTGTCGCTTCTCTGGAGCACCATGCATATCATTGAGATCCTTTGTAATGTGCAACAGCACGATACTGGCCGTGTTCTTCTAAGTGAAATCAAAAATTTGCATTAAACACAAGCGCACCTACGGCACCAAACTGTTTCTTCGGTAGTGTGAGCTACAAACAGAGAGTGTTAGTCGTAAATGCGGCGTTCCCCTCGTGAGGTTACTTCCGCGCCACAGCCACAAACACGTCAAAAGGGACACTTGTCGTATGAAAACGACTCTTGTCTAGAGATGACAGTGTGAGGAAACAGTGCAGGCTGACCAATACATCATCTGTACAATAATAGTCGCTGATGAAATACAGAGAACTCGAAATAAATTCAAATACTCAAAGTATTACTTTATGGAGATTGCAACGTGATCAAAACGTGAGATATTACTCGACACATAGACCTCTGCATTCTGTCTAATCTCTGATGTCTGTAACAGACGACTTAGTTTCGAACAAAATGTATTGATTGCTGTGATTATATGGATTTGAGAAACTCTTTTGGTGGTACATTCTGTGCTATATTTGTGCGGCTGCGTCTGGCGAACGTCTTCTGGTTGCAGAACTCATGCCTGTGTACTGTGGCAACGTGGATGCGACAACTACATCAACTGCAAGTACTCTAATAGAACAAACGAGGAGGACCTAATCAAGTGTCAGGATGGCCGAGCGGTCTAAGGCGCCAGACTCAAGGAACAACCTTGGCTGCAGTAGCAGCTAGAGCCTTCTGGTCCTCGAATGAGGGCGTGGGTTCGAATCCCACTCCTGACACAGATTTTGTCACTTCTCTGGAGCACCATGCATATCATTGAGATCCTTTGTAATGTGCAACAGCACGATACTGGCCGTGTTCTTCTAAGTGAAATCAAAAATTTGCATTAAACACAAGCGCACCTACGGCACCAAACTGTTTCTTCGGTAGTGTGAGCTACAAACAGAGAGTGTTAGTCGTAAATGCGGCGTTCCCCTCGTGAGGTTACTTCCGCGCCACAGCCACAAACACGTCAAAAGGGACACTTGTCGTATGAAAACGACTCTTGTCTAGAGATGACAGTGTGAGGAAACAGTGCAGGCTGACCAGTACGTCATCTGTACAATAATAGTCGCTGATGAAATACAGAGAACTCGAAATAAATTCAAATACTCAAAGTATTACTTTATGGAGATTGCAACGTGATCAAAACTTGAGATATTACTCGACACATAGACCTCTGCATTCTGTCTAATTTCTGATGTCTGTAACAGACGACTTAGTTTCGAACAAAATGTATTGATTGCTGTGATTATATGGATTTGAGAAACTCTTTTGGTGGTACATTCTGTGCTATATTTGTGCGGCTGCGTCTGGCGAACGTCTTCTGGTTGCAGAACTCATGCCTGTGTACTGTGGCAACGTGGATGCGACAACTACATCAACTGCAAGTACTCTAATAGAACAAACGAGGAGGATCTAATCAAGTGTCAGGATGGCCGAGCGGTCTAAGGCGCCAGACTCAAGGAACAACCTTGGCTGCAGTAGCAGCTAGAGCCTTCTGGTCCTCGAATGAGGGCGTGGGTTCGAATCCCACTCCTGACACAGATTTTGTCGCTTCTCTGGAGCACCATGCATATCATTGAGATCCTTTGTAATGTGCAACAGCACGATACTGGCCGTGTTCTTCTAAGTGAAATCAAAAATTTGCATTAAACACAAGCGCACCTACGGCACCAAACTGTTTCTTCGGTAGTGTGAGCTACAAACAGAGAGTGTTAGTCGTAAATGCGGCGTTCCCCTCGTGAGGTTACTTCCGCGCCACAGCCACAAACACGTCAAAAGGGACACTTGTCGTATGAAAACGACTCTTGTCTAGAGATGACAGTGTGAGGAAACAGTGCAGGCTGACCAGTACATCATCTGTACAATAATAGTCGCTGATGAAATACAGAGAACTCGAAATAAATTCAAATACTCAAAGTATTACTTTATGGAGATTGCAACGTGATCAAAACTTGAGATATTACTCGACACATAGACCTCTGCATTCTGTCTAATCTCTGATGTCTGTAACAGACGACTTAGTTTCGAACAAAATGTATTGATTGCTGTGATTATATGGATTTGAGAAACTCTTTTGGTGGTACATTCTGTGCTATATTTGTGCGGCTGCGTCTGGCGAACGTCTTCTGGTTGCAGAACTCATGCCTGTGTACTGTGGCAACGTGGATGCGACAACTACATCAACTGCAAGTACTCTAATAGAACAAACGAGGAGGATCTAATCAAGTGTCAGGATGGCCGAGCGGTCTAAGGCGCCAGACTCAAGGAACAACCTTGGCTGCAGTGGCAGCTAGAGCCTTCTGGTCCTCGAATGAGGGCGTGGGTTCGAATCCCACTCCTGACACAGATTTTGTCGCTTCTCTGGAGCACCATGCATATCATTGAGATCCTTTGTAATGTGCAACAGCACGATACTGGCCGTGTTCTTCTAAGTGCAATCAAAAATTTGCATTAAACACAAGCGCACCTACGGCACCAAACTGTTTCTTCGGTAGTGTGAGCTACAAACAGAGAGTGTTAGTCGTAAATGCGGCGTTCGCCTCGTGAGGTTATTTCCGCGCCACAGCCACAAACACGTCAAAAGGGACACTTGTCGTATGAAAACGACTCTTGTCTAGAGATGACAGTGTGAGGAAACAGTGCAGGCTGACCAGTACATCATCTGTACAATAATAGTCGCTGATGAAATACAGAGAACTCGAAATAAATTCAAATACTCAAAGTATTACTTTATGGAGATTGCAACGTGATCAAAACTTGAGATATTACTCGACACATAGACCTCTGCATTCTGTCTAATCTCTGATGTCTGTAACAGACGACTTAGTTTCGAACAAAATGTATTGATTGCTGTGATTATATGGATTTGAGAAACTCTTTTGGTGGTACATTCTGTGCTATATTTGTGCGGCTGCGTCTGGCGAACGTCTTCTGGTTGCAGAACTCATGCCTGTGTACTGTGGCAACGTGGATGCGACAACTACATCAACTGCAAGTACTCTAATAGAACAAACGAGGAGGATCTAATCAAGTGTCAGGATGGCCGAGCGGTCTAAGGCGCCAGACTCAAGGAACAACCTTGGCTGCAGTAGCAGCTACAGCCTTCTGTTCCTCGAATGAGGGCGTGGGTTCGAATCCCACTCCTGACACAGATTTTGTTGCTTCTCTGGAGCACCATGCATATCATTGAGATCCTTTGTAATGTGCAACAGCACGATACTGGCCGTGTTCTTCTAAGTGAAATCAAAAATTTGCATTAAACACAAGCGCACCTACGGCACCAAACTGTTTCTTCGGTAGTGTGAGCTACAAACAGAGAGTGTTAGTCGTAAATGCGGCGTTCCCCTCGTGAGGTTACTTCCGCGCCACAGCCACAAACACGTCAAAAGGGACACTTGTCGTATGAAAACGACTCTTGTCTAGAGATGACAGTGTGAGGAAACAGTGCAGGCTGACCAGTACATCATCTGTACAATAATAGTCGCTGATGAAATACAGAGAACTCGAAATAAATTCAAATACTCAAAGTATTACTTTATGGAGATTGCAACGTGATCAAAACTTGAGATATTACTCGACACATAGACCTCTGCATTCTGTCTAATCTCTGATGTCTGTAACAGACGACTTAGTTTCGAACAAAATGTATTGATTGCTGTGATTATATGGATTTGAGAAACTCTTTTGGTGGTACATTCTGTGCTATATTTGTGCGGCTGCGTCTGGCGAACGTCTTCTGGTTGCAGAACTCATGCCTGTGTACTGTGGCAACGTGGATGCGACAACTACATCAACTGCAAGTACTCTAATAGAACAAACGAGGAGGATCTAATCAAGTGTCAGGATGGCCGAGCGGTCTAAGGCGCCAGACTCAAGGAACTACCTTGGCTGCAGTGGCAGCTAGAGCCTTCTGGTCCTCGAATGAGGGTGTGGGTTCGAATCCTACTCCTGACACAGATTTTGTCGCTTCTCTGGAGCACCATGCATATCATTGAGATCCTTTGTAATGTGCAACAGCACGATACTGGCCTTGTTCTTCTAAGTGAAATCAAAAATTTGCATTAAGCACAAGCGCACCTACGGCACCAAACTGTTTCTTCGGTAGTGTGAGCTACAAACAGAGAGTGTTAGTCGTAAATGCGGCGTTCCCCTCATGAGGTTACTTCCGCGCCACAGCCACAAACACGTCAAAAGGGACACTTGTCGTATGAAAACGACTCTTGTCTAGAGATGACAGTGTGAGGAAACAGTGCAGGCTGACCAGTACATCATCTGTACAATAATAGTCGCTGATGAAATACAGAGAACTCGAAATAAATTCAAATACTCAAAGTATTACTTTATGGAGATTGCAACGTGATCAAAACTTGAGATATTACTCGACACATAGACCTCTGCATTCTGTCTAATCTCTGATGTCTGTAACAGACGACTTAGTTTCGAACAAAATGTATTGATTGCTGTGATTATATGGATTTGAGAAACTCTTTTGGTGGTACATTCTGTGCTATATTTGTGCGGCTGCGGCTGGCGAACGTCTTCTGGTTGCAGAACTCATGCCTGTGTACTGTGGCAACGTGGATGCGACAACTACATCAACTGCAAGTACTCTAATAGAACAAACGAGGAGGATCTAATCAAGTGTCAGGATGGCCGAGCGGTCTAAGGCGCCAGACTCAAGGAACAACCTTGGCTGCAGTAGCAGCTAGAGCCTTCTGGTCCTCGAATGAGGGCGTGGGTTCGAATCCCACTCCTGACACAGATTTTGTCGCTTCTCTGGAGCACCATGCATATCATTGAGATCCTTTGTAATGTGCAACAGCACGATACTGGCCGTGTTCTTCTAAGTGAAATCAAAAATTTGCATTAAACACAAGCGCACCTACGGCACCAAACTGTTTCTTCGGTAGTGTGAGCTACAAACAGAGAGTGTTAGTCGTAAATGCGGCGTTCCCCTCGTGAGGTTACTTCCGCGCCACAGCCACAAACACGTCAAAAGGGACACTTGTCGTATGAAAACGACTCTTGTCTAGAGATGACAGTGTGAGGAAACAGTGCAGGCTGACCAGTACATCATCTGTACAATAATAGTCGCTGATGAAATACAGAGAACTCGAAATAAATTCAAATACTCAAAGTATTACTTTATGGAGATTGCAACGTGATCAAAACTTGAGATATTACTCGACACATAGACCTCTGCATTCTGTCTAATCTCTGATGTCTGTAACAGACGACTTAGTTTCGAACAAAATGTATTGATTGCTGTGATTATATGGATTTGAGAAACTCTTTTGGTGGTACATTCTGTGCTATATTTGTGCGGCTGCGTCTGGCGAACGTCTTCTGGTTGCAGAACTCATGCCTGTGTACTGTGGCAACGTGGATGCGACAACTACATCAACTGCAAGTACTCTAATAGAACAAACGAGGAGGATCTAATCAAGTGTCAGGATGGCCGAGCGGTCTAAGGCGCCAGACTCAAGGAACAACCTTGGCTGCAGTGGCAGCTAGAGCCTTCTGGTCCTCGAATGAGGGCGTGGGTTCGAATCCCACTCCTGACACAGATTTTGTCGCTTCTCTGGAGCACCATGCATATCATTGAGATCCTTTGTAATGTGCAACAGCACGATACTGGCCGTGTTCTTCTAAGTGAAATCAAAAATTTGCATTAAACACAAGCGCACCTACGGCACCAAACTGTTTCTTCGGTAGTGTGAGCTACAAACAGAGAGTGTTAGTCGTAAATGCGGCGTTCCCCTCGTGAGGTTACTTCCGCGCCACAGCCACAAACACGTCAAAAGGGACACTTGTCGTATGAAAACGACTCTTGTCTAGAGATGACAGTGTGAGGAAACAGTGCAGGCTGACCAGTACATCATCTGTACAATAATAGTCGCTGATGAAATACAGAGAACTCGAAATAAATTCAAATACTCAAAGTATTACTTTATGGAGATTGCAACGTGATCAAAACTTGAGATATTACTCGACACATAGACCTCTGCATTCTGTCTAATCTCTGATGTCTGTAACAGACGACTTAGTTTCGAACAAAATGTATTGATTGCTGTGATTATATGGATTTGAGAAACTCTTTTGGTGGTACATTCTGTGCTATATTTGTGCGGCTGCGTCTGGCGAACGTCTTCTGGTTGCAGAACTCATGCCTGTGTACTGTGGCAACGTGGATGCGACAACTACATCAACTGCAAGTACTCTAATAGAACAAACGAGGAGGATCTAATCAAGTGTCAGGATGGCCGAGCGGTCTAAGGCGCCAGACTCAAGGAACAACCTTGGCTGCAGTAGCAGCTAGAGCCTTCTGGTCCTCGAATGAGGGCGTGGGTTCGAATCCCACTCCTGACACAGATTTTGTCGCTTCTCTGGAGCACCATGCATATCATTGAGATCCTTTGTAATGTGCAACAGCACGATACTGGCCGTGTTCTTCTAAGTGAAATCAAAAATTTGCATTAAACACAAGCGCACCTACGGCGCCAAACTGTTTCTTCGGTAGTGTGAGCTACAAACAGAGAGTGTTAGTCGTAAATGCGGCGTTCCCCTCGTGAGGTTACTTCCGCGCCACAGCCACAAACACGTCAAAAGGGACACTTGTCGTATGAAAACGACTCTTGTCTAGAGATGACAGTGTGAGGAAACAGTGCAGGCTGACCAGTACATCATCTGTACAATAATAGTCGCTGATGAAATACAGAGAACTCGAAATAAATTCAAATACTCAAAGTATTACTTTATGGAGATTGCAACGTGATCAAAACTTGAGATATTACTCGACACATAGACCTCTGCATTCTGTCTAATCTCTGATGTCTGTAACAGACGACTTAGTTTCGAACAAAATGTATTGATTGCTGTGATTATATGGATTTGAGAAACTCTTTTGGTGGTACATTCTGTGCTATATTTGTGCGGCTGCGTCTGGCGAACGTCTTCTGGTTGCAGAACTCATGCCTGTGTACTGTGGCAACGTGGATGCGACAACTACATCAACTGCAAGTACTCTAATAGAACAAACGAGGAGGATCTAATCAAGTGTCAGGATGGCCGAGCGGTCTAAGGCGCCAGACTCAAGGAACAACCTTGGCTGCAGTAGCAGCTAGAGCCTTCTGGTCCTCGAATGAGGGCGTGGGTTCGAATCCCACTCCTGACACAGATTTTGTCGCCTCTCTGGAGCACCATGCATATCATTGAGATCCTTTGTAATGTGCAACAGCACGATACTGGCCGTGTTCTTCTAAGTGAAATCAAAAATTTGCATTAAACACAAGCGCACCTACGGCACCAAACTGTTTCTTCGGTAGTGTGAGCTACAAACAGAGAGTGTTAGTCGTAAATGCGGCGTTCCCCTCGTGAGGTTACTTCCGCGCCACAGCCACAAACACGTCAAAAGGGACACTTGTCGTATGAAAACGACTCTTGTCTAGAGATGACAGTGTGAGGAAACAGTGCAGGCTGACCAGTACATCATCTGTACAATAATAGTCGCTGATGAAATACAGAGAACTCGAAATAAATTCAAATACTCAAAGTATTACTTTATGGAGATTGCAACGTGATCAAAACTTGAGATATTACTCGACACATAGACCTCTGCATTCTGTCTAATCTCTGATGTCTGTAACAGACGACTTAGTTTCGAACAAAATGTATTGATTGCTGTGATTATATGGATTTGAGAAACTCTTTTGGTGGTACATTCTGTGCTATATTTGTGCGGCTGCGTCTGGCGAACGTCTTCTGGTTGCAGAACTCATGCCTGTGTACTGTGGCAACGTGGATGCGACAACTACATCAACTGCAAGTACTCTAATAGAACAAACGAGGAGGATCTAATCAAGTGTCAGGATGGCCGAGCGGTCTAAGGCGCCAGACTCAAGGAACAACCTTGGCTGCAGTAGCAGCTAGAGCCTTCTGGTCCTCGAATGAGGGCGTGGGTTCGAATCCCACTCCTGACACAGATTTTGTCGCTTCTCTGGAGCACCATGCATATCATTGAGATCCTTTGTAATGTGCAACAGCACGATACTGGCCGTGTTCTTCTAAGTGAAATCAAAAATTTGCATTAAACACAAGCGCACCTACGGCACCAAACTGTTTCTTCGGTAGTGTGAGCTACAAACAGAGAGTGTTAGTCGTAAATGCGGCGTTCCCCTCGTGAGGTTACTTCCGCGCCACAGCCACAAACACGTCAAAAGGGACACTTGTCGTATGAAAACGACTCATGTCTAGAGATGACAGTGTGAGGAAACAGTGCAGGCTGACCAGTACATCATCTGTACAATAATAGTCGCTGATGAAATACAGAGAACTCGAAATAAATTCAAATACTCAAAGTATTACTTTATGGAGATTGCAACGTGATCAAAACTTGAGATATTACTCGACACATAGACCTCTGCATTCTGTCTAATCTCTGATGTCTGTAACAGACGACTTAGTTTCGAACAAAATGTATTGATTGCTGTGATTATATGGATTTGAGAAACGCTTTTGGTGGTACATTCTGTGCTATATTTGTGCGGCTGCGTCTGGCGAACGTCTTCTGGTTGCAGAACTCATGCCTGTGTACTGTGGCAACGTGGATGCGACAACTACATCAACTGCAAGTACTCTAATAGAACAAACGAGGAGGATCTAATCAAGTGTCAGGATGGCCGAGCGGTCTAAGGCGCCAGACTCAAGGAACAACCTTGGCTGCAGTGGCAGCTAGAGCCTTCTGGTCCTCGAATGAGGGCGTGGGTTCGAATCCCACTCCTGACACAGATTTTGTCGCTTCTCTGGAGCACCATGCATATCATTGAGATCCTTTGTAATGTGCAACAGCACGATACTGGCCTTGTTCTTCTAAGTGAAATCAAAAATTTGCATTAAGCACAAGCGCACCTACGGCACCAAACTGTTTCTTCGGTAGTGTGAGCTACAAACAGAGAGTGTTAGTCGTAAATGCGGCGTTCCCCTCGTGAGGTTACTTCCGCGCCACAGCCACAAACACGTCAAAAGGGACACTTGTCGTATGAAAACGACTCTTGTCTAGAGATGACAGTGTGAGGAAACAGTGCAGGCTGACCAGTACATCATCTGTACAATAATAGTCGCTGATGAAATACAGAGAACTCGAAATAAATTCAAATACTCAAAGTATTACTTTATGGAGATTGCAACGTGATCAAAACTTGAGATATTACTCGACACATAGACCTCTGCATTCTGTCTAATCTCTGATGTCTGTAACAGACGACTTAGTTTCGAACAAAATGTATTGATTGCTGTGATTATATGGATTTGAGAAACTCTTTTGGTGGTACATTCTGTGCTATATTTGTGCGGCTGCGTCTGGCGAACGTCTTCTGGTTGCAGAACTCATGCCTGTGTACTGTGGCAACGTGGATGCGACAACTACATCAACTGCAAGTACTCTAATAGAACAAACGAGGAGGATCTAATCAAGTGTCAGGATGGCTGAGCGGTCTAAGGCGCCAGACTCAAGGAACAACCTTGGCTGCAGTGGCAGCTAGAGCCTTCTGGTCCTCGAATGAGGGCGTGGGTTCGAATCCCACTCCTGACACAGATTTTGTCGCTTCTCTGGAGCACCATGCATATCATTGAGATCCTTTGTAATGTGCAACAGCACGATACTGGCCGTGTTCTTCTAAGTGAAATCAAAAATTTGCATTAAACACAAGCGCACCTACGGCACCAAACTGTTTCTTCGGTAGTGTGAGCTACAAACAGAGAGTGTTAGTCGTAAATGCGGCGTTCCCCTCGTGAGGTTACTTCCGCGCCACAGCCACAAACACGTCAAAAGGGACACTTGTCGTATGAAAACGACTCATGTCTAGAGATGACAGTGTGAGGAAACAGTGCAGGCTGACCAGTACATCATCTGTACAATAATAGTCGCTGATGAAATACAGAGAACTCGAAATAAATTCAAATACTCAAAGTATTACTTTATGGAGATTGCAACGTGATCAAAACTTGAGATATTACTCGACACATAGACCTCTGCATTCTGTCTAATCTCTGATGTCTGTAACAGACGACTTAGTTTCGAACAAAATGTATTGATTGCTGTGATTATATGGATTTGAGAAACGCTTTTGGTGGTACATTCTGTGCTATATTTGTGCGGCTGCGTCTGGCGAACGTCTTCTGGTTGCAGAACTCATGCCTGTGTACTGTGGCAACGTGGATGCGACAACTACATCAACTGCAAGTACTCTAATAGAACAAACGAGGAGGATCTAATCAAGTGTCAGGATGGCCGAGCGGTCTAAGGCGCCAGACTCAAGGAACAACCTTGGCTGCAGTGGCAGCTAGAGCCTTCTGGTCCTCGAATGAGGGCGTGGGTTCGAATCCCACTCCTGACACAGATTTTGTCGCTTCTCTGGAGCACCATGCATATCATTGAGATCCTTTGTAATGTGCAACAGCACGATACTGGCCGTGTTCTTCTAAGTGAAATCAAAAATTTGCATTAAACACAAGCGCACCTACGGCACCAAACTGTTTCTTCGGTAGTGTGAGCTACAAACAGAGAGTGTTAGTCGTAAATGCGGCGTTCCCCTCGTGAGGTTACTTCCGCGCCACAGCCACAAACACGTCAAAAGGGACACTTGTCGTATGAAAACGACTCTTGTCTAGAGATGACAGTGTGAGGAAACAGTGCAGGCTGACCAGTACATCATCTGTACAATAATAGTCGCTGATGAAATACAGAGAACTCGAAATAAATTCAAATACTCAAAGTATTACTTTATGGAGATTGCAACGTGATCAAAACTTGAGATATTACTCGACACATAGACCTCTGCATTCTGTCTAATCTCTGATGTCTGTAACAGACGACTTAGTTTCGAACAAAATGTATTGATTGCTGTGATTATATGGATTTGAGAAACTCTTTTGGTGGTACATTCTGTGCTATATTTGTGCGGCTGCGTCTGGCGAACGTCTTCTGGTTGCAGAACTCATGCCTGTGTACTGTGGCAACGTGGATGCGACAACTACATCAACTGCAAGTACTCTAATAGAACAAACGAGGAGGATCTAATCAAGTGTCAGGATGGCCGAGCGGTCTAAGGCGCCAGACTCAAGGAACAACCTTGGCTGCAGTAGCAGCTAGAGCCTTCTGGTCCTCGAATGAGGGCGTGGGTTCGAATCCCACTCCTGACACAGATTTTGTCGCCTCTCTGGAGCACCATGCATATCATTGAGATCCTTTGTAATGTGCAACAGCACGATACTGGCCGTGTTCTTCTAAGTGAAATCAAAAATTTGCATTAAACACAAGCGCACCTACGGCACCAAACTGTTTCTTCGGTAGTGTGAGCTACAAACAGAGAGTGTTAGTCGTAAATGCGGCGTTCCCCTCGTGAGGTTACTTCCGCGCCACAGCCACAAACACGTCAAAAGGGACACTTGTCGTATGAAAACGACTCTTGTCTAGAGATGACAGTGTGAGGAAACAGTGCAGGCTGACCAGTACATCATCTGTACAATAATAGTCGCTGATGAAATACAGAGAACTCGAAATAAATTCAAATACTCAAAGTATTACTTTATGGAGATTGCAACGTGATCAAAACTTGAGATATTACTCGACACATAGACCTCTGCATTCTGTCTAATCTCTGATGTCTGTAACAGACGACTTAGTTTCGAACAAAATGTATTGATTGCTGTGATTATATGGATTTGAGAAACTCTTTTGGTGGTACATTCTGTGCTATATTTGTGCGGCTGCGTCTGGCGAACGTCTTCTGGTTGCAGAACTCATGCCTGTGTACTGTGGCAACGTGGATGCGACAACTACATCAACTGCAAGTACTCTAATAGAACAAACGAGGAGGATCTAATCAAGTGTCAGGATGGCCGAGCGGTCTAAGGCGCCAGACTCAAGGAACAACCTTGGCTGCAGTAGCAGCTAGAGCCTTCTGGTCCTCGAATGAGGGCGTGGGTTCGAATCCCACTCCTGACACAGATTTTGTCGCTTCTCTGGAGCACCATGCATATCATTGAGATCCTTTGTAATGTGCAACAGCACGATACTGGCCGTGTTCTTCTAAGTGAAATCAAAAATTTGCATTAAACACAAGCGCACCTACGGCACCAAACTGTTTCTTCGGTAGTGTGAGCTACAAACAGAGAGTGTTAGTCGTAAATGCGGCGTTCCCCTCGTGAGGTTACTTCCGCGCCACAGCCACAAACACGTCAAAAGGGACACTTGTCGTATGAAAACGACTCATGTCTAGAGATGACAGTGTGAGGAAACAGTGCAGGCTGACCAGTACATCATCTGTACAATAATAGTCGCTGATGAAATACAGAGAACTCGAAATAAATTCAAATACTCAAAGTATTACTTTATGGAGATTGCAACGTGATCAAAACTTGAGATATTACTCGACACATAGACCTCTGCATTCTGTCTAATCTCTGATGTCTGTAACAGACGACTTAGTTTCGAACAAAATGTATTGATTGCTGTGATTATATGGATTTGAGAAACGCTTTTGGTGGTACATTCTGTGCTATATTTGTGCGGCTGCGTCTGGCGAACGTCTTCTGGTTGCAGAACTCATGCCTGTGTACTGTGGCAACGTGGATGCGACAACTACATCAACTGCAAGTACTCTAATAGAACAAACGAGGAGGATCTAATCAAGTGTCAGGATGGCCGAGCGGTCTAAGGCGCCAGACTCAAGGAACAACCTTGGCTGCAGTGGCAGCTAGAGCCTTCTGGTCCTCGAATGAGTGCGTGGGTTCGAATCCCACTCCTGACACAGATTTTGTCGCTTCTCTGGAGCACCATGCATATCATTGAGATCCTTTGTAATGTGCAACAGCACGATACTGGCCTTGTTCTTCTAAGTGAAATCAAAAATTTGCATTAAGCACAAGCGCACCTACGGCACCAAACTGTTTCTTCGGTAGTGTGAGCTACAAACAGAGAGTGTTAGTCGTAAATGCGGCGTTCCCCTCGTGAGGTTACTTCCGCGCCACAGCCACAAACACGTCAAAAGGGACACTTGTCGTATGAAAACGACTCTTGTCTAGAGATGACAGTGTGAGGAAACAGTGCAGGCTGACCAGTACATCATCTGTACAATAATAGTCGCTGATGAAATACAGAGAACTCGAAATAAATTCAAATACTCAAAGTATTACTTTATGGAGATTGCAACGTGATCAAAACTTGAGATATTACTCGACACATAGACCTCTGCATTCTGTCTAATCTCTGATGTCTGTAACAGACGACTTAGTTTCGAACAAAATGTATTGATTGCTGTGATTATATGGATTTGAGAAACTCTTTTGGTGGTACATTCTGTGCTATATTTGTGCGGCTGCGTCTGGCGAACGTCTTCTGGTTGCAGAACTCATGCCTGTGTACTGTGGCAACGTGGATGCGACAACTACATCAACTGCAAGTACTCTAATAGAACAAACGAGGAGGATCTAATCAAGTGTCAGGATGGCCGAGCGGTCTAAGGCGCCAGACTCAAGGAACAACCTTGGCTGCAGTAGCAGCTAGAGCCTTCTGGTCCTCGAATGAGGGCGTGGGTTCGAATCCCACTCCTGACACAGATTTTGTCGCTTCTCTGGAGCACCATGCATATCATTGAGATCCTTTGTAATGTGCAACAGCACGATACTGGCCGTGTTCTTCTAAGTGAAATCAAAAATTTGCATTAAACACAAGCGCACCTACGGCACCAAACTGTTTCTTCGGTAGTGTGAGCTACAAACAGAGAGTGTTAGTCGTAAATGCGGCGTTCCCCTCGTGAGGTTACTTCCGCGCCACAGCCACAAACACGTCAAAAGGGACACTTGTCGTATGAAAACGACTCATGTCTAGAGATGACAGTGTGAGGAAACAGTGCAGGCTGACCAGTACATCATCTGTACAATAATAGTCGCTGATGAAATACAGAGAACTCGAAATAAATTCAAATACTCAAAGTATTACTTTATGGAGATTGCAACGTGATCAAAACTTGAGATATTACTCGACACATAGACCTCTGCATTCTGTCTAATCTCTGATGTCTGTAACAGACGACTTAGTTTCGAACAAAATGTATTGATTGCTGTGATTATATGGATTTGAGAAACGCTTTTGGTGGTACATTCTGTGCTATATTTGTGCGGCTGCGTCTGGCGAACGTCTTCTGGTTGCAGAACTCATGCCTGTGTACTGTGGCAACGTGGATGCGACAACTACATCAACTGCAAGTACTCTAATAGAACAAACGAGGAGGATCTAATCAAGTGTCAGGATGGCCGAGCGGTCTAAGGCGCCAGACTCAAGGAACAACCTTGGCTGCAGTGGCAGCTAGAGCCTTCTGGTCCTCGAATGAGGGCGTGGGTTCGAATCCCACTCCTGACACAGATTTTGTCGCTTCTCTGGAGCACCATGCATATCATTGAGATCCTTTGTAATGTGCAACAGCACGATACTGGCCTTGTTCTTCTAAGTGAAATCAAAAATTTGCATTAAGCACAAGCGCACCTACGGCACCAAACTGTTTCTTCGGTAGTGTGAGCTACAAACAGAGAGTGTTAGTCGTAAATGCGGCGTTCCCCTCGTGAGGTTACTTCCGCGCCACAGCCACAAACACGTCAAAAGGGACACTTGTCGTATGAAAACGACTCTTGTCTAGAGATGACAGTGTGAGGAAACAGTGCAGGCTGACCAGTACATCATCTGTACAATAATAGTCGCTGATGAAATACAGAGAACTCGAAATAAATTCAAATACTCAAAGTATTACTTTATGGAGATTGCAACGTGATCAAAACTTGAGATATTACTCGACACATAGACCTCTGCATTCTGTCTAATCTCTGATGTCTGTAACAGACGACTTAGTTTCGAACAAAATGTATTGATTGCTGTGATTATATGGATTTGAGAAACTCTTTTGGTGGTACATTCTGTGCTATATTTGTGCGGCTGCGTCTGGCGAACGTCTTCTGGTTGCAGAACTCATGCCTGTGTACTGTGGCAACGTGGATGCGACAACTACATCAACTGCAAGTACTCTAATAGAACAAACGAGGAGGATCTAATCAAGTGTCAGGATGGCTGAGCGGTCTAAGGCGCCAGACTCAAGGAACAACCTTGGCTGCAGTGGCAGCTAGAGCCTTCTGGTCCTCGAATGAGGGCGTGGGTTCGAATCCCACTCCTGACACAGATTTTGTCGCTTCTCTGGAGCACCATGCATATCATTGAGATCCTTTGTAATGTGCAACAGCACGATACTGGCCGTGTTCTTCTAAGTGAAATCAAAAATTTGCATTAAACACAAGCGCACCTACGGCACCAAACTGTTTCTTCGGTAGTGTGAGCTACAAACAGAGAGTGTTAGTCGTAAATGCGGCGTTCCCCTCGTGAGGTTACTTCCGCGCCACAGCCACAAACACGTCAAAAGGGACACTTGTCGTATGAAAACGACTCATGTCTAGAGATGACAGTGTGAGGAAACAGTGCAGGCTGACCAGTACATCATCTGTACAATAATAGTCGCTGATGAAATACAGAGAACTCGAAATAAATTCAAATACTCAAAGTATTACTTTATGGAGATTGCAACGTGATCAAAACTTGAGATATTACTCGACACATAGACCTCTGCATTCTGTCTAATCTCTGATGTCTGTAACAGACGACTTAGTTTCGAACAAAATGTATTGATTGCTGTGATTATATGGATTTGAGAAACGCTTTTGGTGGTACATTCTGTGCTATATTTGTGCGGCTGCGTCTGGCGAACGTCTTCTGGTTGCAGAACTCATGCCTGTGTACTGTGGCAACGTGGATGCGACAACTACATCAACTGCAAGTACTCTAATAGAACAAACGAGGAGGATCTAATCAAGTGTCAGGATGGCCGAGCGGTCTAAGGCGCCAGACTCAAGGAACAACCTTGGCTGCAGTGGCAGCTAGAGCCTTCTGGTCCTCGAATGAGGGCGTGGGTTCGAATCCCACTCCTGACACAGATTTTGTCGCTTCTCTGGAGCACCATGCATATCATTGAGATCCTTTGTAATGTGCAACAGCACGATACTGGCCGTGTTCTTCTAAGTGAAATCAAAAATTTGCATTAAACACAAGCGCACCTACGGCACCAAACTGTTTCTTCGGTAGTGTGAGCTACAAACAGAGAGTGTTAGTCGTAAATGCGGCGTTCCCCTCGTGAGGTTACTTCCGCGCCACAGCCACAAACACGTCAAAAGGGACACTTGTCGTATGAAAACGACTCTTGTCTAGAGATGACAGTGTGAGGAAACAGTGCAGGCTGACCAGTACATCATCTGTACAATAATAGTCGCTGATGAAATACAGAGAACTCGAAATAAATTCAAATACTCAAAGTATTACTTTATGGAGATTGCAACGTGATCAAAACTTGAGATATTACTCGACACATAGACCTCTGCATTCTGTCTAATCTCTGATGTCTGTAACAGACGACTTAGTTTCGAACAAAATGTATTGATTGCTGTGATTATATGGATTTGAGAAACTCTTTTGGTGGTACATTCTGTGCTATATTTGTGCGGCTGCGTCTGGCGAACGTCTTCTGGTTGCAGAACTCATGCCTGTGTACTGTGGCAACGTGGATGCGACAACTACATCAACTGCAAGTACTCTAATAGAACAAACGAGGAGGATCTAATCAAGTGTCAGGATGGCCGAGCGGTCTAAGGCGCCAGACTCAAGGAACAACCTTGGCTGCAGTAGCAGCTAGAGCCTTCTGGTCCTCGAATGAGGGCGTGGGTTCGAATCCCACTCCTGACACAGATTTTGTCGCCTCTCTGGAGCACCATGCATATCATTGAGATCCTTTGTAATGTGCAACAGCACGATACTGGCCGTGTTCTTCTAAGTGAAATCAAAAATTTGCATTAAACACAAGCGCACCTACGGCACCAAACTGTTTCTTCGGTAGTGTGAGCTACAAACAGAGAGTGTTAGTCGTAAATGCGGCGTTCCCCTCGTGAGGTTACTTCCGCGCCACAGCCACAAACACGTCAAAAGGGACACTTGTCGTATGAAAACGACTCTTGTCTAGAGATGACAGTGTGAGGAAACAGTGCAGGCTGACCAGTACATCATCTGTACAATAATAGTCGCTGATGAAATACAGAGAACTCGAAATAAATTCAAATACTCAAAGTATTACTTTATGGAGATTGCAACGTGATCAAAACTTGAGATATTACTCGACACATAGACCTCTGCATTCTGTCTAATCTCTGATGTCTGTAACAGACGACTTAGTTTCGAACAAAATGTATTGATTGCTGTGATTATATGGATTTGAGAAACTCTTTTGGTGGTACATTCTGTGCTATATTTGTGCGGCTGCGTCTGGCGAACGTCTTCTGGTTGCAGAACTCATGCCTGTGTACTGTGGCAACGTGGATGCGACAACTACATCAACTGCAAGTACTCTAATAGAACAAACGAGGAGGATCTAATCAAGTGTCAGGATGGCCGAGCGGTCTAAGGCGCCAGACTCAAGGAACAACCTTGGCTGCAGTAGCAGCTAGAGCCTTCTGGTCCTCGAATGAGGGCGTGGGTTCGAATCCCACTCCTGACACAGATTTTGTCGCTTCTCTGGAGCACCATGCATATCATTGAGATCCTTTGTAATGTGCAACAGCACGATACTGGCCGTGTTCTTCTAAGTGAAATCAAAAATTTGCATTAAACACAAGCGCACCTACGGCACCAAACTGTTTCTTCGGTAGTGTGAGCTACAAACAGAGAGTGTTAGTCGTAAATGCGGCGTTCCCCTCGTGAGGTTACTTCCGCGCCACAGCCACAAACACGTCAAAAGGGACACTTGTCGTATGAAAACGACTCATGTCTAGAGATGACAGTGTGAGGAAACAGTGCAGGCTGACCAGTACATCATCTGTACAATAATAGTCGCTGATGAAATACAGAGAACTCGAAATAAATTCAAATACTCAAAGTATTACTTTATGGAGATTGCAACGTGATCAAAACTTGAGATATTACTCGACACATAGACCTCTGCATTCTGTCTAATCTCTGATGTCTGTAACAGACGACTTAGTTTCGAACAAAATGTATTGATTGCTGTGATTATATGGATTTGAGAAACGCTTTTGGTGGTACATTCTGTGCTATATTTGTGCGGCTGCGTCTGGCGAACGTCTTCTGGTTGCAGAACTCATGCCTGTGTACTGTGGCAACGTGGATGCGACAACTACATCAACTGCAAGTACTCTAATAGAACAAACGAGGAGGATCTAATCAAGTGTCAGGATGGCCGAGCGGTCTAAGGCGCCAGACTCAAGGAACAACCTTGGCTGCAGTGGCAGCTAGAGCCTTCTGGTCCTCGAATGAGTGCGTGGGTTCGAATCCCACTCCTGACACAGATTTTGTCGCTTCTCTGGAGCACCATGCATATCATTGAGATCCTTTGTAATGTGCAACAGCACGATACTGGCCTTGTTCTTCTAAGTGAAATCAAAAATTTGCATTAAGCACAAGCGCACCTACGGCACCAAACTGTTTCTTCGGTAGTGTGAGCTACAAACAGAGAGTGTTAGTCGTAAATGCGGCGTTCCCCTCGTGAGGTTACTTCCGCGCCACAGCCACAAACACGTCAAAAGGGACACTTGTCGTATGAAAACGACTCTTGTCTAGAGATGACAGTGTGAGGAAACAGTGCAGGCTGACCAGTACATCATCTGTACAATAATAGTCGCTGATGAAATACAGAGAACTCGAAATAAATTCAAATACTCAAAGTATTACTTTATGGAGATTGCAACGTGATCAAAACTTGAGATATTACTCGACACATAGACCTCTGCATTCTGTCTAATCTCTGATGTCTGTAACAGACGACTTAGTTTCGAACAAAATGTATTGATTGCTGTGATTATATGGATTTGAGAAACTCTTTTGGTGGTACATTCTGTGCTATATTTGTGCGGCTGCGTCTGGCGAACGTCTTCTGGTTGCAGAACTCATGCCTGTGTACTGTGGCAACGTGGATGCGACAACTACATCAACTGCAAGTACTCTAATAGAACAAACGAGGAGGATCTAATCAAGTGTCAGGATGGCCGAGCGGTCTAAGGCGCCAGACTCAAGGAACAACCTTGGCTGCAGTGGCAGCTAGAGCCTTCTGGTCCTCGAATGAGGGCGTGGGTTCGAATCTCACTCCTGACACAGATTTTGTCGCTTCTCTGGAGCACCATGCATATCATTGAGATCCTTTGTAATGTGCAACAGCACGATACTGGCCGTGTTCTTCTAAGTGAAATCAAAAATTTGCATTAAACACAAGCGCACCTACGGCACCAAACTGTTTCTTCGGTAGTGTGAGCTACAAACAGAGAGTGTTAGTCGTAAATGCGGCGTTCCCCTCGTGAGGTTACTTCCGCGCCACAGCCACAAACACGTCAAAAGGGACACTTGTCGTATGAAAACGACTCTTGTCTAGAGATGACAGTGTGAGGAAACAGTGCAGGCTGACCAGTACATCATCTGTACAATAATAGTCGCTGATGAAATACAGAGAACTCGAAATAAATTCAAATACTCAAAGTATTACTTTATGGAGATTGCAACGTGATCAAAACTTGAGATATTACTCGACACATAGACC
This sequence comes from Schistocerca gregaria, assembly GCF_023897955.1. Taxonomy (NCBI): domain Eukaryota; kingdom Metazoa; phylum Arthropoda; class Insecta; order Orthoptera; family Acrididae; genus Schistocerca; species Schistocerca gregaria. The sequence goes on from NC_064921.1 coordinate 225,408,811, forward strand.
TCTGCATTCTGTCTAATCTCTGATGTCTGTAACAGACGACTTAGTTTCGAACAAAATGTATTGATTGCTGTGATTATATGGATTTGAGAAACTCTTTTGGTGGTACATTCTGTGCTATATTTGTGCGGCTGCGTCTGGCGAACGTCTTCTGGTTGCAGAACTCATGCCTGTGTACTGTGGCAACGTGGATGCGACAACTACATCAACTGCAAGTACTCTAATAGAACAAACGAGGAGGATCTAATCAAGTGTCAGGATGGCCGAGCGGTCTAAGGCGCCAGACTCAAGGAACAACCTTGGCTGCAGTGGCAGCTAGAGCCTTCTGGTCCTCGAATGAGGGCGTGGGTTCGAATCCCACTCCTGACACAGATTTTGTCGCTTCTCTGGAGCACCATGCATATCATTGAGATCCTTTGTAATGTGCAACAGCACGATACTGGCCGTGTTCTTCTAAGTGAAATCAAAAATTTGCATTAAACACAAGCGCACCTACGGCACCAAACTGTTTCTTCGGTAGTGTGAGCTACAAACAGAGAGTGTTAGTCGTAAATGCGGCGTTCCCCTCGTGAGGTTACTTCCGCGCCACAGCCACAAACACGTCAAAAGGGACACTTGTCGTATGAAAACGACTCTTGTCTAGAGATGACAGTGTGAGGAAACAGTGCAGGCTGACCAGTACATCATCTGTACAATAATAGTCGCTGATGAAATACAGAGAACTCGAAATAAATTCAAATACTCAAAGTATTACTTTATGGAGATTGCAACGTGATCAAAACTTGAGATATTACTCGACACATAGACCTCTGCATTCTGTCTAATCTCTGATGTCTGTAACAGACGACTTAGTTTCGAACAAAATGTATTGATTGCTGTGATTATATGGATTTGAGAAACTCTTTTGGTGGTACATTCTGTGCTATATTTGTGCGGCTGCGTCTGGCGAACGTCTTCTGGTTGCAGAACTCATGCCTGTGTACTGTGGCAACGTGGATGCGACAACTACATCAACTGCAAGTACTCTAATAGAACAAACGAGGAGGATCTAATCAAGTGTCAGGATGGCCGAGCGGTCTAAGGCGCCAGACTCAAGGAACAACCTTGGCTGCAGTAGCAGCTAGAGCCTTCTGGTCCTCGAATGAGGGCGTGGGTTCGAATCCCACACCTGACACAGATTTTGTCGCTTCTCTGGAGCACCATGCATATCATTGAGATCCTTTGTAATGTGCAACAGCACGATACTGGCCGTGTTCTTCTAAGTGAAATCAAAAATTTGCATTAAACACAAGCGCACCTACGGCACCAAACTGTTTCTTCGGTAGTGTGAGCTACAAACAGAGAGTGTTAGTCGTAAATGCGGCGTTCCCCTCGTGAGGTTACTTCCGCGCCACAGCCACAAACACGTCAAAAGGGACACTTGTCGTATGAAAACGACTCTTGTCTAGAGATGACAGTGTGAGGAAACAGTGCAGGCTGACCAGTACATCATCTGTACAATAATAGTCGCTGATGAAATACAGAGAACTCGAAATAAATTCAAATACTCAAAGTATTACTTTATGGAGATTGCAACGTGATCAAAACTTGAGATATTACTCGACACATAGACCTCTGCATTCTGTCTAATCTCTGATGTCTGTAACAGACGACTTAGTTTCGAACAAAATGTATTGATTGCTGTGATTATATGGATTTGAGAAACTCTTTTGGTGGTACATTCTGTGCTATATTTGTGCGGCTGCGTCTGGCGAACGTCTTCTGGTTGCAGAACTCATGCCTGTGTACTGTGGCAACGTGGATGCGACAACTACATCAACTGCAAGTACTCTAATAGAACAAACGAGGAGGATCTAATCAAGTGTCAGGATGGCTGAGCGGTCTAAGGCGCCAGACTCAAGGAACAACCTTGGCTGCAGTGGCAGCTAGAGCCTTCTGGTCCTCGAATGAGGGCGTGGGTTCGAATCCCACTCCTGACACAGATTTTGTCGCTTCTCTGGAGCACCATGCATATCATTGAGATCCTTTGTAATGTGCAACAGCACGATACTGGCCGTGTTCTTCTAAGTGAAATCAAAAATTTGCATTAAACACAAGCGCACCTACGGCACCAAACTGTTTCTTCGGTAGTGTGAGCTACAAACAGAGAGTGTTAGTCGTAAATGCGGCGTTCCCCTCGTGAGGTTACTTCCGCGCCACAGCCACAAACACGTCAAAAGGGACACTTGTCGTATGAAAACGACTCTTGTCTAGAGATGACAGTGTGAGGAAACAGTGCAGGCTGACCAGTACATCATCTGTACAATAATAGTCGCTGATGAAATACAGAGAACTCGAAATAAATTCAAATACTCAAAGTATTACTTTATGGAGATTGCAACGTGATCAAAACTTGAGATATTACTCGACACATAGACCTCTGCATTCTGTCTAATCTCTGATGTCTGTAACAGACGACTTAGTTTCGAACAAAATGTATTGATTGCTGTGATTATATGGATTTGAGAAACTCTTTTGGTGGTACATTCTGTGCTATATTTGTGCGGCTGCGTCTGGCGAACGTCTTCTGGTTGCAGAACTCATGCCTGTGTACTGTGGCAACGTGGATGCGACAACTACATCAACTGCAAGTACTCTAATAGAACAAACGAGGAGGATCTAATCAAGTGTCAGGATGGCCGAGCGGTCTAAGGCGCCAGACTCAAGGAACAACCTTGGCTGCAGTAGCAGCTAGAGCCTTCTGCTCCTCGAATGAGGGCGTGGGTTCGAATCCCACTCCTGACACAGATTTTGTCGCCTCTCTGGAGCACCATGCATATCATTGAGATCCTTTGTAATGTGCAACAGCACGATACTGGCCGTGTTCTTCTAAGTGAAATCAAAAATTTGCATTAAACACAAGCGCACCTACGGCACCAAACTGTTTCTTCGGTAGTGTGAGCTACAAACAGAGAGTGTTAGTCGTAAATGCGGCGTTCCCCTCGTGAGGTTACTTCCGCGCCACAGCCACAAACACGTCAAAAGGGACACTTGTCGTATGAAAACGACTCTTGTCTAGAGATGACAGTGTGAGGAAACAGTGCAGGCTGACCAGTACATCATCTGTACAATAATAGTCGCTGATGAAATACAGAGAACTCGAAATAAATTCAAATACTCAAAGTATTACTTTATGGAGATTGCAACGTGATCAAAACTTGAGATATTACTCGACACATAGACCTCTGCATTCTGTCTAATCTCTGATGTCTGTAACAGACGACTTAGTTTCGAACAAAATGTATTGATTGCTGTGATTATATGGATTTGAGAAACTCTTTTGGTGGTACATTCTGTGCTATATTTGTGCGGCTGCGTCTGGCGAACGTCTTCTGGTTGCAGAACTCATGCCTGTGTACTGTGGCAACGTGGATGCGACAACTACATCAACTGCAAGTACTCTAATAGAACAAACGAGGAGGATCTAATCAAGTGTCAGGATGGCCGAGCGGTCTAAGGCGCCAGACTCAAGGAACAACCTTGGCTGCAGTAGCAGCTAGAGCCTTCTGGTCCTCGAATGAGGGCGTGGGTTCGAATCCCACTCCTGACACAGATTTTGTCGCTTCTCTGGAGCACCATGCATATCATTGAGATCCTTTGTAATGTGCAACAGCACGATACTGGCCGTGTTCTTCTAAGTGAAATCAAAAATTTGCATTAAACACAAGCGCACCTACGGCACCAAACTGTTTCTTCGGTAGTGTGAGCTACAAACAGAGAGTGTTAGTCGTAAATGCGGCGTTCCCCTCGTGAGGTTACTTCCGCGCCACAGCCACAAACACGTCAAAAGGGACACTTGTCGTATGAAAACGACTCATGTCTAGAGATGACAGTGTGAGGAAACAGTGCAGGCTGACCAGTACATCATCTGTACAATAATAGTCGCTGATGAAATACAGAGAACTCGAAATAAATTCAAATACTCAAAGTATTACTTTATGGAGATTGCAACGTGATCAAAACTTGAGATATTACTCGACACATAGACCTCTGCATTCTGTCTAATCTCTGATGTCTGTAACAGACGACTTAGTTTCGAACAAAATGTATTGATTGCTGTGATTATATGGATTTGAGAAACGCTTTTGGTGGTACATTCTGTGCTATATTTGTGCGGCTGCGTCTGGCGAACGTCTTCTGGTTGCAGAACTCATGCCTGTGTACTGTGGCAACGTGGATGCGACAACTACATCAACTGCAAGTACTCTAATAGAACAAACGAGGAGGATCTAATCAAGTGTCAGGATGGCCGAGCGGTCTAAGGCGCCAGACTCAAGGAACAACCTTGGCTGCAGTGGCAGCTAGAGCCTTCTGGTCCTCGAATGAGGGCGTGGGTTCGAATCCCACTCCTGACACAGATTTTGTCGCTTCTCTGGAGCACCATGCATATCATTGAGATCCTTTGTAATGTGCAACAGCACGATACTGGCCTTGTTCTTCTAAGTGAAATCAAAAATTTGCATTAAGCACAAGCGCACCTACGGCACCAAACTGTTTCTTCGGTAGTGTGAGCTACAAACAGAGAGTGTTAGTCGTAAATGCGGCGTTCCCCTCGTGAGGTTACTTCCGCGCCACAGCCACAAACACGTCAAAAGGGACACTTGTCGTATGAAAACGACTCTTGTCTAGAGATGACAGTGTGAGGAAACAGTGCAGGCTGACCAGTACATCATCTGTACAATAATAGTCGCTGATGAAATACAGAGAACTCGAAATTAATTCAAACACTCAAAGTATTACTTTATGGAGATTGCAACGTGATCAAAACTTGAGATATTACTCGACACATAGACCTCTGCATTCTGTCTAATCTCTGATGTCTGTAACAGACGACTTAGTTTCGAACAAAATGTATTGATTGCTGTGATTATATGGATTTGAGAAACTCTTTTGGTGGTACATTCTGTGCTATATTTGTGCGGCTGCGTCTGGCGAACGTCTTCTGGTTGCAGAACTCATGCCTGTGTACTGTGGCAACGTGGATGCGACAACTACATCAACTGCAAGTACTCTAATAGAACAAACGAGGAGGATCTAATCAAGTGTCAGGATGGCTGAGCGGTCTAAGGCGCTAGACTCAAGGAACAACCTTGGCTGCAGTGGCAGCTAGAGCCTTCTGGTCCTCGAATGAGGGCGTGGGTTCGAATCCCACTCCTGACACAGATTTTGTCGCTTCTCTGGAGCACCATGCATATCATTGAGATCCTTTGTAATGTGCAACAGCACGATACTGGCCGTGTTCTTCTAAGTGAAATCAAAAATTTGCATTAAACACAAGCGCACCTACGGCACCAAACTGTTTCTTCGGTAGTGTGAGCTACAAACAGAGAGTGTTAGTCGTAAATGCGGCGTTCCCCTCGTGAGGTTACTTCCGCGCCACAGCCACAAACACGTCAAAAGGGACACTTGTCGTATGAAAACGACTCTTGTCTAGAGATGACAGTGTGAGGAAACAGTGCAGGCTGACCAGTACATCATCTGTACAATAATAGTCGCTGATGAAATACAGAGAACTCGAAATAAATTCAAATACTCAAAGTATTACTTTATGGAGATTGCAACGTGATCAAAACTTGAGATATTACTCGACACATAGACCTCTGCATTCTGTCTAATCTCTGATGTCTGTAACAGACGACTTAGTTTCGAACAAAATGTATTGATTGCTGTGATTATATGGATTTGAGAAACTCTTTTGGTGGTACATTCTGTGCTATATTTGTGCGGCTGCGTCTGGCGAACGTCTTCTGGTTGCAGAACTCATGCCTGTGTACTGTGGCAACGTGGATGCGACAACTACATCAACTGCAAGTACTCTAATAGAACAAACGAGGAGGATCTAATCAAGTGTCAGGATGGCCGAGCGGTCTAAGGCGCCAGACTCAAGGAACAACCTTGGCTGCAGTGGCAGCTAGAGCCTTCTGGTCCTCGAATGAGGGCGTGGGTTCGAATCCCACTCCTGACACAGATTTTGTCGCTTCTCTGGAGCACCATGCATATCATTGAGATCCTTTGTAATGTGCAACAGCACGATACTGGCCGTGTTCTTCTAAGTGAAATCAAAAATTTGCATTAAACACAAGCGCACCTACGGCACCAAACTGTTTCTTCGGTAGTGTGAGCTACAAACAGAGAGTGTTAGTCGTAAATGCGGCGTTCCCCTCGTGAGGTTACTTCCGCGCCACAGCCACAAACACGTCAAAAGGGACACTTGTCGTATGAAAACGACTCTTGTCTAGAGATGACAGTGTGAGGAAACAGTGCAGGCTGACCAGTACATCATCTGTACAATAATAGTCGCTGATGAAATACAGAGAACTCGAAATAAATTCAAATACTCAAAGTATTACTTTATGGAGATTGCAACGTGATCAAAACTTGAGATATTACTCGACACATAGACCTCTGCATTCTGTCTAATCTCTGATGTCTGTAACAGACGACTTAGTTTCGAACAAAATGTATTGATTGCTGTGATTATATGGATTTGAGAAACTCTTTTGGTGGTACATTCTGTGCTATATTTGTGCGGCTGCGTCTGGCGAACGTCTTCTGGTTGCAGAACTCATGCCTGTGTACTGTGGCAACGTGGATGCGACAACTACATCAACTGCAAGTACTCTAATAGAACAAACGAGGAGGATCTAATCAAGTGTCAGGATGGCCGAGCGGTCTAAGGCGCCAGACTCAAGGAACAACCTTGGCTGCAGTAGCAGCTAGAGCCTTCTGGTCCTCGAATGAGGGCGTGGGTTCGAATCCCACACCTGACACAGATTTTGTCGCTTCTCTGGAGCACCATGCATATCATTGAGATCCTTTGTAATGTGCAACAGCACGATACTGGCCGTGTTCTTCTAAGTGAAATCAAAAATTTGCATTAAACACAAGCGCACCTACGGCACCAAACTGTTTCTTCGGTAGTGTGAGCTACAAACAGAGAGTGTTAGTCGTAAATGCGGCGTTCCCCTCGTGAGGTTACTTCCGCGCCACAGCCACAAACACGTCAAAAGGGACACTTGTCGTATGAAAACGACTCTTGTCTAGAGATGACAGTGTGAGGAAACAGTGCAGGCTGACCAGTACATCATCTGTACAATAATAGTCGCTGATGAAATACAGAGAACTCGAAATAAATTCAAATACTCAAAGTATTACTTTATGGAGATTGCAACGTGATCAAAACTTGAGATATTACTCGACACATAGACCTCTGCATTCTGTCTAATCTCTGATGTCTGTAACAGACGACTTAGTTTCGAACAAAATGTATTGATTGCTGTGATTATATGGATTTGAGAAACTCTTTTGGTGGTACATTCTGTGCTATATTTGTGCGGCTGCGTCTGGCGAACGTCTTCTGGTTGCAGAACTCATGCCTGTGTACTGTGGCAACGTGGATGCGACAACTACATCAACTGCAAGTACTCTAATAGAACAAACGAGGAGGATCTAATCAAGTGTCAGGATGGCTGAGCGGTCTAAGGCGCCAGACTCAAGGAACAACCTTGGCTGCAGTGGCAGCTAGAGCCTTCTGGTCCTCGAATGAGGGCGTGGGTTCGAATCCCACTCCTGACACAGATTTTGTCGCTTCTCTGGAGCACCATGCATATCATTGAGATCCTTTGTAATGTGCAACAGCACGATACTGGCCGTGTTCTTCTAAGTGAAATCAAAAATTTGCATTAAACACAAGCGCACCTACGGCACCAAACTGTTTCTTCGGTAGTGTGAGCTACAAACAGAGAGTGTTAGTCGTAAATGCGGCGTTCCCCTCGTGAGGTTACTTCCGCGCCACAGCCACAAACACGTCAAAAGGGACACTTGTCGTATGAAAACGACTCTTGTCTAGAGATGACAGTGTGAGGAAACAGTGCAGGCTGACCAGTACATCATCTGTACAATAATAGTCGCTGATGAAATACAGAGAACTCGAAATAAATTCAAATACTCAAAGTATTACTTTATGGAGATTGCAACGTGATCAAAACTTGAGATATTACTCGACACATAGACCTCTGCATTCTGTCTAATCTCTGATGTCTGTAACAGACGACTTAGTTTCGAACAAAATGTATTGATTGCTGTGATTATATGGATTTGAGAAACTCTTTTGGTGGTACATTCTGTGCTATATTTGTGCGGCTGCGTCTGGCGAACGTCTTCTGGTTGCAGAACTCATGCCTGTGTACTGTGGCAACGTGGATGCGACAACTACATCAACTGCAAGTACTCTAATAGAACAAACGAGGAGGATCTAATCAAGTGTCAGGATGGCCGAGCGGTCTAAGGCGCCAGACTCAAGGAACAACCTTGGCTGCAGTAGCAGCTAGAGCCTTCTGGTCCTCGAATGAGGGCGTGGGTTCGAATCCCACTCCTGACACAGATTTTGTCGCTTCTCTGGAGCACCATGCATATCATTGAGATCCTTTGTAATGTGCAACAGCACGATACTGGCCGTGTTCTTCTAAGTGAAATCAAAAATTTGCATTAAACACAAGCGCACCTACGGCACCAAACTGTTTCTTCGGTAGTGTGAGCTACAAACAGAGAGTGTTAGTCGTAAATGCGGCGTTCCCCTCGTGAGGTTACTTCCGCGCCACAGCCACAAACACGTCAAAAGGGACACTTGTCGTATGAAAACGACTCTTGTCTAGAGATGACAGTGTGAGGAAACAGTGCAGGCTGACCAGTACATCATCTGTACAATAATAGTCGCTGATGAAATACAGAGAACTCGAAATAAATTCAAATACTCAAAGTATTACTTTATGGAGATTGCAACGTGATCAAAACTTGAGATATTACTCGACACATAGACCTCTGCATTCTGTCTAATCTCTGATGTCTGTAACAGACGACTTAGTTTCGAACAAAATGTATTGATTGCTGTGATTATATGGATTTGAGAAACGCTTTTGGTGGTACATTCTGTGCTATATTTGTGCGGCTGCGTCTGGCGAACGTCTTCTGGTTGCAGAACTCATGCCTGTGTACTGTGGCAACGTGGATGCGACAACTACATCAACTGCAAGTACTCTAATAGAACAAACGAGGAGGATCTAATCAAGTGTCAGGATGGCCGAGCGGTCTAAGGCGCCAGACTCAAGGAACAACCTTGGCTGCAGTGGCAGCTAGAGCCTTCTGGTCCTCGAATGAGGGCGTGGGTTCGAATCCCACTCCTGACACAGATTTTGTCGCTTCTCTGGAGCACCATGCATATCATTGAGATCCTTTGTAATGTGCAACAGCACGATACTGGCCGTGTTCTTCTAAGTGAAATCAAAAATTTGCATTAAACACAAGCGCACCTACGGCACCAAACTGTTTCTTCGGTAGTGTGAGCTACAAACAGAGAGTGTTAGTCGTAAATGCGGCGTTCCCCTCGTGAGGTTACTTCCGCGCCACAGCCACAAACACGTCAAAAGGGACACTTGTCGTATGAAAACGACTCTTGTCTAGAGATGGCAGTGTGAGGAAACAGTGCAGGCTGACCAGTACATCATCTGTACAATAATAGTCGCTGATGAAATACAGAGAACTCGAAATAAATTCAAATACTCAAAGTATTACTTTATGGAGATTGCAACGTGATCAAAACTTGAGATATTACTCGACACATAGACCTCTGCATTCTGTCTAATCTCTGATGTCTGTAACAGACGACTTAGTTTCGAACAAAATGTATTGATTGCTGTGATTATATGGATTTGAGAAACTCTTTTGGTGGTACATTCTGTGCTATATTTGTGCGGCTGCGTCTGGCGAACGTCTTCTGGTTGCAGAACTCATGCCTGTGTACTGTGGCAACGTGGATGCGACAACTACATCAACTGCAAGTACTCTAATAGAACAAACGAGGAGGATCTAATCAAGTGTCAGGATGGCCGAGCGGTCTAAGGCGCCAGACTCAAGGAACAACATTGGCTGCAGTGGCAGCTAGAGCCTTCTGGTCCTCGAATGAGGGCGTGGGTTCGAATCCCACTCCTGACACAGATTTTGTCGCTTCTCTGGAGCACCATGCATATCATTGAGATCCTTTGTAATGTGCAACAGCACGATACTGGCCGTGTTCTTCTAAGTGAAATCAAAAATTTGCATTAAACACAAGCGCACCTACGGCACCAAACTGTTTCTTCGGTAGTGTGAGCTACAAACAGAGAGTGTTAGTCGTAAATGCGGCGTTCCCCTCGTGAGGTTACTTCCGCGCCACAGCCACAAACACGTCAAAAGGGACACTTGTCGTATGAAAACGACTCTTGTCTAGAGATGACAGTGTGAGGAAACAGTGCAGGCTGACCAGTACATCATCTGTACAATAATAGTCGCTGATGAAATACAGAGAACTCGAAATAAATTCAAATACTCAAAGTATTACTTTATGGAGATTGCAACGTGATCAAAACTTGAGATATTACTCGACACATAGACCTCTGCATTCTGTCTAATCTCTGATGTCTGTAACAGACGACTTAGTTTCGAACAAAATGTATTGATTGCTGTGATTATATGGATTTGAGAAACTCTTTTGGTGGTACATTCTGTGCTATATTTGTGCGGCTGCGTCTGGCGAACGTCTTCTGGTTGCAGAACTCATGCCTGTGTACTGTGGCAACGTGGATGCGACAACTACATCAACTGCAAGTACTCTAATAGAACAAACGAGGAGGATCTAATCAAGTGTCAGGATGGCCGAGCGGTCTAAGGCGCCAGACTCAAGGAACAACCTTGGCTGCAGTAGCAGCTAGAGCCTTCTGGTCCTCGAATGAGGGCGTGGGTTCGAATCCCACTCGTAACACAGATTTTGTCGCCTCTCTGGAGCACCATGCATATAATTGAGATCCTTTGTAATGTGCAACAGCACGATACTGGCCGTGTTCTTCTAAGTGAAATCAAAAATTTGCATTAAACACAAGCGCACCTACGGCACCAAACTGTTTCTTCGGTAGTGTGAGCTACAAACAGAGAGTGTTAGTCGTAAATGCGGCGTTCCCCTCGTGAGGTTACTTCCGCGCCACAGCCACAAACACGTCAAAAGGGACACTTGTCGTATGAAAACGACTCTTGTCTAGAGATGACAGTGTGAGGAAACAGTGCAGGCTGACCAGTACATCATCTGTACAATAATAGTCGCTGATGAAATACAGAGAACTCGAAATAAATTCAAATACTCAAAGTATTACTTTATGGAGATTGCAACGTGATCAAAACTTGAGATATTACTCGACACATAGACCTCTGCATTCTGTCTAATCTCTGATGTCTGTAACAGACGACTTAGTTTCGAACAAAATGTATTGATTGCTGTGATTATATGGATTTGAGAAACTCTTTTGGTGGTACATTCTGTGCTATATTTGTGCGGCTGCGTCTGGCGAACGTCTTCTGGTTGCAGAACTCATGCCTGTGTACTGTGGCAACGTGGATGCGACAACTACATCAACTGCAAGTACTCTAATAGAACAAACGAGGAGGATCTAATCAAGTGTCAGGATGGCCGAGCGGTCTAAGGCGCCAGACTCAAGGAACAACCTTGGCTGCAGTAGCAGCTAGAGCCTGCTGGTCCTCGAATGAGGGCGTGTGTTCGAATCCCACTCCTGACACAGATTTTGTCGCTTCTCTGGAGCACCATGCATATCATTGAGATCCTTTGTAATGTGCAACAGCACGATACTGGCCGTGTTCTTCTAAGTGAAATCAAAAATTTGCATTAAACACAAGCGCACCTACGGCACCAAACTGTTTCTTCGGTAGTGTGAGCTACAAACAGAGAGTGTTAGTCGTAAATGCGGCGTTCCCCTCGTGAGGTTACTTCCGCGCCACAGCCACAAACACGTCAAAAGGGACACTTGTCGTATGAAAACGACTCTTGTCTAGAGATGACAGTGTGAGGAAACAGTGCAGGCTGACCAGTACATCATCTGTACAATAATAGTCGCTGATGAAATACAGAGAACTCGAAATAAATTCAAATACTCAAAGTATTACTTTATGGAGATTGCAACGTGATCAAAACTTGAGATATTACTCGACACATAGACCTCTGCATTCTGTCTAATCTCTGATGTCTGTAACAGACGACTTAGTTTCGAACAAAATGTATTGATTGCTGTGATTATATGGATTTGAGAAACTCTTTTGGTGGTACATTCTGTGCTATATTTGTGCGGCTGCGTCTGGCGAACGTCTTCTGGTTGCAGAACTCATGCCTGTGTACTGTGGCAACGTGGATGCGACAACTACATCAACTGCAAGTACTCTAATAGAACAAACGAGGAGGATCTAATCAAGTGTCAGGATGGCCGAGCGGTCTAAGGCGCCAGAGTCAAGGAACAACCTTGGCTGCAGTAACAGCTAGAGCCTTCTGGTCCTCGAATGAGGGCGTGGGTTCGAATCCCGCTCCTGACACAGATTTTGTCGCTTCTCTGGAGCACCATGCATATCATTGAGATCCTTTGTAATGTGCAACAGCACGATACTGGCCGTGTTCTTCTAAGTGAAATCAAAAATTTGCATTAAACACAAGCGCACCTACGGCACCAAACTGTTTCTTCGGTAGTGTGAGCTACAAACAGAGAGTGTTAGTCGTAAATGCGGCGTTCCCCTCGTGAGGTTACTTCCGCGCCACAGCCACAAACACGTCAAAAGGGACACTTGTCGTATGAAAACGACTCTTGTCTAGAGATGACAGTGTGAGGAAACAGTGCAGGCTGACCAGTACATCATCTGTACAATAATAGTCGCTGATGAAATACAGAGAACTCGAAATAAATTCAAATACTCAAAGTATTACTTTATGGAGATTGCAACGTGATCAAAACTTGAGATATTACTCGACACATAGACCTCTGCATTCTGTCTAATCTCTGATGTCTGTAACAGACGACTTAGTTTCGAACAAAATGTATTGATTGCTGTGATTATATGGATTTGAGAAACTCTTTTGGTGGTACATTCTGTGCTATATTTGTGCGGCTGCGTCTGGCGAACGTCTTCTGGTTGCAGAACTCATGCCTGTGTACTGTGGCAACGTGGATGCGACAACTACATCAACTGCAAGTACTCTAATAGAACAAACGAGGAGGATCTAATCAAGTGTCAGGATGGCCGAGCGGTCTAAGGCGCCAGACTCAAGGAACAACCTTGGCTGCAGTAGCAGCTAGAGCCTTCTGGTCCTCGAATGAGGGCGTGGGTTCGTATCCCACTCCTGACACAGATTTTGTCGCTTCTCTGGAGCACCATGCATATCATTGAGATCCTTTGTAATGTGCAACAGCACGATACTGGCCGTGTTCTTCTAAGTGAAATCAAAAATTTGCATTAAACACAAGCGCACCTACGGCACCAAACTGTTTCTTCGGTAGTGTGAGCTACAAACAGAGAGTGTTAGTCGTAAATGCGGCGTTCCCCTCGTGAGGTTACTTCCGCGCCACAGCCACAAACACGTCAAAAGGGACACTTGTCGTATGAAAACGACTCTTGTCTAGAGATGACAGTGTGAGGAAACAGTGCAGGCTGACCAGTACATCATCTGTACAATAATAGTCGCTGATGAAATACAGAGAACTCGAAATAAATTCAAATACTCAAAGTATTACTTTATGGAGATTGCAACGTGATCAAAACTTGAGATATTACTCGACACATAGACCTCTGCATTCTGTCTAATCTCTGATGTCTGTAACAGACGACTTAGTTTCGAACAAAATGTATTGATTGCTGTGATTATATGGATTTGAGAAACTCTTTTGGTGGTACATTCTGTGCTATATTTGTGCGGCTGCGTCTGGCGAACGTCTTCTGGTTGCAGAACTCATGCCTGTGTACTGTGGCAACGTGGATGCGACAACTACATCAACTGCAAGTACTCTAATAGAACAAACGAGGAGGATCTAATCAAGTGTCAGGATGGCCGAGCGGTCTAAGGCGCCAGACTCAAGGAACAACCTTGGCTGCAGTAGCAGCTAGAGCCTTCTGGTCCTCAAATGAGGGCGTGGGTTCGAATCCCACTCCTGACACAGATTTTGTCGCTTCTCTGGAGCACCATGCATATCATTGAGATCCTTTGTAATGTGCAACAGCACGATACTGGCCGTGTTCTTCTAAGTGAAATCAAAAATTTGCATTAAACACAAGCGCACCTACGGCACCAAACTGTTTCTTCGGTAGTGTGAGCTACAAACAGAGAGTGTTAGTCGTAAATGCGGCGTTCCCCTCGTGAGGTTACTTCCGCGCCACAGCCACAAACACGTCAAAAGGGACACTTGTCGTATGAAAACGACTTTTGTCTAGAGATGACAGTGTGAGGAAACAGTGCAGGCTGACCAGTACATCATCTGTACAATAATAGTCGCTGATGAAATACAGAGAACTCGAAATAAATTCAAATACTCAAAGTATTACTTTATGGAGATTGCAACGTGATCAAAACTTGAGATATTACTCGACACATAGACCTCTGCATTCTGTCTAATCTCTGATGTCTGTAACAGACGACTTAGTTTCGAACAAAATGTATTGATTGCTGTGATTATATGGATTTGAGAAACTCTTTTGGTGGTACATTCTGCGCTATATTTGTGCGGCTGCGTCTGGCGAACGTCTTCTGGTTGCAGAACTCATGCCTGTGTACTGTGGCAACGTGGATGCGACAACTACATCAACTGCAAGTACTCTAATAGAACAAACGAGGAGGATCTAATGAAGTGTCAGGATGGCCGAGCGGTCTAAGGCGCCAAACTCAAGGAACAACCTTGGCTGCAGTAGCAGCTAGAGCCTTCTGGTCCTCGAATGAGGGCGTGGGTTCGAATCCCACTCCCGACACAGATTTTGTCGCTTCTCTGGAGCACCATGCATATCATTGAGATCCTTTGTAATGTGCAACAGCACGATACTGGCCGTGTTCTTCTAAGTGAAATCAAAAATTTGCATTAAACACAAGCGCACCTACGGCACCAAACTGTTTCTTCGGTAGTGTGAGCTACAAACAGAGAGTGTTAGTCGTAAATGCGGCGTTCCCCTCGAGAGGTTACTTCCGCGCCACAGCCACAAACACGTCAAAAGGGACACTTGTCGTATGAAAGCGACTCTTGTCTAGAGATGACAGTGTGAGGAAACAGTGCAGGCTGACCAGTACATCATCTGTACAATAATAGTCGCTGATGAAATACAGAGAACTCGAAATAAATTCAAATACCCAAAGTATTACTTTATGGAGATTGCAACATGATCAAAACTTGAGATATTACTCGACACATAGACCTCTGCATTCTGTCTAATCTCTGATGTCTGTAACAGACGACTTAGTTTCGAACAAAATGTATTGATTGCTGTGATTATATGGATTTGAGAAACTCTTTTGGTGGTACATTCTGTGCTATATTTGTGCGGCTGCGTCTGGCGAACGTCTTCTGGTTGCAGAACTCATGCCTGTGTACTGTGGCAACGTGGATGCGACAACTACATCAACTGCAAGTACTCTAATAGAACAAACGAGGAGGATCTAATCAAGTGTCAGGATGGCCGAGCGGTCTAAGGCGCCAGACTCAAGGAACAACCTTGGCTGCAGTAGCAGCTAGAGCCTTCTGGTCCTCGAATGAGGGCGTGGGTTCGAATCCCACTCCTGACACAGATTTTGTCGCTTCTCTGGAGCACCATGCATATCATTGAGATCCTTTGTAATGTGCAACAGCACGATACTGGCCGTGTTCTTCTAAGTGAAATCAAAAATTTGCATTAAACACAAGCGCACCTACGGCACCAAACTGTTTCTTCGGTAGTGTGAGCTACAAACAGAGAGTGTTAGTCGTAAATGCGGCGTTCCCCTCGTGAGGTTACTTCCGCGCCACAGCCACAAACACGTCAAAAGGGACACTTGTCGTATGAAAACGACTCTTGTCTAGAGATGACAGTGTGAGGAAACAGTGCAGGCTGACCAGTACATCATCTGTACAATAATAGTCGCTGATGAAATACAGAGAACTCGAAATAAATTCAAATACTCAAAGTATTACTTTATGGAGATTGCAACGTGATCAAAACTTGAGATATTACTCGACACATAGACCTCTGCATTCTGTCTAATCTCTGATGTCTGTAACAGACGACTTAGTTTCGAACAAAATGTATTGATTGCTGTGATTATATGGATTTGAGAAACTCTTTTGGTGGTACATTCTGTGCTATATTTGTGCGGCTGCGTCTGGCGAACGTCTTCTGGTTGCAGAACTCATGCCTGTGTACTGTGGCAACGTGGATGCGACAACTACATCAACTGCAAGTACTCTAATAAAACAAACGAGGAGGATCTAATCAAGTGTCAGGATGGCCGAGCGGTCTAAGGCGCCAGACTCAAGGAACAACCTTGGCTGCAGTAGCAGCTAGAGCCTTCTGGTCCTCGAATGAGGGCGTGTGTTCGAATCCCACTCCTGACACAGATTTTGTCGCTTCTCTGGAGCACCATGCATATCATTGAGATCCTTTGTAATGTGCAACAGCACGATACTGGCCGTGTTCTTCTAAGTGAAATCAAAAATTTGCATTAAACACAAGCGCACCTACGGCACCAAACTGTTTCTTCGGTAGTGTGAGCTACAAACAGAGAGTGTTAGTCGTAAATGCGGCGTTCCCCTCGTGAGGTTACTTCCGCGCCACAGCCACAAACACGTCAAAAGGGACACTTGTCGTATGAAAACGACTCTTGTCTAGAGATGACAGTGTGAGGAAACAGTGCAGGCTGACCAGTACATCATCTGTACAATAATAGTCGCTGATGAAATACAGAGAACTCGAAATAAATTCAAATACTCAAAGTATTACTTTATGGAGATTGCAACGTGATCAAAACTTGAGATATTACTCGACACATAGACCTCTGCATTCTGTCTAATCTCTGATGTCTGTAACAGACGACTTAGTTTCGAACAAAATGTATTGATTGCTGTGATTATATGGATTTGAGAAACTCTTTTGGTGGTACATTCTGTGCTATATTTGTGCGGCTGCGTCTGGCGAACGTCTTCTGGTTGCAGAACTCATGCCTGTGTACTGTGGCAACGTGGATGCGACAACTACATCAACTGCAAGTACTCTAATAGAACAAACGAGGAGGATCTAATCAAGTGTCAGGATGGCCAAGCGATCTAAGGCGCCAGACTCAAGGAACAACCTTGGCTGCAGTAGCAGCTAGAGCCTTCTGGTCCTCGAATGAGGGCGTGGGTTCGAATCCCACTCCTGATATAGATTTTGTCGCTTCTCTGGAGCACCATGCATATCATTGAGATCCTTTGTAATGTGCAACAGCACGATACTGGCCGTGTTCTTCTAAGCGAAATCAAAAATTTGCATTAAACACAAGCGCACCTACGGCACCAAACTGTTTCTTCGGTAGTGTGAGCTACAAACAGAGAGTGTTAGTCGTAAATGCGGCGTTCCCCTCGTGAGGTTACTTCCGCGCCACAGCCACAAACACGTCAAAAGGGACACTTGTCGTATGAAAACGACTCTTGTCTAGAGATGACAGTGTGAGGAAACAGTGCAGG
This sequence comes from Schistocerca gregaria, assembly GCF_023897955.1. Taxonomy (NCBI): domain Eukaryota; kingdom Metazoa; phylum Arthropoda; class Insecta; order Orthoptera; family Acrididae; genus Schistocerca; species Schistocerca gregaria. The sequence goes on from NC_064921.1 coordinate 225,426,384, forward strand.
CTGACCAGTACATCATCTGTACAATAATAGTCGCAGATGAAATACAGAGAACTCGAAATAAATTGAAATACTCAAAGTATTACTTTATGGAGATTGCAACGTGATCAAAACTTGAGATATTACTCGACACATAGACCTCTGCATTCTGTCTAATCTCTGATGTCTGTAACAGACGACTTAGTTTCGAACAAAATGTATTGATTGCTGTGATTATATGGATTTGAGAAACTCTTTTGGTGGTACATTCTGCGCTATATTTGTGCGGCTGCGTCTGGCGAACGTCTTCTGGTTGCAGAACTCAACCCTGTGTACTGTGGCAACGTGGATGCGACAACTACATCAACTGCAAGTACTCTAATAGAACAAACGAGGAGGATCTAATCAAGTGTCAGCATGGCCGAGCGGTCTAAGGCGCCACACGCAAGGAGCAACCTTGGCTGCAGTAGCAGCTAGAGCCTTCTGGTCCTCGAATGAGGGCGTGGGTCCGAATCCCACTCCTGACACAGATTTTGTCGCTTCTCTGGAGCACCATGCATATCATTGAGATCCTTTGTAATGTGCAACAGCACGATACTGGCCGTGTTCTTCTAAGTGAAATCAAAAATTTGCATTAAACACAAGCGCACCTACGGCACCAAACTGTTTCTTCGGTAGTGTGAGCTACAAACAGAGAGTGTTAGTCGTAAATGCGGCGTTCCCCTCGTGAGGTTACTTCCGCGCCACAGCCACAAACACGTCAAAAGGGACACTTGTCGTATGAAAACGACTCTTGTCTAGAGATGACAGTGTGAGGAAACAGTGCAGGCTGACCAGTACATCATCTGTACAATAATAGTCGCTGATGAAATACAGAGAACTCGAAATAAATTCAAATACTCAAAGTATTACTTTATGGAGATTGCAACGTGATCAAAACTTGAGATATTACTCGACACATAGACCTCTGCATTCTGTCTAATCTCTGATGTCTGTAACAGACGACTTAGTTTCGAAAAAAAGGTATTGATTGCTGTGATTATATGGATTTGAGAAACTCTTTTGGTGGTACATTCTGTGCTATATTTGTGCGGCTGCGTCTGGCGAACGTCTTCTGGTTGCAGAACTCATGCCTGTGTACTGTGGCAACGTGGATGCGACAACTACATCAACTGCAAGTACTCTAATAGAACAAACGAGGAGGATCTAATCAAGTGTCAGGATGGCCAAGCGATCTAAGGCGCCAGACTCAAGGAACAACCTTGGCTGCAGTAGCAGCTAGAGCCTTCTGGTCCTCGAATGAGGGCGTGGGTTCGAATCCCACTCCTGACACAGATTTTGTCGCTTCTCTGGAGCACCATCCATATCATTGAGATCCTTTGTAATGTGCAACAGCACGATACTGGCCGTGTTCTTCTAAGCGAAATCAAAAATTTGCATTAAACACAAGCGCACCTACGGCACCAAACTGTTTCTTCGGTAGTGTGAGCTACAAACAGAGAGTGTTAGTCGTAAATGCGGCGTTCCCCTCGTGAGGTTACTTCCGCGCCACAGCCACAAACACGTCAAAAGGGACACTTGTCGTATGAAAACGACTCTTGTCTAGAGATGACAGTGTGAGGAAACAGTGCAGGCTGACCAGTACATCATCTGTACAATAATAGTCGCTGATGAAATACAGAGAACTCGAAATAAATTCAAATACTCAAAGTATTACTTTATGGAGATTGCAACGTGATCAAAACTTGAGATATTACTCGACACATAGACCTCTGCATTCTGTCTAATCTCTGATGTCTGTAACAGACGACTTAGTTTCGAACAAAATGTATTGATTGCTGTGATTATATGGATTTGAGAAACTCTTTTGGTGGTACATTCTGTGCTATATTTGTGCGGCTGCGTCTGGCGAACGTCTTCTGGTTGCAGAACTCATGCCTGTGTACTGTGGCAACGTGGATGCGACAACTACATCAACTGCAAGTACTCTAATAGAACAAACGAGGAGGATCTAATCAAGTGTGAGGATGGCCGAGCGGTCTAAGGCGCCAGACTCAAGGAACAACCTTGGCTGCAGTAGCAGCTAGAGCCTTCTGGTCCTCGAATGAGGGCGTGGGTTCGAATCCCACTCCTGACACAGATTTTGTCGCTTCTCTGGAGCACCATGCATATCATTGAGATCCTTTGTAATGTGCAACAGCACGATACTGGCCGTGTTCTTCTAAGTGAAATCAAAAATTTGCATTAAACACAAGCGCACCTACGGCACCAAACTGTTTCTTCGGTAGTGTGAGCTACAAACAGAGAGTGTTAGTCGTAAATGCGGCGTTCCCCTCGTGAGGTTACTTCCGCGCCACAGCCACAAACACGTCAAAAGGGACACTTGTCGTATGAAAACGACTCTTGTCTAGAGATGACAGTGTGAGGAAACAGTGCAGGCTGACCAGTACATCATCTGTACAATAATAGTCGCTGATGAAATACAGAGAACTCGAAATAAATTCAAATACTCAAAGTATTACTTTATGGAGATTGCAACGTGATCAAAACTTGAGATATTACTCGACACATAGACCTCTGCATTCTGTCTAATCTCTGATGTCTGTAACAGACGACTTAGTTTCGAACAAAATGTATTGATTGCTGTGATTATATGGATTTGAGAAACTCTTTTGGTGGTACATTCTGCGCTATATTTGTGCGGCTGCGTCTGGCGAACGTCTTCTGGTTGCAGAACTCAACCCTGTGTACTGTGGCAACGTGGATGCGACAACTACATCAACTGCAAGTACTCTAATAGAACAAACGAGGAGGATCTAATCAAGTGTCAGGATGGCCGAGCGGTCTAAGGCGCTACACGCAAGGAGCAACCTTGGCTGCAGTAGTAGCTAGAGCCTTCTGGTCCTCGAATGAGGGCGTGGGTCCGAATCCCACTCCTGACACAGATTTTGTCGCTTCTCTCGAGCACCATGCATATCATTGAGATCCTTTGTAATGTGCAACAGCACGATACTGGCCGTGTTCTTCTAAGTGAAATCAAAAATTTGCATTAAACACAAGCGCACCTACGGCACCAAACTGTTTCTTCGGTAGTGTGAGCTACAAACAGAGAGTGTTAGTCGTAAATGCGGCGTTCCCCTCGTGAGGTTACTTCCGCGCCACAGCCACAAACACGTCAAAAGGGACACTTGTCGTATGAAAACGACTCTTGTCTAGAGATGACAGTGTGAGGAAACAGTGCAGGCTGACCAGTACATCATCTGTACAATAATAGTCGCTGATGAAATACAGAGAACTCGAAATAAATTCAAATACTCAAAGTATTACTTTATGGAGATTGCAACGTGATCAAAACTTGAGATATTACTCGACACATAGACCTCTGCATTCTGTCTAATCTCTGATGTCTGTAACAGACGACTTAGTTTCGAACAAAATGTATTGATTGCTGTGATTATATGGATTTGAGAAACTCTTTTGGTGGTACATTCTGCGCTATATTTGTGCGGCTGCGTCTGGCGAACGTCTTCCGGTTGCAGAACTCATGCCTGTGTACTGTGGCAACGTGGATGCGACTACATCAACTGCAAGTACTCTAATAGAACAAACGAGGAGGATCCAATCAAGTGTCAGGATGGCCGAGCGGTCTAAGGCGCCAGACTCAAGGAACAACCTTGGCTGCAGTAGCAGCTAGAGCCTTCTGGTCCTCGAATGAGGGCGTGGGTTCGAATCCCACTCCTGACACAGATTTTGTCGCTTCTCTGGAGCACCATGCATATCATTGAGATCCTTTGTAATGTGCAACAGCACGATACTGGCCGTGTTCTTCTAAGTGAAATCAAAAATTTGCATTAAACACAAGCGCACCTACGGCACCAAACTGTTTCTTCGGTAGTGTGAGCTACAAACAGAGAGTGTTAGTCGTAAATGCGGCGTTCCCCTCGTGAGGTTACTTCCGCGCCACAGCCACAAACACGTCAAAAGGGACACTTGTCGTATGAAAACGACTCTTGTCTAGAGATGACAGTGTGAGGAAACAGTGCAGGCTGACCAGTACATCATCTGTACAATAATAGTCGCTGATGAAATACAGAGAACTCGAAATAAATTCAAATACTCAAAGTATTACTTTATGGAGATTGCAACGTGATCAAAACTTGAGATATTACTCGACACATAGACCTCTGCATTCTGTCTAATCTCTGATGTCTGTAACAGACGACTTAGTTTCGAACAAAATGTATTGATTGCTGTGATTATATGGATTTGAGAAACTCTTTTGGTGGTACATTCTGTGCTATATTTGTGCGGCTGCGTCTGGCGAACGTCTTCTGGTTGCAGAACTCATGCCTGTGTACTGTGGCAACGTGGATGCGACAACTACATCAACTGCAAGTACTCTAATAAAACAAACGAGGAGGATCTAATCAAGTGTGAGGATGGCCGAGCGGTCTAAGGCGCCAGACTCAAGGAACAACCTTGGCTGCAGTAGCAGCTAGAGCCTTCTGGTCCTCGAATGAGGGCGTGGGTTCGAATCCCACTCCTGACACAGATTTTGTCGCTTCTCTGGAGCACCATGCATATCATTGAGATCCTTTGTAATGTGCAACAGCACGATACTGGCCGTGTTCTTCTAAGCGAAATCAAAAATTTGCATTAAACACAAGCGCACCTACGGCACCAAACTGTTTCTTCGGTAGTGTGAGCTACAAACAGAGAGTGTTAGTCGTAAATGCGGCGTTCCCCTCGTGAGGTTACTTCCGCGCCACAGCCACAAACACGTCAAAAGGGACACTTGTCGTATGAAAACGACTCTTGTCTAGAGATGACAGTGTGAGGAAACAGTGCAGGCTGACCAGTACATCATCTGTACAATAATAGTCGCAGATGAAATACAGAGAACTCGAAATAAATTGAAATACTCAAAGTATTACTTTATGGAGATTGCAACGTGATCAAAACTTGAGATATTACTCGACACATAGACCTCTGCATTCTGTCTAATCTCTGATGTCTGTAACAGACGACTTAGTTTCGAACAAAATGTATTGATTGCTGTGATTATATGGATTTGAGAAACTCTTTTGGTGGTACATTCTGCGCTATATTTGTGCGGCTGCGTCTGGCGAACGTCTTCTGGTTGCAGAACTCAACCCTGTGTACTGTGGCAACGTGGATGCGACAACTACATCAACTGCAAGTACTCTAATAGAACAAACGAGGAGGATCTAATCAAGTGTCAGCATGGCCGAGCGGTCTAAGGCGCCACACGCAAGGAGCAACTTTGGCTGCAGTAGCAGCTAGAGCCTTCTGGTCCTCGAATGAGGGCGTGGGTCCGAATCCCACTCCTGACACAGATTTTGTCGCTTCTCTGGAGCACCATGCATATCATTGAGATCCTTTGTAATGTGCAACAGCACGATACTGGCCGTGTTCTTCTAAGTGAAATCAAAAATTTGCATTAAACACAAGCGCACCTACGGCACCAAACTGTTTCTTCGGTAGTGTGAGCTACAAACAGAGAGTGTTAGTCGTAAATGCGGCGTTCCCCTCGTGAGGTTACTTCCGCGCCACAGCCACAAACACGTCAAAAGGGACACTTGTCGTATGAAAACGACTCTTGTCTAGAGATGACAGTGTGAGGAAACAGTGCAGGCTGACCAGTACATCATCTGTACAATAATAGTCGCTGATGAAATACAGAGAACTCGAAATAAATTCAAATACTCAAAGTATTACTTTATGGAGATTGCAACGTGATCAAAACTTGAGATATTACTCGACACATAGACCTCTGCATTCTGTCTAATCTCTGATGTCTGTAACAGACGACTTAGTTTCGAACAAAATGTATTGATTGCTGTGATTATATGGATTTGAGAAACTCTTTTGGTGGTACATTCTGTGCTATATTTGTGCGGCTGCGTCTGGCGAACGTCTTCTGGTTGCAGAACTCATGCCTGTGTACTGTGGCAACGTGGATGCGACAACTACATCAACTGCAAGTACTCTAATAGAACAAACGAGGAGGATCTAATCAAGTGTCAGGATGGCCAAGCGATCTAAGGCGCCAGACTCAAGGAACAACCTTGGCTGCAGTAGCAGCTAGAGCCTTCTGGTCCTCGAATGAGGGCGTGTGTTCGAATCCCACTCCTGACACAGATTTTGTCGCTTCTCTGGAGCACCATCCATATCATTGAGATCCTTTGTAATGTGCAACAGCACGATACTGGCCGTGTTCTTCTAAGCGAAATCAAAAATTTGCATTAAACACAAGCGCACCTACGGCACCAAACTGTTTCTTCGGTAGTGTGAGCTACAAACAGAGAGTGTTAGTCGTAAATGCGGCGTTCCCCTCGTGAGGTTACTTCCGCGCCACAGCCACAAACACGTCAAAAGGGACACTTGTCGTATGAAAACGACTCTTGTCTAGAGATGACAGTGTGAGGAAACAGTGCAGGCTGACCAGTACATCATCTGTACAATAATAGTCGCTGATGAAATACAGAGAACTCGAAATAAATTCAAATACTCAAAGTATTACTTTATGGAGATTGCAACGTGATCAAAACTTGAGATATTACTCGACACATAGACCTCTGCATTCTGTCTAATCTCTGATGTCTGTAACAGACGACTTAGTTTCGAACAAAATGTATTGATTGCTGTGATTATATGGATTTGAGAAACTCTTTTGGTGGTACATTCTGTGCTATATTTGTGCGGCTGCGTCTGGCGAACGTCTTCTGGTTGCAGAACTCATGCCTGTGTACTGTGGCAACGTGGATGCGACAACTACATCAACTGCAAGTACTCTAATAGAACAAACGAGGAGGATCTAATCAAGTGTGAGGATGGCCGAGCGGTCTAAGGCGCCAGACTCAAGGAACAACCTTGGCTGCAGTAGCAGCTAGAGCCTTCTGGTCCTCGAATGAGGGCGTGGGTTCGAATCCCACTCCTGACACAGATTTTGTCGCTTCTCTGGAGCACCATGCATATCATTGAGATCCTTTGTAATGTGCAACAGCACGATACTGGCCGTGTTCTTCTAAGTGAAATCAAAAATTTGCATTAAACACAAGCGCACCTACGGCACCAAACTGTTTCTTCGGTAGTGTGAGCTACAAACAGAGAGTGTTAGTCGTAAATGCGGCGTTCCCCTCGTGAGGTTACTTCCGCGCCACAGCCACAAACACGTCAAAAGGGACACTTGTCGTATGAAAACGACTCTTGTCTAGAGATGACAGTGTGAGGAAACAGTGCAGGCTGACCAGTACATCATCTGTACAATAATAGTCGCTGATGAAATACAGAGAACTCGAAATAAATTCAAATACTCAAAGTATTACTTTATGGAGATTGCAACGTGATCAAAACTTGAGATATTACTCGACACATAGACCTCTGCATTCTGTCTAATCTCTGATGTCTGTAACAGACGACTTAGTTTCGAACAAAATGTATTGATTGCTGTGATTATATGGATTTGAGAAACTCTTTTGGTGGTACATTCTGCGCTATATTTGTGCGGCTGCGTCTGGCGAACGTCTTCTGGTTGCAGAACTCAACCCTGTGTACTGTGGCAACGTGGATGCGACAACTACATCAACTGCAAGTACTCTAATAGAACAAACGAGGAGGATCTAATCAAGTGTCAGGATGGCCGAGCGGTCTAAGGCGCTACACGCAAGGAGCAACCTTGGCTGCAGTAGTAGCTAGAGCCTTCTGGTCCTCGAATGAGGGCGTGGGTCCGAATCCCACTCCTGACACAGATTTTGTCGCTTCTCTCGAGCACCATGCATATCATTGAGATCCTTTGTAATGTGCAACAGCACGATACTGGCCGTGTTCTTCTAAGTGAAATCAAAAATTTGCATTAAACACAAGCGCACCTACGGCACCAAACTGTTTCTTCGGTAGTGTGAGCTACAAACAGAGAGTGTTAGTCGTAAATGCGGCGTTCCCCTCGTGAGGTTACTTCCGCGCCACAGCCACAAACACGTCAAAAGGGACACTTGTCGTATGAAAACGACTCTTGTCTAGAGATGACAGTGTGAGGAAACAGTGCAGGCTGACCAGTACATCATCTGTACAATAATAGTCGCTGATGAAATACAGAGAACTCGAAATAAATTCAAATACTCAAAGTATTACTTTATGGAGATTGCAACGTGATCAAAACTTGAGATATTACTCGACACATAGACCTCTGCATTCTGTCTAATCTCTGATGTCTGTAACAGACGACTTAGTTTCGAACAAAATGTATTGATTGCTGTGATTATATGGATTTGAGAAACTCTTTTGGTGGTACATTCTGCGCTATATTTGTGCGGCTGCGTCTGGCGAACGTCTTCTGGTTGCAGAACTCATGCCTGTGTACTGTGGCAACGTGGATGCGACAACTACATCAACTGCAAGTACTCTAATAGAACAAACGAGGAGGATCTAATGAAGTGTCAGGATGGCCGAGCGGTCTAAGGCGCCAAACTCAAGGAACAACCTTGGCTGCAGTAGCAGCTAGAGCCTTCTGGTCCTCGAATGAGGGCGTGGGTTCGAATCCCACTCCTGACACAGATTTTGTCGCTTCTCTGGAGCACCATGCATATCATTGAGATCCTTTGTAATGTGCAACAGCACGATACTGGCCGTGTTCTTCTAAGTGAAATCAAAAATTTGCATTAAACACAAGCGCACCTACGGCACCAAACTGTTTCTTCGGTAGTGTGAGCTACAAACAGAGAGTGTTAGTCGTAAATGCGGCGTTCCCCTCGAGAGGTTACTTCCGCGCCACAGCCACAAACACGTCAAAAGGGACACTTGTCGTATGAAAGCGACTCTTGTCTAGAGATGACAGTGTGAGGAAACAGTGCAGGCTGACCAGTACATCATCTGTACAATAATAGTCGCTAATGAAATACAGAGAACTCGAAATAAATTCAAATACCCAAAGTATTACTTTATGGAGATTGCAACATGATCAAAACTTGAGATATTACTCGACACATAGACCTCTGCATTCTGTCTAATCTCTGATGTCTGTAACAGACGACTTAGTTTCGAACAAAATGTATTGATTGCTGTGATTATATGGATTTGAGAAACTCTTTTGGTGGTACATTCTGTGCTATATTTGTGCGGCTGCGTCTGGCGAACGTCTTCTGGTTGCAGAACTCATGCCTGTGTACTGTGGCAACGTGGATGCGACAACTACATCAACTGCAAGTACTCTAATAGAACAAACGAGGAGGATCTAATCAAGTGTCAGGATGGCCGAGCGGTCTAAGGCGCCAGACTCAAGGAACAACCTTGGCTGCAGTAGCAGCTAGAGCCTTCTGGTCCTCGAATGAGGGCGTGGGTTCGAATCCCACTCCTGACACAGATTTTGTCGCTTCTCTGGAGCACCATGCATATCATTGAGATCCTTTGTAATGTGCAACAGCACGATACTGGCCGTGTTCTTCTAAGTGAAATCAAAAATTTGCATTAAACACAAGCGCACCTACGGCACCAAACTGTTTCTTCGGTAGTGTGAGCTACAAACAGAGAGTGTTAGTCGTAAATGCGGCGTTCCCCTCGTGAGGTTACTTCCGCGCCACAGCCACAAACACGTCAAAAGGGACACTTGTCGTATGAAAACGACTCTTGTCTAGAGATGACAGTGTGAGGAAACAGTGCAGGCTGACCAGTACATCATCTGTACAGTAATAGTCGCTGATGAAATACAGAGAACTCGAAATAAATTCAAATACTCAAAGTATTACTTTATGGAGATTGCAACGTGATCAAAACTTGAGATATTACTCGACACATAGACCTCTGCATTCTGTCTAATCTCTGATGTCTGTAACAGACGACTTAGTTTCGAACAAAATGTATTGATTGCTGTGATTATATGGATTTGAGAAACTCTTTTGGTGGTACATTCTGTGCTATATTTGTGCGGCTGCGTCTGGCGAACGTCTTCTGGTTGCAGAACTCATGCCTGTGTACTGTGGCAACGTGGATGCGACAACTACATCAACTGCAAGTACTCTAATAAAACAAACGAGGAGGATCTAATCAAGTGTGAGGATGGCCGAGCGGTCTAAGGCGCCAGACTCAAGGAACAACCTTGGCTGCAGTAGCAGCTAGAGCCTTCTGGTCCTCGAATGAGGGCGTGGGTTCGAATCCCACTCCTGACACAGATTTTGTCGCTTCTCTGGAGCACCATGCATATCATTGAGATCCTTTGTAATGTGCAACAGCACGATACTGGCCGTGTTCTTCTAAGTGAAATCAAAAATTTGCATTAAACACAAGCGCACCTACGGCACCAAACTGTTTCTTCGGTAGTGTGAGCTACAAACAGAGAGTGTTAGTCGTAAATGCGGCGTTCCCCTCGTGAGGTTACTTCCGCGCCACAGCCACAAACACGTCAAAAGGGACACTTGTCGTATGAAAACGACTCTTGTCTAGAGATGACAGTGTGAGGAAACAGTGCAGGCTGACCAGTACATCATCTGTACAATAATAGTCGCTGATGAAATACAGAGAACTCGAAATAAATTGAAATACTCAAAGTATTACTTTATGGAGATTGCAACGTGATCAAAACTTGAGATATTACTCGACACATAGACCTCTGCATTCTGTCTAATCTCTGATGTCTGTAACAGACGACTTAGTTTCGAACAAAATGTATTGATTGCTGTGATTATATGGATTTGAGAAACTCTTTTGGTGGTACATTCTGCGCTATATTTGTGCGGCTGCGTCTGGCGAACGTCTTCTGGTTGCAGAACTCAACCCTGTGTACTGTGGCAACGTGGATGCGACAACTACATCAACTGCAAGTACTCTAATAGAACAAACGAGGAGGATCTAATCAAGTGTCAGCATGGCCGAGCGGTCTAAGGCGCCACACGCAAGGAGCAACCTTGGCTGCAGTAGCAGCTAGAGCCTTCTGGTCCTCGAATGAGGGCGTGGGTCCGAATCCCACTCCTGACACAGATTTTGTCGCTTCTCTGGAGCACCATGCATATCATTGAGATCCTTTGTAATGTGCAACAGCACGATACTGGCCGTGTTCTTCTAAGTGAAATCAAAAATTTGCATTAAACACAAGCGCACCTACGGCACCAAACTGTTTCTTCGGTAGTGTGAGCTACAAACAGAGAGTGTTAGTCGTAAATGCGGCGTTCCCCTCGTGAGGTTACTTCCGCGCCACAGCCACAAACACGTCAAAAGGGACACTTGTCGTATGAAAACGACTCTTGTCTAGAGATGACAGTGTGAGGAAACAGTGCAGGCTGACCAGTACATCATCTGTACAATAATAGTCGATGATGAAATACAGAGAACTCGAAATAAATTCAAATACTCAAAGTATTACTTTATGGAGATTGCAACGTGATCAAAACTTGAGATATTACTCGACACATAGACCTCTGCATTCTGTCTAATCTCTGATGTCTGTAACAGACGACTTAGTTTCGAACAAAATGTATTGATTGCTGTGATTATATGGATTTGAGAAACTCTTTTGGTGGTACATTCTGTGCTATATTTGTGCGGCTGCGTCTGGCGAACGTCTTCTGGTTGCAGAACTCATGCCTGTGTACTGTGGCAACGTGGATGCGACAACTACATCAACTGCAAGTACTCTAATAGAACAAACGAGGAGGATCTAATCAAGTGTCAGGATGGCCGAGCGGTCTAAGGCGCCAGACTCAAGGAACAACCTTGGCTGCAGTAGCAGCTAGAGCCTTCTGGTCCTCGAATGAGGGCGTGGGTTCGAATCCCACTCCTGACACAGATTTTGTCGCTTCTCTGGAGCACCATGCATATCATTGAGATCCTTTGTAATGTGCAACAGCACGATACTGGCCGTGTTCTTCTAAGTGAAATCAAAAATTTGCATTAAACACAAGCGCACCTACGGCACCAAACTGTTTCTTCGGTAGTGTGAGCTACAAACAGAGAGTGTTAGTCGTAAATGCGGCGTTCCCCTCGTGAGGTTACTTCCGCGCCACAGCCACAAACACGTCAAAAGGGACACTTGTCGTATGAAAACGACTCTTGTCTAGAGATGACAGTGTGAGGAAACAGTGCAGGCTGACCAGTACATCATCTGTACAATAATAGTCGCTGATGAAATACAGAGAACTCGAAATAAATTCAAATACTCAAAGTATTACTTTATGGAGATTGCAACGTGATCAAAACTTGAGATATTACTCGACACATAGACCTCTGCATTCTGTCTAATCTCTGATGTCTGTAACAGACGACTTAGTTTCGAACAAAATGTATTGATTGCTGTGATTATATGGATTTGAGAAACTCTTTTGGTGGTACATTCTGCGCTATATTTGTGCGGCTGCGTCTGGCGAACGTCTTCTGGTTGCAGAACTCAACCCTGTGTACTGTGGCAACGTGGATGCGACAACTACATCAACTGCAAGTACTCTAATAGAACAAACGAGGAGGATCTAATCAAGTGTCAGGATGGCCGAGCGGTCTAAGGCGCTACACGCAAGGAGCAACCTTGGCTGCAGTAGTAGCTAGAGCCTTCTGGTCCTCGAATGAGGGCGTGGGTCCGAATCCCACTCCTGACACAGATTTTGTCGCTTCTCTCGAGCACCATGCATATCATTGAGATCCTTTGTAATGTGCAACAGCACGATACTGGCCGTGTTCTTCTAAGTGAAATCAAAAATTTGCATTAAACACAAGCGCACCTACGGCACCAAACTGTTTCTTCGGTAGTGTGAGCTACAAACAGAGAGTGTTAGTCGTAAATGCGGCGTTCCCCTCGTGAGGTTACTTCCGCGCCACAGCCACAAACACGTCAAAAGGGACACTTGTCGTATGAAAACGACTCTTGTCTAGAGATGACAGTGTGAGGAAACAGTGCAGGCTGACCAGTACATCATCTGTACAATAATAGTCGCTGATGAAATACAGAGAACTCGAAATAAATTCAAATACTCAAAGTATTACTTTATGGAGATTGCAACGTGATCAAAACTTGAGATATTACTCGACACATAGACCTCTGCATTCTGTCTAATCTCTGATGTCTGTAACAGACGACTTAGTTTCGAACAAAATGTATTGATTGCTGTGATTATATGGATTTGAGAAACTCTTTTGGTGGTACATTCTGTGCTATATTTGTGCGGCTGCGTCTGGCGAACGTCTTCTGGTTGCAGAACTCATGCCTGTGTACTGTGGCAACGTGGATGCGACAACTACATCAACTGCAAGTACTCTAATAGAACAAACGAGGAGGATCTAATCAAGTGTCAGGATGGCCGAGCGGTCTAAGGCGCCAGACTCAAGGAACAACCTTGGCTGCAGTAGCAGCTAGAGCCTTCTGGTCCTCGAATGAGGGCGTGGGTTCGAATCCCACTCCTGACACAGATTTTGTCGCTTCTCTGGAGCACCATGCATATCATTGAGATCCTTTGTAATGTGCAACAGCACGATACTGGCCGTGTTCTTCTAAGTGAAATCAAAAATTTGCATTAAACACAAGCGCACCTACGGCACCAAACTGTTTCTTCGGTAGTGTGAGCTACAAACAGAGAGTGTTAGTCGTAAATGCGGCGTTCCCCTCGTGAGGTTACTTCCGCGCCACAGCCACAAACACGTCAAAAGGGACACTTGTCGTATGAAAACGACTCTTGTCTAGAGATGACAGTGTGAGGAAACAGTGCAGGCTGACCAGTACATCATCTGTACAATAATAGTCGCTGATGAAATACAGAGAACTCGAAATAAATTCAAATACTCAAAGTATTACTTTATGGAGATTGCAACGTGATCAAAACTTGAGATATTACTCGACACATAGACCTCTGCATTCTGTCTAATCTCTGATGTCTGTAACAGACGACTTAGTTTCGAACAAAATGTATTGATTGCTGTGATTATATGGATTTGAGAAACTCTTTTGGTGGTACATTCTGCGCTATATTTGTGCGGCTGCGTCTGGCGAACGTCTTCTGGTTGCAGAACTCAACCCTGTGTACTGTGGCAACGTGGATGCGACAACTACATCAACTGCAAGTACTCTAATAGAACAAACGAGGAGGATCTAATCAAGTGTCAGGATGGCCGAGCGGTCTAAGGCGCCACACGCAAGGAGCAACCTTGGCTGCAGTAGTAGCTAGAGCCTTCTGGTCCTCGAATGAGGGCGTGGGTCCGAATCCCACTCCTGACACAGATTTTGTCGCTTCTCTCGAGCACCATGCATATCATTGAGATCCTTTGTAATGTGCAACAGCACGATACTGGCCGTGTTCTTCTAAGTGAAATCAAAAATTTGCATTAAACACAAGCGCACCTACGGCACCAAACTGTTTCTTCGGTAGTGTGAGCTACAAACAGAGAGTGTTAGTCGTAAATGCGGCGTTCCCCTCGTGAGGTTACTTCCGCGCCACAGCCACAAACACGTCAAAAGGGACACTTGTCGTATGAAAACGACTCTTGTCTAGAGATGACAGTGTGAGGAAACAGTGCAGGCTGACCAGTACATCATCTGTACAATAATAGTCGCTGATGAAATACAGAGAACTCGAAATAAATTCAAATACTCAAAGTATTACTTTATGGAGATTGCAACGTGATCAAAACTTGAGATATTACTCGACACATAGACCTCTGCATTCTGTCTAATCTCTGATGTCTGTAACAGACGACTTAGTTTCGAACAAAATGTATTGATTGCTGTGATTATATGGATTTGAGAAACTCTTTTGGTGGTACATTCTGTGCTATATTTGTGCGGCTGCGTCTGGCGAACGTCTTCTGGTTGCAGAACTCATGCCTGTGTACTGTGGCAACGTGGATGCGACAACTACATCAACTGCAAGTACTCTAATAGAACAAACGAGGAGGATCTAATCAAGTGTCAGGATGGCCGAGCGGTCTAAGGCGCCAGACTCAAGGAACAACCTTGGCTGCAGTAGCAGCTAGAGCCTTCTGGTCCTCGAATGAGGGCGTGGGTTCGAATCCCACTCCTGACACAGATTTTGTCGCTTCTCTGGAGCACCATGCATATCATTGAGATCCTTTGTAATGTGCAACAGCACGATACTGGCCGTGTTCTTCTAAGTGAAATCAAAAATTTGCATTAAACACAAGCGCACCTACGGCACCAAACTGTTTCTTCGGTAGTGTGAGCTACAAACAGAGAGTGTTAGTCGTAAATGCGGCGTTCCCCTCGTGAGGTTACTTCCGCGCCACAGCCACAAACACGTCAAAAGGGACACTTGTCGTATGAAAACGACTCTTGTCTAGAGATGACAGTGTGAGGAAACAGTGCAGGCTGACCAGTACATCATCTGTACAATAATAGTCGCTGATGAAATACAGAGAACTCGAAATAAATTCAAATACTCAAAGTATTACTTTATGGAGATTGCAACGTGATCAAAACTTGAGATATTACTCGACACATAGACCTCTGCATTCTGTCTAATCTCTGATGTCTGTAACAGACGACTTAGTTTCGAACAAAATGTATTGATTGCTGTGATTATATGGATTTGAGAAACTCTTTTGGTGGTACATTCTGCGCTATATTTGTGCGGCTGCGTCTGGCGAACGTCTTCTGGTTGCAGAACTCAACCCTGTGTACTGTGGCAACGTGGATGCGACAACTACATCAACTGCAAGTACTCTAATAGAACAAACGAGGAGGATCTAATCAAGTGTCAGGATGGCCGAGCGGTCTAAGGCGCCACACGCAAGGAGCAACCTTGGCTGCAGTAGTAGCTAGAGCCTTCTGGTCCTCGAATGAGGGCGTGGGTCCGAATCCCACTCCTGACACAGATTTTGTCGCTTCTCTCGAGCACCATGCATATCATTGAGATCCTTTGTAATGTGCAACAGCACGATACTGGCCGTGTTCTTCTAAGTGAAATCAAAAATTTGCATTAAACACAAGCGCACCTACGGCACCAAACTGTTTCTTCGGTAGTGTGAGCTACAAACAGAGAGTGTTAGTCGTAAATGCGGCGTTCCCCTCGTGAGGTTACTTCCGCGCCACAGCCACAAACACGTCAAAAGGGACACTTGTCGTATGAAAACGACTCTTGTCTAGAGATGACAGTGTGAGGAAACAGTGCAGGCTGACCAGTACATCATCTGTACAATAATAGTCGCTGATGAAATACAGAGAACTCGAAATAAATTCAAATACTCAAAGTATTACTTTATGGAGATTGCAACGTGATCAAAACTTGAGATATTACTCGACACATAGACCTCTGCATTCTGTCTAATCTCTGATGTCTGTAACAGACGACTTAGTTTCGAACAAAATGTATTGATTGCTGTGATTATATGGATTTGAGAAACTCTTTTGGTGGTACATTCTGCGCTATATTTGTGCGGCTGCGTCTGGCGAACGTCTTCTGGTTGCAGAACTCATGCCTGTGTACTGTGGCAACGTGGATGCGACAACTACATCAACTGCAAGTACTCTAATAGAACAAACGAGGAGGATCTAATCAAGTGTCAGGATGGCCGAGCGGTCTAAGGCGCCAGACTCAAGGAACAACCTTGGCTGCAGTAGCAGCTAGAGCCTTCTGGTCCTCGAATGAGGGCGTGGGTTCGAATCCCACTCCTGACACAGATTTTGTCGCTTCTCTGGAGCACCATGCATATCATTGAGATCCTTTGTAATGTGCAACAGCACGATACTGGCCGTGTTCTTCTAAGTGAAATCAAAAATTTGCATTAAACACAAGCGCACCTACGGCACCAAACTGTTTCTTCGGTAGTGTGAGCTACAAACAGAGAGTGTTAGTCGTAAATGCGGCGTTCCCCTCGTGAGGTTACTTCCGCGCCACAGCCACAAACACGTCAAAAGGGACACTTGTCGTATGAAAACGACTCTTGTCTAGAGATGACAGTGTGAGGAAACAGTGCAGGCTGACCAGTACATCATCTGTACAATAATAGTCGCTGATGAAATACAGAGAACTCTAAATAAATTCAAATACTCAAAGTATTACTTTATGGAGATTGCAACGTGATCAAAACTTGAGATATTACTCGACACATAGACCTCTGCGTTCTGTCTAATCTCTGATGTCTGTAACAGACGACTTAGTTTCGAACAAAATGTATTGATTGCTGTGATTATATGGATTTGAGAAACTCTTTTGGTGGTACATTCTGTGCTATATTTGTGCGGCTGCGTCTGGCGAACGTCTTCTGGTTGCAGAACTCATGCCTGTGTACTGTGGCAACGTGGATGCGACAACTACATCAACTGCAAGTACTCTAATAGAACAAACGAGGAGGATCTAATCAAGTGTCAGGATGGCCGAGCGGTCTAAGGCGCCAGACTCAAGGAACAACCTTGGCTGCAGTAGCAGCTAGAGCCTTCTGGTCCTCCAATGAGGGTGTGGGTTCGAATCCTACTCCTGATACAGATTTTGTCGCTTCTCTGGAGCACCATGCATATCATTGAGATCCTTTGTAATGTGCAACAGCACGATACTGGCCGTGTTCTTCTAAGTGAAATCAAAAATTTGCATTAAACACAAGCGCACCTACGGCACCAAACTGTTTCTTCGGTAGTGTGAGCTACAAACAGAGAGTGTTAGTCGTAAATGCGGCGTTCCCCTCGTGAGGTTACTTCCGCGCCACAGCCACAAACACGTCAAAAGGGACACTTGTCGTATGAAAACGACTCTTGTCTAGAGATGACAGTGTGAGGAAACAGTGCAGGCTGACCAGTACATCATCTGTACAATAATAGTCGCTGATGAAATACAGAGAACTCGAAATAAATTCAAATACTCAAAGTATTACTTTATGGAGATTGCAACGTGATCAAAACTTGAGATATTACTCGACACATAGACCTCTGCATTCTGTCTAATCTCTGATGTCTGTAACAGACGACTTAGTTTCGAACAAAATGTATTGATTGCTGTGATTATATGGATTTGAGAAACTCTTTTGGTGGTACATTCTGTGCTATATTTGTGCGGCTGCGTCTGGCGAACGTCTTCTGGTTGCAGAACTCATGCCTGTGTACTGTGGCAACGTGGATGCGACAACTACATCAACTGCAAGTACTCTAATAGAACAAACGAGGAGGATCTAATCAAGTGTCAGGATGGCCGAGCGGTCTAAGGCGCCAGACTCAAGGAACAACCTTGGCTGCAGTAGCAGCTAGAGCCTTCTGGTCCTCGAATGAGGGCGTGGGTTCGAATCCCACTCCTGACACAGATTTTGTCGCTTCTCTGGAGCACCATGCATATCATTGAGATCCTTTGTAATGTGCAACAGCACGATACTGGCCGTGTTCTTCTAAGTGAAATCAAAAATTTGCATTAAACACAAGCGCACCTACGGCACCAAACTGTTTCTTCGGTAGTGTGAGCTACAAACAGAGAGTGTTAGTCGTAAATGCGGCGTTCCCCTCGTGAGGTTACTTCCGCGCCACAGCCACAAACACGTCAAAAGGGACACTTGTCGTATGAAAACGACTCTTGTCTAGAGATGACAGTGTGAGGAAACAGTGCAGGCTGACCAGTACATCATCTGTACAATAATAGTCGCTGATGAAATACAGAGAACTCGAAATAAATTCAAATACTCAAAGTATTACTTTATGGAGACTGCAACGTGATCAAAACTTGAGATATTACTCGACACATAGACCTCTGCATTCTGTCTAATCTCTGATGTCTGTAACAGACGACTTAGTTTCGAACAAAATGTATTGATTGCTGTGATTATATGGATTTGAGAAACTCTTTTGGTGGTACATTCTGCGCTATATTTGTGCGGCTGCGCCTGGCGAACGTCTTCTGGTTGCAGAACTCATGCCTGTGTACTGTGGCAACGTGGATACGACAACTACATCAACTGCAAGTACTCTAATAGAACAAACGAGGAGGATCTAATTAAGTGTCAGGATGGCCGAGCGGTCTAAAGCGCCAGACTCAAGGAACAACCTCGGCTGCAGTAGCAGCTAGAGCCTTCTGGTCCTCGAATGAGGGCGTGGGTTCGAATCCCACTCCTGACACAGATTTTGTCGCTTCTCTGGAGCACCATGCATATCATTGAGATCCTTTGTAATGTGCAACAGCACGATACTGGCCGTGTTCTTCTAAGTGAAATCAAAAATTTGCATTAAACACAAGCGCACCTACGGCACCAAACTATTTCTTCGGTAGTGTGAGCTACAAACAGAAAGTGTTAGTCGTAAATGCGGCGTTCCCCTCGTGAGGTTACTTCCGCGCCACAGCCACAAACACGTCAAAAGGGACACTTGTCGTATGAAAACGACTTTTGTCTAGAGATGACAGTGTGAGGAAACAGTGCAGGCTGACCAGTACATCATCTGTACAATAATAGTCGCTGATGAAATACAGAGAACTCGAAATAAATTCAAATACTCAAAGTATTACTTTATGGAGATTGCAACGTGATCAAAACTTGAGGTATTACTCGACACATAGACCTCTGCATTCTGTCTAATCTCTGATGTCTGTAACAGACGACTTCGTTTCGAACAAAATGTATTGATTGCTGTGATTATACGGATTTGAGAAACTCTTTTGGTGGTACATTCTGTGCTATATTTGTGCGGCTGCGTCTGGCGAACGTCTTCTGGTTGCAGAACTCATGCCTGTGTACTGTGGCAACGTGGATGCGACAACTACATCAACTGCAAGTACTCTAATAGAACAAACGATGAGGATCCAATCAAGTGTCAGGATGGCCGAGCGGTCTAAGGCGCCAGACTCAAGGAACAACCTTGCCTGCAGTAGCAGCTAGAGCCTTCTGGTCCTCGAATGAGGGCGTGGGTTCGAATCCCACTCCTGACACAGATTTTGTCGCTTCTCTGGAGCACCATGCATATCATTGAGATCCTTTGTAATGTGCAACAGCACGATACTGGCCGTGTTCTTCTAAGTGAAATCAAAAATTTGCATTAAACACAAGCGCACCTACGGCACCAAACTGTTTCTTCGGTAGTGTGAGCTACAAACAGAGAGTGTTAGTCGTAAATGCGGCGTTCCCCTCGTGAGGTTACTTCCGCGCCACAGCCACAAACACGTCAAAAGGGACACTTGTCGTATGAAAACGACTCTTGTCTAGAGATGACAGTGTCAGGAAACTGTGCAGGCTGACCAGTACATCATCTGTACAATAATAGTCGCTGATGAAATACAGAGAACTCGAAATAAATTCAAATACTCAAAGTATTACTTTATGGAGATTGCAACGTGATCAAAACTTGAGATATTACTCGACACATAGACCTCTGCATTCTGTCTAATCTCTGATGTCTGTAACAGACGACTTAGTTTCGAACAAAATGTATTGATTGCTGTGATTATATGGATTTGAGAAACTCTTTTGGTGGTACATTCTGTGCTATATTTGTGCGGCTGCGTCTGGCGAACGTCTTCTGGTTGCAGAACTCATGCCTGTGTACTGTGGCAACGTGGATGCGACAACTACATCAACTGCAAGTACTCTAATAGAACAAACGAGGAGGATCTAATCAAGTGTCAGGATGGCCGAGCGGTCTAAGGCGCCAGACTCAAGGAACAACCTTGGCTGCAGTAGCAGCTAGAGCCTTCTGGTCCTCGAATGAGGGCGTGGGTTCGAATCCCACTCCTGACACAGATTTTGTCGCTTCTCTGGAGCACCATGCATATCATTGAGATCCTTTGTAATGTGCAACAGCACGATACTGGCCGGGCTCTTCTAAGTGAAATCAAAAATTTGCATTAAACACAAGCGCACCTACGGCACCAAACTGTTTCTTCGGTAGTGTGAGCTACAAACAGAGAGTGTTAGTCGTAAATGCGGCGTTCCCCTCGTGAGGTTACTTCCGCGCCACAGCCACAAACACGTCAAAAGGGACACTTGTCGTATGAAAACGACTCTTGTCTAGAGATGACAGTGTGAGGAAACAGTGCAGGCTGACCAGTACATCATCTGTACAATAATAGTCGCTGATGAAATACAGAGAACTCGAAATAAATTCAAATACTCAAAGTATTACTTTATGGAGATTGCAACGTGATCAAAACTTGAGATATTACTCGACACATAGACCTCTGCATTCTGTCTAATCTCTGATGTCTGTAACAGACGACTTAGTTTCGAACAAAATGTATTGATTGCTGTGATTATATGGATTTGAGAAACTCTTTTGGTGGTACATTCTGCGCTATATTTGTGCGGCTGCGTCTGGCGAACGTCTTCTGGTTGCAGAACTCATGCCTGTGTACAGTGGCAACGTGGATGCGACAACTACATCAACTGCAAGTACTCTAATAGAACAAACGAGGAGGATCTAATCAAGTGTGAGGATGGCCGAGCGGTCTAAGGCGCCAGACTCAAGGAACAACCTTGGCTGCAGTAGCAGCTAGAGCCTTCTGGTCCTCGAATGAGGGCGTGGGTTCGAATCTCACTCCTGACACAGATTTTGTCGCTTCTCTGGAGCACCATGCATATCATTGAGATCCTTTGTAATGTGCAACAGCACGATACTGGCCGTGTTCTTCTAAGTGAAATCAAAAATTTGCATTAAACACAAGCGCACCTACGGCACCAAACTGTTTCTTCGGTAGTGTGAGCTACAAACAGAGAGTGTTAGTCGTAAATGCGGCGTTCCCCTCGTGAGGTTACTTCCGCGCCACAGCCACAAACACGTCAAAAGGGACACTTGTCGTATGAAAACGACTCTTGTCTAGAGATGACAGTGTGAGGAAACAGGGCAGGCTGACCAGTACATCATCTGTACAATAATAGTCGCTGATGAAATACAGAGAACTCGAAATAAATACAAATAATCAAAGTATTACTTTATGGAGATTGCAACGTGATCAAAACTTGAGATATTATTCGACACATAGACCTCTGCATTCTGTCTAATCTCTGATGTCTGTAACAGACGTTTTAGTTTCGAACAAAATGTATTGATTGCTGTGATTATATGGATTTGAGAAACTCTTTTGGTGGTACATTCTGCGCTATATTTGTGCGGCTGCGTCTGGCGAACGTCTTCTGGTGTCAGAACTCATGCCTGTGTACTGTGGCAACGTGGATGCGACAACTACATCAACTGCAAGTACTCTAATAGAACAAACGAGGAGGATCTAATCAAGTGTCAGAAAGGCCGAGCGGTCTAAGGCGCCAGACTCAAGGAACAACCTTGGCTGCAGTAGCAGCTAGAGCCTTCTGGTCCTCGAATGAGGGCGTGGGTTCGAATCCCACTCCTGACACAGATTTTGTCGCTTCTCTGGAGCACCATGCATATCATTGAGATCCTTTGTAATGTGCAACAGCACGATACTGGCCGTGTTCTTCTAAGTGAAATCAAAAATTTGCATTAAACACAAGCGCACCTACGGCACCAAACTGTTTCTTCGGTAGTGTGAGCTACAAACAGAGAGTGTTAGTCGTAAATGCGGCGTTCCCCTCGTGAGGTTACTTCCGCGCCACAGCCACAAACACGTCAAAAGGGACACTTGTCGTATGAAAACGACTCTTGTCTAGAGATGACAGTGTGAGGAAACAGTGCAGGCTGACCAGTACATCATCTGTACAATAATAGTCGCTGATGAAATACAGAGAACTCGAAATAAATTCAAATACTCAAAGTATTACTTTATGGAGATTGCAACGTGATCAAAACTTGAGATATTACTCGACACATAGACCTCTGCATTCTGTCTAATCTCTGATGTCTGTAACAGACGACTTAGTTTCGAACAAAATGTATTGATTGCTGTGATTATATGGATTTGAGAAACTCTTTTGGTGGTACATTCTGCGCTATATTTGTGCGGCTGCGTCTGGCGAACGTCTTCTGGTTGCAGAACTCATGCCTGTGTACTGTGGCAACGTGGATGCGACAACTACATCAACTGCAAGTACTCTAATAGAACAAACGAGGAGGATCTAATCAAGTGTCAGGATGGCCGAGCGGTCTAAGGCGCCAGACTCAAGGAACAACCTCGGCTGCAGTAGCAGCTAGAGCCTTCTGGTCCTCGAATGAGGGCGTGGGTTCGAATCCCACTCCTGACACAGATTTTGTCGCTTCTCTGGAGCACCATGCATATCATTGAGATCCTTTGTAATGTGCAACAGCACGATACTGGCCGTGTTCTTCTAAGTGAAATCAAAAATTTGCATTAAACACAAGCGCACCTACGGCACCAAACTGTTTCTTCGGTAGTGTGAGCTACAAACAGAGAGTGTTAGTCGTAAATGCGGCGTTCCCCTCGTGAGGTTACTTCCGCGCCACAGCCACAAACACGTCAAAAGGGACACTTGTCGTATGAAAACGACTCTTGTCTAGAGATGACAGTGTGAGGAAACAGTGCAGGCTGACCAGTACATCATCTGTACAATAATAGTCGCTGATGAAATACAGAGAACTCGAAATAAATTCAAATACTCAAAGTATTACTTTATGGAGATTGCAACGTGATCAAAACTTGAGATATTACTCGACACATAGACCTCTGCATTCTGTCTAATCTCTGATGTCTGTAACAGACGACTTAGTTTCGATCAAAATGTATTGATTGCTGTGATTATATGGATTTGAGAAACTCTTTTGGTGGTACATTCTGCGCTATATTTGTGCGGCTGCGTCTGGCGAACGACTTCTGGTTGCAGAACTCATGCCTGTGTACTGTGGCAACGTGGATGCGACAACTACATCAACTGCAAGTACTCTAATAGAACAAACGAGGAGGATCCAATCAAGTGTCAGAAAGGCCGAGCGGTCTAAGGCGCCAGACTCAAGGAACAACCTTGGCTGCAGTAGCAGCTAGAGCCTTCTGGTCCTCGAATGAGGGCGTGGGTTCGAATCCCACTCCTGACACAGATTTTGTCGCTTCTCTGGAGCACCATGCATATCATTGAGATCCTTTGTAATGTGCAACAGCACGATACTGGCCGTGTTCTTCTAAGTGAAATCAAAAATTTGCATTAAACACAAGCGCACCTACGGCACCAAACTGTTTCTTCGGTAGTGTGAGCTACAAACAGAGAGTGTTAGTCGTAAATGCGGCGTTCCCCTCGTGAGGTTACTTCCGCGCCACAGCCACAAACACGTCAAAAGGGACACTTGTCGTATGAAAACGACTCTTGTCTAGAGATGACAGTGTGAGGAAACAGTGCAGGCTGACCAGTACATCATCTGTACAATAATAGTCGCTGATGAAATACAGAGAACTCGAAATAAATTCAAATACTCGAAGTATTACTTTATGGAGATTGCAACGTGATCAAAACTTGAGATATTACTCGACACATAGACCTCTGCATTCTGTCTAATCTCTGATGTCTGTAACAGACGACTTAGTTTCGAACAAAATGTATTGATTGCTGTGATTATATGGATTTGAGAAACTCTTTTGGTGGTACATTCTGCGCTATATTTGTGCGGCTGCGTCTGGCGAACGTCTTCTGGTTGCAGAACTCATGCCTGTGTACTGTGGCAACGTGCATGCGACAACTACATCAACTGCAAGTACTCTAATAGAACAAACGAGGAGGATCTAATCAAGTGTCAGGATGGCCGAGCGGTCTAAGGCGCCAGACTCAAGGAACAACCTTGGCTGCAGTAGCAGCTAGAGCCTTCTGGTCCTCGAATGAGGGCGTGGGTTCGAATCCCACTCCTGACACAGATTTTGTCGCTTCTCTGGAGCACCATGCATATCATTGAGATCCTTTGTAATGTGCAACAGCACGATACTGGCCGTGTTCTTCTAAGTGAAATCAAAAATTTGCATTAAACACAAGCGCACCTACGGCACCAAACTGTTTCTTCGGTAGTGTGAGCTACAAACAGAGAGTGTTAGTCGTAAATGCGGCGTTCCCCTCGTGAGGTTACTTCCGCGCCACAGCCACAAACACGTCAAAAGGGACACTTGTCGTATGAAAACGACTCTTGTCTAGAGATGACAGTGTGAGGAAACAGTGCAGGCTGACCAGTACATCATCTGTACAATAATAGTCGCTGATGAAATACAGAGAACTCGAAATAAATTCAAATACTCAAAGTATTACTTTATGGAGATTGCAACGTGATCAAAACTTGAGATATTACTCGACACATAGACCTCTGCATTCTGTCTAATCTCTGATGCCTGTAACAGACGACTTAGTTTCGAACAAAATGTATTGATTGCTGTGATTATATGGATTTGAGAAACTCTTTTGGTGGTACATTCTGCGCTATATTTGTGCGGCTGCGTCTGGCGAACGTCTTCTGGTTGCAGAACTCATGCCTGTGTACTGTGGCAACGTGGATGCGACAACTACATCAACTGCAAGTACTCTAATAGAACAAACGAGGAGGATCTAATCAAGTGTCAGGATGGCCGAGCGGTCTAAAGCGCCAGACTCAAGGAACAACCTTGGCTGCAGTAGCAGCTAGAGCCTTCTGGTCCATAATGAGGGTGTGGGTTCGAATCCCACTCCTGACACAGATTTTGTCGCTTCTCTGGAGCACCATGCATATCATTGAGATCCTTTGTGATGTGCAACAGCACGATACTGGCCGTGTTCTTCTAAGTGAAATCAAAAATTTGCATTAAACACAAGCGCACCTACGGCACCAAACTGTTTCTTCGGTAGTGTGAGCTACAAACAGAGAGTGTTAGTCGTAAATGCGGCGTTCCCCTCGTGAGGTTACTTCCGCGCCACAGCCACAAACACGTCAAAAGGGACACTTGTCGTATGAAAACGACTCTTGTCTAGAGATGACAGTGTGAGGAAACAGTGCAGGCTGACCAGTACATCATCTGTACAATAATAGTCGCTGATGAAATACAGAGAACTCGAAATAAATTCAAATACTCAAAGTATTACTTTATGGAGATTGCAACGTGATCAAAACTTGAGATATTACTCGACACATAGACCTCTGCATTCTGTCTAATCTCTGATGTCTGTAACAGACGACTTAGTTTCGAACAAAATGTATTGATTGCTGTGATTATATGGATTTGAGAAACTCTTTTGGTGGTACATTCTGCGCTATATTTGTGCGACTACGTCTGGCGAACGTCTTCTGGTTGCAGAACTCATGCCTGTGTACTGTGGCAACGTGGATGCGACAACTACATCAACTGCAAGTACTCTAATAGAACAAACGAGGAGGATCTAATCAAGTGTCAGGATGGCCGAGCGGTCTAAGGCGCCAGACTCAAGGAACAACCTTGGCTGCAGTAGCAGTTAGAGCCTTCTGGTCCTCGAATGAGGGCGTGGGTTCGAATCCCACTCCTGACACAGATTTTGTCGCTTCTCTGGAGCACCATGCATATCATTGAGATCCTTTGTAATGTGCAACAGCACGATACTGGCCGTGTTCTTCTAAATGAAATCAAAAATTTGCATTAAACACAAGCGCACCTACGGCACCAAACTGTTTCTTCGGTAGTGTGAGCTACAAACAGAGAGTGTTAGTCGTAAATGCGGCGTTCCCCTCGTGAGGGTACTTCCGCGCCACAGCCACAAACACGTCAAAAGGGACACTTGTCGTATGAAAACGACTCTTGTCTAGAGATGACAGTGTGAGGAAACAGTGCAGGCTGACCAGTACATCATCTGTACAATAATAGTCGCTGATGAAATACAGAAAACTCGAAATAAATTCAAATACTCAAAGTATTACTTTATGGAGATTGCAACGTGATCAAAACTTGAGATATTACTCGACACATAGACCTCTGCATTCTGTCTAATCTCTGATGTCTGTAACAGACGACTTAGTTTCGAACAAAATGTATTCATTGCTGTGATTATATGGATTTGAGAAACTCTTTTGGTGGTACATTCTGCGCTATATTTGTGCGGCTGCGTCTGGCGAACGTCTTCTGGTTGCAGAACTCATGCCTGTGTACTGTGGCAACGTGGATGCGACAACTACATCAACTGCAAGTACTCTAATAGAACAAACGAGGAGGATCTAATCAAGTGTTAGGATGGCCGAGCGGTCTAAAGCTCCAGAGTCAAGGAACAATCTTGGCTGCAGTAGCAGCTGGAGCCTTCTGGTCCTCGAATGAGGGTGTGGGTTCGAATCCCACTCCTGACACAGATTTTGTCGCTTCTCTGGAGCACCATGCATATCATTGAGATCCTTTGTGATGTGCAACAGCACGATACTGGCCGTGTTCTTCTAAGTGAAATCAAAAATTTGCATTAAACACAAGCGCACCTACGGCACCAAACTGTTTCTTCGGTAGTGTGAGCTATAAATAGAGAGTGTTAGTCGTAAATGCGGCGTTCCCCTCGTGAGGTTACTTCCGCGCCACAGCCACAAACACGTCAAAAGGGACACTTGTCGTATGAAAACGACTCTTGTCTAGAGATGACAGTGTGAGGAAACAGTGCAGGCTGACCAGTACATCATCTGTACAATAATAGTCGCTGATGAAATACAGAGAACTCGAAATACATTCAAATACTCAAAGTATTACTTTATGGAGATTGCAACGTGATCAAAACTTGAGATATTACTCGACACATGGACCTCTGCATTCTGTCTAATCTCTGATGTCTGTAACAGACGACTTAGTTTCGAACAAAATGTATTGATTGCTGTGATTATATGGATTTGAGAAACTCTTTTGGTGGTACATTCTGCGCTATATTTGTGCGGCTGCGTCTGGCGAACGTCTTCTGGTTGCAGAACTCATGCCTGTGTACTGTGGCAACGTGGATGCGACAACTACATCAACTGCAAGTACTCTAATAGAACAAACGAGGAGGATCTAATCAAGTGTCAGGATGGCCGAGCGGTCTAAGGCGCCAGACTCAAGGAACAACCTTGGCTGCAGTAGCAGCTAGAGCCTTCTGGTCCTCGAATGAGGGCGTGGGTTCGAATCCCACTCCTGACACAGATTTTGTCGCTTCTCTGGAGCACCATGCATATCATTGAGATCCTTTGTAATGTGCAACAGCACGATACTGGCCGTGTTCTTCTAAGTGAAATCAAAAATTTGCATTAAACACAAGCGCACCTACGGCACCAAACTGTTTCTTCGGTAGTTTGAGCTACAAACAGAGAGTGTTAGTCGTAAATGCGGCGTTCCCCTCGTGAGGTTACTTCCGCGCCACAGCCACAAACACGTCAAAAGGGACACTTGTCGTATGAAAACGACTCTTGTCTAGAGATGACAGTGTGAGGAAACAGTGCAGGCTACCAGTACATCATCTGTACAATAATAGTCGCTGATGAAATACAGAGAACTCGAAATAAATTCAAATACTCAAAGTATTACTTTATGGAGATTGCAACGTGATCAAAACTTGAGATATTACTCGACACATAGACCTCTGCATTCTGTCTAATCTCTGATGTCTGTAACAGACGACTTAGTTTCGAACAAAATGTATTGATTGCTGTGATTATATGGATTTGAGAAATTCTTTTGGTGGTACATTCTGCGCTATATTTGTGCGGCTGCGTCTGGCGAACGTCTTCTGGTTGCAGAACTCATGCCTGTGTACTGTGGCAACGTGGATGCGACAACTACATCAACTGCAAGTACTCTAATAGAACAAACGAGGAGTATCTAATCAAGTGTCAGGACGGCCGATCGGTCTAAGGCGCCAGACTCAAGGAACAACCTTGGCTGCAGTAGCAGCTAGAGCCTTCTGGTCCTCGAATGAGGGCGTGGGTTCGAATCCCACTCCTGACACAGATTTTGTCGCTTCTCTGGAGCACCATGCATATCATTGAGATCCTTTGTAATGTGCAACAGCACGATACTGGCCGTGTTCTTCTAAGTGAAATCAAAAATTTGCATTAAACACAAGCGCACCTACGGCACCAAACTGTTTCTTCGGTAGTGTGAGCTACAAACAGAGAGTGTTAGTCGTAAATGCGGCGTTCCCCTCGTGATGTTACTTCCACGCCACAGCCACAAACACGTCAAAAGGGACACTTGTCGTATGAAAACGACTCTTGTCTAGAGATGACAGTGTGAGGAAACAGTGCAGCCTGACCAGTACATCATCTGTACAATAATAGTCGCTGATGAAATACAGAGAACTCGAAATAAATTCAAATACTCAAAGTATTACTTTATGGAGATTGCAACGTGATCAAAACTTGAGATATTACTCGACACATAGACCTCTGCATTCTGTCTAATCTCTGATGTCTGTAACAGACGACTTAGTTTCGAACAAAATGTATTGATTGCTGTGATTATATGGATTTGAGAAACTCTTTTGGTGGTACATTCTGCGCTATATTTGTGCGGCTGCGTCTGGCGAACGTCTTCTGGTTGCAGAACTCATGCCTGTGTACTGTGGCAACGTGGATGCGACAACTACATCAACTGCAAGTACTCTAATAGAACAAACGAGGAGGATCTAACCAAGTGTCAGGATGGCCGAGCGGTCTAAGGCGCCAGACTCAAGGAACAACCTTGGCTGCAGTAGCAGCTAGAGCCTTCTGGTCCTCGAATGAGGGCGTGGGTTCGAATCCCACTCCTGACACAGATTTTGTCGCTTCTCTGGAGCACCATGCATATCATTGAGATCCTTTGTAATGTGCAACAGCACGATACTGGCCGTGTTCTTCTAAGTGAAATCAAAAATTTGCATTAAACACAAGCGCACCTACGGCACCAAACTGTTTCTTCGGTAGTGTGAGCTACAAACAGAGAGTGTTAGTCGTAAATGCGGCGTTCCCCTCGTGAGGTTACTTCCGCGCCACAGCCACAAACACGTCAAAAGGGACACTTGTCGTATGAAAACGACTCTTGTCTAGAGATGACAGTGTGAGGAAACAGTGCAGGCTGACCAGTACATCATCTGTACAATAATAGTCGCTGATGAAATACAGAGAACTCGAAATAAATTCAAATACTCAAAGTATTACTTTATGGAGATTGCAACGTGATCAAAACTTGAGATATTACTCGACACATAGACCTCTGCATTCTGTCTAATCTCTGATGTCTGTAACAGACGACTTAGTTTCGAACAAAATGTATTGATTGCTGTGATTATATGGATTTGAGAAACTCTTTTGGTGGTACATTCTGCGCTATATTTGTGCGGCTGCGTCTGGCGAACGTCTTCTGGTTGCAGAACTCATGCCTGTGTACTGTGGCAACGTGGATGCGACAACTACATCAACTGCAAGTACTCTAATAGAACAAACGAGGAGGATCTAATCAAGTGTCAGGATGGCCGAGCGGTCTAAGGCGCCAGACTCAAGGAACAACCTTGGCTGCAGTAGCAGCAAGAGCCTTCTGGTCCTCGAATGAGGGCGTGGGTTCGAATCCCACTCCTGACACAGATTTTGTCGCTTCTCTGGAGCACCATGCATATCATTGAGATCCTTTGTAATGTGCAACAGCACGATACTGGCCGTGTTCTTCTAAGTGAAATCAAAAATTTGCATTAAACACAAGCGCACCTACGGCACCAAACTGTTTCTTCGGTAGTGTGAGCTACAAACAGAGAGTGTTAGTCGTAAATGCGGCGTTCCCCTCGTGAGGTTACTTCCACGCCACAGCCACAAACACGTCAAAAGGGACACTTGTCGTATGAAAACGACTCTTGTCTAGAGATGACAGTGTGAGGAAACAGTGCAGGCTGACCAGTACATCATCTGTACAATAATAGTCGCTGATGAAATACAGAGAACTCGAAATAAATTCAAATACTCAAAGTATTACTTTATGGAGATTGCAACGTGATCAAAACTTGAGATATTACTCGACACATAGACCTCTGCATTCTGTCTAATCTCTGATGTCTGTAACAGACGACTTAGTTTCGAACAAAATGTATTGATTGCTGTGATTATATGGATTTGAGAAACTCTTTTGGTGGTACATTCTGCGCTATATTTGTGCGGCTGCGTCTGGCGAACGTCTTCTGGTTGCAGAACTCATGCCTGTGTACTGTGGCAACGTGGATGCGACAACTACATCAACTGCAAGTACTCTAATAGAACAAACGAGGAGGATCTAATCAAGAGTCAGGACGGCCGAGCGGTCTAAGGCGCCAGACTCAAGGAACAACCTTGGCTGCAGTAGCAGCTAGAGCCTTCTGGTCGTCGAATGAGGGCGTGGGTTCGAATCCCACTCCTGACACAGATTTTGTCGCTTCTCTGGAGCACCATGCATATCATTGAGATCCTATGTAATGTGCAACAGCACGATACTGGCCGTGTTCTTCTAAGTGAAATCAAAAATTTGCATTAAACACAAGCGCACCTACGGCACCAAACTGTTTCTTCGGTAGTGTGAGCTACAAACAGAGAGTGTTAGTCGCAAATGCGGCGTTCCCCTCGTGAGGTTACTTCCACGCCACAGCCACAAACACGTCAAAAGGGACACTTGTCGTATGAAAACGACTCTTGTCT
This sequence comes from Schistocerca gregaria, assembly GCF_023897955.1. Taxonomy (NCBI): domain Eukaryota; kingdom Metazoa; phylum Arthropoda; class Insecta; order Orthoptera; family Acrididae; genus Schistocerca; species Schistocerca gregaria. The sequence continues at coordinate 225,457,744 of NC_064921.1, forward strand.
AGAGATGACAGTGTGAGGAAACAGTGCAGGCTGACCAGTACATCATCTGTACAATAATAGTCGCTGATGAAATACAGAGAACTCGAAATAAATTCAAATACTCAAAGTATTACTTTATGGAGATTGCAACGTGATCAAAACTTGAGATATTACTCGACACATAGACCTCTGCATTCTGTCTAATCTCTGATGTCTGTAACAGACGACTTAGTTTCGAACAAAATGTATTGATTGCTGTGATTATATGGATTTGAGAAACTCTTTTGGTGGTACATTCTGCGCTATATTTGTGCGGCTGCGTCTGGCGAACGTCTTCTGGTTGCAGAACTCATGCCTGTGTACTGTGGCAACGTGGATGCGACAACTACATCAACTGCAAGTACTCTAATAGAACAAACGAGGAGGATCTAATCAAGTGTGAGGATGGCCGAGCGGTCTAAGGCGCCAGACTCAAGGAACAACCTTGGCTGCAGTAGCAGCTAGAGCCTTCTGCTCCTCGAATGAGGGTGTGGGTTCGAATCCCACTCCTGACACAGATTTTGTCGCTTCTCTGGAGCACCATGCATATCATTGAGATCCTTTGTAATGTGCAACAGCACGATACTGGCCGTGTTCTTCTAAGTGAAATCAAAAATTTGCATTAAACACAAGCGCACCTACGGCACCAAACTGTTTCTTCGGTAGTGTGAGCTACAAACAGAGAGTGTTAGTCGTAAATGCGGCGTTCCCCTCGTGAGGTTACTTCCGCGCCACAGCCACAAACACGTCAAAAGGGACACTTGTCGTATGAAAACGACTCTTGTCTAGAGATGACAGTGTGAGGAAACAGTGCAGGCTGACCAGTTCATCATCTGTACAATAATAGTCGCTGATGAAATACAGAGAACTCGAAATAAATTCAAATACTCAAAGTATTACTTTATGGAGATTGCAACGTGATCAAAACTTGAGATATTACTCGACACATGGACCTCTGCATTCTGTCTAATCTCTGATGTCTGTAACAGACGACTTAGTTTCGAACAAAATGTATTGATTGCTGTGATTATATGGATTTGAGAAACTCTTTTGGTGGTACATTCTGCGCTATATTTGTGCGGCTGCGTCTGGCGAACGTCTTCTGGTTGCAGAACTCATGCCTGTGTACTGTGGCAACGTGGATGCGACAACTACATCAACTGCAAGTACTCTAATAGAACAAACGAGGAGGATCTAATCAAGTGTCAGGACGGCCGAGCGGTCTAAGGCGCCAGACTCAGGAGCAACCTTGGCTGCAGTAGCAGCTAGAGCCTTCTGGTCCTCGAATGGGGGCGTGGGTTCGAATCCCACTCCTGACACAGATTTTGTCGCTTCTCTGGAGCACCATGCATATCATTGAGATCCTTTGTAATGTGCAACAGCACGATACTGGCCGTGTTCTTCTAAGTGAAATCAAAAATTTGCATTAAACACAAGCGCACCTACGGCACCAATCGGTTTCTTCGGTAGTGTGAGCTACAAACAGAGAGTGTTAGTCGTAAATGCGGCGTTCCCCTCGTGAGGTTACTTCCGCGCCACAGCCACAAACACGTCAAAAGGGACACTTGTCGTATGAAAACGACTCTTGTCTAGAGATGACAGTGTGAGGAAACAGTGCAGGCTGACCAGTTCATCATCTGTACAATAATAGTCGCTGATGAAATACAGAGAACTCGAAATAAATTCAAATACTCAAAGTATTACTTTATGGAGATTGCAACGTGATCAAAACTTGAGATATTACTCGACACATGGACCTCTGCATTCTGTCTAATCTCTGATGTCTGTAACAGACGACTTAGTTTCGAACAAAATGTATTGATTGCTGTGATTATATGGATTTGAGAAACTCTTTTGGTGGTACATTCTGCGCTATATTTGTGCGGCTGCGTCTGGCGAACGTCTTCTGGTTGCAGAACTCATGCCTGTGTACTGTGGCAACGTGGATGCGACAACTACATCAACTGCAAGTACTCTAATAGAACAAACGAGGAGTATCTAATCAAGTGTCAGGACGGACGAGCGGTCTAAGGCGCCAGACTCAAGGAACAACCTTGGCTGCAGTAGCAGCTAGAGCCTTCTGGTCCTCGAATGAGGGCGTGGGTTCGAATCCCACTCCTGACACAGATTTTGTCGCTTCTCTGGAGCACCATGCATATCATTGAGATCCTTTGTAATGTGCAACAGCACGATACTGGCCGTGTTCTTCTAAGTGAAATCAAAAATTTGCATTAAACACAAGCGCACCTACGGCACCAAACTGTTTCTTCGGTAGTGTGAGCTACAAACAGAGAGTGTTAGTCGTAAATGCGGCGTTCCCCTCGTGAGGTTACTTCCGCGCCACAGCCACAAACACGTCAAAAGGGACACTTGTCGTATGAAAACGACTCTTGTCTAGAGATGACAGTGTGAGGAAACAGTGCAGGCTGACCAGTACATCATCTGTACAATAATAGTCGCTGATGAAATACAGAGAACTCGAAATAAATTCAAATACTCAAAGTATTACTTTATGGAGATTGCAACGTGATCAAAACTTGAGATATTACTCGACACATAGACCTCTGCATTCTGTCTAATCTCTGATGTCTGTAACAGACGACTTAGTTTCGAACAAAATGTATTGATTGCTGTGATTATATGGATTTGAGAAACTCTTTTGGTGGTACATTCTGCGCTATATTTGTGCGGCTGCGTCTGGCGAACGTCTTCTGGTTGCAGAACTCATGCCTGTGTACTGTGGCAACGTGGATGCGACAACTACATCAACTGCAAGTACTCTAATAGAACAAACGAGGAGGATCTAAACAAGTGTCAGGATGGCCGAGCGGTCTAAGGCGCCAGACTCAAGGAACAACCTTGGCTGCAGTAGCAGCTAGAGCCTTCTGGTCCTCGAATGAGGGCGTGGGTTCGAATCCCACTCCTGACACAGATTTTGTCGCTTCTCTGGAGCACCATGCATATCATTGAGATCCTTTGTAATGTGCAACAGCACGATACTGGCCGTGTTCTTCTAAGTGAAATCAAAAATTTGCATTAAACACAAGCGCACCTACGGCACCAAACTGTTTCTTCGGTAGTGTGAGCTACAAACAGAGAGTGTTAGTCGTAAATGCGGCGTTCCCCTCGTGAGGTTACTTCCGCGTCACAGCCACAAACACGTCAAAAGGGACACTTGTCGTATGAAAACGACTCTTGTCTAGAGATGACAGTGTGAGGAAACAGTGCAGGCTGACCAGTACATCATCTGTACAATAATAGTCGCTGATGAAATACAGAGAACTCGAAATAAATTCAAATACTCAAAGTATTACTTTATGGAGATTGCAACGTGATCAAAACTTGAGATATTACTCGACACATAGACCTCTGCATTCTGTCTAATCTCTGATGTCTGTAACAGGCGACTTAGTTTCGAACAAAATGTATTGATTGCTGTGATTATATGGATTTGAGAAATTCTTTTGGTGGTACATTCTGCGCTATATTTGTGCGGCTGCGTCTGGCGAACGTCTTCTGGTTGCAGAACTCATGCCTGTGTACTGTGGCAACGTGGATGCGACAACTACATCAACTGCAAGTACTCTAATAGAACAAACGAGGAGGATCTAATCAAGAGTCAGGACGGCCGAGCGGTCTAAGGCGCCAGACTCAAGGAACAACCTTGGCTGCAGTAGCAGCTAGAGCCTTCTGGTCGTCGAATGAGGGCGTGGGTTCGAATCCCACTCCTGACACAGATTTTGTCGCTTCTCTGGAGCACCATGCATATCATTGAGATCCTTTGTAATGTGCAACAGCACAATACTGGCCGTGTTCTTCTAAGTGAAATCAAAAATTTGCATTAAACACAAGCGCACCTACGGCACCAAACTGTTTCTTCGGTAGTGTGAGCTACAAACAGAGAGTGTTAGTCGTAAATGCGGCGTTCCCCTCGTGAGGTTACTTCCGCGCCACAGCCACAAACACGTCAAAAGGGACACTTGTCGTATGAAAACGACTCTTGTCTAGAGATGACAGTGTGAGGAAACAGTGCAGGCTGACCAGTACATCATCTGTACAATAATAGTCGCTGATGAAATACAGAGAACTCGAAATAAATTCAAATACTCAAAGTATTACTTTATGGAGATTGCAACGTGATCAAAACTTGAGATATTACTCGACACATAGACCTCTGCATTCTGTCTAATCTCTGATGTCTGTAACAGACGACTTAGTTTCGAACAAAATGTATTGATTGCTGTGATTATATGGATTTGAGAAACTCTTTTGGTGGTACATTCTGCGCTATATTTGTGCGGCTGCGTCTGGCGAACGTCTTCTGGTTGCAGAACTCATGCCTGTGTACTGTGGCAACGTGGATGCGACAACTACATCAACTGCAAGTACTCTAATAGAACAAACGAGGAGGATATAACCAAGTGTCAGGATGGCCGAGCGGTCTAAGGCGCCAGACTCAAGGAACAACCTTGGCTGCAGTAGCAGCTAGAGCCTTCTGGTCCTCGAATGAGGGCGTGGGTTCGAATCCCACTCCTGACACAGATTTTGTCGCTTCTCTGGAGCACCATGCATATCATTGAGATCCTTTGTAATGTGCAACAGCACGATACTGGCCGTGTTCTTCTAAGTGAAATCAAAAATTTGCATTAAACACAAGCGCACCTACGGCACCAAACTGTTTCTTCGGTAGTGTGAGCTACAAACAGAGAGTGTTAGTCGTAAATGCGGCGTTCCCCTCGTGAGGTTACTTCCGCGCCACAGCCACAAACACGTCAAAAGGGACACTTGTCGTATGAAAACGACTCTTGTCTAGAGATGACAGTGTGAGGAAACAGTGCAGGCTGACCAGTACATCATCTGTACAATAATAGTCGCTGATGAAATACAGAGAACTCGAAATAAATTCAAATACTCAAAGTATTACTTTATGGAGATTGCAACGTGATCAAAACTTGAGATATTACTCGACACATAGACCTCTGCATTCTGTCTAATCTCTGATGTCTGTAACAGACGACTTAGTTTCGAACAAAATGTATTGATTGCTGTGATTATATGGATTTGAGAAACTCTTTTGGTGGTACATTCTGCGCTATATTTGTGCGGCTGCGTCTGGCGAACGTCTTCTGGTTGCAGAACTCATGCCTGTGTACTGTGGCAACGTGGATGCGACAACTACATCAACTGCAAGTACTCTAATAGAACAAACGAGGAGGATCTAACCAAGTGTCAGTATGGCCGAGCGGTCTAAGGCGCCAGACTCAAGGAACAACCTTGGCTGCAGTAGCAGCTAGAGCCTTCTGGTCCTCGAATGAGGGCGTGGGTTCGAATCCCACTCCTGACACAGATTTTGTCGCTTCTCTGGAGCACCATGCATATCATTGAGATCCTTTGTAATGTGCAACAGCACGATACTGGCCGTGTTCTTCTAAGTGAAATCAAAAATTTGCATTAAACACAAGCGCACCTACGGCACCAAACTGTTTCTTCGGTAGTGTGAGCTACAAACAGAGAGTGTTAGTCGTAAATGCGGCGTTCCCCTCGTGAGGTTACTTCCGCGCCACAGCCACAAACACGTCAAAAGGGACACTTGTCGTATGAAAACGACTCTTGTCTAGAGATGACAGTGTGAGGAAACAGTGCAGGCTGACCAGTACATCATCTGTACAATAATAGTCGCTGATGAAATACAGAGAACTCGAAATAAATTCAAATACTCAAAGTATTACTTTATGGAGATTGCAACGTGATCAAAACTTGAGATATTACTCGACACATAGACCTCTGCATTCTGTCTAATCTCTGATGTCTGTAACAGACGACTTAGTTTCGAACAAAATGTATTGATTGCTGTGATTATATGGATTTGAGAAACTCTTTTGGTGGTACATTCTGCGCTATATTTGTGCGGCTGCGTCTGGCGAACGTCTTCTGGTTGCAGAACTCATGCCTGTGTACTGTAGCAACGTGGATGCGACAACTACATCAACTGCAAGTACTCTAATAGAACAAACGAGGAGGATCTAATCAAGTGTCAGGATGGCCGAGCGGTCTAAGGCGCCAGACTCAAGGAACAACCTTGGCTGCAGTAGCAGCAAGAGCCTTCTGGTCCTCGAATGAGGGCGTGGGTTCGAATCCCACTCCTGACACAGATTTTGTCGCTTCTCTGGAGCACCATGCATATCATTGAGATCCTTTGTAATGTGCAACAGCACGATACTGGCCGTGTTCTTCTAAGTGAAATCAAAAATTTGCATTAAACACAAGCGCACCTACGGCACCAAACTGTTTCTTCGGTAGTGTGAGCTACAAACAGAGAGTATTAGTCGTAAATGCGGCGTTCCCCTCGTGAGGTTACTTCCGCGCCACAGCCACAAACACGTCAAAAGGGACACTTGTCGTATGAAAACGACTCTTGTCTAGAGATGACAGTGTGAGGAAACAGTGCAGGCTGACCAGTACATCATCTGTACAATAATAGTCGCTGATGAAATACAGAGAACTCGAAATAAATTCAAATACTCAAAGTATTACTTTATGGAGATTGCAACGTGATCAAAACTTGAGATATTACTCGACACATAGACCTCTGCATTCTGTCTAATCTCTGATGTCTGTAACAGACGACTTAGTTTCGAACAAAATGTATTGATTGCTGTGATTATATGGATTTGAGAAACTCTTTTGGTGGTACATTCTGCGCTATATTTGTGCGGCTGCGTCTGGCGAACGTCTTCTGGTTGCAGAACTCATGCCTGTGTACTGTGGCAACGTGGATGCGACAACTACATCAACTGCAAGTACTCTAATAGAACAAACGAGGAGGATCTAATCAAGTGTGAGGATGGCCGAGCGGTCTAAGGCGCCAGACTCAAGGAACAACCTTGGCTGCAGTAGCAGCTAGAGCCTTCTGGTCCTCGAATGAGGGTGTGGGTTCGAATCCCACTCCTGACACAGATTTTGTCGCTTCTCTGGAGCACCATGCATATCATTGAGATCCTTTGTAATGTGCAACAGCACGATACTGGCCGTGTTCTTCTAAGTGAAATCAAAAATTTGCATTAAACACAAGCGCACCTACGGCACCAAACTGTTTCTTCGGTAGTGTGAGCTACAAACAGAGAGTGTTAGTCGTAAATGCGGCGTTCCCCTCGTGAGGTTACTTCCGCGCCACAGCCACAAACACGTCAAAAGGGACACTTGTCGTATGAAAACGACTCTTGTCTAGAGATGACAGTGTGAGGAAACAGTGCAGGCTGACCAGTTCATCATCTGTACAATAATAGTCGCTGATGAAATACAGAGAACTCGAAATAAATTCAAATACTCAAAGTATTACTTTATGGAGATTGCAACGTGATCAAAACTTGAGATATTACTCGACACATAGACCTCTGCATTCTGTCTAATCTCTGATGTCTGTAACAGACGACTTAGTTTCGAACAAAATGTATTGATTGCTGTGATTATATGGATTTGAGAAACTCTTTTGGTGGTACATTCTGCGCTATATTTGTGCGGCTGCGTCTGGCGAACGTCTTCTGGTTGCAGAACTCATGCCTGTGTACTGTGGCAACGTGGATGCGACAACTACATCAACTGCAAGTACTCTAATAGAACAAACGAGGAGGATCTAATCAAGTGTCAGGACGGCCGAGCGGTCTAAGGCGCCAGACTCAGGAGCAACCTTGGCTGCAGTAGCAGCTAGAGCCTTCTGGTCCTCGAATGAGGGCGTGGGTTCGAATCCCACTCCTGACACAGATTTTGTCGCTTCTCTGGAGCACCATGCATATCATTGAGATCCTTTGTAATGTGCAACAGCACGATACTGGCCGTGTTCTTCTAAGTGAAATCAAAAATTTGCATTAAACACAAGCGCACCTACGGCACCAAACTGTTTCTTCGGTAGTGTGAGCTACAAACAGAGAGTGTTAGTCGTAAATGCGGCGTTCCCCTCGTGAGGTTACTTCCGCGCCACAGCCACAAACACGTCAAAAGGGACACTTGTCGTTTGAAAACGACTCTTGTCTAGAGATGACAGTGTGAGGAAACAGTGCAGGCTGACCAGTTCATCATCTGTACAATAATAGTCGCTGATGAAATACAGAGAACTCGAAATAAATTCAAATACTCAAAGTATTACTTTATGGAGATTGCAACGTGATCAAAACTTGAGATATTACTCGACACATGGACCTCTGCATTCTGTCTAATCTCTGATGTCTGTAACAGACGACTTAGTTTCGAACAAAATGTATTGATTGCTGTGATTATATGGATTTGAGAAACTCTTTTGGTGGTACATTCTGCGCTATATTTGTGCGGCTGCGTCTGGCGAACGTCTTCTGGTTGCAGAACTCATGCCTGTGTACTGTGGCAACGTGGATGCGACAACTACATCAACTGCAAGTACTCTAATAGAACAAACGAGGAGGATCTAATCAAGTGTCAGGACGGCCGAGCGGTCTAAGGCGCCAGACTCAGGAGCAACCTTGGCTGCAGTATCAGCTGGAGCCTTCTGGTCCTCGAATGAGGGCGTGGGTTCGAATCCCACTCCTGACACAGATTTTGTCGCTTCTCTGGAGCACCATGCATATCATTGAGATCCTTTGTAATGTGCAACAGCACGATACTGGCCGTGTTCTTCTAAGTGAAATCAAAAATTTGCATTAAACACAAGCGCACCTACGGCACCAAACTGTTTCTTCGGTAGTGTGAGCTACAAACAGAGAGTGTTAGTCGTAAATGCGGCGTTCCCCTCGTGAGGTTACTTCCGCGCCACAGCCACAAACACGTCAAAAGGGACACTTGTCGTATGAAAACGACTCTTGTCTAGAGATGACAGTGTGAGGAAACAGTGCAGGCTGACCAGTACATCATCTGTACAATAATAGTCGCTGATGAAATACAGAGAACTCGAAATAAATTCAAATACTCAAAGTATTACTTTATGGAGATTGCAACGTGATCAAAACTTGAGATATTACTCGACACATAGACCTCTGCATTCTGTCTAATCTCTGATGTCTGTAACAGACGACTTAGTTTCGAACAAAATGTATTGATTGCTGTGATTATATGGATTTGAGAAACTCTTTTGGTGGTACATTCTGCGCTATATTTGTGCGGCTGCGTCTGGCGAACGTCTTCTGGTTGCAGAACTCATGCCTGTGTACTGTGGCAACGTGGATGCGACAACTACATCAACTGCAAGTACTCTAATAGAACAAACGAGGAGGATCTAATCAAGTGTGAGGATGGCCGAGCGGTCTAAGGCGCCAGACTCAAGGAACAACCTTGGCTGCAGTAGCAGCTAGAGCCTTCTGGTCCTCGAATGAGGGTGTGGGTTCGAATCCCACTCCTGACACAGATTTTGTCGCTTCTCTGGAGCACCATGCATATCATTGAGATCCTTTGTAATGTGCAACAGCACGATACTGGCCGTGTTCTTCTAAGTGAAATCAAAAATTTGCATTAAACACAAGCGCACCTACGGCACCAAACTGTTTCTTCGGTAGTGTGAGCTACAAACAGAGAGTGTTAGTCGTAAATGCGGCGTTCCCCTCGTGAGGTTACTTCCGCGCCACAGCCACAAACACGTCAAAAGGGACACTTGTCGTATGAAAACGACTCTTGTCTAGAGATGACAGTGTGAGGAAACAGTGCAGGCTGACCAGTTCATCATCTGTACAATAATAGTCGCTGATGAAATACAGAGAACTCGAAATAAATTCAAATACTCAAAGTATTACTTTATGGAGATTGCAACGTGATCAAAACTTGAGATATTACTCGACACATAGACCTCTGCATTCTGTCTAATCTCTGATGTCTGTAACAGACGACTTAGTTTCGAACAAAATGTATTGATTGCTGTGATTATATGGATTTGAGAAACTCTTTTGGTGGTACATTCTGCGCTATATTTGTGCGGCTGCGTCTGGCGAACGTCTTCTGGTTGCAGAACTCATGCCTGTGTACTGTGGCAACGTGGATGCGACAACTACATCAACTGCAAGTACTCTAATAGAACAAACGAGGAGGATCTAATCAAGTGTCAGGACGGCCGAGCGGTCTAAGGCGCCAGACTCAGGAGCAACCTTGGCTGCAGTAGCAGCTAGAGCCTTCTGGTCCTCGAATGAGGGCGTGGGTTCGAATCCCACTCCTGACACAGATTTTGTCGCTTCTCTGGAGCACCATGCATATCATTGAGATCCTTTGTAATGTGCAACAGCACGATACTGGCCGTGTTCTTCTAAGTGAAATCAAAAATTTGCATTAAACACAAGCGCACCTACGGCACCAAACTGTTTCTTCGGTAATGTGAGCTACAAACAGAGAGTGTTAGTCGTAAATGCGGCGTTCCCCTCGTGAGGTTACTTCCGCGCCACAGCCACAAACACGTCAAAAGGGACACTTGTCGTTTGAAAACGACTCTTGTCTAGAGATGACAGTGTGAGGAAACAGTGCAGGCTGACCAGTTCATCATCTGTACAATAATAGTCGCTGATGAAATACAGAGAACTCGAAATAAATTCAAATACTCAAAGTATTACTTTATGGAGATTGCAACGTGATCAAAACTTGAGATATTACTCGACACATGGACCTCTGCATTCTGTCTAATCTCTGATGTCTGTAACAGACGACTTAGTTTCGAACAAAATGTATTGATTGCTGTGATTATATGGATTTGAGAAACTCTTTTGGTGGTACATTCTGCGCTATATTTGTGCGGCTGCGTCTGGCGAACGTCTTCTGGTTGCAGAACTCATGCCTGTGTACTGTGGCAACGTGGATGCGACAACTACATCAACTGCAAGTACTCTAATAGAACAAACGAGGAGGATCTAATCAAGTGTCAGGACGGCCGAGCGGTCTAAGGCGCCAGACTCAGGAGCAACCTTGGCTGCAGTATCAGCTGGAGCCTTCTGGTCCTCGAATGAGGGCGTGGGTTCGAATCCCACTCCTGACACAGATTTTGTCGCTTCTCTGGAGCACCATGCATATCATTGAGATCCTTTGTAATGTGCAACAGCACGATACTGGCCGTGTTCTTCTAAGTGAAATCAAAAATTTGCATTAAACACAAGCGCACCTACGGCACCAAACTGTTTCTTCGGTAGTGTGAGCTACAAACAGAGAGTGTTAGTCGTAAATGCGGCGTTCCCCTCGTGAGGTTACTTCCGCGCCACAGCCACAAACACGTCAAAAGGGACACTTGTCGTATGAAAACGACTCTTGTCTAGAGATGACAGTGTGAGGAAACAGTGCAGGCTGACCAGTACATCATCTGTACAATAATAGTCGCTGATGAAATACAGAGAACTCGAAATAAATTCAAATACTCAAAGTATTACTTTATGGAGATTGCAACGTGATCAAAACTTGAGATATTACTCGACACATAGACCTCTGCATTCTGTCTAATCTCTGATGTCTGTAACAGACGACTTAGTTTCGAACAAAATGTATTGATTGCTGTGATTATATGGATTTGAGAAATTCTTTTGGTGGTACATTCTGCGCTATATTTGTGCGGCTGCGTCTGGCGAACGTCTTCTGGTTGCAGAACTCATGCCTGTGTACTGTGGCAACGTGGATGCGACAACTACATCAACTGCTAGTACTCTAATAGAACAAACGAGGAAGAGGTAATCAAGTGTGAGGATGGCCGAGCGGTCTAAGGCGCCAGACTCAAGGAACAACCTTGGCTGCAGTAGCAGCTAGAGCCTTCTGGTCTTCGAATGAGGGCGTGGGTTTGAATCCCACTCCTGACACAGATTTTGTCGCTTCTCTGGAGCACCATGCATATCATTGAGATCCTTTGTAATGTGCAACAGCACGATACTGGCCGTGTTCTTCTAAGTGAAATCAAAAATTTGCATTAAACACAAGCGCACCTACGGCACCAAACTGTTTCTTCGGTAGTGTGAGCTACAAACAGAGAGTGTTAGTCGTAAATGCGGCGTTCCCCTCGTGAGGTTACTTCCGCGCCACAGCCACAAACACGTCAAAAGGGACACTTGTCGTATGAAAACGACTCTTGTCTAGAGATGACAGTGTGAGGAAACAGTGCAGGCTGACCAGTACATCATCTGTACAATAATAGTCGCTGATGAAATACAGAGAACTCGAAATACATTCAAATACCCAAAGTATTACTTTATGGAGATTGCAACGTGATCAAAACTTGAGATATTACTCGACACATAGACCTCTGCATTCTGTCTAATCTCTGATGTCTGTAACAGACGACTTAGTTTCGAACAAAATGTATTGATTGCTGTGATTATATGGATTTGAGAAACTCTTTTGGTGGTACATTCTGCGCTATATTTGTGCGGCTGCGTCTGGCGAACGTCTTCTGGTTGCAGAACTCATGCCTGTGTACTGTGGCAACGTGGATGCGACAACTACATCAACTGCAAGTACTCTAATAGAACAAACGAGGAGGATCTAATCAAGTGTCAGGATGGCCGAGCGGTCTAAGGCGCCAGACTCAAGGAACAACCTTGGCTGCAGTAGCAGCTAGAGCCTTCTGGTCCTCGAATGAGGGTGTGGGTTCGAATCCCACTCCTGACACAGATTTTGTCGCTTCTCTGGAGCACCATGCATATCATTGAGATCCTTTGTAATGTGCAACAGCACGATACTGGCCGTGTTCTTCTAAGTGAAATCAAAAATTTGCATTAAACACAAGCGCACCTACGGCACCAAACTGTTTCTTCGGTAGTGTGAGCTACAAACAGAGAGTGTTAGTCGTAAATGCAGCGTTCCCCTCGTGAGGTTACTTCCGCGCCACAGCCACAAACACGTCAAAAGGGACACTTGTCGTATGAAAACGACTCTTGTCTAGAGATGACAGTGTGAGGAAACAGTGCAGGCTGACCAGTAAATCATCTGTACAATAAGAGTCGCTGATGAAATACAGAGAACTCGAAATAAATTCAAATACTCAAAGTATTACTTTATGGAGATTGCAACGTGATCAAAACTTGAGATATTACTCGACACATAGACCTCTGCATTCTGTCTAATCTCTGATGTCTGTAACAGACGACTTAGTTTCGAACAAAATGTATTGATTGCTGTGATTATATGGATTTGAGAAACTCTTTTGGTGGTACATTCTGCGCTATATTTGTGCGGCTGCGTCTGGCGAACGTCTTCCGGTTGCAGAACTCATGCCTGTGTACTGTGGCAACGTGGATGCGACTACATCAACTGCAAGTACTCTAATAGAACAAACGAGGAGGATCCAATCAAGTGTCAGGATGGCCGAGCGGTCTAAGGCGCCAGACTCAAGGAACAACCTTGGCTGCAGTAGCAGCTAGAGCCTTCTGGTCCTCGAATGAGGGCGTGGGTTCGAATCCCACTCCTGACACAGATTTTGTCGCTTCTCCGGAGCACCATGCATATCATTGAGATCCTTTGTAATGTGCAACAGCACGATACTGGCCGTGTTCTTCTAAGTGAAATCAAAAATTAGCATTAAACACAATCGCACCTACGGCACCAAACCGTTTCTTCGGTAGTGTGAGCTACAAACAGAGAGTGTTAGTCGTAAATGCGGCGTTCCCCTCGTGAGGTTACTTCCGCGCCACAGCCACAAACACGTCAAAAGGGACACTTGTCGTATGAAAACGACTCTTGTCTAGAGATGACAGTGTGAGGAAACAGTGCAGGCTGACCAGTACATCATCTGTACAATAAGAGTCGCTGATGAAATACAGAGAACTCGAAATAAATTCAAATACTCAAAGTATTACTTTATGGAGATTGCAACGTGATCAAAACTTGAGATATTACTCGACACATAGACCTCTGCATTCTGTCTAATCTCTGATGTCTGTAACAGACGACTTAGTTTCGAACAAAATGTATTGATTGCTGTGATTATATGGATATGAGAAACTCTTTTGGTGGTACATTCTGCGCTATATTTGTGCGGCTGCGTCTGGCGAACGTCTTCCGGTTGCAGAACTCATGCCTGTGTACTGTGGCAACGTGGATGCGACTACTACATCAACTGCAAGTACTCTAATAGAACAAACGAGGAGGATCTAATCAAGTGTCAGGATGGCCGAGCGGTCTAAGGCGCCGGACTCAAGGAGCAACTTTGGCTGCAGTAGCAGCTATAGCCTTCTGGTCCTCGAATGAGGGCGTGGGTTCGAATCCCACTCCTGACACAGATTTTGTCGCTTCTCTGGAGCACCATGCATATCATTGAGATCCTTTGTAATGTGCAACAGCACGATACTGGCTGCTTCTAAGTGAAATCAAAAATTTGCATTAAACACAAGCGCACCTACTGTTTCTTCGGTAGTGTGAGCTACAAACAGAGAGTGTTAGTCGTAAATGCGGCGTTCCCCTCGTGAGGTTACTTCCACGCCACAGCCACAAACACGTCAAAAGGGACACTTGTCGTATGAAAACGACTCTTGTCTAGAGATGACAGTGTGAGGAAACAGTGCAGGCTGACCAGTACATCATCTGTACAATAATAGTCGCTGATGAAATACAGAGAACTCGAAATAAATTCAAATACTCAAAGTATTACTTTATGGAGATTGCAACGTGATCAAAACTTGAGATATTACTCGACACATAGACCTCTGCATTCTGTCTAATCTCTGATGTCTGTAACAGACGACTTAGTTTCGAACAAAATGTATTGATTGCTGTGATTATATGGATTTGAGAAACTCTTTTGGTGGTACATTCTGCGCTATATTTGTGCGGCTGCGTCTGGCGAACGTCTTCCGGTTGCAGAACTCATGCCTGTGTACTGTGGCAACGTGGATGCGACTACATCAACTGCAAGTACTCTAATAGAACAAACGAGGAGGATCCAATCAAGTGTCAGGATGGCCGAGCGGTCTAAGGCGCCAGACTCAAGGAACAACCTTGGCTGCAGTAGCAGCTAGAGCCTTCTGATCCTCGAATGAGGGCGTGGGTTCGAATCCCACTCCTGACACAGATTTTGTCGCTTCTCCGGAGCACCATGCATATCATTGAGATCCTTTGTAATGTGCAACAGCACGATACTGGCCGTGTTCTTCTAAGTGAAATCAAAAATTTGCATTAAACACAAGCGCACCTACGGCACCAAACTGTTTCTTCGGTAGTGTGAGCTACAAACAGAGAGTGTTAGTCGTAAATGCGGCGTTCCCCTCGTGAGGTTACTTCCGCGCCACAGCCACAAACACGTCAAAAGGGACACTTGTCGTATGAAAACGACTCTTGTCTAGAGATGACAGTGTGAGGAAACAGTGCAGGCTGACCAGTACATCATCTGTACAATAATAGTCGCTGATGAAATACAGAGAACTCGAAATAAATTCAAATACTCAAAGTATTACTTTATGGAGATTGCAACGTGATCAAAACTTGAGATATTACTCGACACATAGACCTCTGCATTCTGTCTAATCTCTGATGTCTGTAACAGACGACTTAGTTTCGAACAAAATGTATTGATTGCTGTGATTATATGGATTTGAGAAACTCTTTTGGTGGTACATTCTGCGCTATATTTGTGCCGCGGCGTCTGGCGAACGTCTTCCGGTTGCAGAACTTATGCCTGTGTACTGTGGCAACGTGGATGCGAAAACTACATCAACTGCAAGTACTCTAATAGAACAAACGAGGAGGATCTTATCAAGTGTCAGGATGGCCGACATTCTGGCTTTAGCCGTCGCCGCGGTCGGACGTGCTTGTTGTTTACTCCGCGTACGTTAGCGCTATCGCCGGTGTTTGGTGTTTACGTGAAGTTAGCTGTACATTTTCGCTGTTATTTTTTGAGTGGTGTCTCTGATAAGTGTTTTTATAGTGCTTTCGTCCGTTCCACGTCTCGTGCTTCGCCGCAATTTCGGTTGTTGCCGGAATTTCGTCGGAACCGACGACCATGTCTGACACCGTCAGGAAGAATACTTTAGTCTTCTCGTTCGAGAAAGAAACACGGCCGGTCCAACCCACTGCGCTGGAAATCCACGATTGGCAACTGAGGTAATCGGTATAAATTCTGACTCTGTTCATACCACGCAATTAGATGCTGAAAAATACTGTGTTTTTGTTAAATTTCTGAACTCAGTGACAGTCGATAAGTTGCTTGCAAAATGGGGTAATTCCGTCGAATTTGTTCATCGAGACGGTTCAAAAAGTAATGTCTCTGTACGAAAAGCTGATATCATGTACACCAATGTCAGGATTTTGAATGTTCCAATTGAAATTGATAATCAGTTGATCAAGGACGCTCTATCTAAATATGGCGAAGTTAAATCTATCTATAACGAAAGATGGTCGAAGCTATACAAGATACAGTGTTTTAATGGCATTAGATCCGTTGAAATGGAGGTGAAAGCCAACATTCCGTCCCATATATCCGTTGCAGGCCATAAAGCACATGTTGTGTATTCTGGTCAGGAACGCACGTGCAATATTTGCAATGAGACAGGTCATTTCCGACAAGATTGTCCGCGCCGTGTTTTTGTTCTTCGGAACAATCTAACACAGCGTCAAAAACTGACCCTCAGCGATGTCTTACCAAACAGCACTTCCCTTCTTTCGGTTAACGACAGTGGTGCATGTACTTCTGCAGTGCCCGCCATAACTACTACGGAATTCCCTCCCCTGAGCGTCATTACATCACACCCTTCTGTTCCCGATTGCGATCTCCAGAATAAGAAGCGACCGTTGGAAACGACCGATGACGGCTCGGACGGCGAGTCCGCCCGTAATTCGCCTTCCACCCGCAAGCAGAAGCAGTGTAATGCGGATGTGCTCGAGGAAACAAACAGTACATGTATTGACGTGACGACAGCCGCTGAGGCAACCCGGCCGCTGTCGGCGGCTGAACAGGTACAAACGGTCCACGGAGGGGACGCAGTAACGATTGTCGCGGAGACGGAAGAGGCGCACTCCGAAGCACAAGAGGTGACGGAGCGGAACCCAACTCAAGAACTTACAGACCCACAAACCGCCGACTCAGTCAGTGCTCTGGAGCTCGTGACGGAAGAACAAGGAAATGGCACTCGTAAAAAGGACGCTGTTGAGGCAGCTTCGGTCACAACGGTGGTAAAGATAGACAATCCGAATGACGGCGCGTTGAACCAAGATGTCCGAAGACGCCGACTCAAACCGCAACCTAATCTCAAAGCTTCCCGTAACCAAAGCAAACAACAACCAGCACAAGAGGAAGCGACGGCCAAGAACGTCTTGTATGAAATCATCACGGAAAGACCTAAGGAGGTACCTTCAAGTGACATTAGTGATGCAAAGCCCCTCGGTAAAACTAAAACCCGAGATGTTCGGAATCCTGCACCAAAATGAGGCTGTAAGATGAAAAAAAAAAAGGATTTTGTTGAACCAGTTTCATTTCTAATTGTACTACTGTCTTAGTCATATTTCAGAGGAACCAGATGAAGTGTTTACCGAGCTTCAAATACTGACTATTCTTTTAGATGTTTGTTTAAGCAGAGTCGTTTCTCCCTTCTAGAAGCTGCACATCTCTTTTTTTTTTATTAATATTTTGTTATCTTTTTAATCACTTATTTACTTTTTATGCAAACTCAATGTCCCAGGCATATACAATTACGACTATCAATATTAACAGGATTACATCCGTGACTAAAGTTACAGCGCTCAAGGATTATTTATATGAGTCAGGGACGGACATTGCTTTCCTACAGGAAGTAGTGCTGGCTAATCTTACAGTGCCTGGATATTTGGCGATTTTAAATGTCTCACTTGACACCAACGTCGGTACAGCAATTTTAGTCAGGGAGGGGATTCCTGTCTCGGATATCGAGAGGTTGGACTCCGGCAGAGCGATAGGTATAAAAGTCTTTGGTTCTACCCTTATCAATCTGTATGCCCCTTCTGGCACATCCAATAGAATGGAAAGAGCACAGTTCTATAAAGAAGAAATCATTTATTTATTACGGAAAAACCCAAAAGATCTTATAATAGGCGGTGATTTTAATTGTGTGATAAATAGGAAAGACCAGGTTCCGAATTTTAATAACTGCAATGAACTGAAGCGTTTCGTCACTGTTTTACAGCTTAAAGATGCTTGGGAAATAATGTATCCCACATTTTGTGGCATTTACATTCCTAGGTCCTCACTCACGTAGCAGGATCGACAGACTCTACATATCGCAAAGTCTAGTTAGCTCCTTCATTAAAGCAGAGACGATTCCAGTTTACTTTTCTGATCATAGCTCCGTGCTAGCTTCCATCAACCTTACTGCGCAACCCACTCGCCGTTTTAGAAGTTCATGGCACCTTAATACGTCACTGATGCAGGACGACGGATTAGAAGAAAGTTTGACAGAAGCGTGGGCATTGTGCCTCCGCTCTGCAGATAGACACGTCTCAGTACTAGACTGGTGGTGCAACAGGGCAAAGCCTAAACTGAGAAAAGTTCTCATCCAGTATAGTGTACAACGATCGAAAGACTTGAAAAATTCCATAGAATTTTATTATACCATGCTGCGAAATTTATATGAGCAGGCAAACACTTCCAACGTCCGTCTGGCAGATATCAAGCAAACTAAGGCCAAATTGCTCAGTCTTAAAAGACAGCAGATGGAGGGTCTGAAATTAAAATCCAAGGCTAAGACAGTCGTGGAGGATGAACATGCTTCCTTGTACCATCTACTGAAGCACGAAAGAAACAGGAGACGCACCTTCATTGATGGACTTCTGTCTGAAACTGGCGAGACACTCACGACTCAGAGAGACATCGTCAATGCAGTGCACAAATATTACGAAGACCTATACACTGCCAACCCGGTATGTGAAGAGTCCTTCGATGAGTTCCTTCGTTCCATAGCTCCACAGGTCTCGGACGAGGAAAACGAAGACCTTCTCGTTGAGTGTACTAACGAAGATATCCACAGAATCATCTGCAAATCTCCTCTGAGGAAATCGCCGGGACCGGATGGTTTGCCTGTTGAATTTTATAAACGATACTGGCCACTGATTGGTGACATGTTTACCCGAATGACGAACGAGGTGCTTCAGGGAAAGCATTTACCTGCTGTTTTTAAAGAGAGCACAATAGTACTAATCCCAAAAAATGCTGCAAAAAGAAACCTCAACAACTTTCGTCCTATCTCCCTGTTAAACTCCGATTATAAAATCATCGGCAGAATTTTAAACAACAGACTCTCACAGTTGGCCAAAAAGATAGTAAGTCCATACCAGTCCTGTGTGCCTACCAAGAGCATTTTCAAAAGCATAGCTGAATATAGAGATATAATTGCAATCACTGCTGTGACCACCATAAAATGTGCTATCATGTTTATTGACTTCCAGAAAGCATTTGATCGTGTGGATCATAGATTCCTTAGTGCCACACTGAACAAAATAGGTTTTAATGAGCGAGTCGTAAGTGTGATCAGAAATGTTGCAACAGGCATCAGCGCTTGTATATCAGTTAACTGCCAGAGGACAAAGCAGATTCAGATCAGGCGCGGCGTTCCTCAAGGAAGCCCCCTCTCCATGTTCCTATTCGTGCTTTCATTAGAACCTTTCCTCCGCAGTGTTCATGCCACTCTAACTGGCATCACATTATCTGGTCACCGAACAGTCATAAACGCCTATGCCGATGATGTCGGAGTCGTCCTGCGAAATCCCGACGACATTTTGAAATTGGAAACGCTAATTAAAAAGTACTGTAGAGTCTCCGGAGCAGGTGTCAACGCAAACAAAAGCAAACTCCTAAACCTGCGGGGTTTTCAACATACCACCTTAGCCTGGGCCACAATGGTCACCCAATGCAAAGCACTAGGAATAACACTGACACCTTGTCCGTTAAAAATGGCAGCTATCAATTGGAGAAATACGTCGGGACAACTTCTTGGAACAACAAGAGAAAACCTCCACCGTAACATGAACCAAGTTCAGAGGGTGATTTTCATTAACCACTGCATTCTCTCCAGGAGTTACTTTATAGCACAGATCTTCCCACTACCGAAAATGATTGGAAAAAAGATAATGTCTACCATTGCCAGCTATCTTTGGAGAGGGGATATATTCAGAGTCGACGCAAAAACTGCGACCTTAGATCCCAGGAATGGAGGTTTGGGGTTAGTTGACATCAGAAATAAGGCGTCTGCGCTTTTTATAAAAAGGACCGCCACTATCCTTAGCGACCACGCTGATAGCATTACAACTAAATTATTTGAAGTTGTCAGGCCTGCCAGTTTACAGGCGCCGGTGAATGTGCAAAAAATAAATAACCGGCTCCAGTACGTTCGTGTATATTTTGTGGAATTCAGCTATCTCGGCGGTGTCATCATCAACTCACGACGGATCACGGCCCGCGATATTCTGTGCCATCGAAAGAAAATGGAGGGGAGAAACAAATTGGAAAGTAAATACCCACACACTGATTGGGACGCCATATGGAAAAATATTAATATGCGTGGTCTACCATCGGACGTCAAGTCAGCGTGGTATAAAACAGTGAATGAGACCGTAAGCACCAATGAAAGGTTACATGCAATCGGCGTTAGCGACACGAACCTATGTCTCAAATGTAAATTGATCGACACGTTAGTGCACAGATTCACGTGCGGTGGCAATCTACAACTCTGTAATTGGATTAGGGAACAACTGGCTTTTCTTACGAGATCTTCGGTGGAAAATTTTCCCCCTGTTACATTCCTCAGGCCTCAGACTTGCTATTTTCCAGCAGCAAAAAACAACTCGGTCCATTGGTTAATGGGACACTATGTGAATTACGTAATTAATCACCTGGGAAATGACAATTCCACTGATTTTTACATGTACTTGAAGTGTGCTTTCTATAACGCCCTGAAATATAAAGACCACAAGAAAAACTACGGCAATATGCTTAAAATTGTATTCGAGCGACTGGGCATTGGTTGACAAGCCAACGAGATAAACAAAAATCGTTTATTTAAGCGAAACGACGCTTAAACAAAAACAATTGGGGAGAAGTACAATTTTACAGTTTCATATTACAATCACTTATCCTCTGCTGGCAAAGAAGGCTATTTTGTTTATTGCACAGAAGAAGCCGAAGCCGAAAGCCAGTATCGCAGGGTTAAAGATAAATTGTTTTCTTATACATTCATTTTATGACTGAGAAGGAAGTCTCATTTGTTTCCATGGAAGGGAACATACTTTTTTATTATTATTATTAATCTCAAGAAGGAAAGGAGGCTATGGAATTAGTGCCTTAACATAAAATTCCTTCTTCACATTCCATGAAGATTTTTCTTTTACAATAAAAAAATAACAAACAAACAAAAATAATAATAATAACAATAAAAAAACTAAACAGAAATTTAAAAAAATAATATACAGGTTCAGGGTCCACTACTTCCTACAACTTTATTATATATTACAAAGAAGTATGCTAGGTTGCCGAGAAGCAGTGGATGAGGAAAAAAAAAAAAAAAAAAAAAAA
Source organism: Schistocerca gregaria (assembly GCF_023897955.1). NCBI lineage: Eukaryota > Metazoa > Arthropoda > Insecta > Orthoptera > Acrididae > Schistocerca > Schistocerca gregaria. Next base: position 225,479,207 of record NC_064921.1, read on the forward strand.
AAAAAAAAAAAAAAAAAAAAAAAAAAAAAAAAAGCACTACAGCTATAACCTTCAATCTCTATTGCCTCGGCATGACATAAATTTTTTGTTTCAAATGAAGCATCTTTTGGTTCAGGATTTCGAAGGCAAAACAGCATATATCTACGTATACACAAGATGTAAAATTTCTTATTGAAAACTATGATAAAGACACGCCTCAGCAACAGGACTGGGTGGAGACATCGCGGCCAGGCCTCGAGATTTTGACCCCTGCCCGCTTTGCCTCCGCCTGCCTCATGCTGCTTATATAAAAAAAAAAAAAAAAGAAAAAAAAACAAAAAAAAAAGAGACGGGATTGAAAAAAAAAATAAAAAAAAAAAGAAAAAAAAAGCGGTCTAAGGCGCCAGACTCAAGGAACAACTTTGGCTGCAGTAGCAGCTAGAGACTTCTGGTTCTCGAATGAGGGCGTGGGTTCGAATCCCACTCCTGACAAATATTTTGTCGCTACTCTGGAGCACCATGCACATCATTGAGATCCTTTGTAATGTGCAACAGCACGATACTGGCCGTGTTCTTCTAAGTGAAATCAAAAATTTGCATTAAACACAAGCGCACCTACGGCACCAAACTGTTTCTTCGGTAGTGTGAGCTACAAACAGAGAGTGTTAGTCGTAAATGCGGCGTTCCCCTCGTGAGGTTACTTCCGCGCCACAGCCACAAACACGTCAAAAGGGACACTTGTCGTATGAAAACGACTCTTGTCTAGAGATGACAGTGTGAGGAAACAGTGCAGGCTGACCAGTACATCATCTGTACAATAATAGTCGCTGATGAAATACAGAGAACTCGAAATAAATTCAAATACTCAAAGTATTACTTTATGGAGATTGCAACGTGATCAAAACTTGAGATATTACTCGACACATAGACCTCTGCATTCTGTCTAATCTCTGATGTCTGTAACAGACGACTTAGTTTCGAACAAAATGTATTGATTGCTGTGATTATATGGATTTGAGAAACTCTTTTGGTGGTACATTCTGCGCTATATTTGTGCGGCTGCGTCTGGCGAACGTCTTCTGGTTGCAGAACTCATGCCTGTGTACTGTGGCAACGTGGATGCGACAACTACATCAACTGCAAGTACTCTAATAGAACAAAAGAGGTGAATCTAATCAAGTGTCAGGATGGCCGAGCGGTCTAAGGCGCCAGACTCAAGGAACAACCTTGACTGCAGTAGCAGCTAGAGCCTTCTGGTCCTCGAATGAGGGCGTGGGTTCGAATCCCACTCCTGACACAGATTTTGTCGCTTCACTGGAGCACCATGCATTTCATTGAGATCCTTTGTAATGTGCAACAGCACGGTACTGGCCGTGTTCTTCTAAGTGAAATCAAAAATTTGCATTAAACACAAGCGCACCTACGGCACCAAACTGTTTCTTCGGTAGTGTGAGCTACAAACAGAGAGTGTTAGTCGTAAATGCGGCGTTCCCCTCGTGAGGTTACTTCCGCGCCACAGCCACAAACACGTCAAAAGGGACACTTGTCGTATGAAAACGACTCTTGTCTAGAGATGACAGTGTGAGGAAACAGTGCAGGCTGACCAGTACATCATCTGTACAATAATAGTCGCTGATGAAATACAGAGAACTCGAAATAAATTCAAATACTCAAAGTATTACTTTATGGAGATTGCAACATGATCAAAACTTGAGATATTACTCGACACATAGACCTCTGCATTCTGTCTAATCTCTGATGTCTGTAACAGACGACTTAGTTTCGAACAAAATGTATTGATTGCTGTGATTATATGGATTTGAGAAACTCTTTTGGTGGTACATTCTGTGCTATATTTGTGCGGCTGCGTCTGGCGAACGTCTTCTGGTTGCAGAACTCATGCCTGTGTACTGTGGCAACGTGGATGCGACAACTACATCAACTGCAAGTACTCTAATAGAACAAACGAGGAGGATCTAATTAAGTGTCAGGATGGCCGAGCGGTCTAAGGCGCCAGACTCAAGGAACAACCTTGGCTGCAGTAGCAGCTAGAGCCTTCTGGTCCTCGAATGAGGGCGTGGGTTCGAATCCCACTCCTGACACAGATTTTGTCGCTTCTCTGGAGCACCATGCATATCAATGAGATCCTTTGTAATGTGCAACAGCACGGTACTGGCCGTGTTCTTCTAAGTGAAATCAAAAATTTGCATTAAACACAAGCGCACCTACGGCACCAAACTGTTTCTTCGGTAGTGTGAGCTACAAACAGAGAGTGTTAGTCGTAAATGCGGCGTTCCCCTCGTGAGGTTACTTCCGCGCCACAGCCACAAACACGTCAAAAGGGACACTTGTCGTATGAAAACGACTCTTGTCTAGAGATGACAGTGTGAGGAAACAGTGCAGGCTGACCAGTACATCATCTGTACAATAATAGTCGCTGATGAAATACAGAGAACTCGAAATAAATTCAAATACTCAAAGTATTACTTTATGGAGATTGCAACGTGATCAAAACTTGAGATATTACTCGACACATAGACCTCTGCATTCTGTCTAATCTCTGATGTCTGTAACAGACGACTTAGTTTCGAACAAAATGTATTGATTGCTGTGATTATATGGATTTGAGAAACTCTTTTGGTGGTACATTCTGTGCTATATTTGTGCGGCTGCGTCTGGCGAACGTCTTCTGGTTGCAGAACTCAACCCTGTGTACTGTGGCAACGTGGATGCGACAACTACATCAACTGCAAGTACTCTAATAGAACAAACGAGGAGGATCTAATCAAGTGTCAGGATGGCCGAGCGGTCTAAGGCGCCACACGCAAGGAGCAACCTTGGTTGCAGTAGCAGCTAGAGCCTTCTGGTCCTCGAATCAGGGCGTGGGTCCGAATCCCACTCCTGACACAGATTTTGTCGCTTCTCTGGAGCACCATGCATATCATTGAGATCCTTTGTAATGTGCAACAGCACGATACTGGCCGTGTTCTTCTAAGTGAAATCATAAATTTGCATTAAACACAAGCGCACCTACGGCACCAAACTGTTTCTTCGGTAGTGTGAGCTACAAACAGAGAGTGTTAGTCGTAAATGCGGCGTTCCCCTCGTGAGGTTACTTCCGCGCCACAGCCACAAACACGTCAAAAGGGACACTTGTCGTATGAAAACGACTCTTGTCTAGAGATGACAGTGTGAGGAAACAGTGCAGGCTGACCAGTACATCATCTGTACAATAATAGTCGCTGATGAAATACAGAGAACTCGAAATAAATTCAAATACTCAAAGTATTACTTTATGGAGATTGCAACGTGATCAAAACTTGAGATATTACTCGACACATAGACCTCTGCATTCTGTCTAATCTCTGATGTCTGTAACAGACGACTTAGTTTCGAACAAAATGTATTGATTGCTGTGATTATATGGATTTGAGAAACTCTTTTGGTGGTACATTCTGCGCTATATTTGTGCGGCTGCGTCTGGCGAACGTCTTCTGGTTGCAGAACTCATGCCTGTGTACTGTGGCAACGTGGATGCGACAACTACATCAACTGCAAGTACTCTAATAGAACAAACGAGGAGGATCTAATCAAGTGTCAGGATGGCCGAGCGGTCTAAGGCGCCAGACTCAAGGAACAACCTTGGCTGCAGTAGCAGCTTGAGCCTTCTGGTCCTCGAATGAGGGCGTGGGTTCGAATCCCACTCCTGACACAGATTTTGTCGCTTCTCTGGAGCACCATGCAGATCATTGAGATCCTTTGTAATGTGCAACAGCACGATACTGGCCGTGTTCTTCTAAGTGAAATCAAAATTTTGCATTAAACACAAGCGCACCTACGGCACCAAACTGTTTCTTCGGTAGTGTGAGCTACAAACAGAGAGTGTTAGTCGTAAATGCGGCGTTCCCCTCGTGAGGTTACTTCCGCGCCACAGCCACAAACACGTCAAAAGGGACACTTGTCGTATGAAAACGACTCTTGTCTAGAGATGACAGTGTGAGGAAACAGTGCAGGCTGACCAGTACATCATCTGTACAATAATAGTCGCTGATGAAATACAGAGAACTCGAAATACATTCAAATACTCAAAGTATTACTTTATGGAGATTGCAACGTGATCAAAACTTGAGATATTACTCGACACATAGACCTCTGCATTCTGTCTAATCTCTGATGTCTGTAACAGACGACTTAGTTTCGAACAAAATGTATTGATTGCTGTGATTATATGGATTTGAGAAACTCTTTTGGTGGTACATTCTGCGCTATATTTGTGCGGCTGCGTCTGGCGAACGTCTTCTGGTTGCAGAACTCATGCCTGTGTACTGTGGCAACGTGGATGCGACAACTACATCAACTGCAAGTACTCTAATAGAACAAACGAGGAGGATCTAATCAAGTGTCAGGATGGCCGAGCGGTCTAAGGCGCCAGACTCAAGGAACAACCTTGGCTGCAGTAGCAGCTAGAGCCTTCTGGTCCTCGAATGAGGGCGTGGGTTCGAATCCCACTCCTGACACAGATTTTGTCGCTTCTCTGGAGCACCATGCATATCATTGAGATCCTTTGTAATGAGCAACAGCACGATACTCGCCGTGTTCTTCTAAATGAAATCAAAAATTTGCATTAAACACAAGCGCACCTACGGCACTAAACTGTTTCTTCGGTAGTGTGAGCTACAAACAGAGAGTGTTAGTCGTAAATGCGGCGTTCCCCTCGTGAGGTTACTTCCGCGCCACAGCCACAAACACGTCAAAAGGGACACTTGTCGTATGAAAACGACTCTTGTCTAGAGATGACAGTGTGAGGAAACAGTGCAGGCTGACCAGTACATCATCTGTACAATAATAGTCGCTGATGAAATACAGAGAACTCGAAATAAATTCAAATACTCAAAGTATTACTTTATGGAGATTGCAACATGATCAAAACTTGAGATATTACTCGACACATAGACCTCTGCATTCTGTCTAATCTCTGATGTCTGTAACAGACGACTTAGTTTCGAACAAAATGTATTGATTGCTGTGATTATATGGATTTGAGAAACTCTTTTGGTGGTACATTCTGCGCTATATTTGTGCGGCTGCGTCTGGCGAACGTCTTCTGGTTGCAGAACTCATGCCTGTGTACTGTGGCAACGTGGATGCGACTACATCAACTGCAAGTACTCTAATAGAACAAACGAGAAGGATCTAATCAAGTGTCAGGATGGCCGAGCGGTCTAAAGCACCAGACTCAAGGAACCACCTCAGCTGCAGTAGCAGCTAGAGCCTTCAGGTCCTGGAATGAGGGCGTGGGTTCGAATCCCACTCCTGACACAGATTTTGTCGCTTCTCTGGAGCACCATGCATATCATTGAGATCCTTTGTAATGTGCAACAGCACGATACTGGCCGTGTTCTTCTAAGTGAAATCAAAAATTTGCATTAAACACAAGCGCACCTACGGCACCAAACTGTTTCTTCGGTAGTGTGAGCTACAAACAGAGAGTGTTAGTCGTAAATGCGGCGTTCCCCTCGTGAGGTTACTTCCGCGCCACAGCCACAAACACGTCAAAAGGGACACTTGTCGTATGAAAACGACTCTTGTCTAGAGATGACAGTGTGAGGAAACAGTGCAGGCTGACCAGTACATCATCTGTACAATAATAGTCGCTGATGAAATACAGAGAACTCGAAATAAATTCAAATACTCAAAGTATTACTTTATGTAGATTGCAACGTGATCAAAACTTGAGATATTACTCGATACATAGACCTCTGCATTCTGTCTAATCTCTGATGTCTGTAACAGACGACTTAGTTTCGAACAAAATGTATTGATTGCTGTGATTATATGGATTTGAGAAACTCTTTTGGTGGTACATTCTGCGCTATATTTGTGCGGCTGCGTCTGGCGAACGTCTTCTGGTTGCAGAACTCATGCCTGTGTACTGTGGCAACGTGGATGCGACTACATCAACTGCAAGTACTCTAATAGAACAAACGAGAAGGATCTAATCAAGTGTCAGGATGGCCGAGCGGTCTAAAGCACCAGACTCAAGGAACCACCTCAGCTGCAGTAGCAGCTAGAGCCTTCAGGTCCTGGAATGAGGGCGTGGGTTCGAATCCCACTCCTGACACAGATTTTGTCGCTTCTCTGGAGCACCATGCATATCATTGAGATCCTTTGTAATGTGCAACAGCACGATACTGGCCGTGTTCTTCTAAGTGAAATCAAAAATTTGCATTAAACACAAGCGCACCTACGGCACCAAACTGTTTCTTCGGTAGTGTGAGCTACAAACAGAGAGTGTTAGTCGTAAATGCGGCGTTCCCCTCGTGAGGTTACTTCCGCGCCACAGCCACAAACACGTCAAAAGGGACACTTGTCGTATGAAAACGACTCTTGTCTAGAGATGACAGTGTGAGGAAACAGTGCAGGCTGACCAGTACATCATCTGTACAATAATAGTCGCTGATGAAATACAGAGAACTCGAAATAAATTCAAATACTCAAAGTATTACTTTATGGAGATTGCAACGTGATCAAAACTTGAGATATTACTCGACACATAGACCTCTGCATTCTGTCTAATCTCTGATGTCTGTAACAGACGACTTAGTTTCGAACAAAATGTATTGATTGCTGTGATTATATGGATTTGAGAAACTCTTTTGGTGGTACATTCTGCGCTATATTTGTGCGGCTGCGTCTGGCGAACGTCTTCTGGTTGCAGAACTCATGCCTGTGTACTGTGGCAACGTGGATGCGACAACTACATCAACTGCAAGTACTCTAATAGAACAAACGAGGAGGATCTAATCAAGTGTCAGGATGGCCGAGCGGTCTAAGGCGCCAGACTCAAGGAACAACCTTGGCTGCAGTAGCAGTAAGAGCCTTCTGGTCCTCGAATGAGGGCGTGGGTTCAAATCCCACTCCTGACACAGATTTTGTCGCTTCTCTGGAGCACCATGCATATCATTGAGATCCTTTGTAATGTGCAACAGCACGATACTGGCCGTGTTCTTCTAAGTGAAATCAAAAATTTGCATTAAACACAAGCGCACCTACGGCACCAAACCGTTTCTTCGGTAGTGTGAGCTACAAACAGAGAGTGTTAGTCGTAAATGCGGCGTTCCCCTCGTGAGGTTACTTCCGCGCCACAGCCACAAACACGTCAAAAGGGACACTTGTCGTATGAAAACGACTCTTGTCTAGAGATGACAGTGTGAGGAAACAGTGCAGGCTGACCAGTACATCATCTGTACAATAATAGTCGCTGATGAAATACAGAGAACTCGAAATAAATTCAAATACTCAAAGTATTACTTTATGGAGATTGCAACGTGATCAAAACTTGAGATATTACTCGACACATAGACCTCTGCATTCTGTCTAATCTCTGATGTCTGTAACAGACGACTTAGTTTCGAACAAAATGTATTGATTGCTGTGATTATATGGATTTGAGAAACTCTTTTGGTGGTACATTCTGCGCTATATTTGTGCGGCTGCGTCTGGCGAACGTCTTCTGGTTGCAGAACTCATGCCTGTGTACTGTGGCAACGTGGATGCGACAACTACATCAACTGCAAGTACTCTAATAGAACAAACGAGGAGGATCTAATCAAGTGTCAGGATGGCCGAGCGGTCTAAGGCGCCAGACTCAACGAACAACCTTGGCTGCAGTAGCAGCTAGAGCCGTCTGGTCCTCGAATGAGGGCGTGGGTTCGAATCCCATTCCTGACACAGATTTTGTCGCTTCTCTGGAGCACCATGCATATCATTGAGATCCTTTGTAATGTGCAACAGCACGATACTGGCCGTGTTCTTCTAAGTGAAATCAAAAATTTGCATTAAACACAAGCGCACCTACGGCACCAAACTGTTTCTTCGGTAGTGTGAGCTACAAACAGAGAGTGTTAGTCGTAAATGCGGCGTTCCCCTCGTGAGGTTACTTCCGCGCCACAGCCACAAACACGTCAAAAGGGACACTTGTCGTATGAAAACGACTCTTGTCTAGAGATGACAGTGTGAGGAAACAGTGCAGGCTGACCAGTACATCATCTGTACAATAATAGTCGCTGATGAAATACAGAGAACTCGAAATACATTCAAATACTCAAAGTATTACTTTATGGAGATTGCAACGTGATCAAAACTTGAGATATTACTCGACACATAGACCTCTGCATTCTGTCTAATCTCTGATGTCTGTAACAGACGACTTAGTTTCGAACAAAATGTATTGATTGCTGTGATTATATGGATTTGAGAAACTCTTTTGGTGGTACATTCTGTGCTATATTTGTGCGGCTGCGTCTGGCGAACGTCTTCTGGTTGCAGAACTCATACCTGTGTACTGTGGCAACGTGGATGCGACAACTACATCAACTGCAAGTACTCTAATAGAACAAACGAGGAGGGTCTAATCAAGTGTCAGGATGGCCGAGCGGTCTAAGGCGCCAGACTCAAGGAACAACCTTGGCTGCAGTAGCAGCTAGAGCCTTCTGGTCCTCGAATGAGGGCGTGTGTTCGAATCCCACTCCTGACACAGATTTTGTCGCTTCTCTGGAGCACCATGCATATCATTGAGATCCTTTGTAATGTGCAACAGCACGATACTGGCCGTGTTCTTCTAAGTGAAATCAAAAATTTGCATTAAACACAAGCGCACCTACGGCACCAAACTGTTTCTTCGGTAGTGTGAGCTACAAACAGAGAGTGTTAGTCGTAAATGCGGCGTTCCCCTCGTGAGGTTACTTCCGCGCCACAGCCACAAACACGTCAAAAGGGACACTTGTCGTATGAAAACGACTCTTGTCTAGAGATGACAGTGTGAGGAAACAGTGCAGGCTGACCAGTACATCATCTGTACAATAATAGTCGCTGATGAAATACAGAGAACTCGAAATAAATTCAAATACTCAAAGTATTACTTTATGGAGATTGCAACGTGATCAAAACTTGAGATATTACTCGACACATAGACCTCTGCATTCTGTCTAATCTCTGATGTCTGTAACAGACGACTTAGTTTCGAACAAAATGTATTGATTGCTGTGATTATATGGATTTGAGAAACTCTTTTGGTGGTACATTCTGCGCTATATTTGTGCGGCTGCGTCTGGCGAACGTCTTCTGGTTGCAGAACTCATGCCTGTGTACTGTGGCAACGTGGATGCGACAACTACATCAACTGCAAGTACTCTAATAGAACAAACGAGGAGGATCTAATCAAGTGTCAGGATGGCCGAGCGGTCTAAGGCGCCAGACTCAACGAACAACCTTGGCTGCAGTAGCAGCTAGAGCCTTCTGGTCCTCGAATGAGGGCGTGGGTTCGAATCCCACTCCTGACACAGATTTTGTCGCTTCTCTGGAGCACCATGCATATCATTGAGATCCTTTGTAATGTGCAACAGCACGATACTGGCCGTGTTCTTCTAAGTGAAATCAAAAATTTGCATTAAACACAAGCGCACCTACGGCACCAAACTGTTTCTTCGGTAGTGTGAGCTACAAACAGAGAGTGTTAGTCGTAAATGCGGCGTTCCCCTCGTGAGGTTACTTCCGCGCCACAGCCACAAACACGTCAAAAGGGACACTTGTCGTATGAAAACGACTCTTGTCTAGAGATGACAGTGTGAGGAAACAGTGCAGGCTGACCAGTACATCATCTGTACAATAATAGTCGCTGATGAAATACAGAGAACTCGAAATACATTCAAATACTCAAAGTATTACTTTATGGAGATTGCAACGTGATCAAAACTTGAGATATTACTCGACACATAGACCTCTGCATTCTGTCTAATCTCTGATGTCTGTAACAGACGACTTAGTTTCGAACAAAATGTATTGATTGCTGTGATTATATGGATTTGAGAAACTCTTTTGGTGGTACATTCTGTGCTATATTTGTGCGGCTGCGTCTGGCGAACGTCTTCTGGTTGCAGAACTCATGCCTGTGTACTGTGGCAACGTGGATGCGACAACTACATCAACTGCAAGTACTCTAATAGAACAAACGAGGAGGATCTAATCAAGTGTCAGGATGGCCGACCAGTCAGCCAGCGGCTGCGCTGGAGGTCGGACGTGCCGTGCTGTGTGCTGTGCTGCGTTAGCTCCGCGTGGTAAGTCTCTGCTCTTGCTGCAACGCGTCGCTGTCTATAGTATTTGTGTAGACATGAAAAAGAATTAAGAGATGTCGCAACCGCAACGAAAAATACTTTGAAATTCACGTTTGATCGCAACTTTGTCCGACCGAGGTCATTTGATGTTGAACAGTGGTTAGAGGATGATGTTAAAATAGGACTTGATGATATTATCGGCATACATTTCTCGATTATGAACAGTGTGGTTTTCGTAAAACTTGCCAGTCCAGAATTGTGTGAAAGGATAGTTCGATCTTGTGGTGGCATTCTGAAATTTAAACATGCTGACGGAAATGTTGGGGAGGTTACCGTTGCCCATGCTGGTCTAGGTATTCGGACCGTGCGAGTCTTTGAACTTCCCTTTGAAATTACAAGTGACCAGATAAATGCTGTTATTGCTCCATACGGGAAAGTTTTGAGTAATATTGCCGAACGGTGGTCTGCTGCACACAAATTCCCTGTTTTGAATGGTGTGCGCCAATTAAAAGTCGAATTGCAGAAGCACATTCCGTCGTTTATAAACGTCTGCGGATATAGAGCGGTTGTGATGTATGATGACCAACCGAAAACGTGTGCTGTCTGCAATTTACCAGGCCACGTTCGTGCAGACTGTGTTCAAAGGCGAGTGGCGCAACTGCCTGCCGGCGATGCCGTCAGGCCCCCTGCTATGTCAACGCTGCCCGTAACATATGTCGCCGTAGCGCGCGGTTTTGCAAGTGCCACTGCGCCCCCCGAAGTTACTACGAATACCGACCCACAAGCGACCGACCAACCGACCGACTCAGGTGTAGCATCTGTAGACACTCAACCCTCCTGCGAAGACATATCTGCTCCTGCCCTTGTCGCCGTGGAATCGCCCAATGAGGCAATGGATACGGACGCGACCTCAGTCGCTTCGGGTAGTGCTCCTCTGCATCCTGGAGCTTCTTTAGGAGGTATCAAAAGCGTATCAGGTGCACAGAAAACGGACTCGCAACCAGCCGTTTCTAGTGGTGCTCCTCCGAATCCTGCAGCTGCCTTAGGCACTGACCACAGCCCGTCAAGTGCAATGAAATCAGACCTGGCGTCAGTCACTTCGGGTAGTGCCACTTTGCAACCTGAGGCTTCTCCAGGTACCGTCCAAAGTCCACCACGAGACGCATCTCCCAAGAAATCTAAAAAACGGAGGATCGCTCGTCAAGGTGCAGAGCAGACTGCACCACAACTGCGTGAACAGGCGAAGCAAATAGGGGGCAAAATACGTCAATCTGCATCTGAGAACTTGCAGTGCAATCAGCAGTCATCTAACGAAGACCCTGTGTCCTTGGATAGTACCTCCGGTTCTGCCAGTTTGCCCTCCGATGACGTAGCAATTACCCGAACCGAAGATAAAAATCACCAGCAAACACCTGAATATAGTGCACTACTTAATGACGAACCGATGACAGGGCTGTCGAATCCGTGGGCAGACGATGTCGACGACACTAAAAAGGAGGAAGCAATTATGGACACCACAGGAACCGTTACAGTCACCACGATGGCCACACCACGAGATGACGTCGTCTTGAATGTCATCGCCGCGACGGATACTGTCCCAGACACGGAGAAGCCGACTGATCCCTTCCCAAGTCATGAATATTTCTAGTCTGAACGGTTTTACTGACTTGTGTCCACATGTCTCTCGGGTCAGATTTCTTAATGTTTTTTTCGAAATGATATGTTGCCAGAGTTTTTCCTAATTACACTCCCGTCTTGGCTAACGTAGTTCCGTTGCAGGCCTATAAGATCGCTACGCTGAACATCAATAAAATTTGTAGCCCATTTAATTTACAAAATTTAAAAGATTTCCTGTATGCAGCTGATGTGGACATTTTGTTTTTACAAGAAGTAACAAACATCAAACTTGACTTCATACAGGGGTATAATGCTATAGTCAATCCTGGAATTGGATGTGATTTGGGTACCGCATTTCTTTTCCAAGAGGGCGTCGTCATTACAGACGTAACAAAACTGCCTAACGGCAGAGGCATTGCCGGCACGCTTTATAACACCAGGATTATTAATGTCTATGCCCCATCTGGTTCTACCAATCGGTGCCAACGAGCACAGTTTTTTAAGGAGGGAATTGTTCCTTTGTTTGGTGTACACTGCACCCATACCATCCTTGGAGGCGACTTTAACAGTGTCATACATGCCAAAGACCAAACTCCTAACTACAACAAATCGCCGGACCTGGAACGTATCGTCACCGACCTCCGTTTAACTGATTCGTGGGAGCAAAAGAACGGCGCGGCACCCGGCTTTACCCACCTCACTAATCATTCAGCGAGCCGGTTGGATCGAATATATGTCTCGCCCAATCTGAAACACCGCATCCTGCAGTCTGAAGTTTGGCCAACCGTTTTTTCAGACCACGCTGCATATATATGCACATTAAATTAGGAACGACAAGGAACCTGTCGATATAAAGGGCCATGGAAAGTTAATGTTTCACACTTAAAAGATCCTGCCTGTCGAGAAGCCTTTCTCACCACTTGGAGAGCCTGCGAGACCAAACTCATCTCTTACCACTCGACTTTGGATTGGTGGCTCAAATGCGCCAAACCTCAGATCCGGAGATGTTTCATCAACTACTCCCGGGAGAAGAGCTTTTGGCGGAAAAGAACGATAGAATTTTAGTTTCATTGTCTCCGAGAACTCTACCTGCAAGGTGCTACAGCTATTGGGAACCATGGGAGAGTTAAAAAAATCCAGGCAAAAATACTGACATTAAGACGACAACAGCTTGAAGGATACCAAATAAGGTCAAGAGCAGAGACTGTGGCGCAAAAAGAAGCCACTTCGGTATATCATGTGATTCGTGAAACTAAACGAGATTTCCGCAAAATACTGACGGAGCTTAAAACTGATAATGGCACCACCTTGACAATGCACAACGACATAAAAGCAGAAATACTAACCCATTTCGACAACTTGTTTTCACATAAAGAGGTAGACGAAAAAGCACAGGACGATTTACTGACCAACCTGCAAGGACGCGTTGGTAACGCGTACGCGGAAGCTCTAATAGCGGAGGCGACCGAAGACGATGTACACTATGCTGTCTATCAAAGTGCAAAAAATAAATCCCCTGGAGCTGACGGCATACCAGCAGAATTTTATCAAGTCTTCTGGGAACATATAAAACATAGAATTACATGCATCTGTAATGAACTTCTGAACCTCAATAAGGAGATACCGAAAGATTTTCGCGAAGGTATGATAGTGTTAATCGCAAAAAAATCGGCTGGCAAGAAAATTGGAAATTTGAGACCAATCACTCTGCTGAACAGTGACTATAAAAATTTTTCGCGGCTCTTAGCCCACAGACTTAAAAATGTAATGGCCAGCGTCACCGGCCCATATCAGTCTAGCGTGGGCAAGGGTTGGAAAATTCAGCAGACGCTGTCCGACTACCGCGACATAATTTCAATAGCAGAAGTATGTCGACTAAAATGTGCCATCGTGTCGTTAGATTTCGATAAAGCCTTCGACAGGATCAGCCACTCCTACCTCCTGAAAACGATAGGCGCAATGGGTTTTCCGCCGAGATTCGTTGACCTCATACGACGTTTGGTAACGAATAACTCCTCCAGAATCATCATAAATGGACAGCCTAGCCGGCCAGTCGAGATCGCATGTTCCGTCAGGCAAGGTTGTCCGTTGTCCATGGCACTTTTTGCCATGGCCATCGAAACTTTGCTCGCTACCTTGACTCAGCGGTTACAAGGATTGCAAATACGAGGAAACAAAATAATATGTAAAGCTTATGCGGACGATGTTGGGTTTCTCGTTATGAATGTAGCGGAAGTCGAGACGGCAATGCACATAATAGAAAAATACGAACGAGCGTCAGCCGCGAGGTTAAACAAAACCAAGTCCGGCATATTCAATATCGGACGTGGCATTGGCATGCGCACACACGGTCAGTTACGTGAGCTAACAGCCTTGAAGTGTCTCGGCATTGATTTCCGAAAAAATATACGTCAAACTATTGCGGCCAACTATAGACAAGTACTAACTACCATACGAGCTAGTGTACGGACACATAGTATTCGACAATTAAATGAAATTCAGAGAGTGTCTTTAGCGAACGTCTCTATTACTTCCAAAGTCAATTATGTCGCCCAGATACTGCCAATACCCGCCGGCATCGCCAAACAAATTATGTCAGCAATAGGCTATTTTGTGAGCCGTGGCCACATATTTAAAATCCAGTATGACACTCTGACGCTCGCCACTAATAATGGCGGCTTAAACTTAACGAATGTTACTAAAAAGTCGCAGGCTCTGTACATCTCCAATACGTTTCAACAATGGAGACAATCCGGCAGCTGTATCGCCGCGCACTTGCTATCTGAAATAGCTCCAGATGACATCTCTCCACCCATTAATGTGCAGCACATACCGAGCGGACTTTACCATTTACGATGGTTTTTAATAGAATATAGCTACCTACATTCAAGAATTCCGGAAAAAGACATGACAAACGTAAAAGAAATATATGGCAAATTGATGGGAGAAAAGAAGAACGACAAAATAGAACAAAACTATCCATGTTCTAACTGGAAAGTGATATGGGCAAATATTCATAACCGTAACTTAGCTACTCATCTGAAAGCAACATGGTACTTTGTTGTAAATAGGAAAGTTGCAACAAACTCGAAACTTCATACGATCCACTTAGCGGATTCGCCTTTGTGTGCAACGTGTAGTTTAATTGATAACGAAGAACATCGTTTCGTGTGTGACAAGGTTAAAGATATATGGCTGAATGTCCGACGAAAGCTGGCACTCATCCTTCGAACGTCACCTAACGCTATAACGCCTGCGGACTTTTTGACACCGGATGATGTACCCTTTCCTAACACGAAACGCAACGCAGTCAATTGGCTGAAAGCGGCAACGGTACATTACCTCTTCACGAAGGAAGAGAAAAGCCAAGAGGATTTTTGGATCTATCTGCTAACTGAGCATCACATGTTACTGAAGACTAGTAAATATAAAGAAACATACGCAAATTTTTTAATCAAGACCTTGATGTAAAAGAATTCACAAGAAATATCTGCGGACACAGAAGACAAACGTAAGAGAGTGTTCACCACTACTAACTTACTTTACAATCGTGGAAAAAAAAAAAAAAAATATTTTAGATTTTACCGGAATTGCCGTTCTTTGAGTTCAACGTTTATTAATTTATTTTTCAAGAAGCCATTATAAATAGTTGCTTCTCACCGAATATGGTTTGTTTTTTTTACGCATTTTCAGAGAGAAGAGGCAGTTTCGGAATGCCCTCTGACGTTTCTTTGTCAAGGAAGCCTATTTGCTTTAAGTGTGACAACAAAAAACAGCGATGAAGAAGGAAACAAACTGAACATAACTTCTGTTTCTACCTACTGATGACTTCATTCTTTTTTCACATTATCAATAAGCCCAAAGAAGGGGTACATTAGTTTCTCCACGATAAAGGGATTAACTTTAAAAAAAAAGAAAATAAAAAAAAGGGAAAAAAATGGATAAGGCGTCGGACTTCGGATCTGAAGATTACAGTAAAAAAAAAAAAGTGGCTAGGATACCTGGCTCTCACCCAGGAGGCCCGGGTTCGATTCCCGGTACCGGAAATGCGCGTTTTGTTGCACCTCTTATGCGACTTGTCCCGACTTAGCTCGACTGACGCTCCGCTGACGCTTGCAGAAAACTACGTAAAATATGGTTCGCGGCCACAAGTGACGGCGAGAGAGATGCGACATCTGTCCACCTCTTATCGAGGCACATACCTGCGGTCAACAGACTTGGAGGACTGCAAGACATTGCCACGGGCGTTGAATGCAGCTAACCACTCTGCTCAGTGTCCCAAGAGCGCAGGCACGGTCGTTTGCAGGTATGCATATGATGGAGACCGCGTGTGACACAGCTGTGGCGAGACGCAGTCGGCCGAGCTTTGCTGTTCATCGCCACTTGCAGTCGAGAAGGCTACTTTCGGCGGTGGCTCCGTGGCCGTGATCGTCTAGTGGTTAGGACATTGCCATTGCGTTGTGGCCGCAATAACCCAGGTTCGAGTCCTGGTCACGGCACTTTTTAAAGTTCTGCCTTGCTGTCGCTGCAATGACGATAGTGACCCAGTGTTTGAAATCACGGTGCCCTCCTGATTGTTTGCTCATGTTCCACAGGCTGCAGGTGGCACTACCGATTCAATATCAACACGCGATGCCGCCGCACCAGAGCGCTGGCAGCTGCCTGTGTAGTTAATCTCTATTCGAAAAGTGCAGTGGTTTGAGGTTCGATGTATGAGCAACGCGTCGCAGAAGATCAGGAAGTTGTGTCGTGCACTGTTTTCTACAAATGCCACGAACTCTGGTGCAGGTAGCGTGGCCGAGCGGTCTAAGGCGCTGGTTTAAGGCACCAGTCTCTTCGGAGGCGTGGGTTCGAATCCCACCGCTGCCAATTTTTACTTCTCGTTTTTGTGCCATTGCCGTGTGTTCTCGAGGGGTAGAACGCAGCTCCTGTGGCCGTTGGGTCGCGTAGGTAACGTGGCCGAGCGGTCTAAGGCGCTGGTTTCAGGCACCAGTCTCTTCGGAGGCGTGGGTTCGAATCCCACCGCTGCCAACGTTTTCTGTCTCGTAATCCAGAGCTCTGATTACCCGCGAAGGAAATAGCGCAGCAAAGCGTGATCGTCGCTTTCGTAAATTGTCGTAGCACAGTGCGTGGTGTAACAACAGGATTCACCGGCGCAGGTTGGTCTCATGATCGCTGGCGTTCGTCTCCACGAGATACGTCCCGAGCATGCCGTTCTACAAAGTGGAAACGTAAATTTTTGCAGTTGTCGCCAAATAGCGGGAAGGTGCTTGCTGCGTTTGCTGGAGGAGCGCTTGCGTCGTTATCCGGTGTGGTCTAGTGGCTAGGATACCTGGCTCTCACCCAGGAGGCCCGGGTTCGATTCCCGGTACCGGAAATTCGCGTTTTGTTGCTCCTCTTATGCGACTTGTCCCGACTTAGCTCGACTGACGCTCCGCTGACGCTTGCAGAAAACTACGTAAAATATGGTTCGCGGCCACAAGTGACGGCGAGAGAGATGCGACATCTGTCCACCTCTTATCGAGGCACATACCTGCGGTCAACAGACTTGGAGGACTGCAAGACATTGCCACGGGCGTTGAATGCAGCTAACCACTCTGCTCAGTGTCCCAAGAGCGCAGGCACGGTCGTTTGCAGGTATGCATATGATGGAGACCGCGTGTGACACAGCTGTGGCGAGACGCAGTCGGCCGAGCTTTGCTGTTCATCGCCACTTGCAGTCGAGAAGGCTACTTTCGGCGGTGGCTCCGTGGCCGTGATCGTCTAGTGGTTAGGACATTGCCATTGCGTTGTGGCCGCAATAACCCAGGTTCGAGTCCTGGTCACGGCACTTTTTAAAGTTCTGCCTTGCTGTCGCTGCAATGACGATAGTGACCCAGTGTTTGAAATCACGGTGCCCTCCTGATTGTTTGCTCATGTTCCACAGGCTGCAGGTGGCACTACCGATTCAATATCAACACGCGATGCCGCCGCACCAGAGCGCTGGCAGCTGCCTGTGTAGTTAATCTCTATTCGAAAAGTGCAGTGGTTTGAGGTTCGATGTATGAGCAACGCGTCGCAGAAGATCAGGAAGTTGTGTCGTGCACTGTTTTCTACAAATGCCACGAACTCTGGTGCAGGTAGCGTGGCCGAGCGGTCTAAGGCGCTGGTTTAAGGCACCAGTCTCTTCGGAGGCGTGGGTTCGAATCCCACAGCTGCCAATTTTTACTTCTCGTTTTTGTGCCATTGCCGTGTGTTCTCGAGGGGTAGAACGCAGCTCCTGTGGCCGTTGGGTCGCGTAGGTAACGTGGCCGAGCGGTCTAAGGCGCTGGTTTCAGGCACCAGTCTCTTCGGAGGCGTGGGTTCGAATCCCACCGCTGCCAACGTTTTCTGTCTCGTAATCCAGAGCTCTGATTACCCGCGAAGGAAATAGCGCAGCAAAGCGTGATCGTCGCTTTCGTAAATTGTCGTAGCACAGTGCGTGGTGTAACAACAGGATTCACCGGCGCAGGTTGGTCTCATGATCGCTGGCGTTCGTCTCCACGAGATACGTCCCGAGCATGCCGTTCTACAAAGTGGAAACGTAAATTTTTGCAGTTGTCGCCAAATAGCGGGAAGGTGCTTGCTGCGTTTGCTGGAGGAGCGCTTGCGTCGTTATCCGGTGTGGTCTAGTGGCTAGGATACCTGGCTCTCACCCAGGAGGCCCGGGTTCGATTCCCGGTACCGGAAATGCGCGTTTTGTTGCTCCTCTTATGCGACTTGTTCCGACTTAGCTCGACTGACGCTCCGCTGACGCTTGCAGAAAACTACGTAAAATATGGTTCGCGGCCACAAGTGACGGCGAGAGAGATGCGACATCTGTCCACCTCTTATCGAGGCACATACCTGCGGTCAACAGACTTGGAGGACTGCAAGACATTGCCACGGGCGTTGAATGCAGCTAACCACTCTGCTCAGTGTCCCAAGAGCGCAGGCACGGTCGTTTGCAGGTATGCATATGATGGAGACCGCGTGTGACACAGCTGTGGCGAGACGCAGTCGGCCGAGCTTTGCTGTTCATCGCCACTTGCAGTCGAGAAGGCTACTTTCGGCGGTGGCTCCGTGGCCGTGATCGTCTAGTGGTTAGGACATTGCCATTGCGTTGTGGCCGCAATAACCCAGGTTCGAGTCCTGGTCACGGCACTTTTTAAAGTTCTGCCTTGCTGTCGCTGCAATGACGATAGTGACCCAGTGTTTGAAATCACGGTGCCCTCCTGATTGTTTGCTCATGTTCCACAGGCTGCAGGTGGCACTACCGATTCAATATCAACACGCGATGCCGCCGCACCAGAGCGCTGGCAGCTGCCTGTGTAGTTAATCTCTATTCGAAAAGTGCAGTGGTTTGAGGTTCGATGTATGAGCAACGCGTCGCAGAAGATCAGGAAGTTGTGTCGTGCACTGTTTTCTACAAATGCCACGAACTCTGGTGCAGGTAGCGTGGCCGAGCGGTCTAAGGCGCTGGTTTAAGGCACCAGTCTCTTCGGAGGCGTGGGTTCGAATCCCACCGCTGCCAATTTTTACTTCTCGTTTTTGTGCCATTGCCGTGTGTTCTCGAGGGGTAGAACGCAGCTCCTGTGGCCGTTGGGTCGCGTAGGTAACGTGGCCGAGCGGTCTAAGGCGCTGGTTTCAGGCACCAGTCTCTTCGGAGGCGTGGGTTCGAATCCCACCGCTGCCAACGTTTTCTGTCTCGTAATCCAGAGCTCTGATTACCCGCGAAGGAAATAGCGCAGCAAAGCGTGATCGTCGCTTTCGTAAATTGTCGTAGCACAGTGCGTGGTGTAACAACAGGATTCACCGGCGCAGGTTGGTCTCATGATCGCTGGCGTTCGTCTCCACGAGATACGTCCCGAGCATGCCGTTCTACAAAGTGGAAACGTAAATTTTTGCAGTTGTCGCCAAATAGCGGGAAGGTGCTTGCTGCGTTTGCTGGAGGAGCGCTTGCGTCGTTATCCGGTGTGGTCTAGTGGCTAGGATACCTGGCTCTCACCCAGGAGGCCCGGGTTCGATTCCCGGTACCGGAAATGCGCGTTTTGTTGCTCCTCTTATGCGACTTGTCCCGACTTAGCTCGACTGACGCTCCGCTGACGCTTGCAGAAAACTACGTAAAATATGGTTCGCGGCCACAAGTGACGGCGAGAGAGATGCGACATCTGTCCACCTCTTATCGAGGCACATACCTGCGGTCAACAGACTTGGAGGACTGCAAGACATTGCCACGGGCGTTGAATGCAGCTAACCACTCTGCTCAGTGTCCCAAGAGCGCAGGCACGGTCGTTTGCAGGTATGCATATGATGGAGACCGCGTGTGACACAGCTGTGGCGAGACGCAGTCGGCCGAGCTTTGCTGTTCATCGCCACTTGCAGTCGAGAAGGCTACTTTCGGCGGTGGCTCCGTGGCCGTGATCGTCTAGTGGTTAGGACATTGCCATTGCGTTGTGGCCGCAATAACCCAGGTTCGAGTCCTGGTCACGGCACTTTTTAAAGTTCTGCCTTGCTGTCGCTGCAATGACGATAGTGACCCAGTGTTTGAAATCACGGTGCCCTCCTGATTGTTTGCTCATGTTCCACAGGCTGCAGGTGGCACTACCGATTCAATATCAACACGCGATGCCGCCGCACCAGAGCGCTGGCAGCTGCCTGTGTAGTTAATCTCTATTCGAAAAGTGCAGTGGTTTGAGGTTCGATGTATGAGCAACGCGTCGCAGAAGATCAGGAAGTTGTGTCGTGCACTGTTTTCTACAAATGCCACGAACTCTGGTGCAGGTAGCGTGGCCGAGCGGTCTAAGGCGCTGGTTTAAGGCACCAGTCTCTTCGGAGGCGTGGGTTCGAATCCCACCGCTGCCAATTTTTACTTCTCGTTTTTGTGCCATTGCCGTGTGTTCTCGAGGGGTAGAACGCAGCTCCTGTGGCCGTTGGGTCGCGTAGGTAACGTGGCCGAGCGGTCTAAGGCGCTGGTTTCAGGCACCAGTCTCTTCGGAGGCGTGGGTTCGAATCCCACCGCTGCCAACGTTTTCTGTCTCGTAATCCAGAGCTCTGATTACCCGCGAAGGAAATAGCGCAGCAAAGCGTGATCGTCGCTTTCGTAAATTGTCGTAGCACAGTGCGTGGTGTAACAACAGGATTCACCGGCGCAGGTTGGTCTCATGATCGCTGGCGTTCGTCTCCACGAGATACGTCCCGAGCATGCCGTTCTACAAAGTGGAAACGTAAATTTTTGCAGTTGTCGCCAAATAGCGGGAAGGTGCTTGCTGCGTTTGCTGGAGGAGCGCTTGCGTCGTTATCCGGTGTGGTCTAGTGGCTAGGATACCTGGCTCTCACCCAGGAGGCCCGGGTTCGATTCCCGGTACCGGAAATTCGCGTTTTGTTGCTCCTCTTATGCGACTTGTCCCGACTTAGCTCGACTGACGCTCCGCTGACGCTTGCAGAAAACTACGTAAAATATGGTTCGCGGCCACAAGTGACGGCGAGAGAGATGCGACATCTGTCCACCTCTTATCGAGGCACATACCTGCGGTCAACAGACTTGGAGGACTGCAAGACATTGCCACGGGCGTTGAATGCAGCTAACCACTCTGCTCAGTGTCCCAAGAGCGCAGGCACGGTCGTTTGCAGGTATGCATATGATGGAGACCGCGTGTGACACAGCTGTGGCGAGACGCAGTCGGCCGAGCTTTGCTGTTCATCGCCACTTGCAGTCGAGAAGGCTACTTTCGGCGGTGGCTCCGTGGCCGTGATCGTCTAGTGGTTAGGACATTGCCATTGCGTTGTGGCCGCAATAACCCAGGTTCGAGTCCTGGTCACGGCACTTTTTAAAGTTCTGCCTTGCTGTCGCTGCAATGACGATAGTGACCCAGTGTTTGAAATCACGGTGCCCTCCTGATTGTTTGCTCATGTTCCACAGGCTGCAGGTGGCACTACCGATTCAATATCAACACGCGATGCCGCCGCACCAGAGCGCTGGCAGCTGCCTGTGTAGTTAATCTCTATTCGAAAAGTGCAGTGGTTTGAGGTTCGATGTATGAGCAACGCGTCGCAGAAGATCAGGAAGTTGTGTCGTGCACTGTTTTCTACAAATGCCACGAACTCTGGTGCAGGTAGCGTGGCCGAGCGGTCTAAGGCGCTGGTTTAAGGCACCAGTCTCTTCGGAGGCGTGGGTTCGAATCCCACCGCTGCCAATTTTTACTTCTCGTTTTTGTGCCATTGCCGTGTGTTCTCGAGGGGTAGAACGCAGCTCCTGTGGCCGTTGGGTCGCGTAGGTAACGTGGCCGAGCGGTCTAAGGCGCTGGTTTCAGGCACCAGTCTCTTCGGAGGCGTGGGTTCGAATCCCACCGCTGCCAACGTTTTCTGTCTCGTAATCCAGAGCTCTGATTACCCGCGAAGGAAATAGCGCAGCAAAGCGTGATCGTCGCTTTCGTAAATTGTCGTAGCACAGTGCGTGGTGTAACAACAGGATTCACCGGCGCAGGTTGGTCTCATGATCGCTGGCGTTCGTCTCCACGAGATACGTCCCGAGCATGCCGTTCTACAAAGTGGAAACGTAAATTTTTGCAGTTGTCGCCAAATAGCGGGAAGGTGCTTGCTGCGTTTGCTGGAGGAGCGCTTGCGTCGTTATCCGGTGTGGTCTAGTGGCTAGGATACCTGGCTCTCACCCAGGAGGCCCGGGTTCGATTCCCGGTACCGGAAATTCGCGTTTTGTTGCTCCTCTTATGCGACTTGTCCCGACTTAGCTCGACTGACGCTCCGCTGACGCTTGCAGAAAACTACGTAAAATATGGTTCGCGGCCACAAGTGACGGCGAGAGAGATGCGACATCTGTCCACCTCTTATCGAGGCACATACCTGCGGTCAACAGACTTGGAGGACTGCAAGACATTGCCACGGGCGTTGAATGCAGCTAACCACTCTGCTCAGTGTCCCAAGAGCGCAGGCACGGTCGTTTGCAGGTATGCATATGATGGAGACCGCGTGTGACACAGCTGTGGCGAGACGCAGTCGGCCGAGCTTTGCTGTTCATCGCCACTTGCAGTCGAGAAGGCTACTTTCGGCGGTGGCTCCGTGGCCGTGATCGTCTAGTGGTTAGGACATTGCCATTGCGTTGTGGCCGCAATAACCCAGGTTCGAGTCCTGGTCACGGCACTTTTTAAAGTTCTGCCTTGCTGTCGCTGCAATGACGATAGTGACCCAGTGTTTGAAATCACGGTGCCCTCCTGATTGTTTGCTCATGCTCCACAGGCTGCAGGTGGCACTACCGATTCAATATCAACACGCGATGCCGCCGCACCAGAGCGCTGGCAGCTGCCTGTGTAGTTAATCTCTATTCGAAAAGTGCAGTGGTTTGAGGTTCGATGTATGAGCAACGCGTCGCAGAAGATCAGGAAGTTGTGTCGTGCACTGTTTTCTACAAATGCCACGAACTCTGGTGCAGGTAGCGTGGCCGAGCGGTCTAAGGCGCTGGTTTAAGGCACCAGTCTCTTCGGAGGCGTGGGTTCGAATCCCACCGCTGCCAATTTTTACTTCTCGTTTTTGTGCCATTGCCGTGTGTTCTCGAGGGGTAGAACGCAGCTCCTGTGGCCGTTGGGTCGCGTAGGTAACGTGGCCGAGCGGTCTAAGGCGCTGGTTTCAGGCACCAGTCTCTTCGGAGGCGTGGGTTCGAATCCCACCGCTGCCAACGTTTTCTGTCTCGTAATCCAGAGCTCTGATTACCCGCGAAGGAAATAGCGCAGCAAAGCGTGATCGTCGCTTTCGTAAATTGTCGTAGCACATTGCGTGGTGTAACAACAGGATTCACCGGCGCAGGTTGGTCTCATGATCGCTGGCGTTCGTCTCCACGAGATACGTCCCGAGCATGCCGTTCTACAAAGTGGAAACGTAAATTTTTGCAGTTGTCGCCAAATAGCGGGAAGGTGCTTGCTGCGTTTGCTGGAGGAGCGCTTGCGTCGTTATCCGGTGTGGTCTAGTGGCTAGGATACCTGGCTCTCACCCAGGAGGCCCGGGTTCGATTCCCGGTACCGGAAATGCGCGTTTTGTTGCTCCTCTTATGCGACTTGTCCCGACTTAGCTCGACTGACGCTCCGCTGACGCTTGCAGAAAACTACGTAAAATATGGTTCGCGGCCACAAGTGACGGCGAGAGAGATGCGACATCTGTCCACCTCTTATCGAGGCACATACCTGCGGTCAACAGACTTGGAGGACTGCAAGACATTGCCACGGGCGTTGAATGCAGCTAACCACTCTGCTCAGTGTCCCAAGAGCGCAGGCACGGTCGTTTGCAGGTATGCATATGATGGAGACCGCGTGTGACACAGCTGTGGCGAGACGCAGTCGGCCGAGCTTTGCTGTTCATCGCCACTTGCAGTCGAGAAGGCTACTTTCGGCGGTGGCTCCGTGGCCGTGATCGTCTAGTGGTTAGGACATTGCCATTGCGTTGTGGCCGCAATAACCCAGGTTCGAGTCCTGGTCACGGCACTTTTTAAAGTTCTGCCTTGCTGTCGCTGCAATGACGATAGTGACCCAGTGTTTGAAATCACGGTGCCCTCCTGATTGTTTGCTCATGTTCCACAGGCTGCAGGTGGCACTACCGATTCAATATCAACACGCGATGCCGCCGCACCAGAGCGCTGGCAGCTGCCTGTGTAGTTAATCTCTATTCGAAAAGTGCAGTGGTTTGAGGTTCGATGTATGAGCAACGCGTCGCAGAAGATCAGGAAGTTGTGTCGTGCACTGTTTTCTACAAATGCCACGAACTCTGGTGCAGGTAGCGTGGCCGAGCGGTCTAAGGCGCTGGTTTAAGGCACCAGTCTCTTCGGAGGCGTGGGTTCGAATCCCACCGCTGCCAATTTTTACTTCTCGTTTTTGTGCCATTGCCGTGTGTTCTCGAGGGGTAGAACGCAGCTCCTGTGGCCGTTGGGTCGCGTAGGTAACGTGGCCGAGCGGTCTAAGGCGCTGGTTTCAGGCACCAGTCTCTTCGGAGGCGTGGGTTCGAATCCCACCGCTGCCAACGTTTTCTGTCTCGTAATCCAGAGCTCTGATTACCCGCGAAGGAAATAGCGCAGCAAAGCGTGATCGTCGCTTTCGTAAATTGTCGTAGCACAGTGCGTGGTGTAACAACAGGATTCACCGGCGCAGGTTGGTCTCATGATCGCTGGCGTTCGTCTCCACGAGATACGTCCCGAGCATGCCGTTCTACAAAGTGGAAACGTAAATTTTTGCAGTTGTCGCCAAATAGCGGGAAGGTGCTTGCTGCGTTTGCTGGAGGAGCGCTTGCGTCGTTATCCGGTGTGGTCTAGTGGCTAGGATACCTGGCTCTCACCCAGGAGGCCCGGGTTCGATTCCCGGTACCGGAAATTCGCGTTTTGTTGCTCCTCTTATGCGACTTGTCCCGACTTAGCTCGACTGACGCTCCGCTGACGCTTGCAGAAAACTACGTAAAATATGGTTCGCGGCCACAAGTGACGGCGAGAGAGATGCGACATCTGTCCACCTCTTATCGAGGCACATACCTGCGGTCAACAGACTTGGAGGACTGCAAGACATTGCCACGGGCGTTGAATGCAGCTAACCACTCTGCTCAGTGTCCCAAGAGCGCAGGCACGGTCGTTTGCAGGTATGCATATGATGGAGACCGCGTGTGACACAGCTGTGGCGAGACGCAGTCGGCCGAGCTTTGCTGTTCATCGCCACTTGCAGTCGAGAAGGCTACTTTCGGCGGTGGCTCCGTGGCCGTGATCGTCTAGTGGTTAGGACATTGCCATTGCGTTGTGGCCGCAATAACCCAGGTTCGAGTCCTGGTCACGGCACTTTTTAAAGTTCTGCCTTGCTGTCGCTGCAATGACGATAGTGACCCAGTGTTTGAAATCACGGTGCCCTCCTGATTGTTTGCTCATGCTCCACAGGCTGCAGGTGGCACTACCGATTCAATATCAACACGCGATGCCGCCGCACCAGAGCGCTGGCAGCTGCCTGTGTAGTTAATCTCTATTCGAAAAGTGCAGTGGTTTGAGGTTCGATGTATGAGCAACGCGTCGCAGAAGATCAGGAAGTTGTGTCGTGCACTGTTTTCTACAAATGCCACGAACTCTGGTGCAGGTAGCGTGGCCGAGCGGTCTAAGGCGCTGGTTTAAGGCACCAGTCTCTTCGGAGGCGTGGGTTCGAATCCCACCGCTGCCAATTTTTACTTCTCGTTTTTGTGCCATTGCCGTGTGTTCTCGAGGGGTAGAACGCAGCTCCTGTGGCCGTTGGGTCGCGTAGGTAACGTGGCCGAGCGGTCTAAGGCGCTGGTTTCAGGCACCAGTCTCTTCGGAGGCGTGGGTTCGAATCCCACCGCTGCCAACGTTTTCTGTCTCGTAATCCAGAGCTCTGATTACCCGCGAAGGAAATAGCGCAGCAAAGCGTGATCGTCGCTTTCGTAAATTGTCGTAGCACATTGCGTGGTGTAACAACAGGATTCACCGGCGCAGGTTGGTCTCATGATCGCTGGCGTTCGTCTCCACGAGATACGTCCCGAGCATGCCGTTCTACAAAGTGGAAACGTAAATTTTTGCAGTTGTCGCCAAATAGCGGGAAGGTGCTTGCTGCGTTTGCTGGAGGAGCGCTTGCGTCGTTATCCGGTGTGGTCTAGTGGCTAGGATACCTGGCTCTCACCCAGGAGGCCCGGGTTCGATTCCCGGTACCGGAAATGCGCGTTTTGTTGCTCCTCTTATGCGACTTGTCCCGACTTAGCTCGACTGACGCTCCGCTGACGCTTGCAGAAAACTACGTAAAATATGGTTCGCGGCCACAAGTGACGGCGAGAGAGATGCGACATCTGTCCACCTCTTATCGAGGCACATACCTGCGGTCAACAGACTTGGAGGACTGCAAGACATTGCCACGGGCGTTGAATGCAGCTAACCACTCTGCTCAGTGTCCCAAGAGCGCAGGCACGGTCGTTTGCAGGTATGCATATGATGGAGACCGCGTGTGACACAGCTGTGGCGAGACGCAGTCGGCCGAGCTTTGCTGTTCATCGCCACTTGCAGTCGAGAAGGCTACTTTCGGCGGTGGCTCCGTGGCCGTGATCGTCTAGTGGTTAGGACATTGCCATTGCGTTGTGGCCGCAATAACCCAGGTTCGAGTCCTGGTCACGGCACTTTTTAAAGTTCTGCCTTGCTGTCGCTGCAATGACGATAGTGACCCAGTGTTTGAAATCACGGTGCCCTCCTGATTGTTTGCTCATGTTCCACAGGCTGCAGGTGGCACTACCGATTCAATATCAACACGCGATGCCGCCGCACCAGAGCGCTGGCAGCTGCCTGTGTAGTTAATCTCTATTCGAAAAGTGCAGTGGTTTGAGGTTCGATGTATGAGCAACGCGTCGCAGAAGATCAGGAAGTTGTGTCGTGCACTGTTTTCTACAAATGCCACGAACTCTGGTGCAGGTAGCGTGGCCGAGCGGTCTAAGGCGCTGGTTTAAGGCACCAGTCTCTTCGGAGGCGTGGGTTCGAATCCCACCGCTGCCAATTTTTACTTCTCGTTTTTGTGCCATTGCCGTGTGTTCTCGAGGGGTAGAACGCAGCTCCTGTGGCCGTTGGGTCGCGTAGGTAACGTGGCCGAGCGGTCTAAGGCGCTGGTTTCAGGCACCAGTCTCTTCGGAGCCGTGGGCCCGAACACATCGCGCGCTCGCTGCGGCGTGTCGGGCGGTGTTTACTTGCGGATCGCGGTCGGCGGCGTGTGCCTCGCGGTGCTGTTTCTGCAGTAGTTTGTTATTCCTGTGAGTACCATGGATCTCAATCATTCAGAGAATCGTCAGAACAATATTCAGTGCGCGTTTGATAGATCCGTGCGTAGGCCTACGGCTTTCGAGATTCATGAATGGATTAAAAGTGATCTTCAATTACCGAAAAGTGTTGTTCTTGGCGTTCAACTTGACGCGTTCCTTAACTCGGTATTTTTAAAACTGTCGTCTTCCGATATGTGTGATACTCTAGTCAATGTAAATGGTGGTATACGTAAAATCAGGCACCTTGACGGTACTATTAGTGATGTTGTGTTATCGAACGCGGGTTATGGTATACGCACTGTTCGCGTGTTTAACCTGCCATTCGAAGTCCGTAATGAAACTATTTCTCGTAGTTTACTTCCGTATGGTACAGTGCTTTCGGTCGTAAAAGAGAAATGGTCGTCAGCTTATCATTACGACGTTGAGAACGGTGTTCGCAGTGTCCGCATGATTGTCCGACAGCATATACCGTCTTTTGTTGTTGTTGCTGGCCATCGGGCCTTTATTACTTATAGCGGTCAACCGGCAACCTGTTCTTTTTGCAATGGTACCGGACATTTTCGACAGGACTGTCCGAAACGTAGTCGCCCAGTGCAATTACCAAGGACAGACGGTCAGGATGAGGTGACGTGGGCGTCGGTCGCGCTTGGCGCCTCCCCCGCACGTGCGAGTCGTGTGTCTGCACCTGCGATTGCGACCGACGTTGTGGCTATGGACGTTACACCTTCCGTTCCTGTTGCTGATAGCTCCCCGGCGTTGCCTGTGATTTCTTTGCCTGTCGATGTAGCGGCCCCCGTGCCTGATACGCAGGCTGTTGACAAAATTGAGCTACCGATTATGTCTGACCCTGTACCGGCTGATGTAACGCTATCCGTATTAGAACCCGTATCAGAGGCTGCTCCCACTGTTGTGAATGAGAATGTGTCCGCTGCTGCCGTCGTTGTTGTAGACCGTGAGGTGCGTCTTGACGCCCCCGCGGAACCCAAACCGCGTCGGGAAAGGCCGACTGAGAGGGCTGAAAACGTTCCCCGCATTCGCAGCGCGAGTATTTCGAGTGTTTCCTCTCGTAAGGCGCGAACGCCGTCCCCGGTGGTAACTTGTGTTCCACCGTACAAGTCCACCTCTAAACTAAAAAAATTGCAACGGGCCTCGCAGCGCGCGGTTGTTGACTCGCGGCAGGCGCCGGCTTCCGAACGCCGTCGGCAGCGGCCTGCTGCTTGCAGTCAGCCCGAGGCGTCCGTGAGTTCCGCGGAGTCCAAGCGGGACGAGAAAGTTCGGCAGCTAAAGGTTCTCCTTACTAAAACGGAGCCTGTCGTAGCAAGTGGTATGGCGATGGACGTTGTTCAGGGCGTGTCTCCTGCCAACTTGGCAGCCAAACGTAAATCGGACGACTCACATTGCCGTCGCATCCGGCCGCACTCGCAGGATTCTGGATCTGTTTCTGCCGTCGGCGCTGGACCTGCCACGGCGGCTCCTTCCGGTGCCGCTGTTAGTATGGACACGGAGGTGGTTCAGCCCCCCGTGTTTTCCGGTGATAAGTGTGACTGGGCGGCGGACGTGGAGGTGGCCGACGGCACTGGAGCCGGTACGTAGCGCGACTTTGCTCTTTGCTTGGCAGCGTGATTGCATCCGCCGTTGCCTAAGTTTAACGTTGTTTTTTGTGGCGTATTCTTGTCTCTCTTGTGTGCCACCGGTCTGTTGCGCGTTTTAATCTGTATTTTGCACGCGAGTGTAATTTTGGCAGCGCCACTGCACCCGTCGTTGTATGTTTTTATTTGGTGTGTATTTTAAATGTGTTTGGTATTTTTCAATGTGTTGGGTGCCAGCCGCTCGTAGGCGGCACATTTTAGTCGTTCTTGCCGCTCACTTGGATCCTTATGGATACACGGGTGCTTTTCCAGATGTGAGCATTCATTTTTCACACAGTTGTGTAGTTTTGTTGTGTATGGGGTCTGACACGCGTTTTTTGTGTGTTTACCCCGTTCCTCTCAAGACCATGTGCTGTCATACCGGTGCATGTGCCGCTTTTGTGGTGCGTATACCTTTTTTTTTTCGCGCGTCTGATGTGTGACATCCGTTTTAGACATAATTTATTGTGCTTGCCACTTCCTTGCATATTTTTAGCGGCACGTGTGCATGCAATTTTTTGCGGACCTAAGTTTTAGCCTTTGAAAGTGTCTGGTGTTTATTGTCCGCTGGCGGAACTTTTAGTCGTTTTGTGTTGAAACAGTGTGTACTCCTTGTGACGCCCATGCTTCCACCGTTGTGCACGCTTCCTTGAATTTTATTCTTCTTGTTATTTCTTGTCTTTGCCGTGTCTGGTGTGTGCCCCCCGCCGCCGATCTTGTCTACATTACTTGTTATCTTCGCAGCGATACTGCCTCGCTTCTTGTGCACACTATATTTGTTGCTCCTTGCGTTGTGTATGGTTCCTGACACGCGTCGGTGGCATATACTTACTGTTAATGTTAACAAAATGCGTAGTCCTCATAAGGTCCTTGCATTAAAAACTCTTTTATGTGAAACCCGTTGCCATGTCGCTTTTTTGCAAGAAGTGACACGGGAGGCTCTCCTGCTTTTAACCGATCTGATTGACTACGTTATTGTGGATAATGTGGTGTCAGACATTGTCACCGGTACAGCTATTTTAGTCTGCTCCGGGCTCAATGTCACTAATATCGAGTGTCTCCCTACTGGCCGCGCTATTGCGTGCACTATTGAAGGCGTCACGTTTGTTAATGTTTATGCTCCTTCCGGTAGCGACTACGCGGCGCGGCGGCTCTTTTATAGTCAGGAGCTGTGTGAGGTTTTGCACCGCAATTCCGCTCATTTAATTCTCGGCGGTGATTTTAATGCGGTCACCGATGACCGCGATCAGGAGCCGCGCCCCAATAAGTGTCAGGAACTCCACACGCTTCTCACAAGTTTTAATCTGCAGGACACGTGGCGAATGCTCCACCCGGTTGACACCCAATTTACCTATTTTTATCCACAGGGACACAGCCGACTTGATCGGATCTATGTGTCATCGTCACTTGCGGCCCCGGTGGCTCGATCTGAGGTCAGGCCGGTTATTTTTTCAGATCACTGCAGTTATTTTTGTGAACTTTCGCTTCCATTTTTTAGGCCATCCTATCGCCGAAATCTATGGAAGTTTAACTGCAGCCTGCTGGCCGACTCTCATTTTCAGCAGTGCTTCACTGATATGTGGCACAAACTTTTGCAGGCTAAACCCGGTGATAGTAGCGTTCTCGGGTGGTGGGTTGGTACTGCCAAACCTGCAGTCCGGACCTTTTTAATTAATTTTAGCCGAGACGCAGCGCACTGGCGTCGCTCGACGTCACAGTTTTATCAGAACTGTTTGAAGGATCTCGCCCGCCAAGTTACGGCCCAGCCGCATCTTCTTCCCATTTTTAAACAATTTCAGGCCGAACTTTTGTCCGATCTGCGGCGAAAGGGTAGGGGGCCGGTTACTCGGTGCCAACCTGTGGGTGCCGTGGACGGGGAGCCGCTCTCTATATATCATCTTAACAGAGAGCGGAAGATGCGCGAACGATTGGCCTTTAATGCGTGGGTCACTCGGGATGGAACAAAGACTTCCGACAGGGTGACGATTGAGAGGGAAATCCACGCACATTTTGAGTCTCTCTTTCGGGACGTTGATGTCGAACCCGCTGCGCTGCGTCGTCTTTTACAGGGGATTCCAAATGTTTTACGTCGCACAGACCGTGTCCATCTTAATGAGGCTTTTACGTCCGATGAATTGCACGAAGCTGTCAAGCGAAGTCCTAGGGGAAAATCTCCCGGAATGGACGGCATTCCCGCTGAATTTTATTTGCAATTTTTTAACCTTTTACGCGATACGTTAACCGGTATCGCGAATGAAATTCTTAATGGCGCTCCTCTACCAACGGAATTTGCAGCGGGATGCATCACGCTCATTCCCAAATCGAAAGCGACGCCGAATCTCCACGCTGTTCGACCGATCACTCTGTTAAACGCGGACTATAAGATCATGGCGAGGTGCGTCGCGCACAGACTGCGGCAAGTCATGCCGCGCGTTCTCTGTGAACATCAGACGTGTGCTGTGCGTGACAGGAATATTTTTGACGCCGTTCTGGCCTATAGGGACTGTATCGGTTTTGTACGCGGCAACAGAGTTCGGTCGGCAGCCATTATGTTGATCGATTTCCAGAATGCGTTTGACAGGGTTGGCCATGCCTATTTGCGGCGTGTCATGGTTGCAATGGGCTTTGGCCGTAAGTTTACCCACACGGTTCAGGGTTTTTTGCGCAATGCCACGTCGAGTGTCATCGTCAATGGGTCCCTCAGTCAGCCTATACGTCTAACTCGCTCGGTCAGACAGGGTTGCCCGTTGTCAATGACACTTTACGCTTTGGCGCTCGACCCGCTGCTGCGGTCTATCTGTCGCGAGTGTCCCGGGATCCAACTTGGGGAAGATCACCTCACTTGTCGGGCTTATGCCGACGATCTTGGGGTGTTCTTGGGTCGGCCGGCTGATGTGGATACCCTGTACTCTGTTCTCCGGCTGTTTGAGAAGGCGACGGGGGCCGTTGTGAATGTTCACAAGACGGTTTTGCTGCCTCTTACTCCACGCATGAGCCATGTGCGTCGAAATTGGTTCAGTGTTGTGCAGCAGCACAAAGTCCTGGGGGTTATTTTGTCTGATAATCCTCAGCGCATGGAGGCTCTGAATTGGCGCCCCGTCTTACACAAAATTCGAGCGGTTGTTAAAATTCATGCGGCCCGGCATTTGGCGCTCCATGACAAGGTGCATCTCATTAACACTACCATCTTAGCTAGAGCGTGGTATTTAGCACAGGTTCTCCCGGTTCCTAAGCTTCTAGATCGCGCTAATAAACAGGCCGTCTACTGGCTCCTTTGGAAAGGGGAAATTTTCAAAGTTTCGTTAGCCACCTGCACCTTACATACGGCCGATGGGGGACTCGGTCTGGTGGATTTTTCCGCCAAATGCGCGGCGCTCCTCCTCAAACGGACTACGGCCGTATTGGAGAAAGGCACCAGCAGTGCCACGGTCAGGTTGTTCACCCAATACCGCCCACCTT
The DNA here is from genome assembly GCF_023897955.1 of Schistocerca gregaria. Lineage (NCBI taxonomy): Eukaryota > Metazoa > Arthropoda > Insecta > Orthoptera > Acrididae > Schistocerca > Schistocerca gregaria. The sequence continues at coordinate 225,511,779 of NC_064921.1, forward strand.
CCGTGGTTGCTCCGGTCTCTGTCAGCCACATACCCTTTGCGCTGAATTACGTGCGGCGTTTTTATTTTAACAGCAGCTATCTTGCGCATAGTGGCACCAGCGGCGGTCGTGTGGGCGACATTGTCCGTGCTCTGAGGGGATTACCGGCCAGAAACAAGTGGGAGTACCGCCTACCGCACACTGACTGGCGGACAGTTTGGCGCAACATCACCACCCCCGTGCTTCCTGCACCTGTCAGAGCGACGTGGTATAAAGTGGTCAATGGCACGATTCCTACAAATGCTAAACTGCACTCTATTCATCTGAGTCCGTCCCCTGCATGCGAAGAATGCCATGTCGACGATACCATTGAACATCGTTTCGTGTGCCGTCGGTTCCGTGCTGTGTGGGACACTGCTCGGGATATGGTTCGTCTCGTCAACAGGGTGTCTACAGCGCAGGTGACAGTGGCAGATGCAATCGTACCTCAGTGTAAGGCGTTTCCATCCACCAAACGCAATGCCACCATCTGGTTACTCGGCCATACAATTTATTCGCTCTTTTGTCTCAAACTGACGGATCGTTTGGATTTTCTCACCTACTTATGGACTGAGCACGGCAAGTACCGTGTTCGTACCGATTATGTTCTGACTTTTGCAAATTTTTTGCATGTCGCTTTGGCGCATGCTTTTGCTCCTTACCGATGTCGACTTAATTAATTTTCCAAATTCCTGCTTAAAACTGTGACGTGATCGTGAGCGAATTCGTTTAGCGATGCATGACTATTCAGTATCTGGAACGAAAAATATAACGTAATCGGGAGACATTTCTCCCTTGGGAATTGCCTCGTATATGGTGTATTGCGAGGATTTTTGTTTTCCTTTCTTTATTTTCCTCTTGTTTTCCACTCTGCCATGTTATGGTTTGGGATCGTGTTAGCGCGAAGAAGCGTTTGCATGAAAGTGTTCCCTTTATTGTGGACATTTCATTGTGTTTTACTTACTTTTACTTTAGTCAGGATTGATGGTGTGATTTTCCTAATTGAATTTTTTTTTTTTTTTTTTTTTTTTTTTTTTTTTTTTTTTTTTTTTTTAAGAGTGATCATCGCACCTCTCTTTCTTTTTCCACGGAGTACGTCCGTGATTATGACTTCTCTGTTGCTGAATGGCGTTTTGCTTTGTGTGCTGACTGGACATGTAAAAAAAAAAAAAAAAAAAAAAAAAAAAAAAAAAAAAAAAAAAAAAAAAAAAGTTGCCAATTTTGACGTCTCATTTTTGTGCCGATGCGGTGTGTTCTCGTGGGGTAGGACGCAGCTCTTAAAAAAAAAAAAAAAAAAAAAAAAAAGCTGCCAACGTTTTCTGTCTCGTAATCCAGAGCTCTGATTACCCGCGAAGGAAATAGCGCAGCAAAGCGTGATCGTCGCTTTCGTAAATTGTCGTAGCACATTGCGTGGTGTAACAACAGGATTCACCGGCGCAGGTTGGTCTCATGATCGCTGGCGTTCGTCTCCACGAGATACGTCCCGAGCATGCCGTTCTACAAAGTGGAAACGTAAATTTTTGCAGTTGTCGCCAAATAGCGGGAAGGTGCTTGCTGCGTTTGCTGGAGGAGCGCTTGCGTCGTTATCCGGTGTGGTCTAGTGGCTAGGATACCTGGCTCTCACCCAGGAGGCCCGGGTTCGATTCCCGGTACCGGAAATGCGCGTTTTGTTGCTCCTCTTATGCGACTTGTCCCGACTTAGCTCGACTGACGCTCCGCTGACGCTTGCAGAAAACTACGTAAAATATGGTTCGCGGCCACAAGTGACGGCGAGAGAGATGCGACATCTGTCCACCTCTTATCGAGGCACATACCTGCGGTCAACAGACTTGGAGGACTGCAAGACATTGCCACGGGCGTTGAATGCAGCTAACCACTCTGCTCAGTGTCCCAAGAGCGCAGGCACGGTCGTTTGCAGGTATGCATATGATGGAGACCGCGTGTGACACAGCTGTGGCGAGACGCAGTCGGCCGAGCTTTGCTGTTCATCGCCACTTGCAGTCGAGAAGGCTACTTTCGGCGGTGGCTCCGTGGCCGTGATCGTCTAGTGGTTAGGACATTGCCATTGCGTTGTGGCCGCAATAACCCAGGTTCGAGTCCTGGTCACGGCACTTTTTAAAGTTCTGCCTTGCTGTCGCTGCAATGACGATAGTGACCCAGTGTTTGAAATCACGGTGCCCTCCTGATTGTTTGCTCATGTTCCACAGGCTGCAGGTGGCACTACCGATTCAATATCAACACGCGATGCCGCCGCACCAGAGCGCTGGCAGCTGCCTGTGTAGTTAATCTCTATTCGAAAAGTGCAGTGGTTTGAGGTTCGATGTATGAGCAACGCGTCGCAGAAGATCAGGAAGTTGTGTCGTGCACTGTTTTCTACAAATGCCACGAACTCTGGTGCAGGTAGCGTGGCCGAGCGGTCTAAGGCGCTGGTTTAAGGCACCAGTCTCTTCGGAGGCGTGGGTTCGAATCCCACCGCTGCCAATTTTTACTTCTCGTTTTTGTGCCATTGCCGTGTGTTCTCGAGGGGTAGAACGCAGCTCCTGTGGCCGTTGGGTCGCGTAGGTAACGTGGCCGAGCGGTCTAAGGCGCTGGTTTCAGGCACCAGTCTCTTCGGAGGCGTGGGTTCGAATCCCACCGCTGCCAACGTTTTCTGTCTCGTAATCCAGAGCTCTGATTACCCGCGAAGGAAATAGCGCAGCAAAGCATGATCGTCGCTTTCGTAAATTGTCGTAGCACAGTGCGTGGTGTAACAACAGGATTCACCGGCGCAGGTTGGTCTCATGATCGCTGGCGTTCGTCTCCACGAGATACGTCCCGAGCATGCCGTTCTACAAAGTGGAAACGTAAATTTTTGCAGTTGTCGCCAAATAGCGGGAAGGTGCTTGCTGCGTTTGCTGGAGGAGCGCTTGCGTCGTTATCCGGTGTGGTCTAGTGGCTAGGATACCTGGCTCTCACCCAGGAGGCCCGGGTTCGATTCCCGGTACCGGAAATGCGCGTTTTGTTGCTCCTCTTATGCGACTTGTCCCGACTTAGCTCGACTGACGCTCCGCTGACGCTTGCAGAAAACTACGTAAAATATGGTTCGCGGCCACAAGTGACGGCGAGAGAGATGCGACATCTGTCCACCTCTTATCGAGGCACATACCTGCGGTCAACAGACTTGGAGGACTGCAAGACATTGCCACGGGCGTTGAATGCAGCTAACCACTCTGCTCAGTGTCCCAAGAGCGCAGGCACGGTCGTTTGCAGGTATGCATATGATGGAGACCGCGTGTGACACAGCTGTGGCGAGACGCAGTCGGCCGAGCTTTGCTGTTCATCGCCACTTGCAGTCGAGAAGGCTACTTTCGGCGGTGGCTCCGTGGCCGTGATCGTCTAGTGGTTAGGACATTGCCATTGCGTTGTGGCCGCAATAACCCAGGTTCGAGTCCTGGTCACGGCACTTTTTAAAGTTCTGCCTTGCTGTCGCTGCAATGACGATAGTGACCCAGTGTTTGAAATCACGGTGCCCTCCTGATTGTTTGCTCATGTTCCACAGGCTGCAGGTGGCACTACCGATTCAATATCAACACGCGATGCCGCCGCACCAGAGCGCTGGCAGCTGCCTGTGTAGTTAATCTCTATTCGAAAAGTGCAGTGGTTTGAGGTTCGATGTATGAGCAACGCGTCGCAGAAGATCAGGAAGTTGTGTCGTGCACTGTTTTCTACAAATGCCACGAACTCTGGTGCAGGTAGCGTGGCCGAGCGGTCTAAGGCGCTGGTTTAAGGCACCAGTCTCTTCGGAGGCGTGGGTTCGAATCCCACCGCTGCCAATTTTTACTTCTCGTTTTTGTGCCATTGCCGTGTGTTCTCGAGGGGTAGAACGCAGCTCCTGTGGCCGTTGGGTCGCGTAGGTAACGTGGCCGAGCGGTCTAAGGCGCTGGTTTCAGGCACCAGTCTCTTCGGAGGCGTGGGTTCGAATCCCACCGCTGCCAACGTTTTCTGTCTCGTAATCCAGAGCTCTGATTACCCGCGAAGGAAATAGCGCAGCAAAGCATGATCGTCGCTTTCGTAAATTGTCGTAGCACAGTGCGTGGTGTAACAACAGGATTCACCGGCGCAGGTTGGTCTCATGATCGCTGGCGTTCGTCTCCACGAGATACGTCCCGAGCATGCCGTTCTACAAAGTGGAAACGTAAATTTTTGCAGTTGTCGCCAAATAGCGGGAAGGTGCTTGCTGCGTTTGCTGGAGGAGCGCTTGCGTCGTTATCCGGTGTGGTCTAGTGGCTAGGATACCTGGCTCTCACCCAGGAGGCCCGGGTTCGATTCCCGGTACCGGAAATGCGCGTTTTGTTGCTCCTCTTATGCGACTTGTCCCGACTTAGCTCGACTGACGCTCCGCTGACGCTTGCAGAAAACTACGTAAAATATGGTTCGCGGCCACAAGTGACGGCGAGAGAGATGCGACATCTGTCCACCTCTTATCGAGGCACATACCTGCGGTCAACAGACTTGGAGGACTGCAAGACATTGCCACGGGCGTTGAATGCAGCTAACCACTCTGCTCAGTGTCCCAAGAGCGCAGGCACGGTCGTTTGCAGGTATGCATATGATGGAGACCGCGTGTGACACAGCTGTGGCGAGACGCAGTCGGCCGAGCTTTGCTGTTCATCGCCACTTGCAGTCGAGAAGGCTACTTTCGGCGGTGGCTCCGTGGCCGTGATCGTCTAGTGGTTAGGACATTGCCATTGCGTTGTGGCCGCAATAACCCAGGTTCGAGTCCTGGTCACGGCACTTTTTAAAGTTCTGCCTTGCTGTCGCTGCAATGACGATAGTGACCCAGTGTTTGAAATCACGGTGCCCTCCTGATTGTTTGCTCATGTTCCACAGGCTGCAGGTGGCACTACCGATTCAATATCAACACGCGATGCCGCCGCACCAGAGCGCTGGCAGCTGCCTGTGTAGTTAATCTCTATTCGAAAAGTGCAGTGGTTTGAGGTTCGATGTATGAGCAACGCGTCGCAGAAGATCAGGAAGTTGTGTCGTGCACTGTTTTCTACAAATGCCACGAACTCTGGTGCAGGTAGCGTGGCCGAGCGGTCTAAGGCGCTGGTTTAAGGCACCAGTCTCTTCGGAGGCGTGGGTTCGAATCCCACCGCTGCCAATTTTTACTTCTCGTTTTTGTGCCATTGCCGTGTGTTCTCGAGGGGTAGAACGCAGCTCCTGTGGCCGTTGGGTCGCGTAGGTAACGTGGCCGAGCGGTCTAAGGCGCTGGTTTCAGGCACCAGTCTCTTCGGAGGCGTGGGTTCGAATCCCACCGCTGCCAACGTTTTCTGTCTCGTAATCCAGAGCTCTGATTACCCGCGAAGGAAATAGCGCAGCAAAGCGTGATCGTCGCTTTCGTAAATTGTCGTAGCACAGTGCGTGGTGTAACAACAGGATTCACCGGCGCAGGTTGGTCTCATGATCGCTGGCGTTCGTCTCCACGAGATACGTCCCGAGCATGCCGTTCTACAAAGTGGAAACGTAAATTTTTGCAGTTGTCGCCAAATAGCGGGAAGGTGCTTGCTGCGTTTGCTGGAGGAGCGCTTGCGTCGTTATCCGGTGTGGTCTAGTGGCTAGGATACCTGGCTCTCACCCAGGAGGCCCGGGTTCGATTCCCGGTACCGGAAATGCGCGTTTTGTTGCTCCTCTTATGCGACTTGTCCCGACTTAGCTCGACTGACGCTCCGCTGACGCTTGCAGAAAACTACGTAAAATATGGTTCGCGGCCACAAGTGACGGCGAGAGAGATGCGACATCTGTCCACCTCTTATCGAGGCACATACCTGCGGTCAACAGACTTGGAGGACTGCAAGACATTGCCACGGGCGTTGAATGCAGCTAACCACTCTGCTCAGTGTCCCAAGAGCGCAGGCACGGTCGTTTGCAGGTATGCATATGATGGAGACCGCGTGTGACACAGCTGTGGCGAGACGCAGTCGGCCGAGCTTTGCTGTTCATCGCCACTTGCAGTCGAGAAGGCTACTTTCGGCGGTGGCTCCGTGGCCGTGATCGTCTAGTGGTTAGGACATTGCCATTGCGTTGTGGCCGCAATAACCCAGGTTCGAGTCCTGGTCACGGCACTTTTTAAAGTTCTGCCTTGCTGTCGCTGCAATGACGATAGTGACCCAGTGTTTGAAATCACGGTGCCCTCCTGATTGTTTGCTCATGTTCCACAGGCTGCAGGTGGCACTACCGATTCAATATCAACACGCGATGCCGCCGCACCAGAGCGCTGGCAGCTGCCTGTGTAGTTAATCTCTATTCGAAAAGTGCAGTGGTTTGAGGTTCGATGTATGAGCAACGCGTCGCAGAAGATCAGGAAGTTGTGTCGTGCACTGTTTTCTACAAATGCCACGAACTCTGGTGCAGGTAGCGTGGCCGAGCGGTCTAAGGCGCTGGTTTAAGGCACCAGTCTCTTCGGAGGCGTGGGTTCGAATCCCACCGCTGCCAATTTTTACTTCTCGTTTTTGTGCCATTGCCGTGTGTTCTCGAGGGGTAGAACGCAGCTCCTGTGGCCGTTGGGTCGCGTAGGTAACGTGGCCGAGCGGTCTAAGGCGCTGGTTTCAGGCACCAGTCTCTTCGGAGGCGTGGGTTCGAATCCCACCGCTGCCAACGTTTTCTGTCTCGTAATCCAGAGCTCTGATTACCCGCGAAGGAAATAGCGCAGCAAAGCATGATCGTCGCTTTCGTAAATTGTCGTAGCACAGTGCGTGGTGTAACAACAGGATTCACCGGCGCAGGTTGGTCTCATGATCGCTGGCGTTCGTCTCCACGAGATACGTCCCGAGCATGCCGTTCTACAAAGTGGAAACGTAAATTTTTGCAGTTGTCGCCAAATAGCGGGAAGGTGCTTGCTGCGTTTGCTGGAGGAGCGCTTGCGTCGTTATCCGGTGTGGTCTAGTGGCTAGGATACCTGGCTCTCACCCAGGAGGCCCGGGTTCGATTCCCGGTACCGGAAATGCGCGTTTTGTTGCTCCTCTTATGCGACTTGTCCCGACTTAGCTCGACTGACGCTCCGCTGACGCTTGCAGAAAACTACGTAAAATATGGTTCGCGGCCACAAGTGACGGCGAGAGAGATGCGACATCTGTCCACCTCTTATCGAGGCACATACCTGCGGTCAACAGACTTGGAGGACTGCAAGACATTGCCACGGGCGTTGAATGCAGCTAACCACTCTGCTCAGTGTCCCAAGAGCGCAGGCACGGTCGTTTGCAGGTATGCATATGATGGAGACCGCGTGTGACACAGCTGTGGCGAGACGCAGTCGGCCGAGCTTTGCTGTTCATCGCCACTTGCAGTCGAGAAGGCTACTTTCGGCGGTGGCTCCGTGGCCGTGATCGTCTAGTGGTTAGGACATTGCCATTGCGTTGTGGCCGCAATAACCCAGGTTCGAGTCCTGGTCACGGCACTTTTTAAAGTTCTGCCTTGCTGTCGCTGCAATGACGATAGTGACCCAGTGTTTGAAATCACGGTGCCCTCCTGATTGTTTGCTCATGTTCCACAGGCTGCAGGTGGCACTACCGATTCAATATCAACACGCGATGCCGCCGCACCAGAGCGCTGGCAGCTGCCTGTGTAGTTAATCTCTATTCGAAAAGTGCAGTGGTTTGAGGTTCGATGTATGAGCAACGCGTCGCAGAAGATCAGGAAGTTGTGTCGTGCACTGTTTTCTACAAATGCCACGAACTCTGGTGCAGGTAGCGTGGCCGAGCGGTCTAAGGCGCTGGTTTAAGGCACCAGTCTCTTCGGAGGCGTGGGTTCGAATCCCACCGCTGCCAATTTTTACTTCTCGTTTTTGTGCCATTGCCGTGTGTTCTCGAGGGGTAGAACGCAGCTCCTGTGGCCGTTGGGTCGCGTAGGTAACGTGGCCGAGCGGTCTAAGGCGCTGGTTTCAGGCACCAGTCTCTTCGGAGGCGTGGGTTCGAATCCCACCGCTGCCAACGTTTTCTGTCTCGTAATCCAGAGCTCTGATTACCCGCGAAGGAAATAGCGCAGCAAAGCGTGATCGTCGCTTTCGTAAATTGTCGTAGCACAGTGCGTGGTGTAACAACAGGATTCACCGGCGCAGGTTGGTCTCATGATCGCTGGCGTTCGTCTCCACGAGATACGTCCCGAGCATGCCGTTCTACAAAGTGGAAACGTAAATTTTTGCAGTTGTCGCCAAATAGCGGGAAGGTGCTTGCTGCGTTTGCTGGAGGAGCGCTTGCGTCGTTATCCGGTGTGGTCTAGTGGCTAGGATACCTGGCTCTCACCCAGGAGGCCCGGGTTCGATTCCCGGTACCGGAAATTCGCGTTTTGTTGCTCCTCTTATGCGACTTGTCCCGACTTAGCTCGACTGACGCTCCGCTGACGCTTGCAGAAAACTACGTAAAATATGGTTCGCGGCCACAAGTGACGGCGAGAGAGATGCGACATCTGTCCACCTCTTATCGAGGCACATACCTGCGGTCAACAGACTTGGAGGACTGCAAGACATTGCCACGGGCGTTGAATGCAGCTAACCACTCTGCTCAGTGTCCCAAGAGCGCAGGCACGGTCGTTTGCAGGTATGCATATGATGGAGACCGCGTGTGACACAGCTGTGGCGAGACGCAGTCGGCCGAGCTTTGCTGTTCATCGCCACTTGCAGTCGAGAAGGCTACTTTCGGCGGTGGCTCCGTGGCCGTGATCGTCTAGTGGTTAGGACATTGCCATTGCGTTGTGGCCGCAATAACCCAGGTTCGAGTCCTGGTCACGGCACTTTTTAAAGTTCTGCCTTGCTGTCGCTGCAATGACGATAGTGACCCAGTGTTTGAAATCACGGTGCCCTCCTGATTGTTTGCTCATGTTCCACAGGCTGCAGGTGGCACTACCGATTCAATATCAACACGCGATGCCGCCGCACCAGAGCGCTGGCAGCTGCCTGTGTAGTTAATCTCTATTCGAAAAGTGCAGTGGTTTGAGGTTCGATGTATGAGCAACGCGTCGCAGAAGATCAGGAAGTTGTGTCGTGCACTGTTTTCTACAAATGCCACGAACTCTGGTGCAGGTAGCGTGGCCGAGCGGTCTAAGGCGCTGGTTTAAGGCACCAGTCTCTTCGGAGGCGTGGGTTCGAATCCCACCGCTGCCAATTTTTACTTCTCGTTTTTGTGCCATTGCCGTGTGTTCTCGAGGGGTAGAACGCAGCTCCTGTGGCCGTTGGGTCGCGTAGGTAACGTGGCCGAGCGGTCTAAGGCGCTGGTTTCAGGCACCAGTCTCTTCGGAGGCGTGGGTTCGAATCCCACCGCTGCCAACGTTTTCTGTCTCGTAATCCAGAGCTCTGATTACCCGCGAAGGAAATAGCGCAGCAAAGCATGATCGTCGCTTTCGTAAATTGTCGTAGCACAGTGCGTGGTGTAACAACAGGATTCACCGGCGCAGGTTGGTCTCATGATCGCTGGCGTTCGTCTCCACGAGATACGTCCCGAGCATGCCGTTCTACAAAGTGGAAACGTAAATTTTTGCAGTTGTCGCCAAATAGCGGGAAGGTGCTTGCTGCGTTTGCTGGAGGAGCGCTTGCGTCGTTATCCGGTGTGGTCTAGTGGCTAGGATACCTGGCTCTCACCCAGGAGGCCCGGGTTCGATTCCCGGTACCGGAAATGCGCGTTTTGTTGCTCCTCTTATGCGACTTGTCCCGACTTAGCTCGACTGACGCTCCGCTGACGCTTGCAGAAAACTACGTAAAATATGGTTCGCGGCCACAAGTGACGGCGAGAGAGATGCGACATCTGTCCACCTCTTATCGAGGCACATACCTGCGGTCAACAGACTTGGAGGACTGCAAGACATTGCCACGGGCGTTGAATGCAGCTAACCACTCTGCTCAGTGTCCCAAGAGCGCAGGCACGGTCGTTTGCAGGTATGCATATGATGGAGACCGCGTGTGACACAGCTGTGGCGAGACGCAGTCGGCCGAGCTTTGCTGTTCATCGCCACTTGCAGTCGAGAAGGCTACTTTCGGCGGTGGCTCCGTGGCCGTGATCGTCTAGTGGTTAGGACATTGCCATTGCGTTGTGGCCGCAATAACCCAGGTTCGAGTCCTGGTCACGGCACTTTTTAAAGTTCTGCCTTGCTGTCGCTGCAATGACGATAGTGACCCAGTGTTTGAAATCACGGTGCCCTCCTGATTGTTTGCTCATGTTCCACAGGCTGCAGGTGGCACTACCGATTCAATATCAACACGCGATGCCGCCGCACCAGAGCGCTGGCAGCTGCCTGTGTAGTTAATCTCTATTCGAAAAGTGCAGTGGTTTGAGGTTCGATGTATGAGCAACGCGTCGCAGAAGATCAGGAAGTTGTGTCGTGCACTGTTTTCTACAAATGCCACGAACTCTGGTGCAGGTAGCGTGGCCGAGCGGTCTAAGGCGCTGGTTTAAGGCACCAGTCTCTTCGGAGGCGTGGGTTCGAATCCCACCGCTGCCAATTTTTACTTCTCGTTTTTGTGCCATTGCCGTGTGTTCTCGAGGGGTAGAACGCAGCTCCTGTGGCCGTTGGGTCGCGTAGGTAACGTGGCCGAGCGGTCTAAGGCGCTGGTTTCAGGCACCAGTCTCTTCGGAGGCGTGGGTTCGAATCCCACCGCTGCCAACGTTTTCTGTCTCGTAATCCAGAGCTCTGATTACCCGCGAAGGAAATAGCGCAGCAAAGCGTGATCGTCGCTTTCGTAAATTGTCGTAGCACAGTGCGTGGTGTAACAACAGGATTCACCGGCGCAGGTTGGTCTCATGATCGCTGGCGTTCGTCTCCACGAGATACGTCCCGAGCATGCCGTTCTACAAAGTGGAAACGTAAATTTTTGCAGTTGTCGCCAAATAGCGGGAAGGTGCTTGCTGCGTTTGCTGGAGGAGCGCTTGCGTCGTTATCCGGTGTGGTCTAGTGGCTAGGATACCTGGCTCTCACCCAGGAGGCCCGGGTTCGATTCCCGGTACCGGAAATTCGCGTTTTGTTGCTCCTCTTATGCGACTTGTCCCGACTTAGCTCGACTGACGCTCCGCTGACGCTTGCAGAAAACTACGTAAAATATGGTTCGCGGCCACAAGTGACGGCGAGAGAGATGCGACATCTGTCCACCTCTTATCGAGGCACATACCTGCGGTCAACAGACTTGGAGGACTGCAAGACATTGCCACGGGCGTTGAATGCAGCTAACCACTCTGCTCAGTGTCCCAAGAGCGCAGGCACGGTCGTTTGCAGGTATGCATATGATGGAGACCGCGTGTGACACAGCTGTGGCGAGACGCAGTCGGCCGAGCTTTGCTGTTCATCGCCACTTGCAGTCGAGAAGGCTACTTTCGGCGGTGGCTCCGTGGCCGTGATCGTCTAGTGGTTAGGACATTGCCATTGCGTTGTGGCCGCAATAACCCAGGTTCGAGTCCTGGTCACGGCACTTTTTAAAGTTCTGCCTTGCTGTCGCTGCAATGACGATAGTGACCCAGTGTTTGAAATCACGGTGCCCTCCTGATTGTTTGCTCATGTTCCACAGGCTGCAGGTGGCACTACCGATTCAATATCAACACGCGATGCCGCCGCACCAGAGCGCTGGCAGCTGCCTGTGTAGTTAATCTCTATTCGAAAAGTGCAGTGGTTTGAGGTTCGATGTATGAGCAACGCGTCGCAGAAGATCAGGAAGTTGTGTCGTGCACTGTTTTCTACAAATGCCACGAACTCTGGTGCAGGTAGCGTGGCCGAGCGGTCTAAGGCGCTGGTTTAAGGCACCAGTCTCTTCGGAGGCGTGGGTTCGAATCCCACCGCTGCCAATTTTTACTTCTCGTTTTTGTGCCATTGCCGTGTGTTCTCGAGGGGTAGAACGCAGCTCCTGTGGCCGTTGGGTCGCGTAGGTAACGTGGCCGAGCGGTCTAAGGCGCTGGTTTCAGGCACCAGTCTCTTCGGAGGCGTGGGTTCGAATCCCACCGCTGCCAACGTTTTCTGTCTCGTAATCCAGAGCTCTGATTACCCGCGAAGGAAATAGCGCAGCAAAGCGTGATCGTCGCTTTCGTAAATTGTCGTAGCACAGTGCGTGGTGTAACAACAGGATTCACCGGCGCAGGTTGGTCTCATGATCGCTGGCGTTCGTCTCCACGAGATACGTCCCGAGCATGCCGTTCTACAAAGTGGAAACGTAAATTTTTGCAGTTGTCGCCAAATAGCGGGAAGGTGCTTGCTGCGTTTGCTGGAGGAGCGCTTGCGTCGTTATCCGGTGTGGTCTAGTGGCTAGGATACCTGGCTCTCACCCAGGAGGCCCGGGTTCGATTCCCGGAACCGGAAATTCGCGTTTTGTTGCTCCTCTTATGCGACTTGTCCCGACTTAGCTCGACTGACGCTCCGCTGACGCTTGCAGAAAACTACGTAAAATATGGTTCGCGGCCACAAGTGACGGCGAGAGAGATGCGACATCTGTCCACCTCTTATCGAGGCACATACCTGCGGTCAACAGACTTGGAGGACTGCAAGACATTGCCACGGGCGTTGAATGCAGCTAACCACTCTGCTCAGTGTCCCAAGAGCGCAGGCACGGTCGTTTGCAGGTATGCATATGATGGAGACCGCGTGTGACACAGCTGTGGCGAGACGCAGTCGGCCGAGCTTTGCTGTTCATCGCCACTTGCAGTCGAGAAGGCTACTTTCGGCGGTGGCTCCGTGGCCGTGATCGTCTAGTGGTTAGGACATTGCCATTGCGTTGTGGCCGCAATAACCCAGGTTCGAGTCCTGGTCACGGCACTTTTTAAAGTTCTGCCTTGCTGTCGCTGCAATGACGATAGTGACCCAGTGTTTGAAATCACGGTGCCCTCCTGATTGTTTGCTCATGTTCCACAGGCTGCAGGTGGCACTACCGATTCAATATCAACACGCGATGCCGCCGCACCAGAGCGCTGGCAGCTGCCTGTGTAGTTAATCTCTATTCGAAAAGTGCAGTGGTTTGAGGTTCGATGTATGAGCAACGCGTCGCAGAAGATCAGGAAGTTGTGTCGTGCACTGTTTTCTACAAATGCCACGAACTCTGGTGCAGGTAGCGTGGCCGAGCGGTCTAAGGCGCTGGTTTAAGGCACCAGTCTCTTCGGAGGCGTGGGTTCGAATCCCACCGCTGCCAATTTTTACTTCTCGTTTTTGTGCCATTGCCGTGTGTTCTCGAGGGGTAGAACGCAGCTCCTGTGGCCGTTGGGTCGCGTAGGTAACGTGGCCGAGCGGTCTAAGGCGCTGGTTTCAGGCACCAGTCTCTTCGGAGGCGTGGGTTCGAATCCCACCGCTGCCAACGTTTTCTGTCTCGTAATCCAGAGCTCTGATTACCCGCGAAGGAAATAGCGCAGCAAAGCGTGATCGTCGCTTTCGTAAATTGTCGTAGCACAGTGCGTGGTGTAACAACAGGATTCACCGGCGCAGGTTGGTCTCATGATCGCTGGCGTTCGTCTCCACGAGATACGTCCCGAGCATGCCGTTCTACAAAGTGGAAACGTAAATTTTTGCAGTTGTCGCCAAATAGCGGGAAGGTGCTTGCTGCGTTTGCTGGAGGAGCGCTTGCGTCGTTATCCGGTGTGGTCTAGTGGCTAGGATACCTGGCTCTCACCCAGGAGGCCCGGGTTCGATTCCCGGAACCGGAAATTCGCGTTTTGTTGCTCCTCTTATGCGACTTGTCCCGACTTAGCTCGACTGACGCTCCGCTGACGCTTGCAGAAAACTACGTAAAATATGGTTCGCGGCCACAAGTGACGGCGAGAGAGATGCGACATCTGTCCACCTCTTATCGAGGCACATACCTGCGGTCAACAGACTTGGAGGACTGCAAGACATTGCCACGGGCGTTGAATGCAGCTAACCACTCTGCTCAGTGTCCCAAGAGCGCAGGCACGGTCGTTTGCAGGTATGCATATGATGGAGACCGCGTGTGACACAGCTGTGGCGAGACGCAGTCGGCCGAGCTTTGCTGTTCATCGCCACTTGCAGTCGAGAAGGCTACTTTCGGCGGTGGCTCCGTGGCCGTGATCGTCTAGTGGTTAGGACATTGCCATTGCGTTGTGGCCGCAATAACCCAGGTTCGAGTCCTGGTCACGGCACTTTTTAAAGTTCTGCCTTGCTGTCGCTGCAATGACGATAGTGACCCAGTGTTTGAAATCACGGTGCCCTCCTGATTGTTTGCTCATGTTCCACAGGCTGCAGGTGGCACTACCGATTCAATATCAACACGCGATGCCGCCGCACCAGAGCGCTGGCAGCTGCCTGTGTAGTTAATCTCTATTCGAAAAGTGCAGTGGTTTGAGGTTCGATGTATGAGCAACGCGTCGCAGAAGATCAGGAAGTTGTGTCGTGCACTGTTTTCTACAAATGCCACGAACTCTGGTGCAGGTAGCGTGGCCGAGCGGTCTAAGGCGCTGGTTTAAGGCACCAGTCTCTTCGGAGGCGTGGGTTCGAATCCCACCGCTGCCAATTTTTACTTCTCGTTTTTGTGCCATTGCCGTGTGTTCTCGAGGGGTAGAACGCAGCTCCTGTGGCCGTTGGGTCGCGTAGGTAACGTGGCCGAGCGGTCTAAGGCGCTGGTTTCAGGCACCAGTCTCTTCGGAGGCGTGGGTTCGAATCCCACCGCTGCCAACGTTTTCTGTCTCGTAATCCAGAGCTCTGATTACCCGCGAAGGAAATAGCGCAGCAAAGCGTGATCGTCGCTTTCGTAAATTGTCGTAGCACAGTGCGTGGTGTAACAACAGGATTCACCGGCGCAGGTTGGTCTCATGATCGCTGGCGTTCGTCTCCACGAGATACGTCCCGAGCATGCCGTTCTACAAAGTGGAAACGTAAATTTTTGCAGTTGTCGCCAAATAGCGGGAAGGTGCTTGCTGCGTTTGCTGGAGGAGCGCTTGCGTCGTTATCCGGTGTGGTCTAGTGGCTAGGATACCTGGCTCTCACCCAGGAGGCCCGGGTTCGATTCCCGGTACCGGAAATTCGCGTTTTGTTGCTCCTCTTATGCGACTTGTCCCGACTTAGCTCGACTGACGCTCCGCTGACGCTTGCAGAAAACTACGTAAAATATGGTTCGCGGCCACAAGTGACGGCGAGAGAGATGCGACATCTGTCCACCTCTTATCGAGGCACATACCTGCGGTCAACAGACTTGGAGGACTGCAAGACATTGCCACGGGCGTTGAATGCAGCTAACCACTCTGCTCAGTGTCCCAAGAGCGCAGGCACGGTCGTTTGCAGGTATGCATATGATGGAGACCGCGTGTGACACAGCTGTGGCGAGACGCAGTCGGCCGAGCTTTGCTGTTCATCGCCACTTGCAGTCGAGAAGGCTACTTTCGGCGGTGGCTCCGTGGCCGTGATCGTCTAGTGGTTAGGACATTGCCATTGCGTTGTGGCCGCAATAACCCAGGTTCGAGTCCTGGTCACGGCACTTTTTAAAGTTCTGCCTTGCTGTCGCTGCAATGACGATAGTGACCCAGTGTTTGAAATCACGGTGCCCTCCTGATTGTTTGCTCATGCTCCACAGGCTGCAGGTGGCACTACCGATTCAATATCAACACGCGATGCCGCCGCACCAGAGCGCTGGCAGCTGCCTGTGTAGTTAATCTCTATTCGAAAAGTGCAGTGGTTTGAGGTTCGATGTATGAGCAACGCGTCGCAGAAGATCAGGAAGTTGTGTCGTGCACTGTTTTCTACAAATGCCACGAACTCTGGTGCAGGTAGCGTGGCCGAGCGGTCTAAGGCGCTGGTTTAAGGCACCAGTCTCTTCGGAGGCGTGGGTTCGAATCCCACCGCTGCCAATTTTTACTTCTCGTTTTTGTGCCATTGCCGTGTGTTCTCGAGGGGTAGAACGCAGCTCCTGTGGCCGTTGGGTCGCGTAGGTAACGTGGCCGAGCGGTCTAAGGCGCTGGTTTCAGGCACCAGTCTCTTCGGAGGCGTGGGTTCGAATCCCACCGCTGCCAACGTTTTCTGTCTCGTAATCCAGAGCTCTGATTACCCGCGAAGGAAATAGCGCAGCAAAGCGTGATCGTCGCTTTCGTAAATTGTCGTAGCACATTGCGTGGTGTAACAACAGGATTCACCGGCGCAGGTTGGTCTCATGATCGCTGGCGTTCGTCTCCACGAGATACGTCCCGAGCATGCCGTTCTACAAAGTGGAAACGTAAATTTTTGCAGTTGTCGCCAAATAGCGGGAAGGTGCTTGCTGCGTTTGCTGGAGGAGCGCTTGCGTCGTTATCCGGTGTGGTCTAGTGGCTAGGATACCTGGCTCTCACCCAGGAGGCCCGGGTTCGATTCCCGGTACCGGAAATGCGCGTTTTGTTGCTCCTCTTATGCGACTTGTCCCGACTTAGCTCGACTGACGCTCCGCTGACGCTTGCAGAAAACTACGTAAAATATGGTTCGCGGCCACAAGTGACGGCGAGAGAGATGCGACATCTGTCCACCTCTTATCGAGGCACATACCTGCGGTCAACAGACTTGGAGGACTGCAAGACATTGCCACGGGCGTTGAATGCAGCTAACCACTCTGCTCAGTGTCCCAAGAGCGCAGGCACGGTCGTTTGCAGGTATGCATATGATGGAGACCGCGTGTGACACAGCTGTGGCGAGACGCAGTCGGCCGAGCTTTGCTGTTCATCGCCACTTGCAGTCGAGAAGGCTACTTTCGGCGGTGGCTCCGTGGCCGTGATCGTCTAGTGGTTAGGACATTGCCATTGCGTTGTGGCCGCAATAACCCAGGTTCGAGTCCTGGTCACGGCACTTTTTAAAGTTCTGCCTTGCTGTCGCTGCAATGACGATAGTGACCCAGTGTTTGAAATCACGGTGCCCTCCTGATTGTTTGCTCATGTTCCACAGGCTGCAGGTGGCACTACCGATTCAATATCAACACGCGATGCCGCCGCACCAGAGCGCTGGCAGCTGCCTGTGTAGTTAATCTCTATTCGAAAAGTGCAGTGGTTTGAGGTTCGATGTATGAGCAACGCGTCGCAGAAGATCAGGAAGTTGTGTCGTGCACTGTTTTCTACAAATGCCACGAACTCTGGTGCAGGTAGCGTGGCCGAGCGGTCTAAGGCGCTGGTTTAAGGCACCAGTCTCTTCGGAGGCGTGGGTTCGAATCCCACCGCTGCCAATTTTTACTTCTCGTTTTTGTGCCATTGCCGTGTGTTCTCGAGGGGTAGAACGCAGCTCCTGTGGCCGTTGGGTCGCGTAGGTAACGTGGCCGAGCGGTCTAAGGCGCTGGTTTCAGGCACCAGTCTCTTCGGAGGCGTGGGTTCGAATCCCACCGCTGCCAACGTTTTCTGTCTCGTAATCCAGAGCTCTGATTACCCGCGAAGGAAATAGCGCAGCAAAGCGTGATCGTCGCTTTCGTAAATTGTCGTAGCACAGTGCGTGGTGTAACAACAGGATTCACCGGCGCAGGTTGGTCTCATGATCGCTGGCGTTCGTCTCCACGAGATACGTCCCGAGCATGCCGTTCTACAAAGTGGAAACGTAAATTTTTGCAGTTGTCGCCAAATAGCGGGAAGGTGCTTGCTGCGTTTGCTGGAGGAGCGCTTGCGTCGTTATCCGGTGTGGTCTAGTGGCTAGGATACCTGGCTCTCACCCAGGAGGCCCGGGTTCGATTCCCGGTACCGGAAATTCGCGTTTTGTTGCTCCTCTTATGCGACTTGTCCCGACTTAGCTCGACTGACGCTCCGCTGACGCTTGCAGAAAACTACGTAAAATATGGTTCGCGGCCACAAGTGACGGCGAGAGAGATGCGACATCTGTCCACCTCTTATCGAGGCACATACCTGCGGTCAACAGACTTGGAGGACTGCAAGACATTGCCACGGGCGTTGAATGCAGCTAACCACTCTGCTCAGTGTCCCAAGAGCGCAGGCACGGTCGTTTGCAGGTATGCATATGATGGAGACCGCGTGTGACACAGCTGTGGCGAGACGCAGTCGGCCGAGCTTTGCTGTTCATCGCCACTTGCAGTCGAGAAGGCTACTTTCGGCGGTGGCTCCGTGGCCGTGATCGTCTAGTGGTTAGGACATTGCCATTGCGTTGTGGCCGCAATAACCCAGGTTCGAGTCCTGGTCACGGCACTTTTTAAAGTTCTGCCTTGCTGTCGCTGCAATGACGATAGTGACCCAGTGTTTGAAATCACGGTGCCCTCCTGATTGTTTGCTCATGTTCCACAGGCTGCAGGTGGCACTACCGATTCAATATCAACACGCGATGCCGCCGCACCAGAGCGCTGGCAGCTGCCTGTGTAGTTAATCTCTATTCGAAAAGTGCAGTGGTTTGAGGTTCGATGTATGAGCAACGCGTCGCAGAAGATCAGGAAGTTGTGTCGTGCACTGTTTTCTACAAATGCCACGAACTCTGGTGCAGGTAGCGTGGCCGAGCGGTCTAAGGCGCTGGTTTAAGGCACCAGTCTCTTCGGAGGCGTGGGTTCGAATCCCACCGCTGCCAATTTTTACTTCTCGTTTTTGTGCCATTGCCGTGTGTTCTCGAGGGGTAGAACGCAGCTCCTGTGGCCGTTGGGTCGCGTAGGTAACGTGGCCGAGCGGTCTAAGGCGCTGGTTTCAGGCACCAGTCTCTTCGGAGCCGTGGGCCCGAACACATCGCGCGCTCGCTGCGGCGTGTCGGGCGGTGTTTACTTGCGGATCGCGGTCGGCGGCGTGTGCCTCGCGGTGCTCTTTCTGCAGTAGTTTGTTATTCCTGTGAGTACCATGGATCTCAATCATTCAGAGAATCGTCAGAACAATATTCAGTGCGCGTTTGATAGATCCGTGCGTAGGCCTACGGCTTTCGAGATTCATGAATGGATTAAAAGTGATCTTCAATTACCGAAAAGTGTTGTTCTTGGCGTTCAACTTGACGCGTTCCTTAACTCGGTATTTTTAAAACTGTCGTCTTCCGATATGTGTGATACTCTAGTCAATGTGAATGGTGGTATACGTAAAATCAGGCACCTTGACGGTACTATTAGTGATGTTGTGTTATCGAACGCGGGTTATGGTATACGCACTGTTCGCGTGTTTAACCTGCCATTCGAAGTCCGTAATGAAACTATTTCTCGTAGTTTACTTCCGTATGGTACAGTGCTTTCGGTCGTAAAAGAGAAATGGTCGTCAGCTTATCATTACGACGTTGAGAACGGTGTTCGCAGTGTCCGCATGATTGTCCGACAGCATATACCGTCTTTTGTTGTTGTTGCTGGCCATCGGGCCTTTATTACTTATAGCGGTCAACCGGCAACCTGTTCTTTTTGCAATGGTACCGGACATTTTCGACAGGACTGTCCGAAACGTAGTCGCCCAGTGCAATTACCAAGGACAGACGGTCAGGATGAGGTGACGTGGGCGTCGGTCGCGCTTGGCGCCTCCCCCGCACGTGCGAGTCGTGTGTCTGCACCTGCGATTGCGACCGACGTTGTGGCTATGGACGTTACACCTTCCGTTCCTGTTGCTGATAGCTCCCCGGCGTTGCCTGTGATTTCTTTGCCTGTCGATGTAGCGGCCCCCGTGCCTGATACGCAGGCTGTTGACAAAATTGAGCTACCGATTATGTCTGACCCTGTACCGGCTGATGTAACGCTGTCCGTATTAGAACCCGTATCAGAGGCTGCTCCCACTGTTGTGAATGAGAATGTGTCCGCTGCTGCCGTCGTTGTTGTAGACCGCGAGGTGCGTCTTGACGCCCCCGCGGAACCCAAACCGCGTCGGGAAAGGCCGACTGAGAGGGCTGAAAACGTTCCCCGCATTCGCAGCGTGAGTATTTCGAGTGTTTCCTCTCGTAAGTCGCGAACGCCGTCCCCGGTGGTAACTTGTGTTCCACCATACAAGTCCACCTCTAAACTAAAAAAATTGCAACGGGCCTCGCAGCGCGCGGTTGTTGACTCGCGGCAGGCGCCGGCTTCCGAACGCCGTCGGCAGCGGCCTGCTGCTTGCAGTCAGCCCGAGGCGTCCGTGAGTTCCGCGGAGTCCAAGCGGGACGAGAAAGTTCGGCAGCTAAAGGTTCTCCTTACTAAAACGGAGCCTGTCGTAGCAAGCGGTATGGCGATGGACGTTGTTCAGGGCGTGTCTCCTGCACACTTGGCAGCTAAACGCAAATCGGACGACTCACATTGCCGTCGCATCCGGCCGCACTCGCAGGATTCTGGATCTGTTTCTACCATCGGCGCTGGACCTGCCACGGCGGCTCCTTCCGGTGCCGCTGTTAGTATGGACACGGAGGTGGTTCAGCCCCCCGTGTTTTCCGGTGATAAGTGTGACTGGGCGGCGGACGTGGAGGTGGACGACGGCACTGGAGCCGGTACGTAGCGCGACTTTGCTCTTTGCTTGGCAGCGTGATTGCATCCGCCGTTGCCTAAGTTTAACGTTGTTTTATGTGGCGTATTCTTGTCTCTCTTGTGTGCCACCGGTCTGTTGCACGTTTTAATCTGTATTTTGCACGCGAGTGTAATTTTGGCAGCGCCACTGCACCCGTCGTTGTATGTTTTTATTTGGTGTGTATTTTAAATGTGTTTGGTATTTTTCAATGTGTTGGGTGCCAGCCGCTCGTAGGCGGCACATTTTAGTCGTTCTTGCCGCTCACTTGGATCCTTATGGATACACGGGTGCTTTTCCAGATGTGAGCATTCATTTTTCACACAGTTGTGTAGTTTTGTTGTGTATAGGGTCTGACACGCGTTTTTTGTGTGTTTACCCCGTTCCTCTCAAGACCATGTGCTGTCCTACCGGTGCATGTGCCGCTTTTGTGGTGCGTATACTTTTTTTTTTTTTTTTTTTTTTTTTTTTTTTTTTTTTTTTTTTTTTTTTTTTTCGCGCGTCTGATGTGTGACATCCGTTTTAGACATATTTTACTGTGCTTGCCACTTCCTTGCATATTTTTAGCGGCACGTGTGCATGCAATTTTTTGCGGACCTAAGTTTTAGCCTTTGAAAGTGTCTGGTGTTTATTGTCCGCTGGCGGAACTTTTAGTCGTTTTGTGTTGAAACAGTGTGTACTCCTTGTGACGCCAATGCTTCCACCGTTGTGCACGCTTCTTTGAATTTTATTCTTCTTGTTATTTCTTGTCTTTGCTGTGTCTGGTGTGTGCCCCCCGCCGCCGATCTTGTCTACATTAGTTGTTATCTTCGCAGCGATACTGCCTCGCTTCTTGTGCACACTGTATTTGTTGCTCCTTGCGTTGTGTATGGTTCCTGACACGCGTCGGTGGCATATACTTACTGTTAATGTTAACAAAATGCGTAGTCCTCATAAGGTCCTTGCATTAAAAACTCTTTTATGTGAAACCCGTTGCCATGTCGCTTTTTTGCAAGAAGTGACACGGGAGGCTCTCCTGCTTTTAACCGATCTGAGTGACTACGTTATTGTGGATAATGTGGTGTCAGACAATGTCACCGGTACAGCTATTTTAGTCTGCCCCGGGCTCAATGTCACTAATATCGAGTGTCTCCCTACTGGCCGCGCTATTGCGTGCACTATTGAAGGCGTCACGTTTGTTAATGTTTATGCTCCTTCCGGTAGCGACTACGCGGCGCGGCGGCTCTTTTATAGTCAGGAGCTGTGTGAGGTTTTGCACCGTAATTCCGCTCATTTAATTCTCGGCGGTGATTTTAATGCGGTCACCGATGACCGCGATCAGGAGCCGCGCTCCAACAAGTGTCAGGAACTCCACACGCTTCTCACAAGTTTTAATCTGCAGGACACGTGGCGAATGCTCCACCCGGTTGACACCCAATTTACCTATTTTTATCCACAGGGACACAGCCGACTTGATCGGATCTATGTGTCATCGTCACTTGCGGCCCCGGTGGCTCGATCTGAGGTCAGGCCGGTTATTTTTTCAGATCACTGCAGTTATTTTTGTGAACTTTCGCTTCCATTTTTTAGGCCTTCCTATCGCCGAAATCTATGGAAGTTTAACTGCAGCCTGCTGGCCGACTCTCATTTTCAGCAGTGCTTCACTGATATGTGGCACAAACTTTTGCAGGCTAAACCCGGTGATAGTAGCGTTCTCGGGTGGTGGGTTGGCACTGCCAAACCTGCAGTCCGGACCTTTTTAATTAATTTTAGCCGAGACGCAGCGCACTGGCGTCGCTCGACGTCACAGTTTTATCAGAGCTGTTTGAAGGACCTCGCCCGCCAAGTTACGGCCCAGCCGCATCTTCTTCCCATTTTTAAACAATTTCAGGCCGAACTTTTGACCGATCTGCGGCGAAAGGGTAGGGGGCCGGTTACTCGGTGCCAACCTGTGGGTGCCGTGGACGGGGAGCCGCTCTCTATATATCATCTTAACAGAGAGCGGAAGATGCGCGAACGATTGGCCTTTAATGCGTGGGTCACTCGGGATGGAACAAAGACTTCCGACAGGGTGACGATTGAGAGGGAAATCCACGCACATTTTGAGTCTCTCTTTCGGGACGTTGATGTCGAACCCGCTGCGCTGCGTCGTCTTTTACAGGGGATTCCAAATGTTTTACGTCGCACAGACCGTGTCCATCTTAATGAGGCATTTACGTCCGATGAATTGCACGAAGCTGTCAAGCGAAGTCCTAGGGGAAAATCTCCCGGAATGGACGGCATTCCCGCTGAATTTTATTTGCAATTTTTTAACCTTTTACGCGATACGTTAACCGGTATCGCGAATGAAATTCTTAATGGCGCTCCTCTACCAACGGAATTTGCAGCGGGATGCATCACGCTCATTCCCAAATCGAAAGCGACGCCGAATATCCACGCTGTTCGACCGATCACTCTGTTAAACGCGGACTATAAGATCATGGCGAGGTGCGTCGCGCACAGACTGCGGCAAGTCATGCCGCGCGTTCTCTGTGAACATCAGACGTGTGCTGTGCGTGACAGGAATATTTTTGACGCCGTTCTGGCCTATAGGGACTGTATCGGTTTTGTACGCGGCAACAGAGTTCGGTCGGCAGCCATTATGTTGATCGATTTCCAGAATGCGTTTGACAGGGTTGGCCATGCCTATTTGCGGCGTATCATGGTTGCAATGGGCTTTGGCCGTAAGTTTACCCACACGGTTCAGGGTTTTTTGCGCAATGCCACGTCGAGTGTCATGGTCAATGGGTCCCTCAGTCAGCCTATACGTCTAACTCGCTCGGTCAGACAGGGTTGCCCGTTGTCAATGACACTTTACGCTTTGGCGCTCGACCCGCTGCTGCGGTCTATCTGCCGAGAGTGTCCCGGGATCCAACTTGGGGAAGATCGCCTCACTTGTCGGGCTTATGCCGATGATCTTGGGGTGTTCTTGGGTCGGCCGGCCGATGTAGATACCCTGTACTCTGTTCTCCGGCTGTTTGAGAAGGCGACGGGGGCCGTTGTGAATGTTCACAAGACGGTTTTGCTGCCTCTTACTCCACGCATGAGCCATGTGCGTCGAAATTGGTTCAGTGTTGTGCAGCAGCACAAAGTCCTGGGGGTTATTTTATCTGATAATCCTCAGCGCATGGAGGCTCTGAATTGGCGTCCCGTCTTACACACCGTTAGGGCGGTTGTTAAAATTCATGCGGCCCGACATTTGGCGCTCCATGACAAGGTGCATCTCATTAACACTACCATCTTAGCTCGAGCGTGGTATTTGGCACAGGTTCTCCCGGTTCCTAAGCTTCTAGATCGCGCTATTAAACAGGCCGTCTACTGGCTCCTATGGAAAGGGGACATTTTCAAGGTTTCGTTAGCCACCTGCACCTTACATCCGGCCGATGGGGGACTCGGTCTGGTGGATTTTTCCGCCAAATGCGCGGCGCTCCTCCTCAAACGGACTACGGCCGTATTGGAGAAAGGCACCAGCAGTGCCACGGTCAGGTTGTTCACCCAATACCGCCCACCTTCCGTGGTTGCTCCGGTCTCTGTCAGCCACATACCCTTTGCGCTGAATTACGTGCGGCTTTTTTATTTTAACAGCAGTTATCTTGCGCATAGTGGCACCAGCGGGGGCCGTGTGGGCGACATTGTCCGTGCTCTGCGGGGATTACCGGCCAGAAACAAGTGGGAGTACCGCCTACCACATACTGACTGGCGGACAGTTTGGCGCAACATCACCACCCCCGTGCTTCCTGCACCTGTCAGAGCAACGTGGTATAAAGTGGTCAATGGCACGATTCCTACAAATGCTAAACTGCACTCTATTCATCTGAGTCCGTCCCCTGCATGCGAAGAGTGCCATGTCGAAGATACCATTGAACATCGTTTCGTGTGCCGTCGGTTCCGTGCTGTGTGGGACACTGCTCGGGATATGGTTCGTCTCGTCAACAGGGTGTCTATAGCGCAGGTGACAGTGGCAGATGCAATCGTACCTCAGTGTAAGGCGTTTCCATCCACCAAACGCAATGCCACGATCTGGTTAATCGGGCCAACACGCGATCTAGTGTTTTATCTCAAACTGACGGATCGTTTAGATTTTCTCACCTACTTATGGACTGAACACGGCAAGTACCGTGTTCGTACCGATTATGTTCTGACCTTTGCAAATTTTTTGCATGTCGCTTTGGCGCATGCTTTTGCTCCTTACCGATGTCGACTTAATTAATTTTCCCCATTCCTGCTTAAAACTGTGACGTGATAGTGAGAGAATTCGTTTAGCGATGCATGTATATTCAGTATCAGGAACGAAAAATATAACGTAATCGGGAGACATTTCTCCCTTGGGAATTGCCTCGTATATGGTGTATTGCGAGGATTTTTGTTTTCCTTTCTTTCTTTTCCTCTTGTTTTCCACTCTGCCCTGTTATGGTTTGGGATCGTGTTACCGCGAAGAAGCGTTTGCATGAAAGTGTTCCCTTTTTGTGGACATTTCATTGTGTTTTCCTTACTTTTACTTTCGTCGGGATTGATGGTGTGATTTTCCTAATTGAATTGCATTGTTTTCTTTTCTTTCTTGTTTGTTAAGAGTGATCATCGCACCTCT
This sequence comes from Schistocerca gregaria, assembly GCF_023897955.1. NCBI lineage: Eukaryota > Metazoa > Arthropoda > Insecta > Orthoptera > Acrididae > Schistocerca > Schistocerca gregaria. Next base: position 225,536,715 of record NC_064921.1, read on the forward strand.
TTTTTTTTCCACGGAGTACGTCCGTGATAATGACTTCTCCGTTGCTGAATGGCGTTTTGCTTTGTGTGCTGACTGGACTTTTCTTTGACTGATTTCCGAAAGAGATATTGTTCTTTATTTTTCCACTTCACGAAGCAATCGCATGTTTACTCTGATTTCCGTGAAGATCCACACCTTTCCGTTAACCCTTTCACCAACAATGCCTCAGAGGAAGGAGGCTTACTTTTCATTTTGCTTTGGTCAACGTTCGTTTTCGTTTAAGTTACATCTGGCAACGGCACTAACTATAGCTGAGAAGCTCGCCGACGAAGGCGTTATTTGGAGAGCGAAAGGACGGGCTATAAGGGGAGATGGGAGGCCCGAAAAAAAAAAAAAAAAAAAAAAAAAAAGCTGCCAACGTTTTCTGTCTCGTAATCCAGAGCTCTGATTACCCGCGAAGGAAATAGCGCAGCAAAGCGTGATCGTCGCTTTCGTAAATTGTCGTAGCACAGTGCGTGGTGTAACAACAGGATTCACCGGCGCAGGTTGGTCTCATGATCGCTGGCGTTCGTCTCCACGAGATACGTCCCGAGCATGCCGTTCTACAAAGTGGAAACGTAAATTTTTGCAGTTGTCGCCAAATAGCGGGAAGGTGCTTGCTGCGTTTGCTGGAGGAGCGCTTGCGTCGTTATCCGGTGTGGTCTAGTGGCTAGGATACCTGGCTCTCACCCAGGAGGCCCGGGTTCGATTCCCGGTACCGGAAACGCACATTTTGTTGCTCCTCTTATGCGACTTGTCCCGACTTAGCTCGACTGACGCTCCGCTGACGCTTGCAGAAAACTACGTAAAATATGGTTCGCGGCCACAAGTGACGGCGAGAGAGATGCGACATCTGTCCACCTCTTATCGAGGCACATACCTGCGGTCAACAGACTTGGAGGACTGCAAGACATTGCCACGGGCGTTGAATGCAGCTAACCACTCTGCTCAGTGTCCCAAGAGCGCAGGCACGGTCGTTTGCAGGTATGCATATGATGGAGACCGCGTGTGACACAGCTGTGGCGAGACGCAGTCGGCCGAGCTTTGCTGTTCATCGCCACTTGCAGTCGAGAAGGCTACTTTCGGCGGTGGCTCCGTGGCCGTGATCGTCTAGTGGTTAGGACATTGCCATTGCGTTGTGGCCGCAATAACCCAGGTTCGAGTCCTGGTCACGGCACTTTTTAAAGTTCTGCCTTGCTGTCGCTGCAATGACGATAGTGACCCAGTGTTTGAAATCACGGTGCCCTCCTGATTGTTTGCTCATGTTCCACAGGCTGCAGGTGGCACTACCGATTCAATATCAACACGCGATGCCGCCGCACCAGAGCGCTGGCAGCTGCCTGTGTAGTTAATCTCTATTCGAAAAGTGCAGTGGTTTGAGGTTCGATGTATGAGCAACGCGTCGCAGAAGATCAGGAAGTTGTGTCGTGCACTGTTTTCTACAAATGCCACGAACTCTGGTGCAGGTAGCGTGGCCGAGCGGTCTAAGGCGCTGGTTTAAGGCACCAGTCTCTTCGGAGGCGTGGGTTCGAATCCCACCGCTGCCAATTTTTACTTCTCGTTTTTGTGCCATTGCCGTGTGTTCTCGAGGGGTAGAACGCAGCTCCTGTGGCCTTTGGGTCGCGTAGGTAGCGTGGCCGAGCGGTCTAAGGCGCTGGTTTCAGGCACCAGTCTCTTCGGAGCCGTGGGCCCGAACACATCGCGCGCTCGCTGCGGCGTGTCGGGCGGTGTTTACTTGCGGATCGCAGTCGGCGGCGTGTGCCTCGCGGTGCTGTTTCTGCAGTAGTTTGTTATTCCTGTGAGTACCATGGATCTCAATCATTCAGAGAATCGTCAGAACAATATTCAGTGTGCGTTTGATAGATCCGTGCGTAGGCCTACGGCTTTCGAGATTCATGAATGGATTAAAAGTGATCTTCAATTACCGAAAAGTGTTGTTCTTGGCGTTCAACTTGACGCGTTCCTTAACTCGGTATTTTTAAAACTGTCGTCTTCCGATATGTGTGATACTTTGGTCAATGTGAATGGTGGTATACGTAAAATCAGGCACCTTGACGGTACAATTAGTGATGTTGTGCTATCGAACGCGGGTTATGGTATACGCACTGTTCGCGTGTTTAACCTGCCATTCGAAGTACGTAATGACACTATTTCTCGTAGTTTACTTCCGTATGGTACAGTGCTTTCGGTCGTAAAAGAGAAATGGTCGTCAGCTTATCATTACGACGTTGAGAACGGTGTTCGCAGTGTCCGTATGATTGTCCGACAGCATATACCGTCTTTTGTTGTTGTTGCTGGCCATCGGGCTTTTATTACTTATAGCGGCCAACCGGCGACCTGTTCGTTTTGCAATGGCACCGGACATTTTCGACAGGACTGTCCGAAACGTAGTCGCCCTGTGCAATTACCACGGACAGACGGTCAGGACGAGGTGACGTGGGCGTCGGTCGCGCTTGGCGCCTCCCCCGCACGTGCGAGTCGTGTGTCAGCACCTGAGCTTGCGACCGACTTCGTTGCTATGGACGTTACACCTTCTGTTCCTGTTGCTGATAGCTCCCCCACGTTGCCTGTGATTTCTTTGCCTGTGGATGTAGCAGCCACTGTGCCTGACACGCAGGCTGTTGATAGAATTGAACTACCGATTGTGTCTGACCCTGTACCGGCAGCTGTAACGCTGTCCGTATCGGAACCCGTTTCAGAGGCTGCTCCCTCTGTTATGAATGAGAATGTGTCCGCTTCTGCCACCGTTGCTGTCGATCGTGAGGAGCGTCTTGACGCCCCCGCGGAACCCAAACCGCGTCGCGAAAGGCCTACTGAGAGGGCTGAAAACGTTACCCGCTTTCGCAGCGCGAGTATTTCAGGTGTTTCCTTTCGTAAGGCGCGGACGCCGTCCCCGGTGGTGACTTGTGTTCCACCGTACAAGTCCACCTCTAAGCAAAAGAAATTGCAACGGGCCTCGCAGCGCGCGGTTGTTGACTCGCGGCAGGCGCCGGCTTCCGATCGCCGTCGGCAGCGTCCTGTTGCTTGCAGTCAGCCCGAGGCGTCCGTGAGTTCCGCGGAATCCAAGCGGGACGAGAAAGTTCGACAGCTAAAGGTTCTCCTTACTAAAAAGGAGCCCGTTGTGGCAAGCGGTATGGCGATGGACGTTGTTCAGGGCGTGTCGCCTGCACACTTGGCAGCCAAACGTAAATCGGACGACTCACATTGCCGTCGCATCCGGCCGCACTCGCAGGATTCTGGACCTGTTTCTGCCGTCGGCGCTGGACCTGCCACGGCGGCTCCTTCCGGTGCCGCTGTTAGTATGGACACGGAGGTGGTTCAGCCCCCCGTGTTTTCTGGTGATAAGTGTGACTGGGCGGCGGACGTGGAGGTGGACGACGGCACTGGAGCCGGTACGTAGCGTGACTTTGCTCTTTGCTTGGCAGCGTGATTGTATCCGCCGTTGCCTAAGTTTACCGTTGTTTTTGTGGCGTATTCTTGTCTATCTTGTGTGACACCGGTCTGTTGCGCGTTTTAACCTGTATTTTTGCACGCGAGTGTAATTTTGGCAGCGCCACTGCACCCGTCGTTGTCTGTTTTTATTTGTTGTGTATTTTAAATGTGTTTGGTATTTTTCAATGTGTTGGGTGCCAGCCGCTCGTCGGCGGCACATTTTAGTCGTTCTTGCCGCTCACTTGGATCGTTACGGATACACAGTTGCTTTTCCAGATGTGCGCATTTATTTTTCACATACTTGTGTAGTTTTGTTGTCAATGGGGCCTGACACGTGGTTTTTGTGTGTTTACCCCGTTAATCTCAATACCATGTGCTGTCTTACCGGTGCGTGTGCCGCTTTTGTGGTGCGTATACTTTTTTTTTTTTTCGCGCGTCTGATGTGTGACATCCGTTGCAGACATATTTTACTGTGCTTGCCACTTTCTTGCATTGTTTTAGCAGCACATGAGCATGCAATTTTTTTTGCGGACCCACGTTTTAGCCTTTGAAAGTGTCTGGTGTTTATTGTCCGCTGGCGGAATTTTTAGTCGTTTGTGTTGAAACAGTGTGTGCCCCTTGTGACGCCAATGCTTCCACCGTTGTGCACGCTTCTTTGAATTTTTTTTTCTTATTGTTATTTATTGACTTTGCTGTGTCTGGTGTGTGCCCCCCGTTGGAGGCAATGTCTCATCGCTCATGCCGACGAGCTGCATGATATAGTATTGGCGGCGCACATGTCCTTTTACTCTGTCCGTATATTTTTGATATTTCACCTATGTCTCCTGTCTCCACCTTTTGGGGATGTCTTTTATCGTTGTTGTCGATTGTCTGTGTCGTTTGCTAGCGCACACGACCTTTCGTTGTGCCACTGTGTGCCTTTGATTTACTTTTGTGCACGGCGTCGGCGGTTTGTTTGTTTTACCGGGCCTGTCGCTCGACTGCGTCGTCCTCGCTGAGCCGGGGCACCTCTTATTGTATGTGTATGTTGTATCTTCTTATTTGTTGGTGTTTTAGCTGTGCTTGGCGTTCGGTAGCCTGCGGTGGATCGTTTTCGCTGTTCATGTTCACATGTTGCTTTGCTTTGGGGGCGCCCTTGTGACCGTTATTGTGGACCCTTCTTTCATTTTCTGTATGGTACCTGCCACCTGTCGGTCTGCCATGTTCGCCGATCTTGTCTACATTACGCGTTATCTTTGCAGCGCTACTGCCTTGCTTCTTGTGCACATTGTATTTGTTGCTCCTTGCGTTGTGTATGGTTCCTGACACGCGTCGGTGGCATATACTTACTGTTAATGTTAACAAAATGCGTAGTCCTCATAAGGTCTTTGCCTTAAAAACTCTTTTATGTGAAACCCGTTGCCATGTCGCCTTTTTGCAAGAAGTGACACGGGAGGCTCTCCTGCTTTTAACCGATCTGAGTGACTACGTTATTGTGGATAATGTGGTGTCAGACAATGTCACCGGTACAGCTATTTTAGTCTGCCCCGGGCTCAATGTCACTAATATCGAGTGTCTCCCTACTGGCCACGCTATTGCGTGCACTATTGAAGGCGTCGCGTTTGTTAATGTTTATGCTCCTTCCGGTAGCGACTACGCGGCGCGGCGGCTCTTTTATAGTCAGGAGCTGTGTGAGGTTTTGCACCGGAATTCCGCTCATTTAATTCTCGGCGGTGACTTTAATGCGGTCACCGATGACCGCGATCAGGAGCCGCGCCCCAACAAGTGTCAGGAACTCCACACGCTTCTCACAAGTTTTAATCTGCAGGACACGTGGCGAATGCTCCACCCGGTTGACACCCAATTTACCTATTTTTATCCACAGGGACACAGCCGACTTGATCGGATCTATGTGTCATCGTCACTTGCGGCCCTGGTGGCTCGATCTGAGGTCAGGCCGGTTATTTTTTCAGATCACTGCAGTTATTTTTGTGAACTTTCGCTTCCATTTTTTAGGCCTTCCTATCGCCGAAATCTATGGAAGTTTAACTGCAGCCTGCTTGCCGACTCTCATTTTCAGCAGACCTTCACTGATATGTGGCACAAACTTTTGCAGGCTAAACCCGGTGATAGTAGCGTTCTCGGGTGGTGGGTTGGCACTGCCAAACCTGCAGTCCGGACCTTTTTAATTAATTTTAGCCGAGACGCAGCGCACTGGCGTCGCTCGACGTCACAGTTTTATCAGAGCTGTTTGAAGGACCTCGCCCGCCAAGTTACGGCCCAGCCGCATCTCCTTCCCATTTTTAAACAATTTCAGGCCGAACTTTTGACCGATCTGCGGCGAAAGGGTAGGGGGCCAGTTACTCGGTGCCAACCTGTGGGTGCCGTGGACGGGGAGCCGCTCTCTATCTATCATCTTAACAGAGAGCGGAAGATGCGCGAACGATTGGCCTTTAATGCGTGGGTCACTCGGGATGGAATAAAGACTTCCGACAGGGTGACGATTGAGAGAGAAATCCACGCACATTTTGAGTCTCTCTTTCGGGACGTTGATGTCGAACCCGCTGCGCTGCGTCGTCTTTTACAGGGGATTCCTAATGTTTTACGTCGCACAGACCGTGTCCATCTTAATGAGGCTTTTACGTCCGACGAATTGCACGAAGCTGTCAAGCGAAGTCCTAGGGGGAAATCTCCCGGAATGGACGGCATTCCCGCTGAATTTTATTTGCAGTTTTTTAACCTTTTACGCGATACGTTAACCGGTATCGCGAATGAAATTCTTAATGGCGCTCCTCTACCAACGGAATTTGCAGCGGGATGCATCACGCTCATTCCAAAATCGAAAGCGACGCCGAATATCCACGCTGTTCGACCGATCACTCTGTTAAATGCGGACTATAAGATCATGGCGAGGTGCGTCGCGCACAGACTGCGGCAAGTCATGCCGCGCGTTCTCTGTGAACATCAGACGTGTGCTGTGCGTGACAGGAATATTTTTGATGCCGTTCTGGCCTATAGGGACTGTATCGGCTTTGTACGTGGCAACAGAGTTCGGTCGGCAGCGATTATGTTGATCGATTTTCAGAATGCATTTGACAGGGTTGGCCATGCCTATTTGCGGCGTGTCATGGTTGCAATGGGCTTCGGCCGTAAGTTTACCCACACGGTTCAGGGTTTTTTGAGCAATGCCACGTCGAGTGTCATCGTCAATGGGTCCCTCAGTCCAGCTATACGTCTAACTCGCTCGGTCAGACAGGGTTGCCCGTTGTCAATGACACTTTACGCTTTGGCGCTCGACCCGCTGCTGCGGTCTATCTGCCGCGAGTGTCCCGGGATCCAACTTGGGGAAGATCGCCTCACTTGTCGGGCTTATGCCGACGATCTTGGGGTGTTCTTGGGTCGGCCGGTTGATGTGGATACCCTGTACTCTGTTCTCCGGCTTTTTGAGAAGGCGACGGGGGCCGTTGTGAATGTTCACAAGACGGTTTTGCTGCCTCTTACTCCACGCATGAGCCATGTGCGTCGAAATTGGTTCAGTGTTGTGCAGCAGCACAAAGTCCTGGGGGTTATTTTATCTGATAATCCTCAGCGCATGGAGGCTCTGAATTGGCGTCCCGTCTTACACAAAATTAGAGCGGTTGTTAAAATTCATGCGGCCCGGCATTTGGCGCTCCATGACAAGGTGCATCTCATTAACACTACCATCTTAGCTAGAGCGTGGTATTTAGCACAGGTTCTCCCGGTTCCTAAGCTTCTAGATCGCGCTATTAAACAGGCCGTCTACTGGCTCCTTTGGAAAGGGGAAATTTTCAAAGTTTCGTTAGCCACCTGCACCTTACATACGGCCGATGGGGGACTCGGTCTGGTGGATTTTTCCGCCAAATGCGCGGCGCTCCTCCTCAAACGGACTACGGCCGTATTGGAGAAAGGCACCAGCAGTGCCACGGTCAGGTTGTTCACCCAATACCGCCCACCTTCCGTGGTTGCTCCGGTCTCTGTCAGCCACATACCCTTTGCGCTGAATTACGTGCGGCGTTTTTATTTTAACAGCAGCTATCTTGCGCATAGTGGCACCAGCGGCGGTCGTGTGGGCGACATTGTCCGTGCTCTGAGGGGATTACCGGCCAGAAACAAGTGGGAGTACCGCCTACCGCACACTGACTGGCGGACAGTTTGGCGCAACATCACCACCCCCGTGCTTCCTGCACCTGTCAGAGCGACGTGGTATAAAGTGGTCAATGGCACGATTCCTACAAATGCTAAACTGCACTCTATTCATCTGAGTCCGTCCCCTGCATGCGAAGAGTGCCATGTCGACGATACCATTGAACATCGTTTCGTGTGCCGTCGGTTCCGTGCTGTGTGGGACACTGCTCGGGATATGGTTCGTCTCGTCAACAGGGTGTCTACGGCGCAGGTGACAGTGGCAGATGCAATCGTACCTCAGTGTAAGGCGTTTCCATCCACCAAACGCAATGCCACCATCTGGTTACTCGGCCATACAATTTATTCGCTCTTTTGTCTCAAACTGACGGATCGTTTGGATTTTCTCACCTACTTATGGACTGAGTACGGCAAGTACCGTGTTCGTACCGATTATGTTATGACTTTTGCAAATTTTTTGCAGGTCGCTTTGGTGCATGCTTTTGCTCCATACCGATGTCGACTTAATTAATTTTCCAAATTCCTACTTAAAACTGTGACGTGATCGTGAGCGAATTCGTTTAGCGATGCATGACTATTCAGTATCTGGACCGAAAAATATAACGTAATCGGGAGTCATTTCTCCCTTGGGAATTGCCTCGTATATGGTGTATTGCGAGGATTTTTGTTTTCCTTTCTTTATTTTCCTCTTGTTTTCCACTCTGCCATGTTATGGTTTGGGATCGTGTTACCGCGAAGAAGCGTTTGCATGAAAGTGTTCCCTTTTTTGTGGACATTTCATTGTGTTTTACTTACTTTTACTTTAGTCAGGATTGATGGTGTGATTTTCCTAATTGAATTGCATTGTTTTTTTTTTCTTTCTTGTTTATTAAGAGTGATCATCGCACCTCTTTTTTTTTTCCCCACGGAGTACGTCCGTGATTATGAATTCTCCGTTGCTGAATGGCGTTTCGCTTTGTGTGCTGACTGGACTTTTCTTTGACTGATTTCCGGAAGTAATATTGTTCTTTATTTTCCACTTCACGAAGCAATCGCATGTTTACTCTGATTTCCGTGAAGATCCACACCTTTCCGTTAACCCTTTCACCGACAATGCCTCATAGGAAGGAGGCTTACTTTTCATTTTGCTTTGGTCAACGTTCGTTTTCGTTTAAGTTACATCGGGCAACGGTTATAAAAAAAGAAAAAAAAAAAAAAAAAAAAAGCTGCCAACGTTTTCTGTCTCGAAAGCAGCAGCACTGGTTACCCGCGAAGGAAACAGCGCAGCAAGCCGTGAGCGCCTCTTTCTTAAATTGTCGTAGCACTGTGCGTGGTGCAACGACAGCATTCACAGGCGCAGTTTGGAGTAATGATGCCTTGCGTTCGTGTTCATGAAATGTGTCCCGAGCATGCCGTTCTACAAAGTGGAAGCGTAGATTTTTACAGACGTCTTTCAATAGCGTGTTCGCCGGAGGAGCACTCGTGTCTTTTAAAAAAAAAAAAAAAAAAAAAAAAAAAAAAAAAAAAAAAAAAAAAAAAAAAAAGCTGCCAACGTTTTCTGTCTCGTAATCCAGAGCTCTGATTACCCGCGAAGGAAATAGCGCAGCAAAGCGTGATCGTCGCTTTCGTAAATTGTCGTAGCACAGTGCGTGGTGTAACAACAGGATTCACCGGCGCAGGTTGGTCTCATGATCGCTGGCGTTCGTCTCCACGAGATACGTCCCGAGCATGCCGTTCTACAAAGTGGAAACGTAAATTTTTGCAGTTGTCGCCAAATAGCGGGAAGGTGCTTGCTGCGTTTGCTGGAGGAGCGCTTGCGTCGTTATCCGGTGTGGTCTAGTGGCTAGGATACCTGGCTCTCACCCAGGAGGCCCGGGTTCGATTCCCGGTACCGGAAACGCACATTTTGTTGCTCCTCTTATGCGACTTGTCCCGACTTAGCTCGACTGACGCTCCGCTGACGCTTGCAGAAAACTACGTAAAATATGGTTCGCGGCCACAAGTGACGGCGAGAGAGATGCGACATCTGTCCACCTCTTATCGAGGCACATACCTGCGGTCAACAGACTTGGAGGACTGCAAGACATTGCCACGGGCGTTGAATGCAGCTAACCACTCTGCTCAGTGTCCCAAGAGCGCAGGCACGGTCGTTTGCAGGTATGCATATGATGGAGACCGCGTGTGACACAGCTGTGGCGAGACGCAGTCGGCCGAGCTTTGCTGTTCATCGCCACTTGCAGTCGAGAAGGCTACTTTCGGCGGTGGCTCCGTGGCCGTGATCGTCTAGTGGTTAGGACATTGCCATTGCGTTGTGGCCGCAATAACCCAGGTTCGAGTCCTGGTCACGGCACTTTTTAAAGTTCTGCCTTGCTGTCGCTGCAATGACGATAGTGACCCAGTGTTTGAAATCACGGTGCCCTCCTGATTGTTTGCTCATGTTCCACAGGCTGCAGGTGGCACTACCGATTCAATATCAACACGCGATGCCGCCGCACCAGAGCGCTGGCAGCTGCCTGTGTAGTTAATCTCTATTCGAAAAGTGCAGTGGTTTGAGGTTCGATGTATGAGCAACGCGTCGCAGAAGATCAGGAAGTTGTGTCGTGCACTGTTTTCTACAAATGCCACGAACTCTGGTGCAGGTAGCGTGGCCGAGCGGTCTAAGGCGCTGGTTTAAGGCACCAGTCTCTTCGGAGGCGTGGGTTCGAATCCCACCGCTGCCAATTTTTACTTCTCGTTTTTGTGCCATTGCCGTGTGTTCTCGAGGGGTAGAACGCAGCTCCTGTGGCCGTTGGGTCGCGTAGGTAGCGTGGCCGAGCGGTCTAAGGCGCTGGTTTCAGGCACCAGTCTCTTCGGAGGCGTGGGTTCGAATCCCACCGCTGCCAACGTTTTCTGTCTCGTAATCCAGAGCTCTGATTACCCGCGAAGGAAATAGCGCAGCAAAGCGTGATCGTCGCTTTCGTAAATTGTCGTAGCACAGTGCGTGGTGTAACAACAGGATTCACCGGCGCAGGTTGGTCTCATGATCGCTGGCGTTCGTCTCCACGAGATACGTCCCGAGCATGCCGTTCTACAAAGTGGAAACGTAAATTTTTGCAGTTGTCGCCAAATAGCGGGAAGGTGCTTGCTGCGTTTGCTGGAGGAGCGCTTGCGTCGTTATCCGGTGTGGTCTAGTGGCTAGGATACCTGGCTCTCACCCAGGAGGCCCGGGTTCGATTCCCGGTACCGGAAACGCACATTTTGTTGCTCCTCTTATGCGACTTGTCCCGACTTAGCTCGACTGACGCTCCGCTGACGCTTGCAGAAAACTACGTAAAATATGGTTCGCGGCCACAAGTGACGGCGAGAGAGATGCGACATCTGTCCACCTCTTATCGAGGCACATACCTGCGGTCAACAGACTTGGAGGACTGCAAGACATTGCCACGGGCGTTGAATGCAGCTAACCACTCTGCTCAGTGTCCCAAGAGCGCAGGCACGGTCGTTTGCAGGTATGCATATGATGGAGACCGCGTGTGACACAGCTGTGGCGAGACGCAGTCGGCCGAGCTTTGCTGTTCATCGCCACTTGCAGTCGAGAAGGCTACTTTCGGCGGTGGCTCCGTGGCCGTGATCGTCTAGTGGTTAGGACATTGCCATTGCGTTGTGGCCGCAATAACCCAGGTTCGAGTCCTGGTCACGGCACTTTTTAAAGTTCTGCCTTGCTGTCGCTGCAATGACGATAGTGACCCAGTGTTTGAAATCACGGTGCCCTCCTGATTGTTTGCTCATGTTCCACAGGCTGCAGGTGGCACTACCGATTCAATATCAACACGCGATGCCGCCGCACCAGAGCGCTGGCAGCTGCCTGTGTAGTTAATCTCTATTCGAAAAGTGCAGTGGTTTGAGGTTCGATGTATGAGCAACGCGTCGCAGAAGATCAGGAAGTTGTGTCGTGCACTGTTTTCTACAAATGCGACGAACTCTGGTGCAGGTAGCGTGGCCGAGCGGTCTAAGGCGCTGGTTTAAGGCACCAGTCTCTTCGGAGGCGTGGGTTCGAATCCCACCGCTGCCAATTTTTACTTCTCGTTTTTGTGCCATTGCCGTGTGTTCTCGAGGGGTAGAACGCAGCTCCTGTGGCCGTTGGGTCGCGTAGGTAGCGTGGCCGAGCGGTCTAAGGCGCTGGTTTCAGGCACCAGTCTCTTCGGAGGCGTGGGTTCGAATCCCACCGCTGCCAACGTTTTCTGTCTCGTAATCCAGAGCTCTGATTACCCGCGAAGGAAATAGCGCAGCAAAGCGTGATCGTCGCTTTCGTAAATTGTCGTAGCACAGTGCGTGGTGTAACAACAGGATTCACCGGCGCAGGTTGGTCTCATGATCGCTGGCGTTCGTCTCCACGAGATACGTCCCGAGCATGCCGTTCTACAAAGTGGAAACGTAAATTTTTGCAGTTGTCGCCAAATAGCGGGAAGGTGCTTGCTGCGTTTGCTGGAGGAGCGCTTGCGTCGTTATCCGGTGTGGTCTAGTGGCTAGGATACCTGGCTCTCACCCAGGAGGCCCGGGTTCGATTCCCGGTACCGGAAACGCACATTTTGTTGCTCCTCTTATGCGACTTGTCCCGACTTAGCTCGACTGACGCTCCGCTGACGCTTGCAGAAAACTACGTAAAATATGGTTCGCGGCCACAAGTGACGGCGAGAGAGATGCGACATCTGTCCACCTCTTATCGAGGCACATACCTGCGGTCAACAGACTTGGAGGACTGCAAGACATTGCCACGGGCGTTGAATGCAGCTAACCACTCTGCTCAGTGTCCCAAGAGCGCAGGCACGGTCGTTTGCAGGTATGCATATGATGGAGACCGCGTGTGACACAGCTGTGGCGAGACGCAGTCGGCCGAGCTTTGCTGTTCATCGCCACTTGCAGTCGAGAAGGCTACTTTCGGCGGTGGCTCCGTGGCCGTGATCGTCTAGTGGTTAGGACATTGCCATTGCGTTGTGGCCGCAATAACCCAGGTTCGAGTCCTGGTCACGGCACTTTTTAAAGTTCTGCCTTGCTGTCGCTGCAATGACGATAGTGACCCAGTGTTTGAAATCACGGTGCCCTCCTGATTGTTTGCTCATGTTCCACAGGCTGCAGGTGGCACTACCGATTCAATATCAACACGCGATGCCGCCGCACCAGAGCGCTGGCAGCTGCCTGTGTAGTTAATCTCTATTCGAAAAGTGCAGTGGTTTGAGGTTCGATGTATGAGCAACGCGTCGCAGAAGATCAGGAAGTTGTGTCGTGCACTGTTTTCTACAAATGCCACGAACTCTGGTGCAGGTAGCGTGGCCGAGCGGTCTAAGGCGCTGGTTTAAGGCACCAGTCTCTTCGGAGGCGTGGGTTCGAATCCCACCGCTGCCAATTTTTACTTCTCGTTTTTGTGCCATTGCCGTGTGTTCTCGAGGGGTAGAACGCAGCTCCTGTGGCCGTTGGGTCGCGTAGGTAGCGTGGCCGAGCGGTCTAAGGCGCTGGTTTCAGGCACCAGTCTCTTCGGAGGCGTGGGTTCGAATCCCACCGCTGCCAACGTTTTCTGTCTCGTAATCCAGAGCTCTGATTACCCGCGAAGGAAATAGCGCAGCAAAGCGTGATCGTCGCTTTCGTAAATTGTCGTAGCACAGTGCGTGGTGTAACAACAGGATTCACCGGCGCAGGTTGGTCTCATGATCGCTGGCGTTCGTCTCCACGAGATACGTCCCGAGCATGCCGTTCTACAAAGTGGAAACGTAAATTTTTGCAGTTGTCGCCAAATAGCGGGAAGGTGCTTGCTGCGTTTGCTGGAGGAGCGCTTGCGTCGTTATCCGGTGTGGTCTAGTGGCTAGGATACCTGGCTCTCACCCAGGAGGCCCGGGTTCGATTCCCGGTACCGGAAACGCACATTTTGTTGCTCCTCTTATGCGACTTGTCCCGACTTAGCTCGACTGACGCTCCGCTGACGCTTGCAGAAAACTACGTAAAATATGGTTCGCGGCCACAAGTGACGGCGAGAGAGATGCGACATCTGTCCACCTCTTATCGAGGCACATACCTGCGGTCAACAGACTTGGAGGACTGCAAGACATTGCCACGGGCGTTGAATGCAGCTAACCACTCTGCTCAGTGTCCCAAGAGCGCAGGCACGGTCGTTTGCAGGTATGCATATGATGGAGACCGCGTGTGACACAGCTGTGGCGAGACGCAGTCGGCCGAGCTTTGCTGTTCATCGCCACTTGCAGTCGAGAAGGCTACTTTCGGCGGTGGCTCCGTGGCCGTGATCGTCTAGTGGTTAGGACATTGCCATTGCGTTGTGGCCGCAATAACCCAGGTTCGAGTCCTGGTCACGGCACTTTTTAAAGTTCTGCCTTGCTGTCGCTGCAATGACGATAGTGACCCAGTGTTTGAAATCACGGTGCCCTCCTGATTGTTTGCTCATGTTCCACAGGCTGCAGGTGGCACTACCGATTCAATATCAACACGCGATGCCGCCGCACCAGAGCGCTGGCAGCTGCCTGTGTAGTTAATCTCTATTCGAAAAGTGCAGTGGTTTGAGGTTCGATGTATGAGCAACGCGTCGCAGAAGATCAGGAAGTTGTGTCGTGCACTGTTTTCTACAAATGCCACGAACTCTGGTGCAGGTAGCGTGGCCGAGCGGTCTAAGGCGCTGGTTTAAGGCACCAGTCTCTTCGGAGGCGTGGGTTCGAATCCCACCGCTGCCAATTTTTACTTCTCGTTTTTGTGCCATTGCCGTGTGTTCTCGAGGGGTAGAACGCAGCTCCTGTGGCCGTTGGGTCGCGTAGGTAGCGTGGCCGAGCGGTCTAAGGCGCTGGTTTCAGGCACCAGTCTCTTCGGAGGCGTGGGTTCGAATCCCACCGCTGCCAACGTTTTCTGTCTCGTAATCCAGAGCTCTGATTACCCGCGAAGGAAATAGCGCAGCAAAGCGTGATCGTCGCTTTCGTAAATTGTCGTAGCACAGTGCGTGGTGTAACAACAGGATTCACCGGCGCAGGTTGGTCTCATGATCGCTGGCGTTCGTCTCCACGAGATACGTCCCGAGCATGCCGTTCTACAAAGTGGAAACGTAAATTTTTGCAGTTGTCGCCAAATAGCGGGAAGGTGCTTGCTGCGTTTGCTGGAGGAGCGCTTGCGTCGTTATCCGGTGTGGTCTAGTGGCTAGGATACCTGGCTCTCACCCAGGAGGCCCGGGTTCGATTCCCGGTACCGGAAACGCACATTTTGTTGCTCCTCTTATGCGACTTGTCCCGACTTAGCTCGACTGACGCTCCGCTGACGCTTGCAGAAAACTACGTAAAATATGGTTCGCGGCCACAAGTGACGGCGAGAGAGATGCGACATCTGTCCACCTCTTATCGAGGCACATACCTGCGGTCAACAGACTTGGAGGACTGCAAGACATTGCCACGGGCGTTGAATGCAGCTAACCACTCTGCTCAGTGTCCCAAGAGCGCAGGCACGGTCGTTTGCAGGTATGCATATGATGGAGACCGCGTGTGACACAGCTGTGGCGAGACGCAGTCGGCCGAGCTTTGCTGTTCATCGCCACTTGCAGTCGAGAAGGCTACTTTCGGCGGTGGCTCCGTGGCCGTGATCGTCTAGTGGTTAGGACATTGCCATTGCGTTGTGGCCGCAATAACCCAGGTTCGAGTCCTGGTCACGGCACTTTTTAAAGTTCTGCCTTGCTGTCGCTGCAATGACGATAGTGACCCAGTGTTTGAAATCACGGTGCCCTCCTGATTGTTTGCTCATGTTCCACAGGCTGCAGGTGGCACTACCGATTCAATATCAACACGCGATGCCGCCGCACCAGAGCGCTGGCAGCTGCCTGTGTAGTTAATCTCTATTCGAAAAGTGCAGTGGTTTGAGGTTCGATGTATGAGCAACGCGTCGCAGAAGATCAGGAAGTTGTGTCGTGCACTGTTTTCTACAAATGCCACGAACTCTGGTGCAGGTAGCGTGGCCGAGCGGTCTAAGGCGCTGGTTTAAGGCACCAGTCTCTTCGGAGGCGTGGGTTCGAATCCCACCGCTGCCAATTTTTACTTCTCGTTTTTGTGCCATTGCCGTGTGTTCTCGAGGGGTAGAACGCAGCTCCTGTGGCCGTTGGGTCGCGTAGGTAGCGTGGCCGAGCGGTCTAAGGCGCTGGTTTCAGGCACCAGTCTCTTCGGAGGCGTGGGTTCGAATCCCACCGCTGCCAACGTTTTCTGTCTCGTAATCCAGAGCTCTGATTACCCGCGAAGGAAATAGCGCAGCAAAGCGTGATCGTCGCTTTCGTAAATTGTCGTAGCACAGTGCGTGGTGTAACAACAGGATTCACCGGCGCAGGTTGGTCTCATGATCGCTGGCGTTCGTCTCCACGAGATACGTCCCGAGCATGCCGTTCTACAAAGTGGAAACGTAAATTTTTGCAGTTGTCGCCAAATAGCGGGAAGGTGCTTGCTAAGTTTGCTGGAGGAGCGCTTGCGTCGTTATCCGGTGTGGTCTAGTGGCTAGGATACCTGGCTCTCACCCAGGAGGCCCGGGTTCGATTCCCGGTACCGGAAACGCACATTTTGTTGCTCCTCTTATGCGACTTGTCCCGACTTAGCTCGACTGACGCTCCGCTGACGCTTGCAGAAAACTACGTAAAATATGGTTCGCGGCCACAAGTGACGGCGAGAGAGATGCGACATCTGTCCACCTCTTATCGAGGCACATACCTGCGGTCAACAGACTTGGAGGACTGCAAGACATTGCCACGGGCGTTGAATGCAGCTAACCACTCTGCTCAGTGTCCCAAGAGCGCAGGCACGGTCGTTTGCAGGTATGCATATGATGGAGACCGCGTGTGACACAGCTGTGGCGAGACGCAGTCGGCCGAGCTTTGCTGTTCATCGCCACTTGCAGTCGAGAAGGCTACTTTCGGCGGTGGCTCCGTGGCCGTGATCGTCTAGTGGTTAGGACATTGCCATTGCGTTGTGGCCGCAATAACCCAGGTTCGAGTCCTGGTCACGGCACTTTTTAAAGTTCTGCCTTGCTGTCGCTGCAATGACGATAGTGACCCAGTGTTTGAAATCACGGTGCCCTCCTGATTGTTTGCTCATGTTCCACAGGCTGCAGGTGGCACTACCGATTCAATATCAACACGCGATGCCGCCGCACCAGAGCGCTGGCAGCTGCCTGTGTAGTTAATCTCTATTCGAAAAGTGCAGTGGTTTGAGGTTCGATGTATGAGCAACGCGTCGCAGAAGATCAGGAAGTTGTGTCGTGCACTGTTTTCTACAAATGCCACGAACTCTGGTGCAGGTAGCGTGGCCGAGCGGTCTAAGGCGCTGGTTTAAGGCACCAGTCTCTTCGGAGGCGTGGGTTCGAATCCCACCGCTGCCAATTTTTACTTCTCGTTTTTGTGCCATTGCCGTGTGTTCTCGAGGGGTAGAACGCAGCTCCTGTGGCCGTTGGGTCGCGTAGGTAGCGTGGCCGAGCGGTCTAAGGCGCTGGTTTCAGGCACCAGTCTCTTCGGAGGCGTGGGTTCGAATCCCACCGCTGCCAACGTTTTCTGTCTCGTAATCCAGAGCTCTGATTACCCGCGAAGGAAATAGCGCAGCAAAGCGTGATCGTCGCTTTCGTAAATTGTCGTAGCACAGTGCGTGGTGTAACAACAGGATTCACCGGCGCAGGTTGGTCTCATGATCGCTGGCGTTCGTCTCCACGAGATACGTCCCGAGCATGCCGTTCTACAAAGTGGAAACGTAAATTTTTG
This sequence comes from Schistocerca gregaria, assembly GCF_023897955.1. Taxonomy (NCBI): domain Eukaryota; kingdom Metazoa; phylum Arthropoda; class Insecta; order Orthoptera; family Acrididae; genus Schistocerca; species Schistocerca gregaria. The sequence goes on from NC_064921.1 coordinate 225,554,035, forward strand.
CAGTTGTCGCCAAATAGCGGGAAGGTGCTTGCTGAGTTTGCTGGAGGAGCGCTTGCGTCGTTATCCGGTGTGGTCTAGTGGCTAGGATACCTGGCTCTCACCCAGGAGGCCCGGGTTCGATTCCCGGTACCGGAAACGCACATTTTGTTGCTCCTCTTATGCGACTTGTCCCGACTTAGCTCGACTGACGCTCCGCTGACGCTTGCAGAAAACTACGTAAAATATGGTTCGCGGCCACAAGTGACGGCGAGAGAGATGCGACATCTGTCCACCTCTTATCGAGGCACATACCTGCGGTCAACAGACTTGGAGGACTGCAAGACATTGCCACGGGCGTTGAATGCAGCTAACCACTCTGCTCAGTGTCCCAAGAGCGCAGGCACGGTCGTTTGCAGGTATGCATATGATGGAGACCGCGTGTGACACAGCTGTGGCGAGACGCAGTCGGCCGAGCTTTGCTGTTCATCGCCACTTGCAGTCGAGAAGGCTACTTTCGGCGGTGGCTCCGTGGCCGTGATCGTCTAGTGGTTAGGACATTGCCATTGCGTTGTGGCCGCAATAACCCAGGTTCGAGTCCTGGTCACGGCACTTTTTAAAGTTCTGCCTTGCTGTCGCTGCAATGACGATAGTGACCCAGTGTTTGAAATCACGGTGCCCTCCTGATTGTTTGCTCATGTTCCACAGGCTGCAGGTGGCACTACCGATTCAATATCAACACGCGATGCCGCCGCACCAGAGCGCTGGCAGCTGCCTGTGTAGTTAATCTCTATTCGAAAAGTGCAGTGGTTTGAGGTTCGATGTATGAGCAACGCGTCGCAGAAGATCAGGAAGTTGTGTCGTGCACTGTTTTCTACAAATGCCACGAACTCTGGTGCAGGTAGCGTGGCCGAGCGGTCTAAGGCGCTGGTTTAAGGCACCAGTCTCTTCGGAGGCGTGGGTTCGAATCCCACCGCTGCCAATTTTTACTTCTCGTTTTTGTGCCATTGCCGTGTGTTCTCGAGGGGTAGAACGCAGCTCCTGTGGCCGTTGGGTCGCGTAGGTAGCGTGGCCGAGCGGTCTAAGGCGCTGGTTTCAGGCACCAGTCTCTTCGGAGGCGTGGGTTCGAATCCCACCGCTGCCAACGTTTTCTGTCTCGTAATCCAGAGCTCTGATTACCCGCGAAGGAAATAGCGCAGCAAAGCGTGATCGTCGCTTTCGTAAATTGTCGTAGCACAGTGCGTGGTGTAACAACAGGATTCACCGGCGCAGGTTGGTCTCATGATCGCTGGCGTTCGTCTCCACGAGATACGTCCCGAGCATGCCGTTCTACAAAGTGGAAACGTAAATTTTTGCAGTTGTCGCCAAATAGCGGGAAGGTGCTTGCTGAGTTTGCTGGAGGAGCGCTTGCGTCGTTATCCGGTGTGGTCTAGTGGCTAGGATACCTGGCTCTCACCCAGGAGGCCCGGGTTCGATTCCCGGTACCGGAAACGCACATTTTGTTGCTCCTCTTATGCGACTTGTCCCGACTTAGCTCGACTGACGCTCCGCTGACGCTTGCAGAAAACTACGTAAAATATGGTTCGCGGCCACAAGTGACGGCGAGAGAGATGCGACATCTGTCCACCTCTTATCGAGGCACATACCTGCGGTCAACAGACTTGGAGGACTGCAAGACATTGCCACGGGCGTTGAATGCAGCTAACCACTCTGCTCAGTGTCCCAAGAGCGCAGGCACGGTCGTTTGCAGGTATGCATATGATGGAGACCGCGTGTGACACAGCTGTGGCGAGACGCAGTCGGCCGAGCTTTGCTGTTCATCGCCACTTGCAGTCGAGAAGGCTACTTTCGGCGGTGGCTCCGTGGCCGTGATCGTCTAGTGGTTAGGACATTGCCATTGCGTTGTGGCCGCAATAACCCAGGTTCGAGTCCTGGTCACGGCACTTTTTAAAGTTCTGCCTTGCTGTCGCTGCAATGACGATAGTGACCCAGTGTTTGAAATCACGGTGCCCTCCTGATTGTTTGCTCATGTTCCACAGGCTGCAGGTGGCACTACCGATTCAATATCAACACGCGATGCCGCCGCACCAGAGCGCTGGCAGCTGCCTGTGTAGTTAATCTCTATTCGAAAAGTGCAGTGGTTTGAGGTTCGATGTATGAGCAACGCGTCGCAGAAGATCAGGAAGTTGTGTCGTGCACTGTTTTCTACAAATGCCACGAACTCTGGTGCAGGTAGCGTGGCCGAGCGGTCTAAGGCGCTGGTTTAAGGCACCAGTCTCTTCGGAGGCGTGGGTTCGAATCCCACCGCTGCCAATTTTTACTTCTCGTTTTTGTGCCATTGCCGTGTGTTCTCGAGGGGTAGAACGCAGCTCCTGTGGCCGTTGGGTCGCGTAGGTAGCGTGGCCGAGCGGTCTAAGGCGCTGGTTTCAGGCACCAGTCTCTTCGGAGGCGTGGGTTCGAATCCCACCGCTGCCAACGTTTTCTGTCTCGTAATCCAGAGCTCTGATTACCCGCGAAGGAAATAGCGCAGCAAAGCGTGATCGTCGCTTTCGTAAATTGTCGTAGCACAGTGCGTGGTGTAACAACAGGATTCACCGGCGCAGGTTGGTCTCATGATCGCTGGCGTTCGTCTCCACGAGATACGTCCCGAGCATGCCGTTCTACAAAGTGGAAACGTAAATTTTTGCAGTTGTCGCCAAATAGCGGGAAGGTGCTTGCTGCGTTTGCTGGAGGAGCGCTTGCGTCGTTATCCGGTGTGGTCTAGTGGCTAGGATACCTGGCTCTCACCCAGGAGGCCCGGGTTCGATTCCCGGTACCGGAAACGCACATTTTGTTGCTCCTCTTATGCGACTTGTCCCGACTTAGCTCGACTGACGCTCCGCTGACGCTTGCAGAAAACTACGTAAAATATGGTTCGCGGCCACAAGTGACGGCGAGAGAGATGCGACATCTGTCCACCTCTTATCGAGGCACATACCTGCGGTCAACAGACTTGGAGGACTGCAAGACATTGCCACGGGCGTTGAATGCAGCTAACCACTCTGCTCAGTGTCCCAAGAGCGCAGGCACGGTCGTTTGCAGGTATGCATATGATGGAGACCGCGTGTGACACAGCTGTGGCGAGACGCAGTCGGCCGAGCTTTGCTGTTCATCGCCACTTGCAGTCGAGAAGGCTACTTTCGGCGGTGGCTCCGTGGCCGTGATCGTCTAGTGGTTAGGACATTGCCATTGCGTTGTGGCCGCAATAACCCAGGTTCGAGTCCTGGTCACGGCACTTTTTAAAGTTCTGCCTTGCTGTCGCTGCAATGACGATAGTGACCCAGTGTTTGAAATCACGGTGCCCTCCTGATTGTTTGCTCATGTTCCACAGGCTGCAGGTGGCACTACCGATTCAATATCAACACGCGATGCCGCCGCACCAGAGCGCTGGCAGCTGCCTGTGTAGTTAATCTCTATTCGAAAAGTGCAGTGGTTTGAGGTTCGATGTATGAGCAACGCGTCGCAGAAGATCAGGAAGTTGTGTCGTGCACTGTTTTCTACAAATGCCACGAACTCTGGTGCAGGTAGCGTGGCCGAGCGGTCTAAGGCGCTGGTTTAAGGCACCAGTCTCTTCGGAGGCGTGGGTTCGAATCCCACCGCTGCCAATTTTTACTTCTCGTTTTTGTGCCATTGCCGTGTGTTCTCGAGGGGTAGAACGCAGCTCCTGTGGCCGTTGGGTCGCGTAGGTAGCGTGGCCGAGCGGTCTAAGGCGCTGGTTTCAGGCACCAGTCTCTTCGGAGGCGTGGGTTCGAATCCCACCGCTGCCAACGTTTTCTGTCTCGTAATCCAGAGCTCTGATTACCCGCGAAGGAAATAGCGCAGCAAAGCGTGATCGTCGCTTTCGTAAATTGTCGTAGCACAGTGCGTGGTGTAACAACAGGATTCACCGGCGCAGGTTGGTCTCATGATCGCTGGCGTTCGTCTCCACGAGATACGTCCCGAGCATGCCGTTCTACAAAGTGGAAACGTAAATTTTTGCAGTTGTCGCCAAATAGCGGGAAGGTGCTTGCTGAGTTTGCTGGAGGAGCGCTTGCGTCGTTATCCGGTGTGGTCTAGTGGCTAGGATACCTGGCTCTCACCCAGGAGGCCCGGGTTCGATTCCCGGTACCGGAAACGCACATTTTGTTGCTCCTCTTATGCGACTTGTCCCGACTTAGCTCGACTGACGCTCCGCTGACGCTTGCAGAAAACTACGTAAAATATGGTTCGCGGCCACAAGTGACGGCGAGAGAGATGCGACATCTGTCCACCTCTTATCGAGGCACATACCTGCGGTCAACAGACTTGGAGGACTGCAAGACATTGCCACGGGCGTTGAATGCAGCTAACCACTCTGCTCAGTGTCCCAAGAGCGCAGGCACGGTCGTTTGCAGGTATGCATATGATGGAGACCGCGTGTGACACAGCTGTGGCGAGACGCAGTCGGCCGAGCTTTGCTGTTCATCGCCACTTGCAGTCGAGAAGGCTACTTTCGGCGGTGGCTCCGTGGCCGTGATCGTCTAGTGGTTAGGACATTGCCATTGCGTTGTGGCCGCAATAACCCAGGTTCGAGTCCTGGTCACGGCACTTTTTAAAGTTCTGCCTTGCTGTCGCTGCAATGACGATAGTGACCCAGTGTTTGAAATCACGGTGCCCTCCTGATTGTTTGCTCATGTTCCACAGGCTGCAGGTGGCACTACCGATTCAATATCAACACGCGATGCCGCCGCACCAGAGCGCTGGCAGCTGCCTGTGTAGTTAATCTCTATTCGAAAAGTGCAGTGGTTTGAGGTTCGATGTATGAGCAACGCGTCGCAGAAGATCAGGAAGTTGTGTCGTGCACTGTTTTCTACAAATGCCACGAACTCTGGTGCAGGTAGCGTGGCCGAGCGGTCTAAGGCGCTGGTTTAAGGCACCAGTCTCTTCGGAGGCGTGGGTTCGAATCCCACCGCTGCCAATTTTTACTTCTCGTTTTTGTGCCATTGCCGTGTGTTCTCGAGGGGTAGAACGCAGCTCCTGTGGCCGTTGGGTCGCGTAGGTAGCGTGGCCGAGCGGTCTAAGGCGCTGGTTTCAGGCACCAGTCTCTTCGGAGGCGTGGGTTCGAATCCCACCGCTGCCAACGTTTTCTGTCTCGTAATCCAGAGCTCTGATTACCCGCGAAGGAAATAGCGCAGCAAAGCGTGATCGTCGCTTTCGTAAATTGTCGTAGCACAGTGCGTGGTGTAACAACAGGATTCACCGGCGCAGGTTGGTCTCATGATCGCTGGCGTTCGTCTCCACGAGATACGTCCCGAGCATGCCGTTCTACAAAGTGGAAACGTAAATTTTTGCAGTTGTCGCCAAATAGCGGGAAGGTGCTTGCTGAGTTTGCTGGAGGAGCGCTTGCGTCGTTATCCGGTGTGGTCTAGTGGCTAGGATACCTGGCTCTCACCCAGGAGGCCCGGGTTCGATTCCCGGTACCGGAAACGCACATTTTGTTGCTCCTCTTATGCGACTTGTCCCGACTTAGCTCGACTGACGCTCCGCTGACGCTTGCAGAAAACTACGTAAAATATGGTTCGCGGCCACAAGTGACGGCGAGAGAGATGCGACATCTGTCCACCTCTTATCGAGGCACATACCTGCGGTCAACAGACTTGGAGGACTGCAAGACATTGCCACGGGCGTTGAATGCAGCTAACCACTCTGCTCAGTGTCCCAAGAGCGCAGGCACGGTCGTTTGCAGGTATGCATATGATGGAGACCGCGTGTGACACAGCTGTGGCGAGACGCAGTCGGCCGAGCTTTGCTGTTCATCGCCACTTGCAGTCGAGAAGGCTACTTTCGGCGGTGGCTCCGTGGCCGTGATCGTCTAGTGGTTAGGACATTGCCATTGCGTTGTGGCCGCAATAACCCAGGTTCGAGTCCTGGTCACGGCACTTTTTAAAGTTCTGCCTTGCTGTCGCTGCAATGACGATAGTGACCCAGTGTTTGAAATCACGGTGCCCTCCTGATTGTTTGCTCATGTTCCACAGGCTGCAGGTGGCACTACCGATTCAATATCAACACGCGATGCCGCCGCACCAGAGCGCTGGCAGCTGCCTGTGTAGTTAATCTCTATTCGAAAAGTGCAGTGGTTTGAGGTTCGATGTATGAGCAACGCGTCGCAGAAGATCAGGAAGTTGTGTCGTGCACTGTTTTCTACAAATGCCACGAACTCTGGTGCAGGTAGCGTGGCCGAGCGGTCTAAGGCGCTGGTTTAAGGCACCAGTCTCTTCGGAGGCGTGGGTTCGAATCCCACCGCTGCCAATTTTTACTTCTCGTTTTTGTGCCATTGCCGTGTGTTCTCGAGGGGTAGAACGCAGCTCCTGTGGCCGTTGGGTCGCGTAGGTAGCGTGGCCGAGCGGTCTAAGGCGCTGGTTTCAGGCACCAGTCTCTTCGGAGGCGTGGGTTCGAATCCCACCGCTGCCAACGTTTTCTGTCTCGTAATCCAGAGCTCTGATTACCCGCGAAGGAAATAGCGCAGCAAAGCGTGATCGTCGCTTTCGTAAATTGTCGTAGCACAGTGCGTGGTGTAACAACAGGATTCACCGGCGCAGGTTGGTCTCATGATCGCTGGCGTTCGTCTCCACGAGATACGTCCCGAGCATGCCGTTCTACAAAGTGGAAACGTAAATTTTTGCAGTTGTCGCCAAATAGCGGGAAGGTGCTTGCTGCGTTTGCTGGAGGAGCGCTTGCGTCGTTATCCGGTGTGGTCTAGTGGCTAGGATACCTGGCTCTCACCCAGGAGGCCCGGGTTCGATTCCCGGTACCGGAAACGCACATTTTGTTGCTCCTCTTATGCGACTTGTCCCGACTTAGCTCGACTGACGCTCCGCTGACGCTTGCAGAAAACTACGTAAAATATGGTTCGCGGCCACAAGTGACGGCGAGAGAGATGCGACATCTGTCCACCTCTTATCGAGGCACATACCTGCGGTCAACAGACTTGGAGGACTGCAAGACATTGCCACGGGCGTTGAATGCAGCTAACCACTCTGCTCAGTGTCCCAAGAGCGCAGGCACGGTCGTTTGCAGGTATGCATATGATGGAGACCGCGTGTGACACAGCTGTGGCGAGACGCAGTCGGCCGAGCTTTGCTGTTCATCGCCACTTGCAGTCGAGAAGGCTACTTTCGGCGGTGGCTCCGTGGCCGTGATCGTCTAGTGGTTAGGACATTGCCATTGCGTTGTGGCCGCAATAACCCAGGTTCGAGTCCTGGTCACGGCACTTTTTAAAGTTCTGCCTTGCTGTCGCTGCAATGACGATAGTGACCCAGTGTTTGAAATCACGGTGCCCTCCTGATTGTTTGCTCATGTTCCACAGGCTGCAGGTGGCACTACCGATTCAATATCAACACGCGATGCCGCCGCACCAGAGCGCTGGCAGCTGCCTGTGTAGTTAATCTCTATTCGAAAAGTGCAGTGGTTTGAGGTTCGATGTATGAGCAACGCGTCGCAGAAGATCAGGAAGTTGTGTCGTGCACTGTTTTCTACAAATGCCACGAACTCTGGTGCAGGTAGCGTGGCCGAGCGGTCTAAGGCGCTGGTTTAAGGCACCAGTCTCTTCGGAGGCGTGGGTTCGAATCCCACCGCTGCCAATTTTTACTTCTCGTTTTTGTGCCATTGCCGTGTGTTCTCGAGGGGTAGAACGCAGCTCCTGTGGCCGTTGGGTCGCGTAGGTAGCGTGGCCGAGCGGTCTAAGGCGCTGGTTTCAGGCACCAGTCTCTTCGGAGGCGTGGGTTCGAATCCCACCGCTGCCAACGTTTTCTGTCTCGTAATCCAGAGCTCTGATTACCCGCGAAGGAAATAGCGCAGCAAAGCGTGATCGTCGCTTTCGTAAATTGTCGTAGCACAGTGCGTGGTGTAACAACAGGATTCACCGGCGCAGGTTGGTCTCATGATCGCTGGCGTTCGTCTCCACGAGATACGTCCCGAGCATGCCGTTCTACAAAGTGGAAACGTAAATTTTTGCAGTTGTCGCCAAATAGCGGGAAGGTGCTTGCTGAGTTTGCTGGAGGAGCGCTTGCGTCGTTATCCGGTGTGGTCTAGTGGCTAGGATACCTGGCTCTCACCCAGGAGGCCCGGGTTCGATTCCCGGTACCGGAAACGCACATTTTGTTGCTCCTCTTATGCGACTTGTCCCGACTTAGCTCGACTGACGCTCCGCTGACGCTTGCAGAAAACTACGTAAAATATGGTTCGCGGCCACAAGTGACGGCGAGAGAGATGCGACATCTGTCCACCTCTTATCGAGGCACATACCTGCGGTCAACAGACTTGGAGGACTGCAAGACATTGCCACGGGCGTTGAATGCAGCTAACCACTCTGCTCAGTGTCCCAAGAGCGCAGGCACGGTCGTTTGCAGGTATGCATATGATGGAGACCGCGTGTGACACAGCTGTGGCGAGACGCAGTCGGCCGAGCTTTGCTGTTCATCGCCACTTGCAGTCGAGAAGGCTACTTTCGGCGGTGGCTCCGTGGCCGTGATCGTCTAGTGGTTAGGACATTGCCATTGCGTTGTGGCCGCAATAACCCAGGTTCGAGTCCTGGTCACGGCACTTTTTAAAGTTCTGCCTTGCTGTCGCTGCAATGACGATAGTGACCCAGTGTTTGAAATCACGGTGCCCTCCTGATTGTTTGCTCATGTTCCACAGGCTGCAGGTGGCACTACCGATTCAATATCAACACGCGATGCCGCCGCACCAGAGCGCTGGCAGCTGCCTGTGTAGTTAATCTCTATTCGAAAAGTGCAGTGGTTTGAGGTTCGATGTATGAGCAACGCGTCGCAGAAGATCAGGAAGTTGTGTCGTGCACTGTTTTCTACAAATGCCACGAACTCTGGTGCAGGTAGCGTGGCCGAGCGGTCTAAGGCGCTGGTTTAAGGCACCAGTCTCTTCGGAGGCGTGGGTTCGAATCCCACCGCTGCCAATTTTTACTTCTCGTTTTTGTGCCATTGCCGTGTGTTCTCGAGGGGTAGAACGCAGCTCCTGTGGCCGTTGGGTCGCGTAGGTAGCGTGGCCGAGCGGTCTAAGGCGCTGGTTTCAGGCACCAGTCTCTTCGGAGCCGTGGGCCCGAACACATCGCGCGCTCGCTGCGGCGTGTCGGGCGGTGTTTACTTGCGGATCGCGGTCGGCGGCGTGTGCCTCGCGGTGCTGTTTCTGCAGTAGTTTGTTATTCCTGTGAGTACCATGGATCTCAATCATTCAGAGAATCGTCAGAACAATATTCAGTGCGCGTTTGATAGATCCGTGCGTAGGCCTACGGCTTTCGAGATTCATGAATGGATTAAAAGTGATCTTCAATTGCCGAAAAGTGTTGTTCTTGGCGTTCAACTTGACGCGTTCGTTAACTCGGTATTTTTAAAACTGTCGTCTTCCGATATGTGTGATACTCTAGTCAATGTGAATGGTGGTATACGTAAAATCAGGCACCTTGACGGTACAATTAGTGATGTTGTGCTATCGAACGCGGGTTATGGTATACGCACTGTTCGCGTGTTTAACCTGCCATTCGAAGTACGTAATGACACTATTTCTCGTAGTTTACTTCCGTATGGTACAGTGCTTTCGGTCGTAAAAGAGAAATGGTCGTCAGCTTATCATTACGACGTTGAGAACGGTGTTCGCAGTGTCCGTATGATTGTCCGACAGCATATACCGTCTTTTGTTGTTGTTGCTGGCCATCGGGCTTTTATTACTTATAGCGGCCAACCGGCGACCTGTTCGTTTTGCAATGGCACCGGACATTTTCGACAGGACTGTCCGAAACGTAGTCGCCCTGTGCAATTACCACGGACAGACGGTCAGGACGAGGTGACGTGGGCGTCGGTCGCGCTTGGCGCCTCCCCCGCACGTGCGAGTCGTGTGTCAGCACCTGAGCTTGCGACCGACTTCGTTGCTATGGACGTTACACCTTCCGTTCCTGTTGCTGATAGCTCCCCGACGTTGCCTGTGATTTCTTTGCCTGTGGATGTAGCAGCCACTGTGCCTGACACGCAGGCTGTTGATAGAATTGAACTATCGATTGTGTCTGACCCTGTACCGGCAGCTGTAACGCTGTCCGTATCGGAACCCGTTTCAGAGGCTGCTCCCTCTGTTATGAATGAGAATGTGTCCGCTTCTGCCACCGTTGCTGTCGATCGTGAGGAGCGTCTTGACGCCCCCGCGGAACCCAAACCGCGTCGCGAAAGGCCTACTGAGAGGGCTGAAAACGTTAGCCGCTTTCGCAGCGCGAGTATTTCAGGTGTTTCTTTTCGTAAGGCGCGGACGCCGTCCCCGGTGGTGACTTGTGTTCCACCGTACAAGTCCACTTCTAAGCAAAAGAAATTGCAACGGGCCTCGCAGCGCGCGGTTGTTGACTCGCGGCAGGCGCCGGCTTCCGATCGCCGTCGGCAGCGTCCTGTTGCTTGCAGTCAGCCCGAGGCGTCCGTGAGTTCCGCGGAATCCAAGCGGGACGAGAAAGTTCGACAGCTAAAGGTTCTCCTTACTAAAAAGGAGCCCGTTGTGGCAAGCGGTATGGCGATGGACGTTGTTCAGGGCGTGTCGCCTGCACACTTGGCATCCAAACGTAAATCGGACGACTCACATTGCCGTCGCATCCGGCCGCACTCACAGGATTCTGGACCTGTTTCTGCCGTCGGCGCTGGACCTGCCACGGCGGCTCCTTCCGGTGCCGCTGTTAGTATGGACACGGAGGTGGTTCAGCCCCCCGTGTTTTCTGGTGATAAGTGCGACTGGGCGGCGGACGTGGAGGTGAACGACGGCACTGGAGCCGGTACGTAGCGTGACTTTGCTCTTTGCTTGGCAGCGTGATTGCATCCGCCGTTGCCTAAGTTTAACGTTGTTTTTTGTGGCGTATTCTTGTCTATTTGTGTGACACCGGTCTGTTGCGCGTTTTAACCTGTATTTTCGCACGCGAGTGTAATTTTGGCAGTGCCACTGCACCCGTCGTTGTCTGTTTTTATTTGTTGTGTATTTTAAATGTGTTTGGTATTTTTCAATGTGTTGGGTGCCAGCCGCTCGTCGGCGGCACATTTTAGTCGTTCTTGCCGCTCACTTGGATCGTTACGGATACACGGTTGCTTTTCCAGATGTGCGCATTTATTTTTCACATACTTGTGTAGTTTTGTTGTCAATGGGGCCTGACACGTGGTTTTTGTGTGTTTACCCCGTTAATCTCAATACCATGTGCTGTCTTACCGGTGCGTGTGCCGCTTTTGTGGTGCGTATACTTTTTTTTTTTCGCGCGTCTGATGTGTGACATCCGTTGCAGACATATTTTACTGTGCTTGCCATTTTCTTGCATTGTTTTAGCAGCACATGAGCATGCAATTTTTTTTGCGGACCCACGTTTTAGCCTTTGAAAGTGTCTGGTGTTTATTGTCCGCTGGCGGAATTTTTAGTCGTTTGTGTTGAAACAGTGTGTGCCCCTTGTGACGCCAATGCTTCCACCGTTGTGCACGCTTCTTTGAATTTTTTTTTCTTATTGTTATTTATTGACTTTGCTGTGTCTGGTGTGTGCCCCCCGTTGGAGGCAATGTCTCATCGCTCATGCCGACGAGCTGCATGGTATAATATTGGCGGCGCACATGTCCTTTTACTCTGTCCGTATATTTTTGATATTTCACCTATGTCTCCTGTCTCCACCTTTTGGGGATGTCTTTTATCGTTGTTGTCGATTGTCTCCGTCGTTTGGTAGCGCACACAACTTTTCCTTGTGCCACTGTGTGCCTTTGATTTACTTTTGTGCACGGCGTTGGCGGGTTGTTTGTTTTACCGGGCCTGTCGCTCGACTGCGTCGTCCTCGCTGAGCCGGGGCACCTCTTATTGTATGTGTATGTTGTATCTCCTTAATTGTTGGTGTTTTAGCTGTGCTTGGCGTTCGGTAGCCTGCGTTGGATCGTTTTTGCCGTTCATGTTCACGTGTTGCTTTGCTTTGGGGGCGCCCTTGTGACTGTTATTGTAGACCCTTCTTTCGTGTGTAATTTGTGTATGATACCTGCCACCTGTCGGTATGCCATTTTTGCCGATCTTGTCTACATTCCGCGTTATCTTCGCAGCGATACTGCCTCGCTTCTTGTGCACACTGTATTTGTTGCTCCTTGCGTTGTGTATGGTTCCTGACACGCGTCGGTGGCACATACTTACTGTTAATGTTAACAAAATGCGTAGTCCTCATAAGGTCCTTGCATTAAAAACTCTTTTATGTGAAACCCGTTGCCACGTCGCTTTTTTGCAAGAAGTGACACGGGAGGCTCTCCTGCTTTTAACCGATCTGAGTGACTACGTTATTGTGGATAATGTAGTGTCAGACAGTGTCACCGGTACAGCTATTTTAGTCTGCCCCGGGCTCAATGTTACTAATATCGAGTGTCTCCCTACTGGCCGCGCTATTGCGTGCATTATTGAAGGCGTCACGTTTGTTAATGTTTATGCTCCTTCCGGTAGCGACTACGCGGCGCGGCGGCTCTTTTATAGTCAGGAGCTGTGTGAGGTTCTGCACCGGAATTCCGCTCATTTAATTCTCGGCGGTGATTTTAATGCGGTCACCGATGACCGCGATCAGGAGCCGCGCCCCAACAAGTGTCAGGAACTCCACACGCTTCTCACAAGTTTTAATCTGCAGGACACGTGGCGAATGCTCCACCCGGTTGACACCCAATTTACCTATTTTTATCCACAGGGACACAGCCGACTTGATCGGATCTATGTGTCATCGTTACTTGCGGCCCCGGTGGCTCGATCTGAGGTCAGGCCGGTTATTTTTTCAGATCACTGCAGTTATTTTTGTGAACTTTCGCTTCCATTTTTTAGGCCTTCCTATCGCCCAAATTTATGGAAGTTTAACTGCAGCCTGCTGGCCGACTCTCATTTTCAGCAGTCCTTCACTGATATGTGGCACAAACTTTTGCAGGCTAAACCCGGTGATAGTAGCGTTCTCGGGTGGTGGGTTGGCACTGCCAAACCTGCAGTCCGGACCTTTTTAATTAATTTTAGCCGAGACGCAGCGCACTGGCGTCGCTCGACGTCACAGTTTTATCAGAGCTGTTTGAAGGACCTCGCCCGCCAAGTTACGGCCCAGCCGCATCTTCTTCCCATTTTTAAACAATTTCAGGCCGAACTTTTGACCGATCTGCGGCGAAAGGGTAGAGGGCCGGTTACTCGGTGCCAACCTGTGGGTGCCGTAGACGGGGAGCCGCTCTCTATATATCATCTTAACAGAGAGCGGAAGATGCGCGAACGATTGGCCTTTAATGCGTGGGTCACTCGGGATGGAACAAAGACTTCCGACAGGGTGACGATTGAGAGGGAAATCCACGCACATTTTGAGTCTCTCTTTCGGGACGTTGATGTCGAACCCGCTGCGCTGCGTCGTCTTTTACAGGGGATTCCAAATGCTTTACGTCGCACAGACCGTGTCCATCTTAATGAGGCTTTTACGTCCGATGAATTGCACGAAGCTGTCAAGCGAAGTCCTAGGGGAAAATCTCCCGGAATGGACGGCATTCCCGCTGAATTTTATTTGCAATTTTTTAACCTTTTACGCGATACGTTAACCGGTATCGCGAATGAAATTCTTAATGGCGCTCCTCTACCAACGGAATTTGCAGCGGGATGCATCACGCTCATTCCAAAATCGAAAGCGACGCCGAATATCCACGCTGTTCGACCGATCACTCTGTTAAACGCGGACTATAAGATCATGGCGAGGTGCGTCGCGCACAGACTGCGGCAAGTCATGCCGCGCGTTCTCTGTGAACATCAGACGTGTGCTGTGCGTGACAGGAATATTTTTGACGCCGTTCTGGCCTATAGGGACTGTATCGGTTTTGTACGCGGCAACAGAGTTCGGTCGGCAGCCATTATGTTGATCGATTTCCAGAATGCGTTTGACAGGGTTGGCCATGCCTATTTGCGGCGTGTCATGGTTGCAATGGGCTTTGGCCGTAAGTTTACCCACACGGTTCAGGGTTTTTTGCGAAATGCCACGTCGAGTGTCATCGTCAATGGGTCCCTCAGTCAGCCTATACGTCTAACTCGCTCGGTCAGACAGGGTTGCCCGTTGTCAATGACACTTTACGCTTTGGCGCTCGACCCGCTGCTGCGGTCTATCTGCCGCGAGTGTCCCGGGATCCAACTTGGGGAAGATCGCCTCACTTGCTGGGCTTATGCCGACGATCTTGGGGTGTTCTTGGGTCGGCCGGCCGATGTAGATACCCTGTACTCTGTTCTCCGGCTTTTTGAGAAGGCGACGGGGGCCGTTGTGAATGTTCACAAGACGGTTTTGCTGCCTCTTACTCCACGCATGAGCCATGTGCGTCGAAATTGGTTCAGTGTTGTGCAGCAGCACAAAGTCCTGGGGGTTATTTTATCTGATAATCCTCAGCGCATGGAGGCTCTGAATTGGCGTCCCGTCTTACACACAATTAGGGCGGTTGTTAAAATTCATGCGGCCCGGCATTTGGCGCTCCATGACAAGGTGCATCTCATTAACACTACCATCTTAGCTCGAGCGTGGTATTTAGCACAGGTTCTCCCGGTTCCTAAGCTTCTAGATCGCGCTATTAAACAGGCTGTCTACTGGCTCCTTTGGAAAGGGGACATTTTCAAAGTTTCGTTAGCCACGTGCACCTTACATCCGGCCGATGGGGGACTCGGACTGGTGGATTTTTCCGCCAAATGCGCGGCGCTCCTCCTCAAACGGACTACTGCCGTATTGGAGAAAGGCACCAGCAGTGCCACGGTCAGGTTGTTCACCCAATACCGCCCACCTTCCGTGGTTGCTCCGGTCTCTGTCAGCCACATACCCTTTGCGCTGAATTACGTGCGGCTTTTTTATTTTAACAGCAGCTATCTTGCGCATAGTGGCACCAGCGGGGGCCGTGTCGGCGACATTGTCCGTGCTCTGCGGGGATTACCGGCCAGAAACAAGTGGGAGTACCGCCTGCCGCACTCTGACTGGCGGACAGTTTGGCGCAACATCACCACCCCCGTGCTTCCTGCACCTGTCAGAGCCACGTGGTATAAAGTGGTCAATGGCACGATTCCTACAAATGCTAAACTGCACTCTATTCATCTGAGTCCGTCCCCTGCATGCGAAGAGTGCCATGTCGACGATACCATTGAACATCGTTTCGTGTGCCGTCGGTTCCGTGCTGTGTGGGACACTGCTCGGGATATGGTTCGTCTCGTCAACAGGGTGTCTATAGCGCAGGTGACAGTGGCAGATGCAATCGTACCTCAGTGTAAGGCGTTTCCATCCACCAAACGCAATGCCACGATCTGGTTAATCGGCCATACAATTTATTCACTCTTTTGTCTCAAGCTGACGGATCGTTTGGATTTTCTCACCTACTTATGGACTGAGCACGGAAAGTACCGTGTTCGTACCGATTATGTTATGACTTTTGCAAATTTTTTGCATGTCGCTTTGGCGCATGCTTTTGCTCCTTACCGATGTCGACTTAATTAATTTTCCACTTTCCTGCTTAAAACTGTGACGTGATAGTGAGAGAATTCGTTTAGCGATGCATATATATTCAGTATCAGGAACGAAAAATATAACGTAATCGGGAGGCATTTCTCCCTTCGGAATTGCGTCGTATATGGTATTATGCGAGGATTTTTGTTTTCCTTTCTTTATTTTCCTCTTGTTTTCCACTCTGCCATGTTATGGTATGGGATCGTGATGCTGCGAGGACATTTCATTGTGTTTACTTGCTTTTAGTTTGGTCAGGATTGCTAGTGTGCTTTTCTTAATTGAATTGCATTTTTTCTTTTCTTTCTTGTTTCTTTGGAGTGAACATCGCACCTTTTTTTTCCATTTTTTCACGGTGAGCGTCCGTGTTAATTGACTTCTCCATTGCTGGATGGCGTTTTGCTTTGTGTGATGAATGGATTTTTCTTTGACTGATTTCCGAAAGTAATATATAGTTGTTTTTTATTTTCCGCTTCACGAGCAATCGCATGTTTCCTTTGATTTCCGTGAAGATCCACACCTTTCCGTTAACCCTTTCACCAACAATGCCTCAGAGGAAGGAGGCTTAATTTCCATTTTGCTTTGGTCAACGTTCGTTTTCGTTTAAGTTCCATCTGGCAACAGCACTAACTATAGCTGAGAAGCTCGCCGACGAAGGCGTTACTTGGAGAGCGAAAGGACGGGCTATAAGGGGAGATGGGAGGCCAAAGAAATTTTCAAAAAAAAAAAAAAAAAAAAAAGCTGCCAACGTTTTCTGTCTCGTAATCCAGAGCTCTGATTACCCGCGAAGGAAATAGCGCAGCAAAGCGTGATCGTCGCTTTCGTAAATTGTCGTAGCACAGTGCGTGGTGTAACAACAGGATTCACCGGCGCAGGTTGGTCTCATGATCGCTGGCGTTCGTCTCCACGAGATACGTCCCGAGCATGCCGTTCTACAAAGTGGAAACGTAAATTTTTGCAGTTGTCGCCAAATAGCGGGAAGGTGCTTGCTGCGTTTGCTGGAGGAGCGCTTGCGTCGTTATCCGGTGTGGTCTAGTGGCTAGGATACCTGGCTCTCACCCAGGAGGCCCGGGTTCGATTCCCGGTACCGGAAACGCACATTTTGTTGCTCCTCTTATGCGACTTGTCCCGACTTAGCTCGACTGACGCTCCGCTGACGCTTGCAGAAAACTACGTAAAATATGGTTCGCGGCCACAAGTGACGGCGAGAGAGATGCGACATCTGTCCACCTCTTATCGAGGCACATACCTGCGGTCAACAGACTTGGAGGACTGCAAGACATTGCCACGGGCGTTGAATGCAGCTAACCACTCTGCTCAGTGTCCCAAGAGCGCAGGCACGGTCGTTTGCAGGTATGCATATGATGGAGACCGCGTGTGACACAGCTGTGGCGAGACGCAGTCGGCCGAGCTTTGCTGTTCATCGCCACTTGCAGTCGAGAAGGCTACTTTCGGCGGTGGCTCCGTGGCCGTGATCGTCTAGTGGTTAGGACATTGCCATTGCGTTGTGGCCGCAATAACCCAGGTTCGAGTCCTGGTCACGGCACTTTTTAAAGTTCTGCCTTGCTGTCGCTGCAATGACGATAGTGACCCAGTGTTTGAAATCACGGTGCCCTCCTGATTGTTTGCTCATGTTCCACAGGCTGCAGGTGGCACTACCGATTCAATATCAACACGCGATGCCGCCGCACCAGAGCGCTGGCAGCTGCCTGTGTACTTAATCTCTATTCGAAAAGTGCAGTGGTTTGAGGTTCGATGTATGAGCAACGCGTCGCAGAAGATCAGGAAGTTGTGTCGTGCACTGTTTTCTACAAATGCCACGAACTCTGGTGCAGGTAGCGTGGCCGAGCGGTCTAAGGCGCTGGTTTAAGGCACCAGTCTCTTCGGAGGCGTGGGTTCGAATCCCACCGCTGCCAATTTTTACTTCTCGTTTTTGTGCCATTGCCGTGTGTTCTCGAGGGGTAGAACGCAGCTCCTGTGGCCGTTGGGTCGCGTAGGTAGCGTGGCCGAGCGGTCTAAGGCGCTGGTTTCAGGCACCAGTCTCTTCGGAGGCGTGGGTTCGAATCCCACCGCTGCCAACGTTTTCTGTCTCGTAATCCAGAGCTCTGATTACCCGCGAAGGAAATAGCGCAGCAAAGCGTGATCGTCGCTTTCGTAAATTGTCGTAGCACAGTGCGTGGTGTAACAACAGGATTCACCGGCGCAGGTTGGTCTCATGATCGCTGGCGTTCGTCTCCACGAGATACGTCCCGAGCATGCCGTTCTACAAAGTGGAAACGTAAATTTTTGCAGTTGTCGCCAAATAGCGGGAAGGTGCTTGCTGAGTTTGCTGGAGGAGCGCTTGCGTCGTTATCCGGTGTGGTCTAGTGGCTAGGATACCTGGCTCTCACCCAGGAGGCCCGGGTTCGATTCCCGGTACCGGAAACGCACATTTTGTTGCTCCTCTTATGCGACTTGTCCCGACTTAGCTCGACTGACGCTCCGCTGACGCTTGCAGAAAACTACGTAAAATATGGTTCGCGGCCACAAGTGACGGCGAGAGAGATGCGACATCTGTCCACCTCTTATCGAGGCACATACCTGCGGTCAACAGACTTGGAGGACTGCAAGACATTGCCACGGGCGTTGAATGCAGCTAACCACTCTGCTCAGTGTCCCAAGAACGCAGGCACGGTCGTTTGCAGGTATGCATATGATGGAGACCGCGTGTGACACAGCTGTGGCGAGACGCAGTCGGCCGAGCTTTGCTGTTCATCGCCACTTGCAGTCGAGAAGGCTACTTTCGGCGGTGGCTCCGTGGCCGTGATCGTCTAGTGGTTAGGACATTGCCATTGCGTTGTGGCCGCAATAACCCAGGTTCGAGTCCTGGTCACGGCACTTTTTAAAGTTCTGCCTTGCTGTCGCTGCAATGACGATAGTGACCCAGTGTTTGAAATCACGGTGCCCTCCTGATTGTTTGCTCATGTTCCACAGGCTGCAGGTGGCACTACCGATTCAATATCAACACGCGATGCCGCCGCACCAGAGCGCTGGCAGCTGCCTGTGTAGTTAATCTCTATTCGAAAAGTGCAGTGGTTTGAGGTTCGATGTATGAGCAACGCGTCGCAGAAGATCAGGAAGTTGTGTCGTGCACTGTTTTCTACAAATGCCACGAACTCTGGTGCAGGTAGCGTGGCCGAGCGGTCTAAGGCGCTGGTTTAAGGCACCAGTCTCTTCGGAGGCGTGGGTTCGAATCCCACCGCTGCCAATTTTTACTTCTCGTTTTTGTGCCATTGCCGTGTGTTCTCGAGGGGTAGAACGCAGCTCCTGTGGCCGTTGGGTCGCGTAGGTAGCGTGGCCGAGCGGTCTAAGGCGCTGGTTTCAGGCACCAGTCTCTTCGGAGGCGTGGGTTCGAATCCCACCGCTGCCAACGTTTTCTGTCTCGTAATCCAGAGCTCTGATTACCCGCGAAGGAAATAGCGCAGCAAAGCGTGATCGTCGCTTTCGTAAATTGTCGTAGCACAGTGCGTGGTGTAACAACAGGATTCACCGGCGCAGGTTGGTCTCATGATCGCTGGCGTTCGTCTCCACGAGATACGTCCCGAGCATGCCGTTCTACAAAGTGGAAACGTAAATTTTTGCAGTTGTCGCCAAATAGCGGGAAGGTGCTTGCTGCGTTTGCTGGAGGAGCGCTTGCGTCGTTATCCGGTGTGGTCTAGTGGCTAGGATACCTGGCTCTCACCCAGGAGGCCCGGGTTCGATTCCCGGTACCGGAAACGCACATTTTGTTGCTCCTCTTATGCGACTTGTCCCGACTTAGCTCGACTGACGCTCCGCTGACGCTTGCAGAAAACTACGTAAAATATGGTTCGCGGCCACAAGTGACGGCGAGAGAGATGCGACATCTGTCCACCTCTTATCGAGGCACATACCTGCGGTCAACAGACTTGGAGGACTGCAAGACATTGCCACGGGCGTTGAATGCAGCTAACCACTCTGCTCAGTGTCCCAAGAACGCAGGCACGGTCGTTTGCAGGTATGCATATGATGGAGACCGCGTGTGACACAGCTGTGGCGAGACGCAGTCGGCCGAGCTTTGCTGTTCATCGCCACTTGCAGTCGAGAAGGCTACTTTCGGCGGTGGCTCCGTGGCCGTGATCGTCTAGTGGTTAGGACATTGCCATTGCGTTGTGGCCGCAATAACCCAGGTTCGAGTCCTGGTCACGGCACTTTTTAAAGTTCTGCCTTGCTGTCGCTACAATGACGATAGTGACCCAGTGTTTGAAATCACGGTGCCCTCCTGATTGTTTGCTCATGTTCCACAGGCTGCAGGTGGCACTACCGATTCAATATCAACACGCGATGCCGCCGCACCAGAGCGCTGGCAGCTGCCTGTGTAGTTAATCTCTATTCGAAAAGTGCAGTGGTTTGAGGTTCGATGTATGAGCAACGCGTCGCAGAAGATCAGGAAGTTGTGTCGTGCACTGTTTTCTACAAATGCCACGAACTCTGGTGCAGGTAGCGTGGCCGAGCGGTCTAAGGCGCTGGTTTAAGGCACCAGTCTCTTCGGAGGCGTGGGTTCGAATCCCACCGCTGCCAATTTTTACTTCTCGTTTTTGTGCCATTGCCGTGTGTTCTCGAGGGGTAGAACGCAGCTCCTGTGGCCGTTGGGTCGCGTAGGTAGCGTGGCCGAGCGGTCTAAGGCGCTGGTTTCAGGCACCAGTCTCTTCGGAGGCGTGGGTTCGAATCCCACCGCTGCCAACGTTTTCTGTCTCGTAATCCAGAGCTCTGATTACCCGCGAAGGAAATAGCGCAGCAAAGCGTGATCGTCGCTTTCGTAAATTGTCGTAGCACAGTGCGTGGTGTAACAACAGGATTCACCGGCGCAGGTTGGTCTCATGATCGCTGGCGTTCGTCTCCACGAGATACGTCCCGAGCATGCCGTTCTACAAAGTGGAAACGTAAATTTTTGCAGTTGTCGCCAAATAGCGGGAAGGTGCTTGCTGCGTTTGCTGGAGGAGCGCTTGCGTCGTTATCCGGTGTGGTCTAGTGGCTAGGATACCTGGCTCTCACCCAGGAGGCCCGGGTTCGATTCCCGGTACCGGAAACGCACATTTTGTTGCTCCTCTTATGCGACTTGTCCCGACTTAGCTCGACTGACGCTCCGCTGACGCTTGCAGAAAACTACGTAAAATATGGTTCGCGGCCACAAGTGACGGCGAGAGAGATGCGACATCTGTCCACCTCTTATCGAGGCACATACCTGCGGTCAACAGACTTGGAGGACTGCAAGACATTGCCACGGGCGTTGAATGCAGCTAACCACTCTGCTCAGTGTCCCAAGAACGCAGGCACGGTCGTTTGCAGGTATGCATATGATGGAGACCGCGTGTGACACAGCTGTGGCGAGACGCAGTCGGCCGAGCTTTGCTGTTCATCGCCACTTGCAGTCGAGAAGGCTACTTTCGGCGGTGGCTCCGTGGCCGTGATCGTCTAGTGGTTAGGACATTGCCATTGCGTTGTGGCCGCAATAACCCAGGTTCGAGTCCTGGTCACGGCACTTTTTAAAGTTCTGCCTTGCTGTCGCTACAATGACGATAGTGACCCAGTGTTTGAAATCACGGTGCCCTCCTGATTGTTTGCTCATGTTCCACAGGCTGCAGGTGGCACTACCGATTCAATATCAACACGCGATGCCGCCGCACCAGAGCGCTGGCAGCTGCCTGTGTAGTTAATCTCTATTCGAAAAGTGCAGTGGTTTGAGGTTCGATGTATGAGCAACGCGTCGCAGAAGATCAGGAAGTTGTGTCGTGCACTGTTTTCTACAAATGCCACGAACTCTGGTGCAGGTAGCGTGGCCGAGCGGTCTAAGGCGCTGGTTTAAGGCACCAGTCTCTTCGGAGGCGTGGGTTCGAATCCCACCGCTGCCAATTTTTACTTCTCGTTTTTGTGCCATTGCCGTGTGTTCTCGAGGGGTAGAACGCAGCTCCTGTGGCCGTTGGGTCGCGTAGGTAGCGTGGCCGAGCGGTCTAAGGCGCTGGTTTCAGGCACCAGTCTCTTCGGAGGCGTGGGTTCGAATCCCACCGCTGCCAACGTTTTCTGTCTCGTAATCCAGAGCTCTGATTACCCGCGAAGGAAATAGCGCAGCAAAGCGTGATCGTCGCTTTCGTAAATTGTCGTAGCACAGTGCGTGGTGTAACAACAGGATTCACCGGCGCAGGTTGGTCTCATGATCGCTGGCGTTCGTCTCCACGAGATACGTCCCGAGCATGCCGTTCTACAAAGTGGAAACGTAAATTTTTGCAGTTGTCGCCAAATAGCGGGAAGGTGCTTGCTGCGTTTGCTGGAGGAGCGCTTGCGTCGTTATCCGGTGTGGTCTAGTGGCTAGGATACCTGGCTCTCACCCAGGAGGCCCGGGTTCGATTCCCGGTACCGGAAACGCACATTTTGTTGCTCCTCTTATGCGACTTGTCCCGACTTAGCTCGACTGACGCTCCGCTGACGCTTGCAGAAAACTACGTAAAATATGGTTCGCGGCCACAAGTGACGGCGAGAGAGATGCGACATCTGTCCACCTCTTATCGAGGCACATACCTGCGGTCAACAGACTTGGAGGACTGCAAGACATTGCCACGGGCGTTGAATGCAGCTAACCACTCTGCTCAGTGTCCCAAGAGCGCAGGCACGGTCGTTTGCAGGTATGCATATGATGGAGACCGCGTGTGACACAGCTGTGGCGAGACGCAGTCGGCCGAGCTTTGCTGTTCATCGCCACTTGCAGTCGAGAAGGCTACTTTCGGCGGTGGCTCCGTGGCCGTGATCGTCTAGTGGTTAGGACATTGCCATTGCGTTGTGGCCGCAATAACCCAGGTTCGAGTCCTGGTCACGGCACTTTTTAAAGTTCTGCCTTGCTGTCGCTGCAATGACGATAGTGACCCAGTGTTTGAAATCACGGTGCCCTCCTGATTGTTTGCTCATGTTCCACAGGCTGCAGGTGGCACTACCGATTCAATATCAACACGCGATGCCGCCGCACCAGAGCGCTGGCAGCTGCCTGTGTAGTTAATCTCTATTCGAAAAGTGCAGTGGTTTGAGGTTCGATGTATGAGCAACGCGTCGCAGAAGATCAGGAAGTTGTGTCGTGCACTGTTTTCTACAAATGCCACGAACTCTGGTGCAGGTAGCGTGGCCGAGCGGTCTAAGGCGCTGGTTTAAGGCACCAGTCTCTTCGGAGGCGTGGGTTCCAATCCCACCGCTGCCAATTTTTACTTCTCGTTTTTGTGCCATTGCCGTGTGTTCTCGAGGGGTAGAACGCAGCTCCTGTGGCCGTTGGGTCGCGTAGGTAGCGTGGCCGAGCGGTCTAAGGCGCTGGTTTCAGGCACCAGTCTCTTCGGAGGCGTGGGTTCGAATCCCACCGCTGCCAACGTTTTCTGTCTCGTAATCCAGAGCTCTGATTACCCGCGAAGGAAATAGCGCAGCAAAGCGTGATCGTCGCTTTCGTAAATTGTCGTAGCACAGTGCGTGGTGTAACAACAGGATTCACCGGCGCAGGTTGGTCTCATGATCGCTGGCGTTCGTCTCCACGAGATACGTCCCGAGCATGCCGTTCTACAAAGTGGAAACGTAAATTTTTGCAGTTGTCGCCAAATAGCGGGAAGGTGCTTGCTGCGTTTGCTGGAGGAGCGCTTGCGTCGTTATCCGGTGTGGTCTAGTGGCTAGGATACCTGGCTCTCACCCAGGAGGCCCGGGTTCGATTCCCGGTACCGGAAACGCACATTTTGTTGCTCCTCTTATGCGACTTGTCCCGACTTAGCTCGACTGACGCTCCGCTGACGCTTGCAGAAAACTACGTAAAATATGGTTCGCGGCCACAAGTGACGGCGAGAGAGATGCGACATCTGTCCACCTCTTATCGAGGCACATACCTGCGGTCAACAGACTTGGAGGACTGCAAGACATTGCCACGGGCGTTGAATGCAGCTAACCACTCTGCTCAGTGTCCCAAGAGCGCAGGCACGGTCGTTTGCAGGTATGCATATGATGGAGACCGCGTGTGACACAGCTGTGGCGAGACGCAGTCGGCCGAGCTTTGCTGTTCATCGCCACTTGCAGTCGAGAAGGCTACTTTCGGCGGTGGCTCCGTGGCCGTGATCGTCTAGTGGTTAGGACATTGCCATTGCGTTGTGGCCGCAATAACCCAGGTTCGAGTCCTGGTCACGGCACTTTTTAAAGTTCTGCCTTGCTGTCGCTGCAATGACGATAGTGACCCAGTGTTTGAAATCACGGTGCCCTCCTGATTGTTTGCTCATGTTCCACAGGCTGCAGGTGGCACTACCGATTCAATATCAACACGCGATGCCGCCGCACCAGAGCGCTGGCAGCTGCCTGTGTAGTTAATCTCTATTCGAAAAGTGCAGTGGTTTGAGGTTCGATGTATGAGCAACGCGTCGCAGAAGATCAGGAAGTTGTGTCGTGCACTGTTTTCTACAAATGCCACGAACTCTGGTGCAGGTAGCGTGGCCGAGCGGTCTAAGGCGCTGGTTTAAGGCACCAGTCTCTTCGGAGGCGTGGGTTCCAATCCCACCGCTGCCAATTTTTACTTCTCGTTTTTGTGCCATTGCCGTGTGTTCTCGAGGGGTAGAACGCAGCTCCTGTGGCCGTTGGGTCGCGTAGGTAGCGTGGCCGAGCGGTCTAAGGCGCTGGTTTCAGGCACCAGTCTCTTCGGAGGCGTGGGTTCGAATCCCACCGCTGCCAACGTTTTCTGTCTCGTAATCCAGAGCTCTGATTACCCGCGAAGGAAATAGCGCAGCAAAGCGTGATCGTCGCTTTCGTAAATTGTCGTAGCACAGTGCGTGGTGTAACAACAGGATTCACCGGCGCAGGTTGGTCTCATGATCGCTGGCGTTCGTCTCCACGAGATACGTCCCGAGCATGCCGTTCTACAAAGTGGAAACGTAAATTTTTGCAGTTGTCGCCAAATAGCGGGAAGGTGCTTGCTGCGTTTGCTGGAGGAGCGCTTGCGTCGTTATCCGGTGTGGTCTAGTGGCTAGGATACCTGGCTCTCACCCAGGAGGCCCGGGTTCGATTCCCGGTACCGGAAACGCACATTTTGTTGCTCCTCTTATGCGACTTGTCCCGACTTAGCTCGACTGACGCTCCGCTGACGCTTGCAGAAAACTACGTAAAATATGGTTCGCGGCCACAAGTGACGGCGAGAGAGATGCGACATCTGTCCACCTCTTATCGAGGCACATACCTGCGGTCAACAGACTTGGAGGACTGCAAGACATTGCCACGGGCGTTGAATGCAGCTAACCACTCTGCTCAGTGTCCCAAGAGCGCAGGCACGGTCGTTTGCAGGTATGCATATGATGGAGACCGCGTGTGACACAGCTGTGGCGAGACGCAGTCGGCCGAGCTTTGCTGTTCATCGCCACTTGCAGTCGAGAAGGCTACTTTCGGCGGTGGCTCCGTGGCCGTGATCGTCTAGTGGTTAGGACATTGCCATTGCGTTGTGGCCGCAATAACCCAGGTTCGAGTCCTGGTCACGGCACTTTTTAAAGTTCTGCCTTGCTGTCGCTGCAATGACGATAGTGACCCAGTGTTTGAAATCACGGTGCCCTCCTGATTGTTTGCTCATGTTCCACAGGCTGCAGGTGGCACTACCGATTCAATATCAACACGCGATGCCGCCGCACCAGAGCGCTGGCAGCTGCCTGTGTAGTTAATCTCTATTCGAAAAGTGCAGTGGTTTGAGGTTCGATGTATGAGCAACGCGTCGCAGAAGATCAGGAAGTTGTGTCGTGCACTGTTTTCTACAAATGCCACGAACTCTGGTGCAGGTAGCGTGGCCGAGCGGTCTAAGGCGCTGGTTTAAGGCACCAGTCTCTTCGGAGGCGTGGGTTCGAATCCCACCGCTGCCAATTTTTACTTCTCGTTTTTGTGCCATTGCCGTGTGTTCTCGAGGGGTAGAACGCAGCTCCTGTGGCCGTTGGGGCGCGTAGGTAGCGTGGCCGAGCGGTCTAAGGCGCTGGTTTCAGGCACCAGTCTCTTCGGAGGCGTGGGTTCGAATCCCACCGCTGCCAACGTTTTCTGTCTCGTAATCCAGAGCTCTGATTACCCGCGAAGGAAATAGCGCAGCAAAGCGTGATCGTCGCTTTCGTAAATTGTCGTAGCACAGTGCGTGGTGTAACAACAGGATTCACCAGCGCAGGTTGGTCTCATGATCGCTGGCGTTCGTCTCCACGAGATACGTCCCGAGCATGCCGTTCTACAAAGTGGAAACGTAAATTTTTGCAGTTGTCGCCAAATAGCGGGAAGGTGCTTGCTGCGTTTGCTGGAGGAGCGCTTGCGTCGTTATCCGGTGTGGTCTAGTGGCTAGGATACCTGGCTCTCACCCAGGAGGCCCGGGTTCGATTCCCGGTACCGGAAACGCACATTTTGTTGCTCCTCTTATGCGACTTGTCCCGACTTAGCTCGACTGACGCTCCGCTGACGCTTGCAGAAAACTACGTAAAATATGGTTCGCGGCCACAAGTGACGGCGAGAGAGATGCGACATCTGTCCACCTCTTATCGAGGCACATACCTGCGGTCAACAGACTTGGAGGACTGCAAGACATTGCCACGGGCGTTGAATGCAGCTAACCACTCTGCTCAGTGTCCCAAGAGCGCAGGCACGGTCGTTTGCAGGTATGCATATGATGGAGACCGCGTGTGACACAGCTGTGGCGAGACGCAGTCGGCCGAGCTTTGCTGTTCATCGCCACTTGCAGTCGAGAAGGCTACTTTCGGCGGTGGCTCCGTGGCCGTGATCGTCTAGTGGTTAGGACATTGCCATTGCGTTGTGGCCGCAATAACCCAGGTTCGAGTCCTGGTCACGGCACTTTTTAAAGTTCTGCCTTGCTGTCGCTGCAATGACGATAGTGACCCAGTGTTTGAAATCACGGTGCCCTCCTGATTGTTTGCTCATGTTCCACAGGCTGCAGGTGGCACTACCGATTCAATATCAACACGCGATGCCGCCGCACCAGAGCGCTGGCAGCTGCCTGTGTAGTTAATCTCTATTCGAAAAGTGCAGTGGTTTGAGGTTCGATGTATGAGCAACGCGTCGCAGAAGATCAGGAAGTTGTGTCGTGCACTGTTTTCTACAAATGCCACGAACTCTGGTGCAGGTAGCGTGGCCGAGCGGTCTAAGGCGCTGGTTTAAGGCACCAGTCTCTTCGGAGGCGTGGGTTCGAATCCCACCGCTGCCAATTTTTACTTCTCGTTTTTGTGCCATTGCCGTGTGTTCTCGAGGGGTAGAACGCAGCTCCTGTGGCCGTTGGGTCGCGTAGGTAGCGTGGCCGAGCGGTCTAAGGCGCTGGTTTCAGGCACCAGTCTCTTCGGAGGCGTGGGTTCGAATCCCACCGCTGCCAACGTTTTCTGTCTCGTAATCCAGAGCTCTGATTACCCGCGAAGGAAATAGCGCAGCAAAGCGTGATCGTCGCTTTCGTAAATTGTCGTAGCACAGTGCGTGGTGTAACAACAGGATTCACCGGCGCAGGTTGGTCTCATGATCGCTGGCGTTCGTCTCCACGAGATACGTCCCGAGCATGCCGTTCTACAAAGTGGAAACGTAAATTTTTGCAGTTGTCGCCAAATAGCGGGAAGGTGCTTGCTGCGTTTGCTGGAGGAGCGCTTGCGTCGTTATCCGGTGTGGTCTAGTGGCTAGGATACCTGGCTCTCACCCAGGAGGCCCGGGTTCGATTCCCGGTACCGGAAACGCACATTTTGTTGCTCCTCTTATGCGACTTGTCCCGACTTAGCTCGACTGACGCTCCGCTGACGCTTGCAGAAAACTACGTAAAATATGGTTCGCGGCCACAAGTGACGGCGAGAGAGATGCGACATCTGTCCACCTCTTATCGAGGCACATACCTGCGGTCAACAGACTTGGAGGACTGCAAGACATTGCCACGGGCGTTGAATGCAGCTAACCACTCTGCTCAGTGTCCCAAGAACGCAGGCACGGTCGTTTGCAGGTATGCATATGATGGAGACCGCGTGTGACACAGCTGTGGCGAGACGCAGTCGGCCGAGCTTTGCTGTTCATCGCCACTTGCAGTCGAGAAGGCTACTTTCGGCGGTGGCTCCGTGGCCGTGATCGTCTAGTGGTTAGGACATTGCCATTGCGTTGTGGCCGCAATAACCCAGGTTCGAGTCCTGGTCACGGCACTTTTTAAAGTTCTGCCTTGCTGTCGCTACAATGACGATAGTGACCCAGTGTTTGAAATCACGGTGCCCTCCTGATTGTTTGCTCATGTTCCACAGGCTGCAGGTGGCACTACCGATTCAATATCAACACGCGATGCCGCCGCACCAGAGCGCTGGCAGCTGCCTGTGTAGTTAATCTCTATTCGAAAAGTGCAGTGGTTTGAGGTTCGATGTATGAGCAACGCGTCGCAGAAGATCAGGAAGTTGTGTCGTGCACTGTTTTCTACAAATGCCACGAACTCTGGTGCAGGTAGCGTGGCCGAGCGGTCTAAGGCGCTGGTTTAAGGCACCAGTCTCTTCGGAGGCGTGGGTTCGAATCCCACCGCTGCCAATTTTTACTTCTCGTTTTTGTGCCATTGCCGTGTGTTCTCGAGGGGTAGAACGCAGCTCCTGTGGCCGTTGGGTCGCGTAGGTAGCGTGGCCGAGCGGTCTAAGGCGCTGGTTTCAGGCACCAGTCTCTTCGGAGGCGTGGGTTCGAATCCCACCGCTGCCAACGTTTTCTGTCTCGTAATCCAGAGCTCTGATTACCCGCGAAGGAAATAGCGCAGCAAAGCGTGATCGTCGCTTTCGTAAATTGTCGTAGCACAGTGCGTGGTGTAACAACAGGATTCACCGGCGCAGGTTGGTCTCATGATCGCTGGCGTTCGTCTCCACGAGATACGTCCCGAGCATGCCGTTCTACAAAGTGGAAACGTAAATTTTTGCAGTTGTCGCCAAATAGCGGGAAGGTGCTTGCTGCGTTTGCTGGAGGAGCGCTTGCGTCGTTATCCGGTGTGGTCTAGTGGCTAGGATACCTGGCTCTCACCCAGGAGGCCCGGGTTCGATTCCCGGTACCGGAAACGCACATTTTGTTGCTCCTCTTATGCGACTTGTCCCGACTTAGCTCGACTGACGCTCCGCTGACGCTTGCAGAAAACTACGTAAAATATGGTTCGCGGCCACAAGTGACGGCGAGAGAGATGCGACATCTGTCCACCTCTTATCGAGGCACATACCTGCGGTCAACAGACTTGGAGGACTGCAAGACATTGCCACGGGCGTTGAATGCAGCTAACCACTCTGCTCAGTGTCCCAAGAGCGCAGGCACGGTCGTTTGCAGGTATGCATATGATGGAGACCGCGTGTGACACAGCTGTGGCGAGACGCAGTCGGCCGAGCTTTGCTGTTCATCGCCACTTGCAGTCGAGAAGGCTACTTTCGGCGGTGGCTCCGTGGCCGTGATCGTCTAGTGGTTAGGACATTGCCATTGCGTTGTGGCCGCAATAACCCAGGTTCGAGTCCTGGTCACGGCACTTTTTAAAGTTCTGCCTTGCTGTCGCTGCAATGACGATAGTGACCCAGTGTTTGAAATCACGGTGCCCTCCTGATTGTTTGCTCATGTTCCACAGGCTGCAGGTGGCACTACCGATTCAATATCAACACGCGATGCCGCCGCACCAGAGCGCTGGCAGCTGCCTGTGTAGTTAATCTCTATTCGAAAAGTGCAGTGGTTTGAGGTTCGATGTATGAGCAACGCGTCGCAGAAGATCAGGAAGTTGTGTCGTGCACTGTTTTCTACAAATGCCACGAACTCTGGTGCAGGTAGCGTGGCCGAGCGGTCTAAGGCGCTGGTTTAAGGCACCAGTCTCTTCGGAGGCGTGGGTTCCAATCCCACCGCTGCCAATTTTTACTTCTCGTTTTTGTGCCATTGCCGTGTGTTCTCGAGGGGTAGAACGCAGCTCCTGTGGCCGTTGGGTCGCGTAGGTAGCGTGGCCGAGCGGTCTAAGGCGCTGGTTTCAGGCACCAGTCTCTTCGGAGGCGTGGGTTCGAATCCCACCGCTGCCAACGTTTTCTGTCTCGTAATCCAGAGCTCTGATTACCCGCGAAGGAAATAGCGCAGCAAAGCGTGATCGTCGCTTTCGTAAATTGTCGTAGCACAGTGCGTGGTGTAACAACAGGATTCACCGGCGCAGGTTGGTCTCATGATCGCTGGCGTTCGTCTCCACGAGATACGTCCCGAGCATGCCGTTCTACAAAGTGGAAACGTAAATTTTTGCAGTTGTCGCCAAATAGCGGGAAGGTGCTTGCTGCGTTTGCTGGAGGAGCGCTTGCGTCGTTATCCGGTGTGGTCTAGTGGCTAGGATACCTGGCTCTCACCCAGGAGGCCCGGGTTCGATTCCCGGTACCGGAAACGCACATTTTGTTGCTCCTCTTATGCGACTTGTCCCGACTTAGCTCGACTGACGCTCCGCTGACGCTTGCAGAAAACTACGTAAAATATGGTTCGCGGCCACAAGTGACGGCGAGAGAGATGCGACATCTGTCCACCTCTTATCGAGGCACATACCTGCGGTCAACAGACTTGGAGGACTGCAAGACATTGCCACGGGCGTTGAATGCAGCTAACCACTCTGCTCAGTGTCCCAAGAGCGCAGGCACGGTCGTTTGCAGGTATGCATATGATGGAGACCGCGTGTGACACAGCTGTGGCGAGACGCAGTCGGCCGAGCTTTGCTGTTCATCGCCACTTGCAGTCGAGAAGGCTACTTTCGGCGGTGGCTCCGTGGCCGTGATCGTCTAGTGGTTAGGACATTGCCATTGCGTTGTGGCCGCAATAACCCAGGTTCGAGTCCTGGTCACGGCACTTTTTAAAGTTCTGCCTTGCTGTCGCTGCAATGACGATAGTGACCCAGTGTTTGAAATCACGGTGCCCTCCTGATTGTTTGCTCATGTTCCACAGGCTGCAGGTGGCACTACCGATTCAATATCAACACGCGATGCCGCCGCACCAGAGCGCTGGCAGCTGCCTGTGTAGTTAATCTCTATTCGAAAAGTGCAGTGGTTTGAGGTTCGATGTATGAGCAACGCGTCGCAGAAGATCAGGAAGTTGTGTCGTGCACTGTTTTCTACAAATGCCACGAACTCTGGTGCAGGTAGCGTGGCCGAGCGGTCTAAGGCGCTGGTTTAAGGCACCAGTCTCTTCGGAGGCGTGGGTTCCAATCCCACCGCTGCCAATTTTTACTTCTCGTTTTTGTGCCATTGCCGTGTGTTCTCGAGGGGTAGAACGCAGCTCCTGTGGCCGTTGGGTCGCGTAGGTAGCGTGGCCGAGCGGTCTAAGGCGCTGGTTTCAGGCACCAGTCTCTTCGGAGGCGTGGGTTCGAATCCCACCGCTGCCAACGTTTTCTGTCTCGTAATCCAGAGCTCTGATTACCCGCGAAGGAAATAGCGCAGCAAAGCGTGATCGTCGCTTTCGTAAATTGTCGTAGCACAGTGCGTGGTGTAACAACAGGATTCACCGGCGCAGGTTGGTCTCATGATCGCTGGCGTTCGTCTCCACGAGATACGTCCCGAGCATGCCGTTCTACAAAGTGGAAACGTAAATTTTTGCAGTTGTCGCCAAATAGCGGGAAGGTGCTTGCTGCGTTTGCTGGAGGAGCGCTTGCGTCGTTATCCGGTGTGGTCTAGTGGCTAGGATACCTGGCTCTCACCCAGGAGGCCCGGGTTCGATTCCCGGTACCGGAAACGCACATTTTGTTGCTCCTCTTATGCGACTTGTCCCGACTTAGCTCGACTGACGCTCCGCTGACGCTTGCAGAAAACTACGTAAAATATGGTTCGCGGCCACAAGTGACGGCGAGAGAGATGCGACATCTGTCCACCTCTTATCGAGGCACATACCTGCGGTCAACAGACTTGGAGGACTGCAAGACATTGCCACGGGCGTTGAATGCAGCTAACCACTCTGCTCAGTGTCCCAAGAGCGCAGGCACGGTCGTTTGCAG
This sequence comes from Schistocerca gregaria, assembly GCF_023897955.1. Lineage (NCBI taxonomy): Eukaryota > Metazoa > Arthropoda > Insecta > Orthoptera > Acrididae > Schistocerca > Schistocerca gregaria. The sequence goes on from NC_064921.1 coordinate 225,585,522, forward strand.
GTATGCATATGATGGAGACCGCGTGTGACACAGCTGTGGCGAGACGCAGTCGGCCGAGCTTTGCTGTTCATCGCCACTTGCAGTCGAGAAGGCTACTTTCGGCGGTGGCTCCGTGGCCGTGATCGTCTAGTGGTTAGGACATTGCCATTGCGTTGTGGCCGCAATAACCCAGGTTCGAGTCCTGGTCACGGCACTTTTTAAAGTTCTGCCTTGCTGTCGCTGCAATGACGATAGTGACCCAGTGTTTGAAATCACGGTGCCCTCCTGATTGTTTGCTCATGTTCCACAGGCTGCAGGTGGCACTACCGATTCAATATCAACACGCGATGCCGCCGCACCAGAGCGCTGGCAGCTGCCTGTGTACTTAATCTCTATTCGAAAAGTGCAGTGGTTTGAGGTTCGATGTATGAGCAACGCGTCGCAGAAGATCAGGAAGTTGTGTCGTGCACTGTTTTCTACAAATGCCACGAACTCTGGTGCAGGTAGCGTGGCCGAGCGGTCTAAGGCGCTGGTTTAAGGCACCAGTCTCTTCGGAGGCGTGGGTTCGAATCCCACCGCTGCCAATTTTTACTTCTCGTTTTTGTGCCATTGCCGTGTGTTCTCGAGGGGTAGAACGCAGCTCCTGTGGCCGTTGGGTCGCGTAGGTAGCGTGGCCGAGCGGTCTAAGGCGCTGGTTTCAGGCACCAGTCTCTTCGGAGGCGTGGGTTCGAATCCCACCGCTGCCAACGTTTTCTGTCTCGTAATCCAGAGCTCTGATTACCCGCGAAGGAAATAGCGCAGCAAAGCGTGATCGTCGCTTTCGTAAATTGTCGTAGCACAGTGCGTGGTGTAACAACAGGATTCACCGGCGCAGGTTGGTCTCATGATCGCTGGCGTTCGTCTCCACGAGATACGTCCCGAGCATGCCGTTCTACAAAGTGGAAACGTAAATTTTTGCAGTTGTCGCCAAATAGCGGGAAGGTGCTTGCTGCGTTTGCTGGAGGAGCGCTTGCGTCGTTATCCGGTGTGGTCTAGTGGCTAGGATACCTGGCTCTCACCCAGGAGGCCCGGGTTCGATTCCCGGTACCGGAAACGCACATTTTGTTGCTCCTCTTATGCGACTTGTCCCGACTTAGCTCGACTGACGCTCCGCTGACGCTTGCAGAAAACTACGTAAAATATGGTTCGCGGCCACAAGTGACGGCGAGAGAGATGCGACATCTGTCCACCTCTTATCGAGGCACATACCTGCGGTCAACAGACTTGGAGGACTGCAAGACATTGCCACGGGCGTTGAATGCAGCTAACCACTCTGCTCAGTGTCCCAAGAGCGCAGGCACGGTCGTTTGCAGGTATGCATATGATGGAGACCGCGTGTGACACAGCTGTGGCGAGACGCAGTCGGCCGAGCTTTGCTGTTCATCGCCACTTGCAGTCGAGAAGGCTACTTTCGGCGGTGGCTCCGTGGCCGTGATCGTCTAGTGGTTAGGACATTGCCATTGCGTTGTGGCCGCAATAACCCAGGTTCGAGTCCTGGTCACGGCACTTTTTAAAGTTCTGCCTTGCTGTCGCTGCAATGACGATAGTGACCCAGTGTTTGAAATCACGGTGCCCTCCTGATTGTTTGCTCATGTTCCACAGGCTGCAGGTGGCACTACCGATTCAATATCAACACGCGATGCCGCCGCACCAGAGCGCTGGCAGCTGCCTGTGTAGTTAATCTCTATTCGAAAAGTGCAGTGGTTTGAGGTTCGATGTATGAGCAACGCGTCGCAGAAGATCAGGAAGTTGTGTCGTGCACTGTTTTCTACAAATGCCACGAACTCTGGTGCAGGTAGCGTGGCCGAGCGGTCTAAGGCGCTGGTTTAAGGCACCAGTCTCTTCGGAGGCGTGGGTTCGAATCCCACCGCTGCCAATTTTTACTTCTCGTTTTTGTGCCATTGCCGTGTGTTCTCGAGGGGTAGAACGCAGCTCCTGTGGCCGTTGGGTCGCGTAGGTAGCGTGGCCGAGCGGTCTAAGGCGCTGGTTTCAGGCACCAGTCTCTTCGGAGGCGTGGGTTCGAATCCCACCGCTGCCAACGTTTTCTGTCTCGTAATCCAGAGCTCTGATTACCCGCGAAGGAAATAGCGCAGCAAAGCGTGATCGTCGCTTTCGTAAATTGTCGTAGCACAGTGCGTGGTGTAACAACAGGATTCACCGGCGCAGGTTGGTCTCATGATCGCTGGCGTTCGTCTCCACGAGATACGTCCCGAGCATGCCGTTCTACAAAGTGGAAACGTAAATTTTTGCAGTTGTCGCCAAATAGCGGGAAGGTGCTTGCTGCGTTTGCTGGTGGAGCGCTTGCGTCGTTATCCGGTGTGGTCTAGTGGCTAGGATACCTGGCTCTCACCCAGGAGGCCCGGGTTCGATTCCCGGTACCGGAAACGCACATTTTGTTGCTCCTCTTATGCGACTTGTCCCGACTTAGCTCGACTGACGCTCCGCTGACGCTTGCAGAAAACTACGTAAAATATGGTTCGCGGCCACAAGTGACGGCGAGAGAGATGCGACATCTGTCCACCTCTTATCGAGGCACATACCTGCGGTCAACAGACTTGGAGGACTGCAAGACATTGCCACGGGCGTTGAATGCAGCTAACCACTCTGCTCAGTGTCCCAAGAGCGCAGGCACGGTCGTTTGCAGGTATGCATATGATGGAGACCGCGTGTGACACAGCTGTGGCGAGACGCAGTCGGCCGAGCTTTGCTGTTCATCGCCACTTGCAGTCGAGAAGGCTACTTTCGGCGGTGGCTCCGTGGCCGTGATCGTCTAGTGGTTAGGACATTGCCATTGCGTTGTGGCCGCAATAACCCAGGTTCGAGTCCTGGTCACGGCACTTTTTAAAGTTCTGCCTTGCTGTCGCTGCAATGACGATAGTGACCCAGTGTTTGAAATCACGGTGCCCTCCTGATTGTTTGCTCATGTTCCACAGGCTGCAGGTGGCACTACCGATTCAATATCAACACGCGATGCCGCCGCACCAGAGCGCTGGCAGCTGCCTGTGTAGTTAATCTCTATTCGAAAAGTGCAGTGGTTTGAGGTTCGATGTATGAGCAACGCGTCGCAGAAGATCAGGAAGTTGTGTCGTGCACTGTTTTCTACAAATGCCACGAACTCTGGTGCAGGTAGCGTGGCCGAGCGGTCTAAGGCGCTGGTTTAAGGCACCAGTCTCTTCGGAGGCGTGGGTTCGAATCCCACCGCTGCCAATTTTTACTTCTCGTTTTTGTGCCATTGCCGTGTGTTCTCGAGGGGTAGAACGCAGCTCCTGTGGCCGTTGGGTCGCGTAGGTAGCGTGGCCGAGCGGTCTAAGGCGCTGGTTTCAGGCACCAGTCTCTTCGGAGGCGTGGGTTCGAATCCCACCGCTGCCAACGTTTTCTGTCTCGTAATCCAGAGCTCTGATTACCCGCGAAGGAAATAGCGCAGCAAAGCGTGATCGTCGCTTTCGTAAATTGTCGTAGCACAGTGCGTGGTGTAACAACAGGATTCACCGGCGCAGGTTGGTCTCATGATCGCTGGCGTTCGTCTCCACGAGATACGTCCCGAGCATGCCGTTCTACAAAGTGGAAACGTAAATTTTTGCAGTTGTCGCCAAATAGCGGGAAGGTGCTTGCTGCGTTTGCTGGAGGAGCGCTTGCGTCGTTATCCGGTGTGGTCTAGTGGCTAGGATACCTGGCTCTCACCCAGGAGGCCCGGGTTCGATTCCCGGTACCGGAAACGCACATTTTGTTGCTCCTCTTATGCGACTTGTCCCGACTTAGCTCGACTGACGCTCCGCTGACGCTTGCAGAAAACTACGTAAAATATGGTTCGCGGCCACAAGTGACGGCGAGAGAGATGCGACATCTGTCCACCTCTTATCGAGGCACATACCTGCGGTCAACAGACTTGGAGGACTGCAAGACATTGCCACGGGCGTTGAATGCAGCTAACCACTCTGCTCAGTGTCCCAAGAGCGCAGGCACGGTCGTTTGCAGGTATGCATATGATGGAGACCGCGTGTGACACAGCTGTGGCGAGACGCAGTCGGCCGAGCTTTGCTGTTCATCGCCACTTGCAGTCGAGAAGGCTACTTTCGGCGGTGGCTCCGTGGCCGTGATCGTCTAGTGGTTAGGACATTGCCATTGCGTTGTGGCCGCAATAACCCAGGTTCGAGTCCTGGTCACGGCACTTTTTAAAGTTCTGCCTTGCTGTCGCTGCAATGACGATAGTGACCCAGTGTTTGAAATCACGGTGCCCTCCTGATTGTTTGCTCATGTTCCACAGGCTGCAGGTGGCACTACCGATTCAATATCAACACGCGATGCCGCCGCACCAGAGCGCTGGCAGCTGCCTGTGTAGTTAATCTCTATTCGAAAAGTGCAGTGGTTTGAGGTTCGATGTATGAGCAACGCGTCGCAGAAGATCAGGAAGTTGTGTCGTGCACTGTTTTCTACAAATGCCACGAACTCTGGTGCAGGTAGCGTGGCCGAGCGGTCTAAGGCGCTGGTTTAAGGCACCAGTCTCTTCGGAGGCGTGGGTTCCAATCCCACCGCTGCCAATTTTTACTTCTCGTTTTTGTGCCATTGCCGTGTGTTCTCGAGGGGTAGAACGCAGCTCCTGTGGCCGTTGGGTCGCGTAGGTAGCGTGGCCGAGCGGTCTAAGGCGCTGGTTTCAGGCACCAGTCTCTTCGGAGGCGTGGGTTCGAATCCCACCGCTGCCAACGTTTTCTGTCTCGTAATCCAGAGCTCTGATTACCCGCGAAGGAAATAGCGCAGCAAAGCGTGATCGTCGCTTTCGTAAATTGTCGTAGCACAGTGCGTGGTGTAACAACAGGATTCACCGGCGCAGGTTGGTCTCATGATCGCTGGCGTTCGTCTCCACGAGATACGTCCCGAGCATGCCGTTCTACAAAGTGGAAACGTAAATTTTTGCAGTTGTCGCCAAATAGCGGGAAGGTGCTTGCTGCGTTTGCTGGAGGAGCGCTTGCGTCGTTATCCGGTGTGGTCTAGTGGCTAGGATACCTGGCTCTCACCCAGGAGGCCCGGGTTCGATTCCCGGTACCGGAAACGCACATTTTGTTGCTCCTCTTATGCGACTTGTCCCGACTTAGCTCGACTGACGCTCCGCTGACGCTTGCAGAAAACTACGTAAAATATGGTTCGCGGCCACAAGTGACGGCGAGAGAGATGCGACATCTGTCCACCTCTTATCGAGGCACATACCTGCGGTCAACAGACTTGGAGGACTGCAAGACATTGCCACGGGCGTTGAATGCAGCTAACCACTCTGCTCAGTGTCCCAAGAGCGCAGGCACGGTCGTTTGCAGGTATGCATATGATGGAGACCGCGTGTGACACAGCTGTGGCGAGACGCAGTCGGCCGAGCTTTGCTGTTCATCGCCACTTGCAGTCGAGAAGGCTACTTTCGGCGGTGGCTCCGTGGCCGTGATCGTCTAGTGGTTAGGACATTGCCATTGCGTTGTGGCCGCAATAACCCAGGTTCGAGTCCTGGTCACGGCACTTTTTAAAGTTCTGCCTTGCTGTCGCTGCAATGACGATAGTGACCCAGTGTTTGAAATCACGGTGCCCTCCTGATTGTTTGCTCATGTTCCACAGGCTGCAGGTGGCACTACCGATTCAATATCAACACGCGATGCCGCCGCACCAGAGCGCTGGCAGCTGCCTGTGTAGTTAATCTCTATTCGAAAAGTGCAGTGGTTTGAGGTTCGATGTATGAGCAACGCGTCGCAGAAGATCAGGAAGTTGTGTCGTGCACTGTTTTCTACAAATGCCACGAACTCTGGTGCAGGTAGCGTGGCCGAGCGGTCTAAGGCGCTGGTTTAAGGCACCAGTCTCTTCGGAGGCGTGGGTTCGAATCCCACCGCTGCCAATTTTTACTTCTCGTTTTTGTGCCATTGCCGTGTGTTCTCGAGGGGTAGAACGCAGCTCCTGTGGCCGTTGGGTCGCGTAGGTAGCGTGGCCGAGCGGTCTAAGGCGCTGGTTTCAGGCACCAGTCTCTTCGGAGGCGTGGGTTCGAATCCCACCGCTGCCAACGTTTTCTGTCTCGTAATCCAGAGCTCTGATTACCCGCGAAGGAAATAGCGCAGCAAAGCGTGATCGTCGCTTTCGTAAATTGTCGTAGCACAGTGCGTGGTGTAACAACAGGATTCACCGGCGCAGGTTGGTCTCATGATCGCTGGCGTTCGTCTCCACGAGATACGTCCCGAGCATGCCGTTCTACAAAGTGGAAACGTAAATTTTTGCAGTTGTCGCCAAATAGCGGGAAGGTGCTTGCTGCGTTTGCTGGAGGAGCGCTTGCGTCGTTATCCGGTGTGGTCTAGTGGCTAGGATACCTGGCTCTCACCCAGGAGGCCCGGGTTCGATTCCCGGTACCGGAAACGCACATTTTGTTGCTCCTCTTATGCGACTTGTCCCGACTTAGCTCGACTGACGCTCCGCTGACGCTTGCAGAAAACTACGTAAAATATGGTTCGCGGCCACAAGTGACGGCGAGAGAGATGCGACATCTGTCCACCTCTTATCGAGGCACATACCTGCGGTCAACAGACTTGGAGGACTGCAAGACATTGCCACGGGCGTTGAATGCAGCTAACCACTCTGCTCAGTGTCCCAAGAGCGCAGGCACGGTCGTTTGCAGGTATGCATATGATGGAGACCGCGTGTGACACAGCTGTGGCGAGACGCAGTCGGCCGAGCTTTGCTGTTCATCGCCACTTGCAGTCGAGAAGGCTACTTTCGGCGGTGGCTCCGTGGCCGTGATCGTCTAGTGGTTAGGACATTGCCATTGCGTTGTGGCCGCAATAACCCAGGTTCGAGTCCTGGTCACGGCACTTTTTAAAGTTCTGCCTTGCTGTCGCTGCAATGACGATAGTGACCCAGTGTTTGAAATCACGGTGCCCTCCTGATTGTTTGCTCATGTTCCACAGGCTGCAGGTGGCACTACCGATTCAATATCAACACGCGATGCCGCCGCACCAGAGCGCTGGCAGCTGCCTGTGTAGTTAATCTCTATTCGAAAAGTGCAGTGGTTTGAGGTTCGATGTATGAGCAACGCGTCGCAGAAGATCAGGAAGTTGTGTCGTGCACTGTTTTCTACAAATGCCACGAACTCTGGTGCAGGTAGCGTGGCCGAGCGGTCTAAGGCGCTGGTTTAAGGCACCAGTCTCTTCGGAGGCGTGGGTTCGAATCCCACCGCTGCCAATTTTTACTTCTCGTTTTTGTGCCATTGCCGTGTGTTCTCGAGGGGTAGAACGCAGCTCCTGTGGCCGTTGGGTCGCGTAGGTAGCGTGGCCGAGCGGTCTAAGGCGCTGGTTTCAGGCACCAGTCTCTTCGGAGGCGTGGGTTCGAATCCCACCGCTGCCAACGTTTTCTGTCTCGTAATCCAGAGCTCTGATTACCCGCGAAGGAAATAGCGCAGCAAAGCGTGATCGTCGCTTTCGTAAATTGTCGTAGCACAGTGCGTGGTGTAACAACAGGATTCACCGGCGCAGGTTGGTCTCATGATCGCTGGCGTTCGTCTCCACGAGATACGTCCCGAGCATGCCGTTCTACAAAGTGGAAACGTAAATTTTTGCAGTTGTCGCCAAATAGCGGGAAGGTGCTTGCTGCGTTTGCTGGAGGAGCGCTTGCGTCGTTATCCGGTGTGGTCTAGTGGCTAGGATACCTGGCTCTCACCCAGGAGGCCCGGGTTCGATTCCCGGTACCGGAAACGCACATTTTGTTGCTCCTCTTATGCGACTTGTCCCGACTTAGCTCGACTGACGCTCCGCTGACGCTTGCAGAAAACTACGTAAAATATGGTTCGCGGCCACAAGTGACGGCGAGAGAGATGCGACATCTGTCCACCTCTTATCGAGGCACATACCTGCGGTCAACAGACTTGGAGGACTGCAAGACATTGCCACGGGCGTTGAATGCAGCTAACCACTCTGCTCAGTGTCCCAAGAGCGCAGGCACGGTCGTTTGCAGGTATGCATATGATGGAGACCGCGTGTGACACAGCTGTGGCGAGACGCAGTCGGCCGAGCTTTGCTGTTCATCGCCACTTGCAGTCGAGAAGGCTACTTTCGGCGGTGGCTCCGTGGCCGTGATCGTCTAGTGGTTAGGACATTGCCATTGCGTTGTGGCCGCAATAACCCAGGTTCGAGTCCTGGTCACGGCACTTTTTAAAGTTCTGCCTTGCTGTCGCTGCAATGACGATAGTGACCCAGTGTTTGAAATCACGGTGCCCTCCTGATTGTTTGCTCATGTTCCACAGGCTGCAGGTGGCACTACCGATTCAATATCAACACGCGATGCCGCCGCACCAGAGCGCTGGCAGCTGCCTGTGTAGTTAATCTCTATTCGAAAAGTGCAGTGGTTTGAGGTTCGATGTATGAGCAACGCGTCGCAGAAGATCAGGAAGTTGTGTCGTGCACTGTTTTCTACAAATGCCACGAACTCTGGTGCAGGTAGCGTGGCCGAGCGGTCTAAGGCGCTGGTTTAAGGCACCAGTCTCTTCGGAGGCGTGGGTTCCAATCCCACCGCTGCCAATTTTTACTTCTCGTTTTTGTGCCATTGCCGTGTGTTCTCGAGGGGTAGAACGCAGCTCCTGTGGCCGTTGGGTCGCGTAGGTAGCGTGGCCGAGCGGTCTAAGGCGCTGGTTTCAGGCACCAGTCTCTTCGGAGGCGTGGGTTCGAATCCCACCGCTGCCAACGTTTTCTGTCTCGTAATCCAGAGCTCTGATTACCCGCGAAGGAAATAGCGCAGCAAAGCGTGATCGTCGCTTTCGTAAATTGTCGTAGCACAGTGCGTGGTGTAACAACAGGATTCACCGGCGCAGGTTGGTCTCATGATCGCTGGCGTTCGTCTCCACGAGATACGTCCCGAGCATGCCGTTCTACAAAGTGGAAACGTAAATTTTTGCAGTTGTCGCCAAATAGCGGGAAGGTGCTTGCTGCGTTTGCTGGAGGAGCGCTTGCGTCGTTATCCGGTGTGGTCTAGTGGCTAGGATACCTGGCTCTCACCCAGGAGGCCCGGGTTCGATTCCCGGTACCGGAAACGCACATTTTGTTGCTCCTCTTATGCGACTTGTCCCGACTTAGCTCGACTGACGCTCCGCTGACGCTTGCAGAAAACTACGTAAAATATGGTTCGCGGCCACAAGTGACGGCGAGAGAGATGCGACATCTGTCCACCTCTTATCGAGGCACATACCTGCGGTCAACAGACTTGGAGGACTGCAAGACATTGCCACGGGCGTTGAATGCAGCTAACCACTCTGCTCAGTGTCCCAAGAGCGCAGGCACGGTCGTTTGCAGGTATGCATATGATGGAGACCGCGTGTGACACAGCTGTGGCGAGACGCAGTCGGCCGAGCTTTGCTGTTCATCGCCACTTGCAGTCGAGAAGGCTACTTTCGGCGGTGGCTCCGTGGCCGTGATCGTCTAGTGGTTAGGACATTGCCATTGCGTTGTGGCCGCAATAACCCAGGTTCGAGTCCTGGTCACGGCACTTTTTAAAGTTCTGCCTTGCTGTCGCTGCAATGACGATAGTGACCCAGTGTTTGAAATCACGGTGCCCTCCTGATTGTTTGCTCATGTTCCACAGGCTGCAGGTGGCACTACCGATTCAATATCAACACGCGATGCCGCCGCACCAGAGCGCTGGCAGCTGCCTGTGTAGTTAATCTCTATTCGAAAAGTGCAGTGGTTTGAGGTTCGATGTATGAGCAACGCGTCGCAGAAGATCAGGAAGTTGTGTCGTGCACTGTTTTCTACAAATGCCACGAACTCTGGTGCAGGTAGCGTGGCCGAGCGGTCTAAGGCGCTGGTTTAAGGCACCAGTCTCTTCGGAGGCGTGGGTTCGAATCCCACCGCTGCCAATTTTTACTTCTCGTTTTTGTGCCATTGCCGTGTGTTCTCGAGGGGTAGAACGCAGCTCCTGTGGCCGTTGGGTCGCGTAGGTAGCGTGGCCGAGCGGTCTAAGGCGCTGGTTTCAGGCACCAGTCTCTTCGGAGGCGTGGGTTCGAATCCCACCGCTGCCAACGTTTTCTGTCTCGTAATCCAGAGCTCTGATTACCCGCGAAGGAAATAGCGCAGCAAAGCGTGATCGTCGCTTTCGTAAATTGTCGTAGCACAGTGCGTGGTGTAACAACAGGATTCACCGGCGCAGGTTGGTCTCATGATCGCTGGCGTTCGTCTCCACGAGATACGTCCCGAGCATGCCGTTCTACAAAGTGGAAACGTAAATTTTTGCAGTTGTCGCCAAATAGCGGGAAGGTGCTTGCTGCGTTTGCTGGAGGAGCGCTTGCGTCGTTATCCGGTGTGGTCTAGTGGCTAGGATACCTGGCTCTCACCCAGGAGGCCCGGGTTCGATTCCCGGTACCGGAAACGCACATTTTGTTGCTCCTCTTATGCGACTTGTCCCGACTTAGCTCGACTGACGCTCCGCTGACGCTTGCAGAAAACTACGTAAAATATGGTTCGCGGCCACAAGTGACGGCGAGAGAGATGCGACATCTGTCCACCTCTTATCGAGGCACATACCTGCGGTCAACAGACTTGGAGGACTGCAAGACATTGCCACGGGCGTTGAATGCAGCTAACCACTCTGCTCAGTGTCCCAAGAGCGCAGGCACGGTCGTTTGCAGGTATGCATATGATGGAGACCGCGTGTGACACAGCTGTGGCGAGACGCAGTCGGCCGAGCTTTGCTGTTCATCGCCACTTGCAGTCGAGAAGGCTACTTTCGGCGGTGGCTCCGTGGCCGTGATCGTCTAGTGGTTAGGACATTGCCATTGCGTTGTGGCCGCAATAACCCAGGTTCGAGTCCTGGTCACGGCACTTTTTAAAGTTCTGCCTTGCTGTCGCTGCAATGACGATAGTGACCCAGTGTTTGAAATCACGGTGCCCTCCTGATTGTTTGCTCATGTTCCACAGGCTGCAGGTGGCACTACCGATTCAATATCAACACGCGATGCCGCCGCACCAGAGCGCTGGCAGCTGCCTGTGTAGTTAATCTCTATTCGAAAAGTGCAGTGGTTTGAGGTTCGATGTATGAGCAACGCGTCGCAGAAGATCAGGAAGTTGTGTCGTGCACTGTTTTCTACAAATGCCACGAACTCTGGTGCAGGTAGCGTGGCCGAGCGGTCTAAGGCGCTGGTTTAAGGCACCAGTCTCTTCGGAGGCGTGGGTTCGAATCCCACCGCTGCCAATTTTTACTTCTCGTTTTTGTGCCATTGCCGTGTGTTCTCGAGGGGTAGAACGCAGCTCCTGTGGCCGTTGGGTCGCGTAGGTAGCGTGGCCGAGCGGTCTAAGGCGCTGGTTTCAGGCACCAGTCTCTTCGGAGGCGTGGGTTCGAATCCCACCGCTGCCAACGTTTTCTGTCTCGTAATCCAGAGCTCTGATTACCCGCGAAGGAAATAGCGCAGCAAAGCGTGATCGTCGCTTTCGTAAATTGTCGTAGCACAGTGCGTGGTGTAACAACAGGATTCACCGGCGCAGGTTGGTCTCATGATCGCTGGCGTTCGTCTCCACGAGATACGTCCCGAGCATGCCGTTCTACAAAGTGGAAACGTAAATTTTTGCAGTTGTCGCCAAATAGCGGGAAGGTGCTTGCTGCGTTTGCTGGAGGAGCGCTTGCGTCGTTATCCGGTGTGGTCTAGTGGCTAGGATACCTGGCTCTCACCCAGGAGGCCCGGGTTCGATTCCCGGTACCGGAAACGCACATTTTGTTGCTCCTCTTATGCGACTTGTCCCGACTTAGCTCGACTGACGCTCCGCTGACGCTTGCAGAAAACTACGTAAAATATGGTTCGCGGCCACAAGTGACGGCGAGAGAGATGCGACATCTGTCCACCTCTTATCGAGGCACATACCTGCGGTCAACAGACTTGGAGGACTGCAAGACATTGCCACGGGCGTTGAATGCAGCTAACCACTCTGCTCAGTGTCCCAAGAGCGCAGGCACGGTCGTTTGCAGGTATGCATATGATGGAGACCGCGTGTGACACAGCTGTGGCGAGACGCAGTCGGCCGAGCTTTGCTGTTCATCGCCACTTGCAGTCGAGAAGGCTACTTTCGGCGGTGGCTCCGTGGCCGTGATCGTCTAGTGGTTAGGACATTGCCATTGCGTTGTGGCCGCAATAACCCAGGTTCGAGTCCTGGTCACGGCACTTTTTAAAGTTCTGCCTTGCTGTCGCTGCAATGACGATAGTGACCCAGTGTTTGAAATCACGGTGCCCTCCTGATTGTTTGCTCATGTTCCACAGGCTGCAGGTGGCACTACCGATTCAATATCAACACGCGATGCCGCCGCACCAGAGCGCTGGCAGCTGCCTGTGTAGTTAATCTCTATTCGAAAAGTGCAGTGGTTTGAGGTTCGATGTATGAGCAACGCGTCGCAGAAGATCAGGAAGTTGTGTCGTGCACTGTTTTCTACAAATGCCACGAACTCTGGTGCAGGTAGCGTGGCCGAGCGGTCTAAGGCGCTGGTTTAAGGCACCAGTCTCTTCGGAGGCGTGGGTTCGAATCCCACCGCTGCCAATTTTTACTTCTCGTTTTTGTGCCATTGCCGTGTGTTCTCGAGGGGTAGAACGCAGCTCCTGTGGCCGTTGGGGCGCGTAGGTAGCGTGGCCGAGCGGTCTAAGGCGCTGGTTTCAGGCACCAGTCTCTTCGGAGGCGTGGGTTCGAATCCCACCGCTGCCAACGTTTTCTGTCTCGTAATCCAGAGCTCTGATTACCCGCGAAGGAAATAGCGCAGCAAAGCGTGATCGTCGCTTTCGTAAATTGTCGTAGCACAGTGCGTGGTGTAACAACAGGATTCACCAGCGCAGGTTGGTCTCATGATCGCTGGCGTTCGTCTCCACGAGATACGTCCCGAGCATGCCGTTCTACAAAGTGGAAACGTAAATTTTTGCAGTTGTCGCCAAATAGCGGGAAGGTGCTTGCTGCGTTTGCTGGAGGAGCGCTTGCGTCGTTATCCGGTGTGGTCTAGTGGCTAGGATACCTGGCTCTCACCCAGGAGGCCCGGGTTCGATTCCCGGTACCGGAAACGCACATTTTGTTGCTCCTCTTATGCGACTTGTCCCGACTTAGCTCGACTGACGCTCCGCTGACGCTTGCAGAAAACTACGTAAAATATGGTTCGCGGCCACAAGTGACGGCGAGAGAGATGCGACATCTGTCCACCTCTTATCGAGGCACATACCTGCGGTCAACAGACTTGGAGGACTGCAAGACATTGCCACGGGCGTTGAATGCAGCTAACCACTCTGCTCAGTGTCCCAAGAGCGCAGGCACGGTCGTTTGCAGGTATGCATATGATGGAGACCGCGTGTGACACAGCTGTGGCGAGACGCAGTCGGCCGAGCTTTGCTGTTCATCGCCACTTGCAGTCGAGAAGGCTACTTTCGGCGGTGGCTCCGTGGCCGTGATCGTCTAGTGGTTAGGACATTGCCATTGCGTTGTGGCCGCAATAACCCAGGTTCGAGTCCTGGTCACGGCACTTTTTAAAGTTCTGCCTTGCTGTCGCTGCAATGACGATAGTGACCCAGTGTTTGAAATCACGGTGCCCTCCTGATTGTTTGCTCATGTTCCACAGGCTGCAGGTGGCACTACCGATTCAATATCAACACGCGATGCCGCCGCACCAGAGCGCTGGCAGCTGCCTGTGTACTTAATCTCTATTCGAAAAGTGCAGTGGTTTGAGGTTCGATGTATGAGCAACGCGTCGCAGAAGATCAGGAAGTTGTGTCGTGCACTGTTTTCTACAAATGCCACGAACTCTGGTGCAGGTAGCGTGGCCGAGCGGTCTAAGGCGCTGGTTTAAGGCACCAGTCTCTTCGGAGGCGTGGGTTCGAATCCCACCGCTGCCAATTTTTACTTCTCGTTTTTGTGCCATTGCCGTGTGTTCTCGAGGGGTAGAACGCAGCTCCTGTGGCCGTTGGGTCGCGTAGGTAGCGTGGCCGAGCGGTCTAAGGCGCTGGTTTCAGGCACCAGTCTCTTCGGAGGCGTGGGTTCGAATCCCACCGCTGCCAACGTTTTCTGTCTCGTAATCCAGAGCTCTGATTACCCGCGAAGGAAATAGCGCAGCAAAGCGTGATCGTCGCTTTCGTAAATTGTCGTAGCACAGTGCGTGGTGTAACAACAGGATTCACCGGCGCAGGTTGGTCTCATGATCGCTGGCGTTCGTCTCCACGAGATACGTCCCGAGCATGCCGTTCTACAAAGTGGAAACGTAAATTTTTGCAGTTGTCGCCAAATAGCGGGAAGGTGCTTGCTGCGTTTGCTGGAGGAGCGCTTGCGTCGTTATCCGGTGTGGTCTAGTGGCTAGGATACCTGGCTCTCACCCAGGAGGCCCGGGTTCGATTCCCGGTACCGGAAACGCACATTTTGTTGCTCCTCTTATGCGACTTGTCCCGACTTAGCTCGACTGACGCTCCGCTGACGCTTGCAGAAAACTACGTAAAATATGGTTCGCGGCCACAAGTGACGGCGAGAGAGATGCGACATCTGTCCACCTCTTATCGAGGCACATACCTGCGGTCAACAGACTTGGAGGACTGCAAGACATTGCCACGGGCGTTGAATGCAGCTAACCACTCTGCTCAGTGTCCCAAGAGCGCAGGCACGGTCGTTTGCAGGTATGCATATGATGGAGACCGCGTGTGACACAGCTGTGGCGAGACGCAGTCGGCCGAGCTTTGCTGTTCATCGCCACTTGCAGTCGAGAAGGCTACTTTCGGCGGTGGCTCCGTGGCCGTGATCGTCTAGTGGTTAGGACATTGCCATTGCGTTGTGGCCGCAATAACCCAGGTTCGAGTCCTGGTCACGGCACTTTTTAAAGTTCTGCCTTGCTGTCGCTGCAATGACGATAGTGACCCAGTGTTTGAAATCACGGTGCCCTCCTGATTGTTTGCTCATGTTCCACAGGCTGCAGGTGGCACTACCGATTCAATATCAACACGCGATGCCGCCGCACCAGAGCGCTGGCAGCTGCCTGTGTAGTTAATCTCTATTCGAAAAGTGCAGTGGTTTGAGGTTCGATGTATGAGCAACGCGTCGCAGAAGATCAGGAAGTTGTGTCGTGCACTGTTTTCTACAAATGCCACGAACTCTGGTGCAGGTAGCGTGGCCGAGCGGTCTAAGGCGCTGGTTTAAGGCACCAGTCTCTTCGGAGGCGTGGGTTCGAATCCCACCGCTGCCAATTTTTACTTCTCGTTTTTGTGCCATTGCCGTGTGTTCTCGAGGGGTAGAACGCAGCTCCTGTGGCCGTTGGGGCGCGTAGGTAGCGTGGCCGAGCGGTCTAAGGCGCTGGTTTCAGGCACCAGTCTCTTCGGAGGCGTGGGTTCGAATCCCACCGCTGCCAACGTTTTCTGTCTCGTAATCCAGAGCTCTGATTACCCGCGAAGGAAATAGCGCAGCAAAGCGTGATCGTCGCTTTCGTAAATTGTCGTAGCACAGTGCGTGGTGTAACAACAGGATTCACCAGCGCAGGTTGGTCTCATGATCGCTGGCGTTCGTCTCCACGAGATACGTCCCGAGCATGCCGTTCTACAAAGTGGAAACGTAAATTTTTGCAGTTGTCGCCAAATAGCGGGAAGGTGCTTGCTGCGTTTGCTGGAGGAGCGCTTGCGTCGTTATCCGGTGTGGTCTAGTGGCTAGGATACCTGGCTCTCACCCAGGAGGCCCGGGTTCGATTCCCGGTACCGGAAACGCACATTTTGTTGCTCCTCTTATGCGACTTGTCCCGACTTAGCTCGACTGACGCTCCGCTGACGCTTGCAGAAAACTACGTAAAATATGGTTCGCGGCCACAAGTGACGGCGAGAGAGATGCGACATCTGTCCACCTCTTATCGAGGCACATACCTGCGGTCAACAGACTTGGAGGACTGCAAGACATTGCCACGGGCGTTGAATGCAGCTAACCACTCTGCTCAGTGTCCCAAGAGCGCAGGCACGGTCGTTTGCAGGTATGCATATGATGGAGACCGCGTGTGACACAGCTGTGGCGAGACGCAGTCGGCCGAGCTTTGCTGTTCATCGCCACTTGCAGTCGAGAAGGCTACTTTCGGCGGTGGCTCCGTGGCCGTGATCGTCTAGTGGTTAGGACATTGCCATTGCGTTGTGGCCGCAATAACCCAGGTTCGAGTCCTGGTCACGGCACTTTTTAAAGTTCTGCCTTGCTGTCGCTGCAATGACGATAGTGACCCAGTGTTTGAAATCACGGTGCCCTCCTGATTGTTTGCTCATGTTCCACAGGCTGCAGGTGGCACTACCGATTCAATATCAACACGCGATGCCGCCGCACCAGAGCGCTGGCAGCTGCCTGTGTACTTAATCTCTATTCGAAAAGTGCAGTGGTTTGAGGTTCGATGTATGAGCAACGCGTCGCAGAAGATCAGGAAGTTGTGTCGTGCACTGTTTTCTACAAATGCCACGAACTCTGGTGCAGGTAGCGTGGCCGAGCGGTCTAAGGCGCTGGTTTAAGGCACCAGTCTCTTCGGAGGCGTGGGTTCGAATCCCACCGCTGCCAATTTTTACTTCTCGTTTTTGTGCCATTGCCGTGTGTTCTCGAGGGGTAGAACGCAGCTCCTGTGGCCGTTGGGTCGCGTAGGTAGCGTGGCCGAGCGGTCTAAGGCGCTGGTTTCAGGCACCAGTCTCTTCGGAGGCGTGGGTTCGAATCCCACCGCTGCCAACGTTTTCTGTCTCGTAATCCAGAGCTCTGATTACCCGCGAAGGAAATAGCGCAGCAAAGCGTGATCGTCGCTTTCGTAAATTGTCGTAGCACAGTGCGTGGTGTAACAACAGGATTCACCGGCGCAGGTTGGTCTCATGATCGCTGGCGTTCGTCTCCACGAGATACGTCCCGAGCATGCCGTTCTACAAAGTGGAAACGTAAATTTTTGCAGTTGTCGCCAAATAGCGGGAAGGTGCTTGCTGCGTTTGCTGGAGGAGCGCTTGCGTCGTTATCCGGTGTGGTCTAGTGGCTAGGATACCTGGCTCTCACCCAGGAGGCCCGGGTTCGATTCCCGGTACCGGAAACGCACATTTTGTTGCTCCTCTTATGCGACTTGTCCCGACTTAGCTCGACTGACGCTCCGCTGACGCTTGCAGAAAACTACGTAAAATATGGTTCGCGGCCACAAGTGACGGCGAGAGAGATGCGACATCTGTCCACCTCTTATCGAGGCACATACCTGCGGTCAACAGACTTGGAGGACTGCAAGACATTGCCACGGGCGTTGAATGCAGCTAACCACTCTGCTCAGTGTCCCAAGAGCGCAGGCACGGTCGTTTGCAGGTATGCATATGATGGAGACCGCGTGTGACACAGCTGTGGCGAGACGCAGTCGGCCGAGCTTTGCTGTTCATCGCCACTTGCAGTCGAGAAGGCTACTTTCGGCGGTGGCTCCGTGGCCGTGATCGTCTAGTGGTTAGGACATTGCCATTGCGTTGTGGCCGCAATAACCCAGGTTCGAGTCCTGGTCACGGCACTTTTTAAAGTTCTGCCTTGCTGTCGCTGCAATGACGATAGTGACCCAGTGTTTGAAATCACGGTGCCCTCCTGATTGTTTGCTCATGTTCCACAGGCTGCAGGTGGCACTACCGATTCAATATCAACACGCGATGCCGCCGCACCAGAGCGCTGGCAGCTGCCTGTGTACTTAATCTCTATTCGAAAAGTGCAGTGGTTTGAGGTTCGATGTATGAGCAACGCGTCGCAGAAGATCAGGAAGTTGTGTCGTGCACTGTTTTCTACAAATGCCACGAACTCTGGTGCAGGTAGCGTGGCCGAGCGGTCTAAGGCGCTGGTTTAAGGCACCAGTCTCTTCGGAGGCGTGGGTTCGAATCCCACCGCTGCCAATTTTTACTTCTCGTTTTTGTGCCATTGCCGTGTGTTCTCGAGGGGTAGAACGCAGCTCCTGTGGCCGTTGGGTCGCGTAGGTAGCGTGGCCGAGCGGTCTAAGGCGCTGGTTTCAGGCACCAGTCTCTTCGGAGGCGTGGGTTCGAATCCCACCGCTGCCAACGTTTTCTGTCTCGTAATCCAGAGCTCTGATTACCCGCGAAGGAAATAGCGCAGCAAAGCGTGATCGTCGCTTTCGTAAATTGTCGTAGCACAGTGCGTGGTGTAACAACAGGATTCACCGGCGCAGGTTGGTCTCATGATCGCTGGCGTTCGTCTCCACGAGATACGTCCCGAGCATGCCGTTCTACAAAGTGGAAACGTAAATTTTTGCAGTTGTCGCCAAATAGCGGGAAGGTGCTTGCTGCGTTTGCTGGAGGAGCGCTTGCGTCGTTATCCGGTGTGGTCTAGTGGCTAGGATACCTGGCTCTCACCCAGGAGGCCCGGGTTCGATTCCCGGTACCGGAAACGCACATTTTGTTGCTCCTCTTATGCGACTTGTCCCGACTTAGCTCGACTGACGCTCCGCTGACGCTTGCAGAAAACTACGTAAAATATGGTTCGCGGCCACAAGTGACGGCGAGAGAGATGCGACATCTGTCCACCTCTTATCGAGGCACATACCTGCGGTCAACAGACTTGGAGGACTGCAAGACATTGCCACGGGCGTTGAATGCAGCTAACCACTCTGCTCAGTGTCCCAAGAGCGCAGGCACGGTCGTTTGCAGGTATGCATATGATGGAGACCGCGTGTGACACAGCTGTGGCGAGACGCAGTCGGCCGAGCTTTGCTGTTCATCGCCACTTGCAGTCGAGAAGGCTACTTTCGGCGGTGGCTCCGTGGCCGTGATCGTCTAGTGGTTAGGACATTGCCATTGCGTTGTGGCCGCAATAACCCAGGTTCGAGTCCTGGTCACGGCACTTTTTAAAGTTCTGCCTTGCTGTCGCTGCAATGACGATAGTGACCCAGTGTTTGAAATCACGGTGCCCTCCTGATTGTTTGCTCATGTTCCACAGGCTGCAGGTGGCACTACCGATTCAATATCAACACGCGATGCCGCCGCACCAGAGCGCTGGCAGCTGCCTGTGTAGTTAATCTCTATTCGAAAAGTGCAGTGGTTTGAGGTTCGATGTATGAGCAACGCGTCGCAGAAGATCAGGAAGTTGTGTCGTGCACTGTTTTCTACAAATGCCACGAACTCTGGTGCAGGTAGCGTGGCCGAGCGGTCTAAGGCGCTGGTTTAAGGCACCAGTCTCTTCGGAGGCGTGGGTTCGAATCCCACCGCTGCCAATTTTTACTTCTCGTTTTTGTGCCATTGCCGTGTGTTCTCGAGGGGTAGAACGCAGCTCCTGTGGCCGTTGGGTCGCGTAGGTAGCGTGGCCGAGCGGTCTAAGGCGCTGGTTTCAGGCACCAGTCTCTTCGGAGGCGTGGGTTCGAATCCCACCGCTGCCAACGTTTTCTGTCTCGTAATCCAGAGCTCTGATTACCCGCGAAGGAAATAGCGCAGCAAAGCGTGATCGTCGCTTTCGTAAATTGTCGTAGCACAGTGCGTGGTGTAACAACAGGATTCACCGGCGCAGGTTGGTCTCATGATCGCTGGCGTTCGTCTCCACGAGATACGTCCCGAGCATGCCGTTCTACAAAGTGGAAACGTAAATTTTTGCAGTTGTCGCCAAATAGCGGGAAGGTGCTTGCTGCGTTTGCTGGAGGAGCGCTTGCGTCGTTATCCGGTGTGGTCTAGTGGCTAGGATACCTGGCTCTCACCCAGGAGGCCCGGGTTCGATTCCCGGTACCGGAAACGCACATTTTGTTGCTCCTCTTATGCGACTTGTCCCGACTTAGCTCGACTGACGCTCCGCTGACGCTTGCAGAAAACTACGTAAAATATGGTTCGCGGCCACAAGTGACGGCGAGAGAGATGCGACATCTGTCCACCTCTTATCGAGGCACATACCTGCGGTCAACAGACTTGGAGGACTGCAAGACATTGCCACGGGCGTTGAATGCAGCTAACCACTCTGCTCAGTGTCCCAAGAGCGCAGGCACGGTCGTTTGCAGGTATGCATATGATGGAGACCGCGTGTGACACAGCTGTGGCGAGACGCAGTCGGCCGAGCTTTGCTGTTCATCGCCACTTGCAGTCGAGAAGGCTACTTTCGGCGGTGGCTCCGTGGCCGTGATCGTCTAGTGGTTAGGACATTGCCATTGCGTTGTGGCCGCAATAACCCAGGTTCGAGTCCTGGTCACGGCACTTTTTAAAGTTCTGCCTTGCTGTCGCTGCAATGACGATAGTGACCCAGTGTTTGAAATCACGGTGCCCTCCTGATTGTTTGCTCATGTTCCACAGGCTGCAGGTGGCACTACCGATTCAATATCAACACGCGATGCCGCCGCACCAGAGCGCTGGCAGCTGCCTGTGTACTTAATCTCTATTCGAAAAGTGCAGTGGTTTGAGGTTCGATGTATGAGCAACGCGTCGCAGAAGATCAGGAAGTTGTGTCGTGCACTGTTTTCTACAAATGCCACGAACTCTGGTGCAGGTAGCGTGGCCGAGCGGTCTAAGGCGCTGGTTTAAGGCACCAGTCTCTTCGGAGGCGTGGGTTCGAATCCCACCGCTGCCAATTTTTACTTCTCGTTTTTGTGCCATTGCCGTGTGTTCTCGAGGGGTAGAACGCAGCTCCTGTGGCCGTTGGGTCGCGTAGGTAGCGTGGCCGAGCGGTCTAAGGCGCTGGTTTCAGGCACCAGTCTCTTCGGAGGCGTGGGTTCGAATCCCACCGCTGCCAACGTTTTCTGTCTCGTAATCCAGAGCTCTGATTACCCGCGAAGGAAATAGCGCAGCAAAGCGTGATCGTCGCTTTCGTAAATTGTCGTAGCACAGTGCGTGGTGTAACAACAGGATTCACCGGCGCAGGTTGGTCTCATGATCGCTGGCGTTCGTCTCCACGAGATACGTCCCGAGCATGCCGTTCTACAAAGTGGAAACGTAAATTTTTGCAGTTGTCGCCAAATAGCGGGAAGGTGCTTGCTGCGTTTGCTGGAGGAGCGCTTGCGTCGTTATCCGGTGTGGTCTAGTGGCTAGGATACCTGGCTCTCACCCAGGAGGCCCGGGTTCGATTCCCGGTACCGGAAACGCACATTTTGTTGCTCCTCTTATGCGACTTGTCCCGACTTAGCTCGACTGACGCTCCGCTGACGCTTGCAGAAAACTACGTAAAATATGGTTCGCGGCCACAAGTGACGGCGAGAGAGATGCGACATCTGTCCACCTCTTATCGAGGCACATACCTGCGGTCAACAGACTTGGAGGACTGCAAGACATTGCCACGGGCGTTGAATGCAGCTAACCACTCTGCTCAGTGTCCCAAGAGCGCAGGCACGGTCGTTTGCAGGTATGCATATGATGGAGACCGCGTGTGACACAGCTGTGGCGAGACGCAGTCGGCCGAGCTTTGCTGTTCATCGCCACTTGCAGTCGAGAAGGCTACTTTCGGCGGTGGCTCCGTGGCCGTGATCGTCTAGTGGTTAGGACATTGCCATTGCGTTGTGGCCGCAATAACCCAGGTTCGAGTCCTGGTCACGGCACTTTTTAAAGTTCTGCCTTGCTGTCGCTGCAATGACGATAGTGACCCAGTGTTTGAAATCACGGTGCCCTCCTGATTGTTTGCTCATGTTCCACAGGCTGCAGGTGGCACTACCGATTCAATATCAACACGCGATGCCGCCGCACCAGAGCGCTGGCAGCTGCCTGTGTAGTTAATCTCTATTCGAAAAGTGCAGTGGTTTGAGGTTCGATGTATGAGCAACGCGTCGCAGAAGATCAGGAAGTTGTGTCGTGCACTGTTTTCTACAAATGCCACGAACTCTGGTGCAGGTAGCGTGGCCGAGCGGTCTAAGGCGCTGGTTTAAGGCACCAGTCTCTTCGGAGGCGTGGGTTCGAATCCCACCGCTGCCAATTTTTACTTCTCGTTTTTGTGCCATTGCCGTGTGTTCTCGAGGGGTAGAACGCAGCTCCTGTGGCCGTTGGGTCGCGTAGGTAGCGTGGCCGAGCGGTCTAAGGCGCTGGTTTCAGGCACCAGTCTCTTCGGAGGCGTGGGTTCGAATCCCACCGCTGCCAACGTTTTCTGTCTCGTAATCCAGAGCTCTGATTACCCGCGAAGGAAATAGCGCAGCAAAGCGTGATCGTCGCTTTCGTAAATTGTCGTAGCACAGTGCGTGGTGTAACAACAGGATTCACCGGCGCAGGTTGGTCTCATGATCGCTGGCGTTCGTCTCCACGAGATACGTCCCGAGCATGCCGTTCTACAAAGTGGAAACGTAAATTTTTGCAGTTGTCGCCAAATAGCGGGAAGGTGCTTGCTGAGTTTGCTGGAGGAGCGCTTGCGTCGTTATCCGGTGTGGTCTAGTGGCTAGGATACCTGGCTCTCACCCAGGAGGCCCGGGTTCGATTCCCGGTACCGGAAACGCACATTTTGTTGCTCCTCTTATGCGACTTGTCCCGACTTAGCTCGACTGACGCTCCGCTGACGCTTGCAGAAAACTACGTAAAATATGGTTCGCGGCCACAAGTGACGGCGAGAGAGATGCGACATCTGTCCACCTCTTATCGAGGCACATACCTGCGGTCAACAGACTTGGAGGACTGCAAGACATTGCCACGGGCGTTGAATGCAGCTAACCACTCTGCTCAGTGTCCCAAGAACGCAGGCACGGTCGTTTGCAGGTATGCATATGATGGAGACCGCGTGTGACACAGCTGTGGCGAGACGCAGTCGGCCGAGCTTTGCTGTTCATCGCCACTTGCAGTCGAGAAGGCTACTTTCGGCGGTGGCTCCGTGGCCGTGATCGTCTAGTGGTTAGGACATTGCCATTGCGTTGTGGCCGCAATAACCCAGGTTCGAGTCCTGGTCACGGCACTTTTTAAAGTTCTGCCTTGCTGTCGCTGCAATGACGATAGTGACCCAGTGTTTGAAATCACGGTGCCCTCCTGATTGTTTGCTCATGTTCCACAGGCTGCAGGTGGCACTACCGATTCAATATCAACACGCGATGCCGCCGCACCAGAGCGCTGGCAGCTGCCTGTGTAGTTAATCTCTATTCGAAAAGTGCAGTGGTTTGAGGTTCGATGTATGAGCAACCCGTCGCAGAAGATCAGGAAGTTGTGTCGTGCACTGTTTTCTACAAATGCCACGAACCCTGGTGCAGGTAGCGTGGCCGAGCGGTCTAAGGCGCTGGTTTAAGGCACCAGTCTCTTCGGAGGCGTGGGTTCGAATCCCACCGCTGCCAATTTTTACTTCTCGTTTTTGTGCCATTGCCGTGTGTTCTCGAGGGGTAGAACGCAGCTCCTGTGGCCGTTGCGTCGCGTAGGTAGCGTGGCCGAGCGGTCTAAGGCGCTGGTTTCAGGCACCAGTCTCTTCGGAGGCGTGGGTTCGAATCCCACCGCTGCCAACGTTTTCTGTCTCGTAATCCAGAGCTCTGATTACCCGCGAAGGAAATAGCGCAGCAAAGCGTGATCGTCGCTTTCGTAAATTGTCGTAGCACAGTGCGTGGTGTAACAACAGGATTCACCGGCGCAGGTTGGTCTCATGATCGCTGGCGTTCGTCTCCACGAGATACGTCCCGAGCATGCCGTTCTACAAAGTGGAAACGTAAATTTTTGCAGTTGTCGCCAAATAGCGGGAAGGTGCTTGCTGAGTTTGCTGGAGGAGCGCTTGCGTCGTTATCCGGTGTGGTCTAGTGGCTAGGATACCTGGCTCTCACCCAGGAGGCCCGGGTTCGATTCCCGGTACCGGAAACGCACATTTTGTTGCTCCTCTTATGCGACTTGTCCCGACTTAGCTCGACTGACGCTCCGCTGACGCTTGCAGAAAACTACGTAAAATATGGTTCGCGGCCACAAGTGACGGCGAGAGAGATGCGACATCTGTCCACCTCTTATCGAGGCACATACCTGCGGTCAACAGACTTGGAGGACTGCAAGACATTGCCACGGGCGTTGAATGCAGCTAACCACTCTGCTCAGTGTCCCAAGAACGCAGGCACGGTCGTTTGCAGGTATGCATATGATGGAGACCGCGTGTGACACAGCTGTGGCGAGACGCAGTCGGCCGAGCTTTGCTGTTCATCGCCACTTGCAGTCGAGAAGGCTACTTTCGGCGGTGGCTCCGTGGCCGTGATCGTCTAGTGGTTAGGACATTGCCATTGCGTTGTGGCCGCAATAACCCAGGTTCGAGTCCTGGTCACGGCACTTTTTAAAGTTCTGCCTTGCTGTCGCTGCAATGACGATAGTGACCCAGTGTTTGAAATCACGGTGCCCTCCTGATTGTTTGCTCATGTTCCACAGGCTGCAGGTGGCACTACCGATTCAATATCAACACGCGATGCCGCCGCACCAGAGCGCTGGCAGCTGCCTGTGTAGTTAATCTCTATTCGAAAAGTGCAGTGGTTTGAGGTTCGATGTATGAGCAACCCGTCGCAGAAGATCAGGAAGTTGTGTCGTGCACTGTTTTCTACAAATGCCACGAACCCTGGTGCAGGTAGCGTGGCCGAGCGGTCTAAGGCGCTGGTTTAAGGCACCAGTCTCTTCGGAGGCGTGGGTTCGAATCCCACCGCTGCCAATTTTTACTTCTCGTTTTTGTGCCATTGCCGTGTGTTCTCGAGGGGTAGAACGCAGCTCCTGTGGCCGTTGCGTCGCGTAGGTAGCGTGGCCGAGCGGTCTAAGGCGCTGGTTTCAGGCACCAGTCTCTTCGGAGGCGTGGGTTCGAATCCCACCGCTGCCAACGTTTTCTGTCTCGTAATCCAGAGCTCTGATTACCCGCGAAGGAAATAGCGCAGCAAAGCGTGATCGTCGCTTTCGTAAATTGTCGTAGCACAGTGCGTGGTGTAACAACAGGATTCACCGGCGCAGGTTGGTCTCATGATCGCTGGCGTTCGTCTCCACGAGATACGTCCCGAGCATGCCGTTCTACAAAGTGGAAACGTAAATTTTTGCAGTTGTCGCCAAATAGCGGGAAGGTGCTTGCTGAGTTTGCTGGAGGAGCGCTTGCGTCGTTATCCGGTGTGGTCTAGTGGCTAGGATACCTGGCTCTCACCCAGGAGGCCCGGGTTCGATTCCCGGTACCGGAAACGCACATTTTGTTGCTCCTCTTATGCGACTTGTCCCGACTTAGCTCGACTGACGCTCCGCTGACGCTTGCAGAAAACTACGTAAAATATGGTTCGCGGCCACAAGTGACGGCGAGAGAGATGCGACATCTGTCCACCTCTTATCGAGGCACATACCTGCGGTCAACAGACTTGGAGGACTGCAAGACATTGCCACGGGCGTTGAATGCAGCTAACCACTCTGCTCAGTGTCCCAAGAACGCAGGCACGGTCGTTTGCAGGTATGCATATGATGGAGACCGCGTGTGACACAGCTGTGGCGAGACGCAGTCGGCCGAGCTTTGCTGTTCATCGCCACTTGCAGTCGAGAAGGCTACTTTCGGCGGTGGCTCCGTGGCCGTGATCGTCTAGTGGTTAGGACATTGCCATTGCGTTGTGGCCGCAATAACCCAGGTTCGAGTCCTGGTCACGGCACTTTTTAAAGTTCTGCCTTGCTGTCGCTGCAATGACGATAGTGACCCAGTGTTTGAAATCACGGTGCCCTCCTGATTGTTTGCTCATGTTCCACAGGCTGCAGGTGGCACTACCGATTCAATATCAACACGCGATGCCGCCGCACCAGAGCGCTGGCAGCTGCCTGTGTAGTTAATCTCTATTCGAAAAGTGCAGTGGTTTGAGGTTCGATGTATGAGCAACCCGTCGCAGAAGATCAGGAAGTTGTGTCGTGCACTGTTTTCTACAAATGCCACGAACCCTGGTGCAGGTAGCGTGGCCGAGCGGTCTAAGGCGCTGGTTTAAGGCACCAGTCTCTTCGGAGGCGTGGGTTCGAATCCCACCGCTGCCAATTTTTACTTCTCGTTTTTGTGCCATTGCCGTGTGTTCTCGAGGGGTAGAACGCAGCTCCTGTGGCCGTTGCGTCGCGTAGGTAGCGTGGCCGAGCGGTCTAAGGCGCTGGTTTCAGGCACCAGTCTCTTCGGAGGCGTGGGTTCGAATCCCACCGCTGCCAACGTTTTCTGTCTCGTAATCCAGAGCTCTGATTACCCGCGAAGGAAATAGCGCAGCAAAGCGTGATCGTCGCTTTCGTAAATTGTCGTAGCACAGTGCGTGGTGTAACAACAGGATTCACCGGCGCAGGTTGGTCTCATGATCGCTGGCGTTCGTCTCCACGAGATACGTCCCGAGCATGCCGTTCTACAAAGTGGAAACGTAAATTTTTGCAGTTGTCGCCAAATAGCGGGAAGGTGCTTGCTGAGTTTGCTGGAGGAGCGCTTGCGTCGTTATCCGGTGTGGTCTAGTGGCTAGGATACCTGGCTCTCACCCAGGAGGCCCGGGTTCGATTCCCGGTACCGGAAACGCACATTTTGTTGCTCCTCTTATGCGACTTGTCCCGACTTAGCTCGACTGACGCTCCGCTGACGCTTGCAGAAAACTACGTAAAATATGGTTCGCGGCCACAAGTGACGGCGAGAGAGATGCGACATCTGTCCACCTCTTATCGAGGCACATACCTGCGGTCAACAGACTTGGAGGACTGCAAGACATTGCCACGGGCGTTGAATGCAGCTAACCACTCTGCTCAGTGTCCCAAGAACGCAGGCACGGTCGTTTGCAGGTATGCATATGATGGAGACCGCGTGTGACACAGCTGTGGCGAGACGCAGTCGGCCGAGCTTTGCTGTTCATCGCCACTTGCAGTCGAGAAGGCTACTTTCGGCGGTGGCTCCGTGGCCGTGATCGTCTAGTGGTTAGGACATTGCCATTGCGTTGTGGCCGCAATAACCCAGGTTCGAGTCCTGGTCACGGCACTTTTTAAAGTTCTGCCTTGCTGTCGCTGCAATGACGATAGTGACCCAGTGTTTGAAATCACGGTGCCCTCCTGATTGTTTGCTCATGTTCCACAGGCTGCAGGTGGCACTACCGATTCAATATCAACACGCGATGCCGCCGCACCAGAGCGCTGGCAGCTGCCTGTGTAGTTAATCTCTATTCGAAAAGTGCAGTGGTTTGAGGTTCGATGTATGAGCAACCCGTCGCAGAAGATCAGGAAGTTGTGTCGTGCACTGTTTTCTACAAATGCCACGAACCCTGGTGCAGGTAGCGTGGCCGAGCGGTCTAAGGCGCTGGTTTAAGGCACCAGTCTCTTCGGAGGCGTGGGTTCGAATCCCACCGCTGCCAATTTTTACTTCTCGTTTTTGTGCCATTGCCGTGTGTTCTCGAGGGGTAGAACGCAGCTCCTGTGGCCGTTGCGTCGCGTAGGTAGCGTGGCCGAGCGGTCTAAGGCGCTGGTTTCAGGCACCAGTCTCTTCGGAGGCGTGGGTTCGAATCCCACCGCTGCCAACGTTTTCTGTCTCGTAATCCAGAGCTCTGATTACCCGCGAAGGAAATAGCGCAGCAAAGCGTGATCGTCGCTTTCGTAAATTGTCGTAGCACAGTGCGTGGTGTAACAACAGGATTCACCGGCGCAGGTTGGTCTCATGATCGCTGGCGTTCGTCTCCACGAGATACGTCCCGAGCATGCCGTTCTACAAAGTGGAAACGTAAATTTTTGCAGTTGTCGCCAAATAGCGGGAAGGTGCTTGCTGAGTTTGCTGGAGGAGCGCTTGCGTCGTTATCCGGTGTGGTCTAGTGGCTAGGATACCTGGCTCTCACCCAGGAGGCCCGGGTTCGATTCCCGGTACCGGAAACGCACATTTTGTTGCTCCTCTTATGCGACTTGTCCCGACTTAGCTCGACTGACGCTCCGCTGACGCTTGCAGAAAACTACGTAAAATATGGTTCGCGGCCACAAGTGACGGCGAGAGAGATGCGACATCTGTCCACCTCTTATCGAGGCACATACCTGCGGTCAACAGACTTGGAGGACTGCAAGACATTGCCACGGGCGTTGAATGCAGCTAACCACTCTGCTCAGTGTCCCAAGAACGCAGGCACGGTCGTTTGCAGGTATGCATATGATGGAGACCGCGTGTGACACAGCTGTGGCGAGACGCAGTCGGCCGAGCTTTGCTGTTCATCGCCACTTGCAGTCGAGAAGGCTACTTTCGGCGGTGGCTCCGTGGCCGTGATCGTCTAGTGGTTAGGACATTGCCATTGCGTTGTGGCCGCAATAACCCAGGTTCGAGTCCTGGTCACGGCACTTTTTAAAGTTCTGCCTTGCTGTCGCTGCAATGACGATAGTGACCCAGTGTTTGAAATCACGGTGCCCTCCTGATTGTTTGCTCATGTTCCACAGGCTGCAGGTGGCACTACCGATTCAATATCAACACGCGATGCCGCCGCACCAGAGCGCTGGCAGCTGCCTGTGTAGTTAATCTCTATTCGAAAAGTGCAGTGGTTTGAGGTTCGATGTATGAGCAACCCGTCGCAGAAGATCAGGAAGTTGTGTCGTGCACTGTTTTCTACAAATGCCACGAACCCTGGTGCAGGTAGCGTGGCCGAGCGGTCTAAGGCGCTGGTTTAAGGCACCAGTCTCTTCGGAGCCGTGGGCCCGAACACATCGCGCGCTCGCTGCGGCGTGTCGGGCGGTGTTTACTTGCGGATCGCGGTCGGCGGCGTGTGCCTCGCGGTGCTGTTTCTGCAGTAGTTTGTTATTCCTGTGAGTACCATGGATCTCAATCATTCAGAGAATCGTCAGAACAATATTCAGTGTGCGTTTGATAGATCCGTGCGTAGGCCTACGGCTTTCGAGATTCATGAATGGATTAAAAGTGATCTTCAATTACCGAAAAGTGTTGTTCTTGGCGTTCAACTTGACGCGTTCCTTAACTCGGTATTTTTAAAACTGTCGTCTTCCGATATGTGTGATACTCTAGTCAATGTGAATGGTGGTATACGTAAAATCAGGCACCTTGACGGTACTATTAGTGATGTTGTGTTATCGAACGCGGGTTATGGTATACGCACTGTTCGCGTGTTTAACCTGCCATTCGAAGTCCGTAATGAAACTATTTCTCGTAGTTTACTTCCGTATGGTACAGTGCTTTCGGTCGTAAAAGAGAAATGGTCGTCAGCTTATCATTACGACGTTGAGAACGGTGTTCGCAGTGTCCGCATGATTGTCCGACAGCATATACCGTCTTTTGTTGTTGTTGCTGGCCATCGGGCCTTTATTACTTATAGCGGTCAACCGGCAACCTGTTCTTTTTGCAATGGTACCGGACATTTTCGACAGGACTGTCCGAAACGTAGTCGCCCAGTGCAATTACCAAGGACAGACGGTCAGGATGAGGTGACGTGGGCGTCGGTCGCGCTTGGCGCCTCCCCCGCACGTGCGAGTCGTGTGTCTGCACCTGCGATTGCGACCGATGTTGTGGCTATGGACGTTACACCTTCCGTTCCTGTTGCTGATAGCTCCCCAGCGTTGCCTGTGATTTCTTTGCCTGTCGATGTAGCGGCCCCCGTGCCTGATACGCAGGCTGTTGACAAAATTGAGCTACCGATTATGTCTGACCCTGTACCGGCTGATGTAACGCTGTCCGTATTAGAACCCGTATCAGAGGCTCTTCCCACTATTGTGAATGAGAATGTGTCCGCTGCTGCCGTCGTTGTTGTAGACCGTGAGGAGCGTCTTGACGCCCCCGCGGAACCCAAACCGCGTCGGGAAAGGCCGACTGAGAGGGCTGAAAACGTTCCCCGCATTCGCAGCGCGAGTATTTCGGGTGTTTCCTCTCTTAAGGCGCGAACGCCGTCCCCGGTGGTAACTTGTGTTCCACCGTACAAGTCCACCTCTAAACTAAAAAAATTGCAACGGGCCTCGCAGCGCGCGGTTGTTGACTCGCGGCAGGCGCCGGCTTCCGAACGCCGTCGGCAGCGGCCTGCTGCTTGCAGTCAGCCCGAGGCGTCCGTGAGTTCCGCGGAGTCCAAGCGGGACGAGAAAGTTCGGCAGCTAAAAGTTCTCCTTACTAAAACGGAGCCTGTCGTAGCAAGCGGTATGGCGATGGACGTTGTTCAGGGCGTGTCTCCTGCACACTTGGCAGCCAAACGTAAATCGGACGACTCACATTGCCGTCGCATCCGGCCGCACTCGCAGGATTCTGGATCTGTTTCTGCCGTCGGCGCTGGACCTGCCACGGCGGCTCCTTCCGGTGCCGCCGTTAGTATGGACACGGAGGTGGTTCAGCCCCCCGTGTTTTCTGGTGATAAGTGCGACTGGGCGGCGGACGTGGAGGTGGACGACGGCACTGGAGCCGGTACGTAGCGTGACTTTGCTCTTTGCTTGGCAGCGTGATTGCATCGGCCGTTGCCTAAGTTTAACGTTGTTTTTTGTGGCGTATTCTTGTCTATTTTGTGTGACACCGGTCTGTTGCGCGTTTTAACCTGTATTTTCGCACGCGAGTGTAATTTTGGCAGCGCCACTGCACCCGTCGTTGTGTGTTTTTATTTGGTGTGTATTTTAAATGTGTTTGGTATTTTTCAATGTGTTGGGTGCCAGCCGCTCGTAGGCGGCACATTTTAGTCGTTCTTGCCGCTCACTTATGGATACACGGGTGCTTTTCCCGATGTGAGCATTCATTTTTCACACAGTTGTGTAGTTTTGTTGTGTATGGGGTCTGACACGCGTTTTTTTTTGTGTGTTTACCCCGTTCCTCTCAAGACCATGTGCTGTCATACCGGTGCATGTGCCGCTTTTGTGGTGCGTATACTTTTTTTCGCGCGTCTGATGTGTGACATCCGTTTTAGACATATTTTACTGTGATTGCCACTTCCTTGCATATTTTTAGCGGCACGTGTGCATGCAATTTTTTGCGGACCTAAGTTTTAGCCTTGAAAGTGTCTGGTGTTTATTGTCCGCTGGCGGAACTTTTAGTCGTTTTGTGTTGAAACAGTGTGTGCTCCCTGTGACGCCAATGCTTCCACCGTTGTGCACGCTTCTTTGAATTTTATTCTTCTTGTTATTTCTTGTCTTTGCTGTGTCTGGTGTGTGCACCCCGCCGCCGATCTTGTCTACATTACTTGTTATCTTCGCAGCGATACTGCCTCGCTTCTTGTGCACACTATATTTGTTGCTCCTTGCGTTGTGTATGGTTCCTGACACGCGTCGGTGGCATATACTTACTGTTAATGTTAACAAAATGCGTAGTCCTCATAAGGTCTTTGCCTTAAAAACTCTTTTATGTGAAACCCGTTGCCATGTCGCCTTTTTGCAAGAAGTGACACGGGAGGCTCTCCTGCTTTTAACCGATCTGAGTGACTACGTTATTGTGGATAATGTAGTGTCAGACAATGTCACCGGTACAGCTATTTTAGTCTGCCCCGGGCTCAATGTCACTAATATCGAGTGTCTCCCTACTGGCCGCGCTATTGCGTGCATTATTGAAGGCGTCACGTTTGTTAATGTTTATGCTCCTTCCGGTAGCGACTACGCGGCGCGGCGGCTCTTTTATAGTCAGGAGCTGTGTGAGGTTTTGCACCGGAATTCCGCTCATTTAATTCTCGGCGGTGATTTTAATGCGGTCACCGATGACCGCGATCAGGAGCCGCGCCCCAACAAGTGTCAGGAACTGCACACGCTTCTCACAAGTTTTAATCTGCAGGACACGTGGCGAATGCTCCACCCGGTTGACACCCAATTTACCTATTTTTATCCACAGGGACACAGCCGACTTGATCGGATCTATGTGTCATCGTCACTTGCGGCCCCGGTGGCTCGATCTGAGGTCAGGCCGGTTATTTTTTCAGATCACTACAGTTATTTTTGTGAACTTTCGCTTCCATTTTTTAGGCCTTCCTATCGCCGAAATCTATGGAAGTTTAACTGCAGCCTGCTGGCCGACTCTCATTTTCAGCAGTGCTTCACTGATATGTGGCACAAACTTTTGCAGGCTAAACCCGGTGATAGTAGCGTTCTCGGGTGGTGGGTTGGCACTGCCAAACCTGCAGTCCGGACCTTTTTAATTAATTTTAGCCGAGACGCAGCGCACTGGCGTCGCTCGACGTCACAGTTTTATCAGAGCTGTTTGAAGGACCTCGCCCGCCAAGTTACGGCCCAGCCGCATCTTCTTCCCATTTTCAAACAATTTCAGGCCGAACTTTTGACCGATCTGCGGCGAAAGGGTAGAGGGCCGGTTACTCGGTGCCAGCCTGTGGGTGCCGTGGACGGGGAGCCGCTCTCTATATATCATCTTAACAGAGAGCGGAAGATGCGCGAACGATTGGCCTTTAATGCGTGGGTCACTCGCGATGGAACAAAGACTTCCGACAGGGTGACGATTGAGAGGGAAATCCACGCACATTTTGAGTCTCTCTTTCGGGACGTTGATGTCGAACCCGCTGCGCTGCGTCGTCTTTTACAGGGGATTCCAAATGTTTTACGTCGCACAGACCGTGTCCATCTTAATGAGGCTTTTACGTCCGATGAATTGCACGAAGCTGTCAAGCGAAGTCCTAGGGGAAAATCTCCCGGAATCGACGGCATTCCCGCTGAATTTTATTTGCAATTTTTTAACCTTTTACGCGATACGTTAACCGGTATCGCGAATGAAATTCTTAATGGCGCTCCTCTACCAACGGAATTTGCAGCGGGATGCATCACGCTCATTCCCAAATCGAAAGCGACGCCGAATATTCACGCTGTTCGACCGATCACTCTGTTAAACGCGGACTATAAGATCATGGCGAGATGCGTCGCGCACAGACTGCGGCAAGTCATGCCGCGCGTTCTCTGTGAACATCAGACGTGTGCTGTGCGTGACAGGAATATTTTTGACGCCGTTCTGGCCTATAGGGACTGTATCGGTTTTGTACGCGGCAACAGAGTTCGGTCGGCAGCCATTATGTTGATCGATTTCCAGAATGCGTTTGACAGGGTTGGCCATGCCTATTTGCGGCGTGTCATGGTTGCAATGGGCTTTGGCCGTAAGTTTACCCACACGGTTCAGGGTTTTTTGCGCAATGCCACGTCGAGTGTCATGGTCAATGGGTCCCTCAGTCAGCCTATACGTCTAACTCGCTCGGTCAGACAGGGTTGCCCGTTGTCAATGACACTTTACGCTTTGGCGCTCGACCCGCTGCTGCGGTCTATCTGCCGCGAGTGTCCCGGGATCCAACTTGGGGAAGATCGCCTCACTTGTCGGGCTTATGCCGACGATCTTGGGGTTTTCTTGGGTCGGCCGGCCGATGTAGATACCCTGTACTCTGTTCTCCGGCTGTTTGAGAAGGCGACGGGGGCCGTTGTGAATGTTCACAAGACGGTTTTGCTGCCTCTTACTCCACGCATGAGCCATGTGCGTCGAAATTGGTTCAGTGTTGTGCAGCAGCACAAAGTCCTGGGGGTTATTTTATCTGATAATCCTCAGCGCATGGAGGCTCTGAATTGGCGTCCCGTCTTACACACCGTTAGGGCGGTTGTTAAAATTCATGCGGCCCGACATTTGGCGCTCCATGACAAGGTGTATCTCATTAACACTACCATCTTAGCTCGAGCGTGGTATTTAGCACAGGTTCTCCCGGTTCCTAAGCTTCTAGATCGCGCTATTAAACAGGCCGTCTACTGGCTCCTATGGAAAGGGGACATTTTCAAGGTTTCGCTAGCCACCTGCACCTTACATCCGGCCGATGGGGGACTCGGTCTGGTGGATTTTTCCGCCAAATGCGCGGCGCTCCTCCTCAAACGGACTACGGCCGTGTTGGAGAAAGGCACCAGCTGTGCCACGGTCAGGTTGTTCACCCAATACCGCCCACCTTCCGTGGTTGCTCCGGTCTCTGTCAGCCACATACCCTTTGCGCTGAATTACGTGCGGCGTTTTTATTTTAACAGCAGCTATCTTGCGCATAGTGGCTCCAGCGGGGGCCGTGTGGGCGACATTGTCCGTGCTCTGCGGGGATTACCGGCCAGAAACAAGTGGGAGTACCGCCTACCACATACTGACTGGCGGACAGTTTGGCGCAACATCACCTCCCCCGTGCTTCCTGCACCTGTCAGAGCGTCGTGGTATAAAGTTGTCAATGGCATGATTCCTACAAATGCTAAACTGCACTCTATTCATCTGAGTCCGTCCCCTGCATGCGAAGAGTGCCATGTCGACGATACCATTGAACATCGTTTCGTGTGCCGTCGGTTCCGTGCTGTGTGGGACACTGCTCGGGATATGATTCGTCTCGTCAACAGGGTGTCTACAGCGCAGGTGACAGTGGCAGATGCAATCGTACCTCAGTGTAAGGCGTTTCCATCCACCAAACGCAATGCCACGATCTGGTTACTCGGCCATACAATTTATTCACTATTTTGTCTCAAACTGACGGATCGTTTGGATTTTCTCACCTACTTATGGACTGAGCACGGCAAGTACCGTGTTCATACTGATTATGTTATGACTTTTGCAAATTTTTTGCATGTCGCTTTGGCGCATGCTTTTGCTCCTTACCGATGTCGACTTAATTAATTTTACACTTTCCAGCTTAAAACTGTGACGTGATAGTGAGAGAGTTCGTTTAGCGATGTATGTATATTCACTATAAGGAACGAAAAATATAACGTAATCGGGAGACATTTCTCCCTTGGGAATTGCCTCGTATATGGTGTTATGCGAGGATTTTTGTTTTCCTTTCTTTATTTTCCTCTTGTTTTCCACTCTGCCATGTTATGGTATGGGATCGTGATGCTGCGAGGACATTTCATTGTGTTACTTGCTTTTAGTTTGGTCAGGATTGCTAGTGTGCTTTTCTTAATTGAATTGCATTATTTCTTTTCTTTCTTGTTTCTTTGGAGTGAACATCGCACCTTTTTTTCCCATTTTTTCACGGTGAGCGTCCGTGTTAATTGACTTCTCCATTGCTGGATGGCGTTTTGCTTTGTGTGCTGAATGGATTTTTCTTTGACTGATTTCCGAAAGTAGTATATAGTTGTTCTTTATTTTCCGCTTCACGAGCAATCGCATGTTTTCTTTGATTTCCGTGAAGGTCCACACCTTTCCTTTAACCCTTTCACCAACAATGCCTCAGAGGAAGGAGGCTTACTTTTCATTTTGCTTTGGTCAACGTTCGTTTTCGTTTAAGTTACATCTGGCAACAGCACTAACTATAGCTGAGAAGCTCGCCGACGAAGGCGTTATTTGGAGAGCGAAAGGACGGGCTATAAGGGGAGATGGGAGGCCCCAAAAAAAAAAAAAAAAAAAAAAAAAAAAAAAAAAAAAAAAAAAAAAAAAAAAAAAAAAAAAAAAAAAGCTGCCAATTTTTACTTCTCGTTTTTGTGCCATTGCCGTGTGTTCTCGAGGGGTAGAACGCAGCTCCTGTGGCCGTTGCGTCGCGTAGGTAGCGTGGCCGAGCGGTCTAAGGCGCTGGTTTCAGGCACCAGTCTCTTCGGAGGCGTGGGTTCGAATCCCACCGCTGCCAACGTTTTCTGTCTCGTAATCCAGAGCTCTGATTACCCGCGAAGGAAATAGCGCAGCAAAGCGTGATCGTCGCTTTCGTAAATTGTCGTAGCACAGTGCGTGGTGTAACAACAGGATTCACCGGCGCAGGTTGGTCTCATGATCGCTGGCGTTCGTCTCCACGAGATACGTCCCGAGCATGCCGTTCTACAAAGTGGAAACGTAAATTTTTGCAGTTGTCGCCAAATAGCGGGAAGGTGCTTGCTGAGTTTGCTGGAGGAGCGCTTGCGTCGTTATCCGGTGTGGTCTAGTGGCTAGGATACCTGGCTCTCACCCAGGAGGCCCGGGTTCGATTCCCGGTACCGGAAACGCACATTTTGTTGCTCCTCTTATGCGACTTGTCCCGACTTAGCTCGACTGACGCTCCGCTGACGCTTGCAGAAAACTACGTAAAATATGGTTCGCGGCCACAAGTGACGGCGAGAGAGATGCGACATCTGTCCACCTCTTATCGAGGCACATACCTGCGGTCAACAGACTTGGAGGACTGCAAGACATTGCCACGGGCGTTGAATGCAGCTAACCACTCTGCTCAGTGTCCCAAGAACGCAGGCACGGTCGTTTGCAGGTATGCATATGATGGAGACCGCGTGTGACACAGCTGTGGCGAGACGCAGTCGGCCGAGCTTTGCTGTTCATCGCCACTTGCAGTCGAGAAGGCTACTTTCGGCGGTGGCTCCGTGGCCGTGATCGTCTAGTGGTTAGGACATTGCCATTGCGTTGTGGCCGCAATAACCCAGGTTCGAGTCCTGGTCACGGCACTTTTTAAAGTTCTGCCTTGCTGTCGCTGCAATGACGATAGTGACCCAGTGTTTGAAATCACGGTGCCCTCCTGATTGTTTGCTCATGTTCCACAGGCTGCAGGTGGCACTACCGATTCAATATCAACACGCGATGCCGCCGCACCAGAGCGCTGGCAGCTGCCTGTGTAGTTAATCTCTATTCGAAAAGTGCAGTGGTTTGAGGTTCGATGTATGAGCAACCCGTCGCAGAAGATCAGGAAGTTGTGTCGTGCACTGTTTTCTACAAATGCCACGAACCCTGGTGCAGGTAGCGTGGCCGAGCGGTCTAAGGCGCTGGTTTAAGGCACCAGTCTCTTCGGAGGCGTGGGTTCGAATCCCACCGCTGCCAATTTTTACTTCTCGTTTTTGTGCCATTGCCGTGTGTTCTCGAGGGGTAGAACGCAGCTCCTGTGGCCGTTGCGTCGCGTAGGTAGCGTGGCCGAGCGGTCTAAGGCGCTGGTTTCAGGCACCAGTCTCTTCGGAGGCGTGGGTTCGAATCCCACCGCTGCCAACGTTTTCTGTCTCGTAATCCAGAGCTCTGATTACCCGCGAAGGAAATAGCGCAGCAAAGCGTGATCGTCGCTTTCGTAAATTGTCGTAGCACAGTGCGTGGTGTAACAACAGGATTCACCGGCGCAGGTTGGTCTCATGATCGCTGGCGTTCGTCTCCACGAGATACGTCCCGAGCATGCCGTTCTACAAAGTGGAAACGTAAATTTTTGCAGTTGTCGCCAAATAGCGGGAAGGTGCTTGCTGAGTTTGCTGGAGGAGCGCTTGCGTCGTTATCCGGTGTGGTCTAGTGGCTAGGATACCTGGCTCTCACCCAGGAGGCCCGGGTTCGATTCCCGGTACCGGAAACGCACATTTTGTTGCTCCTCTTATGCGACTTGTCCCGACTTAGCTCGACTGACGCTCCGCTGACGCTTGCAGAAAACTACGTAAAATATGGTTCGCGGCCACAAGTGACGGCGAGAGAGATGCGACATCTGTCCACCTCTTAACGAGGCACATACCTGCGGTCAACAGACTTGGAGGACTGCAAGACATTGCCACGGGCGTTGAATGCAGCTAACCACTCTGCTCAGTGTCCCAAGAACGCAGGCACGGTCGTTTGCAGGTATGCATATGATGGAGACCGCGTGTGACACAGCTGTGGCGAGACGCAGTCGGCCGAGCTTTG
This sequence comes from Schistocerca gregaria, assembly GCF_023897955.1. Taxonomy (NCBI): domain Eukaryota; kingdom Metazoa; phylum Arthropoda; class Insecta; order Orthoptera; family Acrididae; genus Schistocerca; species Schistocerca gregaria. The sequence goes on from NC_064921.1 coordinate 225,622,859, forward strand.
CTGTTCATCGCCACTTGCAGTCGAGAAGGCTACTTTCGGCGGTGGCTCCGTGGCCGTGATCGTCTAGTGGTTAGGACATTGCCATTGCGTTGTGGCCGCAATAACCCAGGTTCGAGTCCTGGTCACGGCACTTTTTAAAGTTCTGCCTTGCTGTCGCTGCAATGACGATAGTGACCCAGTGTTTGAAATCACGGTGCCCTCCTGATTGTTTGCTCATGTTCCACAGGCTGCAGGTGGCACTACCGATTCAATATCAACACGCGATGCCGCCGCACCAGAGCGCTGGCAGCTGCCTGTGTAGTTAATCTCTATTCGAAAAGTGCAGTGGTTTGAGGTTCGATGTATGAGCAACCCGTCGCAGAAGATCAGGAAGTTGTGTCGTGCACTGTTTTCTACAAATGCCACGAACCCTGGTGCAGGTAGCGTGGCCGAGCGGTCTAAGGCGCTGGTTTAAGGCACCAGTCTCTTCGGAGGCGTGGGTTCGAATCCCACCGCTGCCAATTTTTACTTCTCGTTTTTGTGCCATTGCCGTGTGTTCTCGAGGGGTAGAACGCAGCTCCTGTGGCCGTTGCGTCGCGTAGGTAGCGTGGCCGAGCGGTCTAAGGCGCTGGTTTCAGGCACCAGTCTCTTCGGAGGCGTGGGTTCGAATCCCACCGCTGCCAACGTTTTCTGTCTCGTAATCCAGAGCTCTGATTACCCGCGAAGGAAATAGCGCAGCAAAGCGTGATCGTCGCTTTCGTAAATTGTCGTAGCACAGTGCGTGGTGTAACAACAGGATTCACCGGCGCAGGTTGGTCTCATGATCGCTGGCGTTCGTCTCCACGAGATACGTCCCGAGCATGCCGTTCTACAAAGTGGAAACGTAAATTTTTGCAGTTGTCGCCAAATAGCGGGAAGGTGCTTGCTGAGTTTGCTGGAGGAGCGCTTGCGTCGTTATCCGGTGTGGTCTAGTGGCTAGGATACCTGGCTCTCACCCAGGAGGCCCGGGTTCGATTCCCGGTACCGGAAACGCACATTTTGTTGCTCCTCTTATGCGACTTGTCCCGACTTAGCTCGACTGACGCTCCGCTGACGCTTGCAGAAAACTACGTAAAATATGGTTCGCGGCCACAAGTGACGGCGAGAGAGATGCGACATCTGTCCACCTCTTAACGAGGCACATACCTGCGGTCAACAGACTTGGAGGACTGCAAGACATTGCCACGGGCGTTGAATGCAGCTAACCACTCTGCTCAGTGTCCCAAGAACGCAGGCACGGTCGTTTGCAGGTATGCATATGATGGAGACCGCGTGTGACACAGCTGTGGCGAGACGCAGTCGGCCGAGCTTTGCTGTTCATCGCCACTTGCAGTCGAGAAGGCTACTTTCGGCGGTGGCTCCGTGGCCGTGATCGTCTAGTGGTTAGGACATTGCCATTGCGTTGTGGCCGCAATAACCCAGGTTCGAGTCCTGGTCACGGCACTTTTTAAAGTTCTGCCTTGCTGTCGCTGCAATGACGATAGTGACCCAGTGTTTGAAATCACGGTGCCCTCCTGATTGTTTGCTCATGTTCCACAGGCTGCAGGTGGCACTACCGATTCAATATCAACACGCGATGCCGCCGCACCAGAGCGCTGGCAGCTGCCTGTGTAGTTAATCTCTATTCGAAAAGTGCAGTGGTTTGAGGTTCGATGTATGAGCAACCCGTCGCAGAAGATCAGGAAGTTGTGTCGTGCACTGTTTTCTACAAATGCCACGAACCCTGGTGCAGGTAGCGTGGCCGAGCGGTCTAAGGCGCTGGTTTAAGGCACCAGTCTCTTCGGAGGCGTGGGTTCGAATCCCACCGCTGCCAATTTTTACTTCTCGTTTTTGTGCCATTGCCGTGTGTTCTCGAGGGGTAGAACGCAGCTCCTGTGGCCGTTGCGTCGCGTAGGTAGCGTGGCCGAGCGGTCTAAGGCGCTGGTTTCAGGCACCAGTCTCTTCGGAGGCGTGGGTTCGAATCCCACCGCTGCCAACGTTTTCTGTCTCGTAATCCAGAGCTCTGATTACCCGCGAAGGAAATAGCGCAGCAAAGCGTGATCGTCGCTTTCGTAAATTGTCGTAGCACAGTGCGTGGTGTAACAACAGGATTCACCGGCGCAGGTTGGTCTCATGATCGCTGGCGTTCGTCTCCACGAGATACGTCCCGAGCATGCCGTTCTACAAAGTGGAAACGTAAATTTTTGCAGTTGTCGCCAAATAGCGGGAAGGTGCTTGCTGAGTTTGCTGGAGGAGCGCTTGCGTCGTTATCCGGTGTGGTCTAGTGGCTAGGATACCTGGCTCTCACCCAGGAGGCCCGGGTTCGATTCCCGGTACCGGAAACGCACATTTTGTTGCTCCTCTTATGCGACTTGTCCCGACTTAGCTCGACTGACGCTCCGCTGACGCTTGCAGAAAACTACGTAAAATATGGTTCGCGGCCACAAGTGACGGCGAGAGAGATGCGACATCTGTCCACCTCTTATCGAGGCACATACCTGCGGTCAACAGACTTGGAGGACTGCAAGACATTGCCACGGGCGTTGAATGCAGCTAACCACTCTGCTCAGTGTCCCAAGAACGCAGGCACGGTCGTTTGCAGGTATGCATATGATGGAGACCGCGTGTGACACAGCTGTGGCGAGACGCAGTCGGCCGAGCTTTGCTGTTCATCGCCACTTGCAGTCGAGAAGGCTACTTTCGGCGGTGGCTCCGTGGCCGTGATCGTCTAGTGGTTAGGACATTGCCATTGCGTTGTGGCCGCAATAACCCAGGTTCGAGTCCTGGTCACGGCACTTTTTAAAGTTCTGCCTTGCTGTCGCTGCAATGACGATAGTGACCCAGTGTTTGAAATCACGGTGCCCTCCTGATTGTTTGCTCATGTTCCACAGGCTGCAGGTGGCACTACCGATTCAATATCAACACGCGATGCCGCCGCACCAGAGCGCTGGCAGCTGCCTGTGTAGTTAATCTCTATTCGAAAAGTGCAGTGGTTTGAGGTTCGATGTATGAGCAACCCGTCGCAGAAGATCAGGAAGTTGTGTCGTGCACTGTTTTCTACAAATGCCACGAACCCTGGTGCAGGTAGCGTGGCCGAGCGGTCTAAGGCGCTGGTTTAAGGCACCAGTCTCTTCGGAGGCGTGGGTTCGAATCCCACCGCTGCCAATTTTTACTTCTCGTTTTTGTGCCATTGCCGTGTGTTCTCGAGGGGTAGAACGCAGCTCCTGTGGCCGTTGCGTCGCGTAGGTAGCGTGGCCGAGCGGTCTAAGGCGCTGGTTTCAGGCACCAGTCTCTTCGGAGGCGTGGGTTCGAATCCCACCGCTGCCAACGTTTTCTGTCTCGTAATCCAGAGCTCTGATTACCCGCGAAGGAAATAGCGCAGCAAAGCGTGATCGTCGCTTTCGTAAATTGTCGTAGCACAGTGCGTGGTGTAACAACAGGATTCACCGGCGCAGGTTGGTCTCATGATCGCTGGCGTTCGTCTCCACGAGATACGTCCCGAGCATGCCGTTCTACAAAGTGGAAACGTAAATTTTTGCAGTTGTCGCCAAATAGCGGGAAGGTGCTTGCTGAGTTTGCTGGAGGAGCGCTTGCGTCGTTATCCGGTGTGGTCTAGTGGCTAGGATACCTGGCTCTCACCCAGGAGGCCCGGGTTCGATTCCCGGTACCGGAAACGCACATTTTGTTGCTCCTCTTATGCGACTTGTCCCGACTTAGCTCGACTGACGCTCCGCTGACGCTTGCAGAAAACTACGTAAAATATGGTTCGCGGCCACAAGTGACGGCGAGAGAGATGCGACATCTGTCCACCTCTTAACGAGGCACATACCTGCGGTCAACAGACTTGGAGGACTGCAAGACATTGCCACGGGCGTTGAATGCAGCTAACCACTCTGCTCAGTGTCCCAAGAACGCAGGCACGGTCGTTTGCAGGTATGCATATGATGGAGACCGCGTGTGACACAGCTGTGGCGAGACGCAGTCGGCCGAGCTTTGCTGTTCATCGCCACTTGCAGTCGAGAAGGCTACTTTCGGCGGTGGCTCCGTGGCCGTGATCGTCTAGTGGTTAGGACATTGCCATTGCGTTGTGGCCGCAATAACCCAGGTTCGAGTCCTGGTCACGGCACTTTTTAAAGTTCTGCCTTGCTGTCGCTGCAATGACGATAGTGACCCAGTGTTTGAAATCACGGTGCCCTCCTGATTGTTTGCTCATGTTCCACAGGCTGCAGGTGGCACTACCGATTCAATATCAACACGCGATGCCGCCGCACCAGAGCGCTGGCAGCTGCCTGTGTAGTTAATCTCTATTCGAAAAGTGCAGTGGTTTGAGGTTCGATGTATGAGCAACCCGTCGCAGAAGATCAGGAAGTTGTGTCGTGCACTGTTTTCTACAAATGCCACGAACCCTGGTGCAGGTAGCGTGGCCGAGCGGTCTAAGGCGCTGGTTTAAGGCACCAGTCTCTTCGGAGGCGTGGGTTCGAATCCCACCGCTGCCAATTTTTACTTCTCGTTTTTGTGCCATTGCCGTGTGTTCTCGAGGGGTAGAACGCAGCTCCTGTGGCCGTTGCGTCGCGTAGGTAGCGTGGCCGAGCGGTCTAAGGCGCTGGTTTCAGGCACCAGTCTCTTCGGAGGCGTGGGTTCGAATCCCACCGCTGCCAACGTTTTCTGTCTCGTAATCCAGAGCTCTGATTACCCGCGAAGGAAATAGCGCAGCAAAGCGTGATCGTCGCTTTCGTAAATTGTCGTAGCACAGTGCGTGGTGTAACAACAGGATTCACCGGCGCAGGTTGGTCTCATGATCGCTGGCGTTCGTCTCCACGAGATACGTCCCGAGCATGCCGTTCTACAAAGTGGAAACGTAAATTTTTGCAGTTGTCGCCAAATAGCGGGAAGGTGCTTGCTGAGTTTGCTGGAGGAGCGCTTGCGTCGTTATCCGGTGTGGTCTAGTGGCTAGGATACCTGGCTCTCACCCAGGAGGCCCGGGTTCGATTCCCGGTACCGGAAACGCACATTTTGTTGCTCCTCTTATGCGACTTGTCCCGACTTAGCTCGACTGACGCTCCGCTGACGCTTGCAGAAAACTACGTAAAATATGGTTCGCGGCCACAAGTGACGGCGAGAGAGATGCGACATCTGTCCACCTCTTATCGAGGCACATACCTGCGGTCAACAGACTTGGAGGACTGCAAGACATTGCCACGGGCGTTGAATGCAGCTAACCACTCTGCTCAGTGTCCCAAGAACGCAGGCACGGTCGTTTGCAGGTATGCATATGATGGAGACCGCGTGTGACACAGCTGTGGCGAGACGCAGTCGGCCGAGCTTTGCTGTTCATCGCCACTTGCAGTCGAGAAGGCTACTTTCGGCGGTGGCTCCGTGGCCGTGATCGTCTAGTGGTTAGGACATTGCCATTGCGTTGTGGCCGCAATAACCCAGGTTCGAGTCCTGGTCACGGCACTTTTTAAAGTTCTGCCTTGCTGTCGCTGCAATGACGATAGTGACCCAGTGTTTGAAATCACGGTGCCCTCCTGATTGTTTGCTCATGTTCCACAGGCTGCAGGTGGCACTACCGATTCAATATCAACACGCGATGCCGCCGCACCAGAGCGCTGGCAGCTGCCTGTGTAGTTAATCTCTATTCGAAAAGTGCAGTGGTTTGAGGTTCGATGTATGAGCAACCCGTCGCAGAAGATCAGGAAGTTGTGTCGTGCACTGTTTTCTACAAATGCCACGAACCCTGGTGCAGGTAGCGTGGCCGAGCGGTCTAAGGCGCTGGTTTAAGGCACCAGTCTCTTCGGAGGCGTGGGTTCGAATCCCACCGCTGCCAATTTTTACTTCTCGTTTTTGTGCCATTGCCGTGTGTTCTCGAGGGGTAGAACGCAGCTCCTGTGGCCGTTGCGTCGCGTAGGTAGCGTGGCCGAGCGGTCTAAGGCGCTGGTTTCAGGCACCAGTCTCTTCGGAGGCGTGGGTTCGAATCCCACCGCTGCCAACGTTTTCTGTCTCGTAATCCAGAGCTCTGATTACCCGCGAAGGAAATAGCGCAGCAAAGCGTGATCGTCGCTTTCGTAAATTGTCGTAGCACAGTGCGTGGTGTAACAACAGGATTCACCGGCGCAGGTTGGTCTCATGATCGCTGGCGTTCGTCTCCACGAGATACGTCCCGAGCATGCCGTTCTACAAAGTGGAAACGTAAATTTTTGCAGTTGTCGCCAAATAGCGGGAAGGTGCTTGCTGAGTTTGCTGGAGGAGCGCTTGCGTCGTTATCCGGTGTGGTCTAGTGGCTAGGATACCTGGCTCTCACCCAGGGGGCCCGGGTTCGATTCCCGGTACCGGAAACGCACATTTTGTTGCTCCTCTTATGCGACTTGTCCCGACTTAGCTCGACTGACGCTCCGCTGACGCTTGCAGAAAACTACGTAAAATATGGTTCGCGGCCACAAGTGACGGCGAGAGAGATGCGACATCTGTCCACCTCTTAACGAGGCACATACCTGCGGTCAACAGACTTGGAGGACTGCAAGACATTGCCACGGGCGTTGAATGCAGCTAACCACTCTGCTCAGTGTCCCAAGAACGCAGGCACGGTCGTTTGCAGGTATGCATATGATGGAGACCGCGTGTGACACAGCTGTGGCGAGACGCAGTCGGCCGAGCTTTGCTGTTCATCGCCACTTGCAGTCGAGAAGGCTACTTTCGGCGGTGGCTCCGTGGCCGTGATCGTCTAGTGGTTAGGACATTGCCATTGCGTTGTGGCCGCAATAACCCAGGTTCGAGTCCTGGTCACGGCACTTTTTAAAGTTCTGCCTTGCTGTCGCTGCAATGACGATAGTGACCCAGTGTTTGAAATCACGGTGCCCTCCTGATTGTTTGCTCATGTTCCACAGGCTGCAGGTGGCACTACCGATTCAATATCAACACGCGATGCCGCCGCACCAGAGCGCTGGCAGCTGCCTGTGTAGTTAATCTCTATTCGAAAAGTGCAGTGGTTTGAGGTTCGATGTATGAGCAACCCGTCGCAGAAGATCAGGAAGTTGTGTCGTGCACTGTTTTCTACAAATGCCACGAACCCTGGTGCAGGTAGCGTGGCCGAGCGGTCTAAGGCGCTGGTTTAAGGCACCAGTCTCTTCGGAGGCGTGGGTTCGAATCCCACCGCTGCCAATTTTTACTTCTCGTTTTTGTGCCATTGCCGTGTGTTCTCGAGGGGTAGAACGCAGCTCCTGTGGCCGTTGCGTCGCGTAGGTAGCGTGGCCGAGCGGTCTAAGGCGCTGGTTTCAGGCACCAGTCTCTTCGGAGGCGTGGGTTCGAATCCCACCGCTGCCAACGTTTTCTGTCTCGTAATCCAGAGCTCTGATTACCCGCGAAGGAAATAGCGCAGCAAAGCGTGATCGTCGCTTTCGTAAATTGTCGTAGCACAGTGCGTGGTGTAACAACAGGATTCACCGGCGCAGGTTGGTCTCATGATCGCTGGCGTTCGTCTCCACGAGATACGTCCCGAGCATGCCGTTCTACAAAGTGGAAACGTAAATTTTTGCAGTTGTCGCCAAATAGCGGGAAGGTGCTTGCTGAGTTTGCTGGAGGAGCGCTTGCGTCGTTATCCGGTGTGGTCTAGTGGCTAGGATACCTGGCTCTCACCCAGGAGGCCCGGGTTCGATTCCCGGTACCGGAAACGCACATTTTGTTGCTCCTCTTATGCGACTTGTCCCGACTTAGCTCGACTGACGCTCCGCTGACGCTTGCAGAAAACTACGTAAAATATGGTTCGCGGCCACAAGTGACGGCGAGAGAGATGCGACATCTGTCCACCTCTTAACGAGGCACATACCTGCGGTCAACAGACTTGGAGGACTGCAAGACATTGCCACGGGCGTTGAATGCAGCTAACCACTCTGCTCAGTGTCCCAAGAACGCAGGCACGGTCGTTTGCAGGTATGCATATGATGGAGACCGCGTGTGACACAGCTGTGGCGAGACGCAGTCGGCCGAGCTTTGCTGTTCATCGCCACTTGCAGTCGAGAAGGCTACTTTCGGCGGTGGCTCCGTGGCCGTGATCGTCTAGTGGTTAGGACATTGCCATTGCGTTGTGGCCGCAATAACCCAGGTTCGAGTCCTGGTCACGGCACTTTTTAAAGTTCTGCCTTGCTGTCGCTGCAATGACGATAGTGACCCAGTGTTTGAAATCACGGTGCCCTCCTGATTGTTTGCTCATGTTCCACAGGCTGCAGGTGGCACTACCGATTCAATATCAACACGCGATGCCGCCGCACCAGAGCGCTGGCAGCTGCCTGTGTAGTTAATCTCTATTCGAAAAGTGCAGTGGTTTGAGGTTCGATGTATGAGCAACCCGTCGCAGAAGATCAGGAAGTTGTGTCGTGCACTGTTTTCTACAAATGCCACGAACCCTGGTGCAGGTAGCGTGGCCGAGCGGTCTAAGGCGCTGGTTTAAGGCACCAGTCTCTTCGGAGGCGTGGGTTCGAATCCCACCGCTGCCAATTTTTACTTCTCGTTTTTGTGCCATTGCCGTGTGTTCTCGAGGGGTAGAACGCAGCTCCTGTGGCCGTTGCGTCGCGTAGGTAGCGTGGCCGAGCGGTCTAAGGCGCTGGTTTCAGGCACCAGTCTCTTCGGAGGCGTGGGTTCGAATCCCACCGCTGCCAACGTTTTCTGTCTCGTAATCCAGAGCTCTGATTACCCGCGAAGGAAATAGCGCAGCAAAGCGTGATCGTCGCTTTCGTAAATTGTCGTAGCACAGTGCGTGGTGTAACAACAGGATTCACCGGCGCAGGTTGGTCTCATGATCGCTGGCGTTCGTCTCCACGAGATACGTCCCGAGCATGCCGTTCTACAAAGTGGAAACGTAAATTTTTGCAGTTGTCGCCAAATAGCGGGAAGGTGCTTGCTGAGTTTGCTGGAGGAGCGCTTGCGTCGTTATCCGGTGTGGTCTAGTGGCTAGGATACCTGGCTCTCACCCAGGAGGCCCGGGTTCGATTCCCGGTACCGGAAACGCACATTTTGTTGCTCCTCTTATGCGACTTGTCCCGACTTAGCTCGACTGACGCTCCGCTGACGCTTGCAGAAAACTACGTAAAATATGGTTCGCGGCCACAAGTGACGGCGAGAGAGATGCGACATCTGTCCACCTCTTATCGAGGCACATACCTGCGGTCAACAGACTTGGAGGACTGCAAGACATTGCCACGGGCGTTGAATGCAGCTAACCACTCTGCTCAGTGTCCCAAGAACGCAGGCACGGTCGTTTGCAGGTATGCATATGATGGAGACCGCGTGTGACACAGCTGTGGCGAGACGCAGTCGGCCGAGCTTTGCTGTTCATCGCCACTTGCAGTCGAGAAGGCTACTTTCGGCGGTGGCTCCGTGGCCGTGATCGTCTAGTGGTTAGGACATTGCCATTGCGTTGTGGCCGCAATAACCCAGGTTCGAGTCCTGGTCACGGCACTTTTTAAAGTTCTGCCTTGCTGTCGCTGCAATGACGATAGTGACCCAGTGTTTGAAATCACGGTGCCCTCCTGATTGTTTGCTCATGTTCCACAGGCTGCAGGTGGCACTACCGATTCAATATCAACACGCGATGCCGCCGCACCAGAGCGCTGGCAGCTGCCTGTGTAGTTAATCTCTATTCGAAAAGTGCAGTGGTTTGAGGTTCGATGTATGAGCAACCCGTCGCAGAAGATCAGGAAGTTGTGTCGTGCACTGTTTTCTACAAATGCCACGAACCCTGGTGCAGGTAGCGTGGCCGAGCGGTCTAAGGCGCTGGTTTAAGGCACCAGTCTCTTCGGAGGCGTGGGTTCGAATCCCACCGCTGCCAATTTTTACTTCTCGTTTTTGTGCCATTGCCGTGTGTTCTCGAGGGGTAGAACGCAGCTCCTGTGGCCGTTGCGTCGCGTAGGTAGCGTGGCCGAGCGGTCTAAGGCGCTGGTTTCAGGCACCAGTCTCTTCGGAGGCGTGGGTTCGAATCCCACCGCTGCCAACGTTTTCTGTCTCGTAATCCAGAGCTCTGATTACCCGCGAAGGAAATAGCGCAGCAAAGCGTGATCGTCGCTTTCGTAAATTGTCGTAGCACAGTGCGTGGTGTAACAACAGGATTCACCGGCGCAGGTTGGTCTCATGATCGCTGGCGTTCGTCTCCACGAGATACGTCCCGAGCATGCCGTTCTACAAAGTGGAAACGTAAATTTTTGCAGTTGTCGCCAAATAGCGGGAAGGTGCTTGCTGAGTTTGCTGGAGGAGCGCTTGCGTCGTTATCCGGTGTGGTCTAGTGGCTAGGATACCTGGCTCTCACCCAGGAGGCCCGGGTTCGATTCCCGGTACCGGAAACGCACATTTTGTTGCTCCTCTTATGCGACTTGTCCCGACTTAGCTCGACTGACGCTCCGCTGACGCTTGCAGAAAACTACGTAAAATATGGTTCGCGGCCACAAGTGACGGCGAGAGAGATGCGACATCTGTCCACCTCTTATCGAGGCACATACCTGCGGTCAACAGACTTGGAGGACTGCAAGACATTGCCACGGGCGTTGAATGCAGCTAACCACTCTGCTCAGTGTCCCAAGAACGCAGGCACGGTCGTTTGCAGGTATGCATATGATGGAGACCGCGTGTGACACAGCTGTGGCGAGACGCAGTCGGCCGAGCTTTGCTGTTCATCGCCACTTGCAGTCGAGAAGGCTACTTTCGGCGGTGGCTCCGTGGCCGTGATCGTCTAGTGGTTAGGACATTGCCATTGCGTTGTGGCCGCAATAACCCAGGTTCGAGTCCTGGTCACGGCACTTTTTAAAGTTCTGCCTTGCTGTCGCTGCAATGACGATAGTGACCCAGTGTTTGAAATCACGGTGCCCTCCTGATTGTTTGCTCATGTTCCACAGGCTGCAGGTGGCACTACCGATTCAATATCAACACGCGATGCCGCCGCACCAGAGCGCTGGCAGCTGCCTGTGTAGTTAATCTCTATTCGAAAAGTGCAGTGGTTTGAGGTTCGATGTATGAGCAACCCGTCGCAGAAGATCAGGAAGTTGTGTCGTGCACTGTTTTCTACAAATGCCACGAACCCTGGTGCAGGTAGCGTGGCCGAGCGGTCTAAGGCGCTGGTTTAAGGCACCAGTCTCTTCGGAGGCGTGGGTTCGAATCCCACCGCTGCCAATTTTTACTTCTCGTTTTTGTGCCATTGCCGTGTGTTCTCGAGGGGTAGAACGCAGCTCCTGTGGCCGTTGCGTCGCGTAGGTAGCGTGGCCGAGCGGTCTAAGGCGCTGGTTTCAGGCACCAGTCTCTTCGGAGGCGTGGGTTCGAATCCCACCGCTGCCAACGTTTTCTGTCTCGTAATCCAGAGCTCTGATTACCCGCGAAGGAAATAGCGCAGCAAAGCGTGATCGTCGCTTTCGTAAATTGTCGTAGCACAGTGCGTGGTGTAACAACAGGATTCACCGGCGCAGGTTGGTCTCATGATCGCTGGCGTTCGTCTCCACGAGATACGTCCCGAGCATGCCGTTCTACAAAGTGGAAACGTAAATTTTTGCAGTTGTCGCCAAATAGCGGGAAGGTGCTTGCTGAGTTTGCTGGAGGAGCGCTTGCGTCGTTATCCGGTGTGGTCTAGTGGCTAGGATACCTGGCTCTCACCCAGGAGGCCCGGGTTCGATTCCCGGTACCGGAAACGCACATTTTGTTGCTCCTCTTATGCGACTTGTCCCGACTTAGCTCGACTGACGCTCCGCTGACGCTTGCAGAAAACTACGTAAAATATGGTTCGCGGCCACAAGTGACGGCGAGAGAGATGCGACATCTGTCCACCTCTTAACGAGGCACATACCTGCGGTCAACAGACTTGGAGGACTGCAAGACATTGCCACGGGCGTTGAATGCAGCTAACCACTCTGCTCAGTGTCCCAAGAACGCAGGCACGGTCGTTTGCAGGTATGCATATGATGGAGACCGCGTGTGACACAGCTGTGGCGAGACGCAGTCGGCCGAGCTTTGCTGTTCATCGCCACTTGCAGTCGAGAAGGCTACTTTCGGCGGTGGCTCCGTGGCCGTGATCGTCTAGTGGTTAGGACATTGCCATTGCGTTGTGGCCGCAATAACCCAGGTTCGAGTCCTGGTCACGGCACTTTTTAAAGTTCTGCCTTGCTGTCGCTGCAATGACGATAGTGACCCAGTGTTTGAAATCACGGTGCCCTCCTGATTGTTTGCTCATGTTCCACAGGCTGCAGGTGGCACTACCGATTCAATATCAACACGCGATGCCGCCGCACCAGAGCGCTGGCAGCTGCCTGTGTAGTTAATCTCTATTCGAAAAGTGCAGTGGTTTGAGGTTCGATGTATGAGCAACCCGTCGCAGAAGATCAGGAAGTTGTGTCGTGCACTGTTTTCTACAAATGCCACGAACCCTGGTGCAGGTAGCGTGGCCGAGCGGTCTAAGGCGCTGGTTTAAGGCACCAGTCTCTTCGGAGGCGTGGGTTCGAATCCCACCGCTGCCAATTTTTACTTCTCGTTTTTGTGCCATTGCCGTGTGTTCTCGAGGGGTAGAACGCAGCTCCTGTGGCCGTTGCGTCGCGTAGGTAGCGTGGCCGAGCGGTCTAAGGCGCTGGTTTCAGGCACCAGTCTCTTCGGAGGCGTGGGTTCGAATCCCACCGCTGCCAACGTTTTCTGTCTCGTAATCCAGAGCTCTGATTACCCGCGAAGGAAATAGCGCAGCAAAGCGTGATCGTCGCTTTCGTAAATTGTCGTAGCACAGTGCGTGGTGTAACAACAGGATTCACCGGCGCAGGTTGGTCTCATGATCGCTGGCGTTCGTCTCCACGAGATACGTCCCGAGCATGCCGTTCTACAAAGTGGAAACGTAAATTTTTGCAGTTGTCGCCAAATAGCGGGAAGGTGCTTGCTGAGTTTGCTGGAGGAGCGCTTGCGTCGTTATCCGGTGTGGTCTAGTGGCTAGGATACCTGGCTCTCACCCAGGAGGCCCGGGTTCGATTCCCGGTACCGGAAACGCACATTTTGTTGCTCCTCTTATGCGACTTGTCCCGACTTAGCTCGACTGACGCTCCGCTGACGCTTGCAGAAAACTACGTAAAATATGGTTCGCGGCCACAAGTGACGGCGAGAGAGATGCGACATCTGTCCACCTCTTATCGAGGCACATACCTGCGGTCAACAGACTTGGAGGACTGCAAGACATTGCCACGGGCGTTGAATGCAGCTAACCACTCTGCTCAGTGTCCCAAGAACGCAGGCACGGTCGTTTGCAGGTATGCATATGATGGAGACCGCGTGTGACACAGCTGTGGCGAGACGCAGTCGGCCGAGCTTTGCTGTTCATCGCCACTTGCAGTCGAGAAGGCTACTTTCGGCGGTGGCTCCGTGGCCGTGATCGTCTAGTGGTTAGGACATTGCCATTGCGTTGTGGCCGCAATAACCCAGGTTCGAGTCCTGGTCACGGCACTTTTTAAAGTTCTGCCTTGCTGTCGCTGCAATGACGATAGTGACCCAGTGTTTGAAATCACGGTGCCCTCCTGATTGTTTGCTCATGTTCCACAGGCTGCAGGTGGCACTACCGATTCAATATCAACACGCGATGCCGCCGCACCAGAGCGCTGGCAGCTGCCTGTGTAGTTAATCTCTATTCGAAAAGTGCAGTGGTTTGAGGTTCGATGTATGAGCAACCCGTCGCAGAAGATCAGGAAGTTGTGTCGTGCACTGTTTTCTACAAATGCCACGAACCCTGGTGCAGGTAGCGTGGCCGAGCGGTCTAAGGCGCTGGTTTAAGGCACCAGTCTCTTCGGAGGCGTGGGTTCGAATCCCACCGCTGCCAATTTTTACTTCTCGTTTTTGTGCCATTGCCGTGTGTTCTCGAGGGGTAGAACGCAGCTCCTGTGGCCGTTGCGTCGCGTAGGTAGCGTGGCCGAGCGGTCTAAGGCGCTGGTTTCAGGCACCAGTCTCTTCGGAGGCGTGGGTTCGAATCCCACCGCTGCCAACGTTTTCTGTCTCGTAATCCAGAGCTCTGATTACCCGCGAAGGAAATAGCGCAGCAAAGCGTGATCGTCGCTTTCGTAAATTGTCGTAGCACAGTGCGTGGTGTAACAACAGGATTCACCGGCGCAGGTTGGTCTCATGATCGCTGGCGTTCGTCTCCACGAGATACGTCCCGAGCATGCCGTTCTACAAAGTGGAAACGTAAATTTTTGCAGTTGTCGCCAAATAGCGGGAAGGTGCTTGCTGAGTTTGCTGGAGGAGCGCTTGCGTCGTTATCCGGTGTGGTCTAGTGGCTAGGATACCTGGCTCTCACCCAGGAGGCCCGGGTTCGATTCCCGGTACCGGAAACGCACATTTTGTTGCTCCTCTTATGCGACTTGTCCCGACTTAGCTCGACTGACGCTCCGCTGACGCTTGCAGAAAACTACGTAAAATATGGTTCGCGGCCACAAGTGACGGCGAGAGAGATGCGACATCTGTCCACCTCTTAACGAGGCACATACCTGCGGTCAACAGACTTGGAGGACTGCAAGACATTGCCACGGGCGTTGAATGCAGCTAACCACTCTGCTCAGTGTCCCAAGAACGCAGGCACGGTCGTTTGCAGGTATGCATATGATGGAGACCGCGTGTGACACAGCTGTGGCGAGACGCAGTCGGCCGAGCTTTGCTGTTCATCGCCACTTGCAGTCGAGAAGGCTACTTTCGGCGGTGGCTCCGTGGCCGTGATCGTCTAGTGGTTAGGACATTGCCATTGCGTTGTGGCCGCAATAACCCAGGTTCGAGTCCTGGTCACGGCACTTTTTAAAGTTCTGCCTTGCTGTCGCTGCAATGACGATAGTGACCCAGTGTTTGAAATCACGGTGCCCTCCTGATTGTTTGCTCATGTTCCACAGGCTGCAGGTGGCACTACCGATTCAATATCAACACGCGATGCCGCCGCACCAGAGCGCTGGCAGCTGCCTGTGTAGTTAATCTCTATTCGAAAAGTGCAGTGGTTTGAGGTTCGATGTATGAGCAACCCGTCGCAGAAGATCAGGAAGTTGTGTCGTGCACTGTTTTCTACAAATGCCACGAACCCTGGTGCAGGTAGCGTGGCCGAGCGGTCTAAGGCGCTGGTTTAAGGCACCAGTCTCTTCGGAGGCGTGGGTTCGAATCCCACCGCTGCCAATTTTTACTTCTCGTTTTTGTGCCATTGCCGTGTGTTCTCGAGGGGTAGAACGCAGCTCCTGTGGCCGTTGCGTCGCGTAGGTAGCGTGGCCGAGCGGTCTAAGGCGCTGGTTTCAGGCACCAGTCTCTTCGGAGGCGTGGGTTCGAATCCCACCGCTGCCAACGTTTTCTGTCTCGTAATCCAGAGCTCTGATTACCCGCGAAGGAAATAGCGCAGCAAAGCGTGATCGTCGCTTTCGTAAATTGTCGTAGCACAGTGCGTGGTGTAACAACAGGATTCACCGGCGCAGGTTGGTCTCATGATCGCTGGCGTTCGTCTCCACGAGATACGTCCCGAGCATGCCGTTCTACAAAGTGGAAACGTAAATTTTTGCAGTTGTCGCCAAATAGCGGGAAGGTGCTTGCTGAGTTTGCTGGAGGAGCGCTTGCGTCGTTATCCGGTGTGGTCTAGTGGCTAGGATACCTGGCTCTCACCCAGGAGGCCCGGGTTCGATTCCCGGTACCGGAAACGCACATTTTGTTGCTCCTCTTATGCGACTTGTCCCGACTTAGCTCGACTGACGCTCCGCTGACGCTTGCAGAAAACTACGTAAAATATGGTTCGCGGCCACAAGTGACGGCGAGAGAGATGCGACATCTGTCCACCTCTTATCGAGGCACATACCTGCGGTCAACAGACTTGGAGGACTGCAAGACATTGCCACGGGCGTTGAATGCAGCTAACCACTCTGCTCAGTGTCCCAAGAACGCAGGCACGGTCGTTTGCAGGTATGCATATGATGGAGACCGCGTGTGACACAGCTGTGGCGAGACGCAGTCGGCCGAGCTTTGCTGTTCATCGCCACTTGCAGTCGAGAAGGCTACTTTCGGCGGTGGCTCCGTGGCCGTGATCGTCTAGTGGTTAGGACATTGCCATTGCGTTGTGGCCGCAATAACCCAGGTTCGAGTCCTGGTCACGGCACTTTTTAAAGTTCTGCCTTGCTGTCGCTGCAATGACGATAGTGACCCAGTGTTTGAAATCACGGTGCCCTCCTGATTGTTTGCTCATGTTCCACAGGCTGCAGGTGGCACTACCGATTCAATATCAACACGCGATGCCGCCGCACCAGAGCGCTGGCAGCTGCCTGTGTAGTTAATCTCTATTCGAAAAGTGCAGTGGTTTGAGGTTCGATGTATGAGCAACCCGTCGCAGAAGATCAGGAAGTTGTGTCGTGCACTGTTTTCTACAAATGCCACGAACCCTGGTGCAGGTAGCGTGGCCGAGCGGTCTAAGGCGCTGGTTTAAGGCACCAGTCTCTTCGGAGGCGTGGGTTCGAATCCCACCGCTGCCAATTTTTACTTCTCGTTTTTGTGCCATTGCCGTGTGTTCTCGAGGGGTAGAACGCAGCTCCTGTGGCCGTTGCGTCGCGTAGGTAGCGTGGCCGAGCGGTCTAAGGCGCTGGTTTCAGGCACCAGTCTCTTCGGAGGCGTGGGTTCGAATCCCACCGCTGCCAACGTTTTCTGTCTCGTAATCCAGAGCTCTGATTACCCGCGAAGGAAATAGCGCAGCAAAGCGTGATCGTCGCTTTCGTAAATTGTCGTAGCACAGTGCGTGGTGTAACAACAGGATTCACCGGCGCAGGTTGGTCTCATGATCGCTGGCGTTCGTCTCCACGAGATACGTCCCGAGCATGCCGTTCTACAAAGTGGAAACGTAAATTTTTGCAGTTGTCGCCAAATAGCGGGAAGGTGCTTGCTGAGTTTGCTGGAGGAGCGCTTGCGTCGTTATCCGGTGTGGTCTAGTGGCTAGGATACCTGGCTCTCACCCAGGAGGCCCGGGTTCGATTCCCGGTACCGGAAACGCACATTTTGTTGCTCCTCTTATGCGACTTGTCCCGACTTAGCTCGACTGACGCTCCGCTGACGCTTGCAGAAAACTACGTAAAATATGGTTCGCGGCCACAAGTGACGGCGAGAGAGATGCGACATCTGTCCACCTCTTAACGAGGCACATACCTGCGGTCAACAGACTTGGAGGACTGCAAGACATTGCCACGGGCGTTGAATGCAGCTAACCACTCTGCTCAGTGTCCCAAGAACGCAGGCACGGTCGTTTGCAGGTATGCATATGATGGAGACCGCGTGTGACACAGCTGTGGCGAGACGCAGTCGGCCGAGCTTTGCTGTTCATCGCCACTTGCAGTCGAGAAGGCTACTTTCGGCGGTGGCTCCGTGGCCGTGATCGTCTAGTGGTTAGGACATTGCCATTGCGTTGTGGCCGCAATAACCCAGGTTCGAGTCCTGGTCACGGCACTTTTTAAAGTTCTGCCTTGCTGTCGCTGCAATGACGATAGTGACCCAGTGTTTGAAATCACGGTGCCCTCCTGATTGTTTGCTCATGTTCCACAGGCTGCAGGTGGCACTACCGATTCAATATCAACACGCGATGCCGCCGCACCAGAGCGCTGGCAGCTGCCTGTGTAGTTAATCTCTATTCGAAAAGTGCAGTGGTTTGAGGTTCGATGTATGAGCAACCCGTCGCAGAAGATCAGGAAGTTGTGTCGTGCACTGTTTTCTACAAATGCCACGAACCCTGGTGCAGGTAGCGTGGCCGAGCGGTCTAAGGCGCTGGTTTAAGGCACCAGTCTCTTCGGAGGCGTGGGTTCGAATCCCACCGCTGCCAATTTTTACTTCTCGTTTTTGTGCCATTGCCGTGTGTTCTCGAGGGGTAGAACGCAGCTCCTGTGGCCGTTGCGTCGCGTAGGTAGCGTGGCCGAGCGGTCTAAGGCGCTGGTTTCAGGCACCAGTCTCTTCGGAGGCGTGGGTTCGAATCCCACCGCTGCCAACGTTTTCTGTCTCGTAATCCAGAGCTCTGATTACCCGCGAAGGAAATAGCGCAGCAAAGCGTGATCGTCGCTTTCGTAAATTGTCGTAGCACAGTGCGTGGTGTAACAACAGGATTCACCGGCGCAGGTTGGTCTCATGATCGCTGGCGTTCGTCTCCACGAGATACGTCCCGAGCATGCCGTTCTACAAAGTGGAAACGTAAATTTTTGCAGTTGTCGCCAAATAGCGGGAAGGTGCTTGCTGAGTTTGCTGGAGGAGCGCTTGCGTCGTTATCCGGTGTGGTCTAGTGGCTAGGATACCTGGCTCTCACCCAGGAGGCCCGGGTTCGATTCCCGGTACCGGAAACGCACATTTTGTTGCTCCTCTTATGCGACTTGTCCCGACTTAGCTCGACTGACGCTCCGCTGACGCTTGCAGAAAACTACGTAAAATATGGTTCGCGGCCACAAGTGACGGCGAGAGAGATGCGACATCTGTCCACCTCTTAACGAGGCACATACCTGCGGTCAACAGACTTGGAGGACTGCAAGACATTGCCACGGGCGTTGAATGCAGCTAACCACTCTGCTCAGTGTCCCAAGAACGCAGGCACGGTCGTTTGCAGGTATGCATATGATGGAGACCGCGTGTGACACAGCTGTGGCGAGACGCAGTCGGCCGAGCTTTGCTGTTCATCGCCACTTGCAGTCGAGAAGGCTACTTTCGGCGGTGGCTCCGTGGCCGTGATCGTCTAGTGGTTAGGACATTGCCATTGCGTTGTGGCCGCAATAACCCAGGTTCGAGTCCTGGTCACGGCACTTTTTAAAGTTCTGCCTTGCTGTCGCTGCAATGACGATAGTGACCCAGTGTTTGAAATCACGGTGCCCTCCTGATTGTTTGCTCATGTTCCACAGGCTGCAGGTGGCACTACCGATTCAATATCAACACGCGATGCCGCCGCACCAGAGCGCTGGCAGCTGCCTGTGTAGTTAATCTCTATTCGAAAAGTGCAGTGGTTTGAGGTTCGATGTATGAGCAACCCGTCGCAGAAGATCAGGAAGTTGTGTCGTGCACTGTTTTCTACAAATGCCACGAACCCTGGTGCAGGTAGCGTGGCCGAGCGGTCTAAGGCGCTGGTTTAAGGCACCAGTCTCTTCGGAGGCGTGGGTTCGAATCCCACCGCTGCCAATTTTTACTTCTCGTTTTTGTGCCATTGCCGTGTGTTCTCGAGGGGTAGAACGCAGCTCCTGTGGCCGTTGCGTCGCGTAGGTAGCGTGGCCGAGCGGTCTAAGGCGCTGGTTTCAGGCACCAGTCTCTTCGGAGGCGTGGGTTCGAATCCCACCGCTGCCAACGTTTTCTGTCTCGTAATCCAGAGCTCTGATTACCCGCGAAGGAAATAGCGCAGCAAAGCGTGATCGTCGCTTTCGTAAACTGTCGTAGCACAGTGCGTGGTGTAACAACAGGATTCACCGGCGCAGGTTGGTCTCATGATCGCTGGCGTTCGTCTCCACGAGATACGTCCCGAGCATGCCGTTCTACAAAGTGGAAACGTAAATTTTTGCAGTTGTCGCCAAATAGCGGGAAGGTGCTTGCTGAGTTTGCTGGAGGAGCGCTTGCGTCGTTATCCGGTGTGGTCTAGTGGCTAGGATACCTGGCTCTCACCCAGGAGGCCCGGGTTCGATTCCCGGTACCGGAAACGCACATTTTGTTGCTCCTCTTATGCGACTTGTCCCGACTTAGCTCGACTGACGCTCCGCTGACGCTTGCAGAAAACTACGTAAAATATGGTTCGCGGCCACAAGTGACGGCGAGAGAGATGCGACATCTGTCCACCTCTTAACGAGGCACATACCTGCGGTCAACAGACTTGGAGGACTGCAAGACATTGCCACGGGCGTTGAATGCAGCTAACCACTCTGCTCAGTGTCCCAAGAACGCAGGCACGGTCGTTTGCAGGTATGCATATGATGGAGACCGCGTGTGACACAGCTGTGGCGAGACGCAGTCGGCCGAGCTTTGCTGTTCATCGCCACTTGCAGTCGAGAAGGCTACTTTCGGCGGTGGCTCCGTGGCCGTGATCGTCTAGTGGTTAGGACATTGCCATTGCGTTGTGGCCGCAATAACCCAGGTTCGAGTCCTGGTCACGGCACTTTTTAAAGTTCTGCCTTGCTGTCGCTGCAATGACGATAGTGACCCAGTGTTTGAAATCACGGTGCCCTCCTGATTGTTTGCTCATGTTCCACAGGCTGCAGGTGGCACTACCGATTCAATATCAACACGCGATGCCGCCGCACCAGAGCGCTGGCAGCTGCCTGTGTAGTTAATCTCTATTCGAAAAGTGCAGTGGTTTGAGGTTCGATGTATGAGCAACCCGTCGCAGAAGATCAGGAAGTTGTGTCGTGCACTGTTTTCTACAAATGCCACGAACCCTGGTGCAGGTAGCGTGGCCGAGCGGTCTAAGGCGCTGGTTTAAGGCACCAGTCTCTTCGGAGGCGTGGGTTCGAATCCCACCGCTGCCAATTTTTACTTCTCGTTTTTGTGCCATTGCCGTGTGTTCTCGAGGGGTAGAACGCAGCTCCTGTGGCCGTTGCGTCGCGTAGGTAGCGTGGCCGAGCGGTCTAAGGCGCTGGTTTCAGGCACCAGTCTCTTCGGAGGCGTGGGTTCGAATCCCACCGCTGCCAACGTTTTCTGTCTCGTAATCCAGAGCTCTGATTACCCGCGAAGGAAATAGCGCAGCAAAGCGTGATCGTCGCTTTCGTAAATTGTCGTAGCACAGTGCGTGGTGTAACAACAGGATTCACCGGCGCAGGTTGGTCTCATGATCGCTGGCGTTCGTCTCCACGAGATACGTCCCGAGCATGCCGTTCTACAAAGTGGAAACGTAAATTTTTGCAGTTGTCGCCAAATAGCGGGAAGGTGCTTGCTGAGTTTGCTGGAGGAGCGCTTGCGTCGTTATCCGGTGTGGTCTAGTGGCTAGGATACCTGGCTCTCACCCAGGAGGCCCGGGTTCGATTCCCGGTACCGGAAACGCACATTTTGTTGCTCCTCTTATGCGACTTGTCCCGACTTAGCTCGACTGACGCTCCGCTGACGCTTGCAGAAAACTACGTAAAATATGGTTCGCGGCCACAAGTGACGGCGAGAGAGATGCGACATCTGTCCACCTCTTATCGAGGCACATACCTGCGGTCAACAGACTTGGAGGACTGCAAGACATTGCCACGGGCGTTGAATGCAGCTAACCACTCTGCTCAGTGTCCCAAGAACGCAGGCACGGTCGTTTGCAGGTATGCATATGATGGAGACCGCGTGTGACACAGCTGTGGCGAGACGCAGTCGGCCGAGCTTTGCTGTTCATCGCCACTTGCAGTCGAGAAGGCTACTTTCGGCGGTGGCTCCGTGGCCGTGATCGTCTAGTGGTTAGGACATTGCCATTGCGTTGTGGCCGCAATAACCCAGGTTCGAGTCCTGGTCACGGCACTTTTTAAAGTTCTGCCTTGCTGTCGCTGCAATGACGATAGTGACCCAGTGTTTGAAATCACGGTGCCCTCCTGATTGTTTGCTCATGTTCCACAGGCTGCAGGTGGCACTACCGATTCAATATCAACACGCGATGCCGCCGCACCAGAGCGCTGGCAGCTGCCTGTGTAGTTAATCTCTATTCGAAAAGTGCAGTGGTTTGAGGTTCGATGTATGAGCAACCCGTCGCAGAAGATCAGGAAGTTGTGTCGTGCACTGTTTTCTACAAATGCCACGAACCCTGGTGCAGGTAGCGTGGCCGAGCGGTCTAAGGCGCTGGTTTAAGGCACCAGTCTCTTCGGAGGCGTGGGTTCGAATCCCACCGCTGCCAATTTTTACTTCTCGTTTTTGTGCCATTGCCGTGTGTTCTCGAGGGGTAGAACGCAGCTCCTGTGGCCGTTGCGTCGCGTAGGTAGCGTGGCCGAGCGGTCTAAGGCGCTGGTTTCAGGCACCAGTCTCTTCGGAGGCGTGGGTTCGAATCCCACCGCTGCCAACGTTTTCTGTCTCGTAATCCAGAGCTCTGATTACCCGCGAAGGAAATAGCGCAGCAAAGCGTGATCGTCGCTTTCGTAAATTGTCGTAGCACAGTGCGTGGTGTAACAACAGGATTCACCGGCGCAGGTTGGTCTCATGATCGCTGGCGTTCGTCTCCACGAGATACGTCCCGAGCATGCCGTTCTACAAAGTGGAAACGTAAATTTTTGCAGTTGTCGCCAAATAGCGGGAAGGTGCTTGCTGAGTTTGCTGGAGGAGCGCTTGCGTCGTTATCCGGTGTGGTCTAGTGGCTAGGATACCTGGCTCTCACCCAGGAGGCCCGGGTTCGATTCCCGGTACCGGAAACGCACATTTTGTTGCTCCTCTTATGCGACTTGTCCCGACTTAGCTCGACTGACGCTCCGCTGACGCTTGCAGAAAACTACGTAAAATATGGTTCGCGGCCACAAGTGACGGCGAGAGAGATGCGACATCTGTCCACCTCTTATCGAGGCACATACCTGCGGTCAACAGACTTGGAGGACTGCAAGACATTGCCACGGGCGTTGAATGCAGCTAACCACTCTGCTCAGTGTCCCAAGAACGCAGGCACGGTCGTTTGCAGGTATGCATATGATGGAGACCGCGTGTGACACAGCTGTGGCGAGACGCAGTCGGCCGAGCTTTGCTGTTCATCGCCACTTGCAGTCGAGAAGGCTACTTTCGGCGGTGGCTCCGTGGCCGTGATCGTCTAGTGGTTAGGACATTGCCATTGCGTTGTGGCCGCAATAACCCAGGTTCGAGTCCTGGTCACGGCACTTTTTAAAGTTCTGCCTTGCTGTCGCTGCAATGACGATAGTGACCCAGTGTTTGAAATCACGGTGCCCTCCTGATTGTTTGCTCATGTTCCACAGGCTGCAGGTGGCACTACCGATTCAATATCAACACGCGATGCCGCCGCACCAGAGCGCTGGCAGCTGCCTGTGTAGTTAATCTCTATTCGAAAAGTGCAGTGGTTTGAGGTTCGATGTATGAGCAACCCGTCGCAGAAGATCAGGAAGTTGTGTCGTGCACTGTTTTCTACAAATGCCACGAACCCTGGTGCAGGTAGCGTGGCCGAGCGGTCTAAGGCGCTGGTTTAAGGCACCAGTCTCTTCGGAGGCGTGGGTTCGAATCCCACCGCTGCCAATTTTTACTTCTCGTTTTTGTGCCATTGCCGTGTGTTCTCGAGGGGTAGAACGCAGCTCCTGTGGCCGTTGCGTCGCGTAGGTAGCGTGGCCGAGCGGTCTAAGGCGCTGGTTTCAGGCACCAGTCTCTTCGGAGGCGTGGGTTCGAATCCCACCGCTGCCAACGTTTTCTGTCTCGTAATCCAGAGCTCTGATTACCCGCGAAGGAAATAGCGCAGCAAAGCGTGATCGTCGCTTTCGTAAATTGTCGTAGCACAGTGCGTGGTGTAACAACAGGATTCACCGGCGCAGGTTGGTCTCATGATCGCTGGCGTTCGTCTCCACGAGATACGTCCCGAGCATGCCGTTCTACAAAGTGGAAACGTAAATTTTTGCAGTTGTCGCCAAATAGCGGGAAGGTGCTTGCTGAGTTTGCTGGAGGAGCGCTTGCGTCGTTATCCGGTGTGGTCTAGTGGCTAGGATACCTGGCTCTCACCCAGGAGGCCCGGGTTCGATTCCCGGTACCGGAAACGCACATTTTGTTGCTCCTCTTATGCGACTTGTCCCGACTTAGCTCGACTGACGCTCCGCTGACGCTTGCAGAAAACTACGTAAAATATGGTTCGCGGCCACAAGTGACGGCGAGAGAGATGCGACATCTGTCCACCTCTTATCGAGGCACATACCTGCGGTCAACAGACTTGGAGGACTGCAAGACATTGCCACGGGCGTTGAATGCAGCTAACCACTCTGCTCAGTGTCCCAAGAACGCAGGCACGGTCGTTTGCAGGTATGCATATGATGGAGACCGCGTGTGACACAGCTGTGGCGAGACGCAGTCGGCCGAGCTTTGCTGTTCATCGCCACTTGCAGTCGAGAAGGCTACTTTCGGCGGTGGCTCCGTGGCCGTGATCGTCTAGTGGTTAGGACATTGCCATTGCGTTGTGGCCGCAATAACCCAGGTTCGAGTCCTGGTCACGGCACTTTTTAAAGTTCTGCCTTGCTGTCGCTGCAATGACGATAGTGACCCAGTGTTTGAAATCACGGTGCCCTCCTGATTGTTTGCTCATGTTCCACAGGCTGCAGGTGGCACTACCGATTCAATATCAACACGCGATGCCGCCGCACCAGAGCGCTGGCAGCTGCCTGTGTAGTTAATCTCTATTCGAAAAGTGCAGTGGTTTGAGGTTCGATGTATGAGCAACCCGTCGCAGAAGATCAGGAAGTTGTGTCGTGCACTGTTTTCTACAAATGCCACGAACCCTGGTGCAGGTAGCGTGGCCGAGCGGTCTAAGGCGCTGGTTTAAGGCACCAGTCTCTTCGGAGGCGTGGGTTCGAATCCCACCGCTGCCAATTTTTACTTCTCGTTTTTGTGCCATTGCCGTGTGTTCTCGAGGGGTAGAACGCAGCTCCTGTGGCCGTTGCGTCGCGTAGGTAGCGTGGCCGAGCGGTCTAAGGCGCTGGTTTCAGGCACCAGTCTCTTCGGAGGCGTGGGTTCGAATCCCACCGCTGCCAACGTTTTCTGTCTCGTAATCCAGAGCTCTGATTACCCGCGAAGGAAATAGCGCAGCAAAGCGTGATCGTCGCTTTCGTAAATTGTCGTAGCACAGTGCGTGGTGTAACAACAGGATTCACCGGCGCAGGTTGGTCTCATGATCGCTGGCGTTCGTCTCCACGAGATACGTCCCGAGCATGCCGTTCTACAAAGTGGAAACGTAAATTTTTGCAGTTGTCGCCAAATAGCGGGAAGGTGCTTGCTGAGTTTGCTGGAGGAGCGCTTGCGTCGTTATCCGGTGTGGTCTAGTGGCTAGGATACCTGGCTCTCACCCAGGAGGCCCGGGTTCGATTCCCGGTACCGGAAACGCACATTTTGTTGCTCCTCTTATGCGACTTGTCCCGACTTAGCTCGACTGACGCTCCGCTGACGCTTGCAGAAAACTACGTAAAATATGGTTCGCGGCCACAAGTGACGGCGAGAGAGATGCGACATCTGTCCACCTCTTATCGAGGCACATACCTGCGGTCAACAGACTTGGAGGACTGCAAGACATTGCCACGGGCGTTGAATGCAGCTAACCACTCTGCTCAGTGTCCCAAGAACGCAGGCACGGTCGTTTGCAGGTATGCATATGATGGAGACCGCGTGTGACACAGCTGTGGCGAGACGCAGTCGGCCGAGCTTTGCTGTTCATCGCCACTTGCAGTCGAGAAGGCTACTTTCGGCGGTGGCTCCGTGGCCGTGATCGTCTAGTGGTTAGGACATTGCCATTGCGTTGTGGCCGCAATAACCCAGGTTCGAGTCCTGGTCACGGCACTTTTTAAAGTTCTGCCTTGCTGTCGCTGCAATGACGATAGTGACCCAGTGTTTGAAATCACGGTGCCCTCCTGATTGTTTGCTCATGTTCCACAGGCTGCAGGTGGCACTACCGATTCAATATCAACACGCGATGCCGCCGCACCAGAGCGCTGGCAGCTGCCTGTGTAGTTAATCTCTATTCGAAAAGTGCAGTGGTTTGAGGTTCGATGTATGAGCAACCCGTCGCAGAAGATCAGGAAGTTGTGTCGTGCACTGTTTTCTACAAATGCCACGAACCCTGGTGCAGGTAGCGTGGCCGAGCGGTCTAAGGCGCTGGTTTAAGGCACCAGTCTCTTCGGAGGCGTGGGTTCGAATCCCACCGCTGCCAATTTTTACTTCTCGTTTTTGTGCCATTGCCGTGTGTTCTCGAGGGGTAGAACGCAGCTCCTGTGGCCGTTGCGTCGCGTAGGTAGCGTGGCCGAGCGGTCTAAGGCGCTGGTTTCAGGCACCAGTCTCTTCGGAGGCGTGGGTTCGAATCCCACCGCTGCCAACGTTTTCTGTCTCGTAATCCAGAGCTCTGATTACCCGCGAAGGAAATAGCGCAGCAAAGCGTGATCGTCGCTTTCGTAAATTGTCGTAGCACAGTGCGTGGTGTAACAACAGGATTCACCGGCGCAGGTTGGTCTCATGATCGCTGGCGTTCGTCTCCACGAGATACGTCCCGAGCATGCCGTTCTACAAAGTGGAAACGTAAATTTTTGCAGTTGTCGCCAAATAGCGGGAAGGTGCTTGCTGAGTTTGCTGGAGGAGCGCTTGCGTCGTTATCCGGTGTGGTCTAGTGGCTAGGATACCTGGCTCTCACCCAGGAGGCCCGGGTTCGATTCCCGGTACCGGAAACGCACATTTTGTTGCTCCTCTTATGCGACTTGTCCCGACTTAGCTCGACTGACGCTCCGCTGACGCTTGCAGAAAACTACGTAAAATATGGTTCGCGGCCACAAGTGACGGCGAGAGAGATGCGACATCTGTCCACCTCTTATCGAGGCACATACCTGCGGTCAACAGACTTGGAGGACTGCAAGACATTGCCACGGGCGTTGAATGCAGCTAACCACTCTGCTCAGTGTCCCAAGAACGCAGGCACGGTCGTTTGCAGGTATGCATATGATGGAGACCGCGTGTGACACAGCTGTGGCGAGACGCAGTCGGCCGAGCTTTGCTGTTCATCGCCACTTGCAGTCGAGAAGGCTACTTTCGGCGGTGGCTCCGTGGCCGTGATCGTCTAGTGGTTAGGACATTGCCATTGCGTTGTGGCCGCAATAACCCAGGTTCGAGTCCTGGTCACGGCACTTTTTAAAGTTCTGCCTTGCTGTCGCTGCAATGACGATAGTGACCCAGTGTTTGAAATCACGGTGCCCTCCTGATTGTTTGCTCATGTTCCACAGGCTGCAGGTGGCACTACCGATTCAATATCAACACGCGATGCCGCCGCACCAGAGCGCTGGCAGCTGCCTGTGTAGTTAATCTCTATTCGAAAAGTGCAGTGGTTTGAGGTTCGATGTATGAGCAACCCGTCGCAGAAGATCAGGAAGTTGTGTCGTGCACTGTTTTCTACAAATGCCACGAACCCTGGTGCAGGTAGCGTGGCCGAGCGGTCTAAGGCGCTGGTTTAAGGCACCAGTCTCTTCGGAGGCGTGGGTTCGAATCCCACCGCTGCCAATTTTTACTTCTCGTTTTTGTGCCATTGCCGTGTGTTCTCGAGGGGTAGAACGCAGCTCCTGTGGCCGTTGCGTCGCGTAGGTAGCGTGGCCGAGCGGTCTAAGGCGCTGGTTTCAGGCACCAGTCTCTTCGGAGCCGTGGGCCCGAACACATCGCGCGCTCGCTGCGGCGTGTCGGGCGGTGTTTACTTGCGGATCGCGGTCGGCGGCGTGTGCCTCGCGGTGCTGTTTCTGCAGTAGTTTGTTATTCCTGTGAGTACCATGGATCTCAGTCATTCAGAGAATCGTCAGAACAATATTCAGTGTGCGTTTGATAGATCCGTTCGTAGGCCTACGGCTTTCGAGATTCATGAATGGATTAAAAGTGATCTTCAATTGCCGAAAAGTGTTGTTCTTGGCGTTCAACTTGACGCGTTCCTTAACTCGGTATTTTTAAAACTGTCGTCTTCCGATATGTGTGATACTCTAGTCAATGTGAATGGTGGTATACGTAAAATCAGGCACCTTGACGGTACAATTAGTGATGTTGTGCTATCGAACGCGGGTTATGGTATACGCACTGTTCGCGTGTTTAACCTGCCATTCGAAGTACGTAATGACACTATTTCTCGTAGTTTACTTCCGTATGGTACAGTGCTTTCGGTCGTAAAAGAGAAATGGTCGTCAGCTTATCATTACGACGTTGAGAACGGTGTTCGCAATGTCCGTATGATTGTCCGACAGCATATACCGTCTTTTGTTGTTGTTGCTGGCCATCGGGCTTTTATTACTTATAGCGGCCAACCGGCGACCTGTTCGTTTTGCAATGGCACCGGACATTTTCGACAGGACTGTCCGAAACGTAGTCGCCCTGTGCAATTACCACGGACAGACGGTCAGGACGAGGTGACGTGGGCGTCGGTCGCGCTTGGCGCCTCCCCCGCACGTGCGAGTCGTGTGTCAGCACCTGAGCTTGCGACCGACTTCGTTGCTATGGACGTTACACCTTCCGTTCCTGTTGCTGATAGCTCCCCGACGTTGCCTGTGATTTCTTTGCCTGTGGATGTAGCAGCCACTGTGCCTGACACGCAGGCTGTTGATAGAATTGAACTACCGATTGTGTCTGACCCTGTACCGGCAGCTGTAACGCTGTCCGTATCGGAACCCATTTCAGAGGCTGCTCCCTCTGTTATGAATGAGAATGTGTCCGCTTCTGCCACCGTTGCTGTCGATCGTGAGGAGCGTCTTGACGCCCCCGCGGAACCCAAACCGCGTCGCGAAAGGCCTACTGAGAGGGCTGAAAACGTTACCCGCTTTCGCAGCGCGAGTATTTCAGGTGTTTCCTTTCGTAAGGCGCGGACGCCGTCCCCGGTGGTGACTTGTGTTCCACCGTACAAGTCCACCTCTAAGCAAAAGAAATTGCAACGGGCCTCGCAGCGCGCGGTTGTTGACTCGCGGCAGGCGCCGGCTTCCGATCGCCGTCGGCAGCGTCCTGTTGCTTGCAGTCAGCCCGAGGCGTCCGTGAGTTCCGCGGAATCCAAGCGGGACGAGAAAGTTCGACAGCTAAAGGTTCTCCTTACTAAAAAGGAGCCCGTTGTGGCAAGCGGTATGGCGATGGACGTTGTTCAGGGCGTGTCGCCTGCACACTTGGCAGCCAAACGTAAATCGGACGACTCACATTGCCGTCGCATCCGGCCGCACTCACAGGATTCTGGATGTGTTTCTGCCGTCGGCGCTGGACCTGCCACGGCGGCTCCTTCCGGTGCCGCTGTTAGTATGGACACGGAGGTGGTTCAGCCCCCCGTGTTTTCTGGTGATAAGTGTGACTGGGCGGCGGACGTGGAGGTGGACGACGGCACTGGAGCCGGTACGTAGCGTGACTTTGCTCTTTGCTTGGCAGCGTGATTGTATCCGCCGTTGCCTAAGTTTACCGTTGTTTTTTGTGGCGTATTCTTGTCTATCTTGTGTGACACCGGTCTGTTGCGCGTTTTAACCTGTATTTTTGCACGCGAGTGTAATTTTGGCAGCGCCACTGCACCAGTCGTTGTATGTTTTTATTTGTTGTGTATTTTAAATGTGTTTGGTATTTTTCAATGTGTTGGGTGCCAGCCGCTCGTCGGCGGCACATTTTAGTCGTTCTTGCCGCTCACTTGGATCGTTACGGATACACGGTTGCTTTTCCAGATGTGCGCATTTATTTTTCACATACTTGTGTAGTTTTGTTGTCAATGGGGCCTGACACGTGGTTTTTGTGTGTTTACCCCGTTAATCTCAATACCATGTGCTGTCTTACCGGTGCGTGTGCCGCTTTTGTGGTGCGTATACTTTTTTTTTTTTCGCGCGTCTGATGTGTGACATCCGTTGCAGACATATTTTACTGTGCTTGCCACTTTCTTGCATTGTTTTAGCAGCACATGTGCATGCAATTTTTTTTTTGCGGACCCACGTTTTAGCCTTTGAAAGTGTCTGGTGTTTATTGTCCGCTGGCGGAATTTTTAGTCGTTTGTGTTGAAACAGTGTGTGCCCCTTGTGACGCCAATGCTTCCACCGTTGTGCACGTTTCTTTGAATTTTTTTTTTTTTTTTTTATTGACTTTGCTGTGTCTGGTGTTTGCCCCCCGTTGGAGGCAATGTCTCATCGCTCATGCCGACGAGCTGCATGGTATAATATTGGCGGCGCACATGTCCTTTTACTCTGTCCGTATATTTTTGATATTTCACCTATGTCTCCTGTCTCCACCTTTGGGGATGTCTTTTATCGTTGTTGTCGATTGTCTCCGTCGTTTGGTAGCGCACACAACCTTTCCTTGTGCCACTGTGTGCCTTTGATTTACTTTTGTGCACGGCGTTGGCGGGTTGTTTGTTTTACCGGGCCTGTCGCTCGACTGCGTCGTCCTCGCTGAGCCGGGGCACCTCTTATTGTATGTGTATGTTGTATCTCCTTAATTGTTGGTGTTTTAGCTGTGCTTGGCGTTCGGTAGCCTGCGGTGGATCGTTTTTGCCGTTCATGTTCACGTGTTGCTTTGCTTTGGGGGCGCCCTTGTGACTGTTATTGTAGACCCTTCTTTCGTGTGTAATTTGTGTATGATACCTGCCACCTGTCGGTATGCCATTTTTGCCGATCTTGTCTACATTCCGCGTTATCTTCGCAGCGATACTGCCTCGCTTCTTGTGCACACTGTATTTGTTGCTCCTTGCGTTGTGTATGGTTCCTGACACGCGTCGGTGGCGTATACTTACTGTTAATGTTAACAAAATGCGTAGTCCTCATAAGGTCTTTGCCTTAAAAACTCTTTTATGTGAAACCCGTTGCCATGTCGCTTTTTTGCAAGAAGTGACACGGGAGGCTCTCC
This sequence comes from Schistocerca gregaria, assembly GCF_023897955.1. Classification (NCBI taxonomy): domain Eukaryota; kingdom Metazoa; phylum Arthropoda; class Insecta; order Orthoptera; family Acrididae; genus Schistocerca; species Schistocerca gregaria. The sequence goes on from NC_064921.1 coordinate 225,653,309, forward strand.
TGCTTTTAACCGATCTGAGTGACTACGTTATTGTGGATAATGTAGTGTCAGACAATGTCACCGGTACAGCTATTTTAGTCTGCCCCGGGCTCAATGTCACTAATATCGAGTGTCTCCCTACTGGCCGCGCTATTGCGTGCATTATTGAAGGCGTCACGTTTGTTAATGTTTATGCTCCTTCCGGTAGCGACTACGCGGCGCGGCGGCTCTTTTATAGTCAGGAGCTGTGTGAGGTTTTGCACCGGAATTCCGCTAATTTAATTCTCGGCGGTGATTTTAATGCGGTCACCGATGACCGCGATCAGGAGCCGCGCCCCAACAAGTGTCAGGAACTCCACACGCTTCTCACAAGTTTTAATCTGAAGGACACGTGGCGAATGCTCCACCCGGTTGAAACCCAATATACCTATTTTTATCCACAGGGACACAGCAGACTTGATCGGATGTATGTGTCATCGTCACTTGCGGCCCCGGTGGCTCGATCTGAGGTCAGGCCGGTTATTTTTTCAGATCACTGCAGTTATTTTTGTGAACTTTCGCTTCCATTTTTTAGGCCTTCCTATCGCCGAAATCTATGGAAGTTTAACTGCAGCCTGCTGGCCGACTCTCATTTTCAGCAGTCCTTCACTGATATGTGGCACAACCTTTTGCAGGCTAAACCCGGTGATAGTAGCGTTCTCGGGTGGTGGGTTGGCACTGCCAAACCTGCAGTCCGGACCTTTTTAATTAATTTTAGCCGAGACGCAGCGCACTGGCGTCGCTCGACGTCACAGTTTTATCAGAGCTGTTTGAAGGACCTCGCCCGCCAAGTTACGGCTCAGCCGCATCTTCTTCCCATTTTTAAACAATTTCAGGCCGAACTTTTGACCGATCTGCGGCGAAAGGGTAGAGGGCCGGTTACTCGGTGCCAGCCTGTGGGTGCCGTGGACGGGGAGCCGCTCTCTATATATCACCTTAACAGAGAGCGGAAGATGCGCGAACGATTGGCCTTTAATGCGTGGGTCACTCGGGATGGAACAAAGACTTCCGACAGGGTGACGATTGAGAGGGAAATTCACGCACATTTTGAGTCTCTCTTTCGAGACGTTGATGTCGAACCCGCTGCGCTGCGTCGTCTTTTACAGGGGATTCCAAATGTTTTACGTCGCACAGACCGTGTCCATCTTAATGAGGCTTTTACGTCCGATGAATTGCACGAAGCTGTCAAGCGAAGTCCTAGGGGAAAACCTCCCGGAATGGACGGCATTCCCGCTGAATTTTATTTGCAATTTTTTAACCTTTTACGCGATACGTTAACCGGTATCGCGAATGAAATTCTTAATGGCGCTCCTCTACCAACGGAATTTGCAGCGGGATGCATCACGCTCATTCCAAAATCGAAAGCGACGCCGAATATCCACGCTGTTCGACCGATCACTCTGTTAAACGCGGACTATAAGATCATGGCGAGGTGCGTCGCGCACAGACTGCGGCAAGTCATGCCGCGCGTTCTCTGTGAACATCAGACGTGTGCTGTGCGTGACAGGAATATTTTTGACGCCGTTCTGGCCTATAGGGATTGTATCGGTTTTGTACGCGGCAACAGAGTTCGGTCGGCAGCCATTATGTTGATCGATTTCCAGAATGCGTTTGACAGGGTTGGCCATGCCTATTTGCGGCGTGTCATGGTTGCAATGGGCTTTGGCCGTAAGTTTACCCACACGGTTCAGGGTTTTTTGCGAAATGCCACGTCGAGTGTCATCGTCAATGGGTCCCTCAGTCAGCCTATACGTCTAACTCGCTCGGTCAGACAGGGTTGCCCGTTGTCAATGACACTTTACGCTTTGGCGCTCGACCCGCTGCTGCGGTCTATCTGCCGCGAGTGTCCCGGGATCCAACTTGGGGAAGATCGCCTCACTTGTCGGGCTTATGCCGACGATCTTGGGGTGTTCTTGGGTCGGCCGGCCGATGTAGATACCCTGTACTCTGTTCTCCGGCTGTTTGAGAAGGCGACGGGGGCCGTTGTGAATGTTCACAAGACGGTTTTGCTGCCTCTTACTCCACGCATGAGCCATGTGCGTCGAAATTGGTTCAGTGTTGTGCAGCAGCACAAAGTCCTGGGGGTTATTTTATCTGATAATCCTCAGCGCATGGAGGCTCTGAATTGGCGTCCCGTCTTACACACCGTTAGGGCGGTTGTTAAAATTCATGCGGCCCGGCATTTGGCGCTCCATGACAAGGTGCATCTTATTAACACTACCATCTTAGCTCGAGCGTGGTATTTAGCACAGGTTCTCCCGGTTCCTAAGCTTCTAGCTCGCGCTATTAAACAGGCCGTGTACTGGCTCCTTTGGAAAGGAGACATTTTCAAAGTTTCATTAGCCACCTGCACCTTACATCCGGCCGATGGGGGACTCGGTCTGGTGGATTTTTCCGCCAAATGCGCGGCGCTCCTCCTCAAACGGACTACGGCCGTATTGGAGAAAGGCACCAGCAGTGCCACGGTCAGGTTGTTCACCCAATACCGCCCACCTTCCGTGGTTGCTCCGGTCTCTGTCAGCCACATACCCTTTGCGCTGAATTACGTGCGGCTTTTTTATTTTAACAGCAGCTATCTTGCGCATAGTGGCACCAGCGGGGGCCGTGTGGGCGACATTGTCCGTGCTCTGCGGGGATTACCGGCCAGAAACAAGTGGGAGTACCGCCTACCACATACTGACTGGCGGACAGTTTGGCGCAACTTCACCACCCCCGTGCTTCCTGCACCTGTCAGAGCAACGTGGTATAAAGTGGTCAATGGCACGATTCCTACAAATGCTAAACTGCACTCTATTCATCTGAGTCCGTCCCCTGCATGCGAAGAGTGCCATGTCGAAGATACCATTGACCATTGAACATCGTTTCGTGTGCCGTCGGTTCCGTGCTGTGTGGGACACTGCTCGGGATATGGTTCGTCTCGTCAACAGGGTGTCTATAGCGCAGGTGACAGTGGCAGATGCAATCGTACCTCAGTGTAAGGCGTTTCCATCCACCAAACGCAATGCCACGATCTGGTTAATCGGCCATACCATTCATTCACTCTTTTGTCTCAAACTGACGGATCGTTTAGATTTTCTCACCTACTTATGGACTGAACACGGCAAGTACCGTGTTCGTACCGATTATGTTCTGACTTTTGCAAATTTTTTGCATGTCGCTTTGGCGCATGCTTTTGCTCCTTACCGATGTCGACTTAATTAATTTTCCCCATTCCTGCTTAAAACTGTGACGTGATAGTGAGAGAATTCGTTTAGCGATGCATGTATATTCAGTATCAGGAACGAAAAATATAACGTCATCGGGAGACATTTCCCCCTTGGGAATTGCCTCGTATATGGTGTATTGCGAGGATTTTTGTTTTCCTTTCTTTATTTTCCTCTTGTTTTCCACTCTGCCCTGTTATGGTTTGGGATCGTGTTACCGCGAAGAAGCGTTTGCATGAAAGTGTTCCCTTTTTTGTGGACATTTCATTGTGTTTTACTTACTTTTACTTTCGTCGGGATTGATGGTGTGATTTTCCTAATTGAATTGCATTGTTTTCTTTTCTTTCTTGTTTATTAAGAGTGATCATCGCACCTCCTTTTTTTTTCCTTTTTCTTTTGTCCACGGAGTACGTCCGTGATAATGCCTTCTCCGTTGCTGAATGGCGTTTTGCTTTGTGTGCTGACTGGACTTTTCTTTGACTGATTTCCGAAAGTAATATTGTTCTTTATTTTCCACTTCACGAAGCAATCGCATGTTTACTCTGATTTCCGTGAAGATCCACACCTTTCCGTTAACCCTTTCACCAACAATGCCTCAGAGGAAGGAGGCTTACTTTTCATTTTGCTTTGGTCAACGTTCGTTTTCGTTTAAAAAAAAACTAAAAAATAAAAAAAAGAAAAAAAAAGTTGCCAATTTAAAAAAAAAAAAAAGCTGCCAACTTTTTCTGTTTCGTAATCCAGAGCTCTGATTACCCGCGAAGGAAATAGCGCAGCAAAGCGTGATCGTCGCTTTCGTAAATTGTCGTAGCACAGTGCGTGGTGTAACAACAGGATTCACCGGCGCAGGTTGGTCTCATGATCGCTGGCGTTCGTCTCCACGAGATACGTCCCGAGCATGCCGTTCTAGAAAGTGGAAACGTTAATTTTTGCAGTTGTCGCCAAATAGCGGGAAGGTGCTTGCTGAGTTTGCTGGAGGAGCGCTTGCGTCGTTATCCGGTGTGGTCTAGTGGCTAGGATACCTGGCTCTCACCCAGGAGGCCCGGGTTCGATTCCCGGTACCGGAAATGCGCGTTTTGTTGCTCCTCTTATGCGACTTGTCCCGACTTAGCTCGACTGACGCTCCGCTGACGCTTGCAGAAAACTACGTAAAATATGGTTCGCGGCCACAAGTGACGGCGAGAGAGATGCGACACCTGTCCACCTCTTATCGATGCACATACCTGCGGTCAACAGACTTGGAGGACTGCAAGACATTGCCACGGGCGTTGAATGCAGCTAACCACTCTGCTCAGTGTCCCAAGAGCGCAGGCACGGTCGTTTGCAGGTATGCATATGATGGAGACCGCGTGTGACACAGCTGTGGCGAGACGCAGTCGGCCGAGCTTTGCTGTTCATCGCCACTTGCAGTCGCGAGGGCTGCTTTCGGCGGTGGCTCCGTGGCCGTGATCGTCTAGTGGTTAGGACATTGCGTTGTGGCCGCAATAACCCAGGTTCGAGTCCTGTTCACGGCACTTTTTAAAATTCTGCCTTGCTGTTGCTGCAATGACGATAGTGACCCAGTGTTTGAAATCACGGTGCCCTCCTGATTGTTTGCTCATGTTCCACAGGCTGCAGGTGGCACTACCGATTCAATATCAACACGCGATGCCGCCGCACCAGAGCGCTGGCAGCTGCCTGTGTAGTTAATCTCTATTCGAAAAGTGCAGTGGTTTGAGGTTCGATGTATGAACAACCCGTCGCAGAAGATCAGGAAGTTGTGTCGTGCACTGTTTTCTACAAATGCCACGAACCCTGGTGCAGGTAGCGTGGCCGAGCGGTCTAAGGCGCTGGTTTAAGGCACCAGTCTCTTCGGAGGCGTGGGTTCGAATCCCACCGCTGCCAATTTTTACTTCTCGTTTTTGTGCCATTGCCGTGTGTTCTCGAAGGGTAGAATGCAGCTCCGGTGGCCGTCGGGTCGCGTAGGTAGCGTGACCGAGCGGTCTAAGGCGCTGGTTTAAGGCACCAGTCTCTTCGGAGGCGCGGGCTCGTGCGCATCGCGCCCTGGGAGCGGCACGTTCGGCAGTGCTTGCTGGTGCCTCGTGGACCGCGGTTCGTCGCGGCGGCGTCTTCTTCTACATCTACATGACTACTCTGCAATTCACATTTAAGTGCTTGGCAGAGGGTTCATCGAACCACAATCATACTATCTCTCTACTATTCCACTCCCGAACAGCGAGCGGGAAAAACGAACACCTAAACCTTTCTGTTCGAGCTCTGATTTCTCTTATTTTATTTTGATGATCATTCCTACCTATGTAGGTTGGGCTCAACAAAATATTTTCCATTCGGAAGAGAAAGTTGGTGACTGAAATTTCGTGAAAAGGTCTCGCCGCGACGAAAAACGTCTATGCTGTAATGACTTCCATCCCAACTCGTGTATCATATCTGCCACCCTCTCTCCCCTATAACGCGATAATACAAAACGAGCTGCCCTTTTTGCACCCTTTCGATGTCCTCCGTCAATCCCACCTGGTAAGGATCCCACACCGCGCAGCAATATTCTAACAGAGGACGAACGAGTGAGTGTAAGCTGTCTCTTTAGTGGACTTGTTGCATCTTCTAAGTGTCCTGCCAATGAAACGCAACCTTTGGCTCGCCTTCCCGACAATATTATCTATGTGGTCCTTCCAACTGAAGTTGTTAGTAATTTTAACACCCAGGTACTTAGTTAAATTGACAGCCTCGAGAATTGTACTATTTATCGAGTAATCGAATTCCAACGGATTTCTTTTGGAACTCATGTGGATCATCTCACACTTTTCGTTATTTAGCGTCAACTGCCACCTGACATACCATACAGCAATCTTTTCTAAATCGCTTTGCAGCTGATACTGGTCTTCAGATGACCTTACTAGACGGTAAATTACAGCATCATCTGAAACAGTCTAAGAGATCTGCTCAGATTGTCACCCTGGTCATTTATATAGATCAGGAACAGTAGAGGTCCCAGGACACTTCCCTGGGGAACACCTGATATCACTTCAGTTTTACTCGATGATTTGCCGTCTATTACTACGAACTGCGACCTTCCTGACAGTAAATCACGAATCCAGTCGCACAACTGAGACGATACCCCATAGCTCCGCAGCTTGATTAGAAGTCGCTTGTGAGGAACGGTGTCAAAAGCTTTCCGGAAATCTAGAAATACGGAATCAACTTGAGATCCCCTGTCGATAGCGGCCATTACTTCGTGCGGATAAAGAGCTAGCTGCGTTGCACAAGAGCGATGTTTTCTGAAGCCATGCTGATTACGTGTCAATAGATCGTTCCCTTCGAGGTGATTCATGATGTTTGAATACAGTATATGCTCCAAAACCCTACTGCAAACCGACGTCAATGATATAGGTCTGTAGTTAAATGGATTACTCCTACTACCCTTCTTGAACACTGGTGCGACCTGCGCAATTTTCCAATCTGTAGGTACAGATCTATCGGTGAGCGAGTGGTTGCATATGAGTGCTAAGTAGGGAGCTATAGTATCAGCGTAATCTGAAAGGAACCTAATCGGTATACAATCTGGACCTGAAGACTTGCCCGTATCAAGCGATTTGAGTCGCTTCGCAACCCCTAAGGTATCTACTTCTAAGAAACTCATGCTAGCAGATGTTCGTGTTTCAAATTCTGGAATATTCCATTCGTCTTCCCTGGTGAAGGAATTTCGGAAAACTGCGTTCAATAACTCCGCTTTAGCGGCACAGTCGTCGATAACAGTACCATCGGCACTGCGCAGCGAAGGTATTGACTGCGTCTTGCCGCTTGTGTACTTTACATAAGACCAGAATTTCTTCGGATTTTCTACCAAATTTCGAGACAATGTTTCGTTGTGGAACCTATTAAAGGCATCTCGCATCGAAGTACGTGCCAAATTTCGCGCGTCTGTAAATTTTAGCCCATCTTCGGGATTTCGCGTTCTTCTGAACTTCGCATGCTTTTTCCGTTGCCTCTGCAACAGCGTTCGGACCTTTTTTGTGTACCACGGGGGATCCGTTCCATCTCTTACCAATTTATGAGGTATGAATATCTCAATTGCTGTTGCTACTATATCTTTGAATTTGAGCCACATCTCGTCTACATTCGCATAGTCAGTTCGGAAGGAATGGAAATTGTCTTTTAGGAAGGCTTCTAGTGGCACTTTATCCGCTTTTTTATATAAAATTATTTTGCGTTTGTTTCTGATGGATTTGGAAGAAATGGTATTGAGCCTAGCTACAATGACCTTGTGATCACTAATCCCTGTATCAGTCATGATGCTCTCTATCAGCTCTGGATTGTTTGTGGCCAAGAGGTCAAGTGTGTTTTCGCAACCATTTACAATTCGCGTGGGTTCGTGGACTAACTGCTCGAAATAATTTTCGGAGAATGCATTAAGGACAATCTCGGAAGACGTTTTCTGCCTACCACCGGTTTTGAACAAGTATTTTTGCCAACATACCGAGGGTAGGTTGAAGTCCCCACCAACTATAACCGTATGAGTGGGGTATTTATTTGTTACGAGACTCAAACTTTCTCTGAACTGTTCCGCAACTGTATCATCGGAGTCTGGGGGTCGGTAGAAGGAGCCAATTATTAACTTAATTCGGCTGTTAAGTATAACCTCCACCCACACCAATTCGCACAGAGTATCTACTTCGACTTCACTACAAGATAAACCACTACTGACAGACACAAACACTCCACCACCAATTCTGCCTAATCTATCTTTCCTGAACACCGTCTGAGACTTCGTAAAAATTTCTGCAGAACTTATTTCAGGCTTTAGCCAGCTTTCTGTACCTATAACGATATCAGCTTCTGTGCTTTCTATTAGCGCTTGAAGCTTAGGGACTTTTCCAGCGCAACTACAACAATTTACAACTATAATTCCGACTGTTCCTTGATCCAAGCACGTCCTGTAATTGCCAAGCACCCTTTGACATTGCAGCCCATCCCGCACTTTCCCGAGGCCTTCTAACCTAAAAAACCGCCCAGTCCACGCCACACAGCCTCCGCTACCCGTGTAGCCGCCAGCTGAGTGTAGTGAACTCCTGACCTATTCAGCGGAACCCGAAACCCCACCACCCTATGGCGCAAGTCAAGGAATCTGCAGCCAATACGGTCGCAAAACCGTCTGAGCCTCTGATTCAGACCCTCCACCCGGCTCTGCACCAAAGGTCCGCAGTCGGTTCTGTCCACGATGCTGCAGATGGTGAGCTCTGCCTTCATCTCGTAAGCAAGACCGGCAGCCTTCACCAAATCAGATAGCCGCTGGAATCCAGAGAGAATTTCCTCAGATCCAAAGCGACACACGTCATTAGTGCCGACATGTGTCACCACCTGCAGCTGGCTGCACCCTGTGCTCTTCATGGCATCCGGAAGGACCCTTTCCACATCAGGAATGACTCCTCCCGGAATGCACACGGAGTGCACACTGGATTTCTTCCCCTCCTTAGCCGCCGTATCCCTAAGGGGCCCCATTACGCGCCTAACATTGGAGCTCCCAACTACCAGTAAGCCCACCCTCTGCGATTGCCCGGACCTTGAAGGCTGAGAATGATCCTCTGAAACAGGGCAGGCAGCTGCATCTGGCTCAGCCAGAGACAGTGCCTGAAACCGGTTTGTCAGACGCACCGGGGAGGCTTTCTGATCAGCCTCCGGGGACGCCTTTCGCTGCCTGCCACGCCTTGGAACGACCTCCCAATCAACCACAGGCGAGGGCTCTGCCCCACTGCGGGCAGCAACCGGGGCAACCACAGCGGCAGACCGATCTGGGGACAGACGGGACGAGGTTGACATCCCCGTGTTACCCGAGTCCGGCTCCCCACAGTGGTGCCCATTGGCAACAGCCTCAAGCTGCGCGACCGAAGTCAGCGCCGATTGCAGCTGTGAGCGAAGGGATGCCAAGTCAGCCCTCATCCGAACACAGCAATCGCAGTCCCTGTCCATTCTAATCGATGTTTATCAACAGTTACCGAAACACGAGTCCGTGCCTAGATAACGCAAGCGGAACACGCAAAGAATGTATCAACTAACCTGTACAAATGCCTAACGACTGCGCTACAATCTGCTGAATTTACGATTACAGTAACTAAAACTCGAAATTGCACCTCCTATACGAAACTCACACGCAATTTAAATAAGAATCTACGAAGTAAACACTAAAGCGCGATGCTACAACTGTCAAATACTATAATACGCCCGAAATATATGAATTAAACAATGCAAGTACCCAAAAACACGCAAAGAAATTAAACTATCTAACAAATAAGTAAGCTAGGGTTATACGACTTGCTGCTGCAGCTGCTTATCCAACGGCGGCAGGGAGCACACTGTGTTGCTTCTGAACAGTAATATGGATCAAGAAAATAGGGAAAATAACGTTCAGTGTGCCTTTGATAGGAACGTTGTTAGGCCGTCTGCTTTCGAAATACATAAGTGGATTAAGGAAGAGTTGCAATTACCGGAAACCGAAGTATTAGGATTGCAGTTGGACGCTTTTCTGAACTCTTTAATTTTTGAAACTTAGGTCTCCCGAACTTTGTGATCCCTTAGTGAACGTTAGTGAAGGTATTCGAAAATTTAAGCACATTGATGGTAACATTAGTGATGCGACTGTTTCAAATGCTGGTTATGGGATACGAAATGTTCGTGTTTTTAACTTGGCTTTTGAAACCCGTAACGAGACAATAGCTCGGAGATTAATGCCTTATGGTACTGTGCTCTCGGTAAGTAAAGAAAAATGGTCGTCTGCTTACATCTATCAGGTAGACAATGGTACTCGGAGTGTGAAAATGATTGTACGAAAACACGTGCCGTCGTTTTTAGTCATTGCCGGTCACCGGGCATTTATTCCGTACAGCAGGCAGCCACAGACCTGTTCATTTTGTAATGCTAGTGATCATTTGCGACAAAATTGTCCGAGACGTAGGCGCCCGGTACAGTTACTATTAGCTGGTCAGGACGGTGGTCAAACTGATGTTTTGACGTATGCGTCGGTCGCACTGGGCCAGTCGCCCACACACCGGCATGCCGAAAATACACACACGACCGAGGCCGAAGCGATGGAAATTACTCCTACCGCGTCTGATTGCTCCTGTTTCGGAAATGTTTGAAAATTCAGAGTCTGTAAGTGAAGGAGAACTTGTAATAGTGCCCCAGGCTGCTGTTGCTAGAGATGTCCCGCCGGTTTCAAACATCGATCCTGTTGTTATTGCTTCACATGTCGTAAATATCGGCTGGTCCACTTCTGTAGCTGAAGACGCTTCTGTAAACGAGGGTGCGTCGGTTTCTTCTGTTGATGTTGAATGGTGTGAGGAAATGGGAACCATCCCCGCCGGACCAGAACCAAAACCGCGACGTGCAAGCTATATGGGTAGAAACAGTGGCTCGCAAAGATTCCGTAGCGCCAGTAGTTCCGGAATTTTGGAAGGAGTTTCGGTTCGAAGGGAGTGGAGTCCTTCTCCTGATACGGCTCCTGTTTCGCGTCGCAATCCGAAACAGAAGCAGAAAAATTCACAACGATTCCCGAACTGCACCGATGTTACCTCGAAGCAGGTGCTTGATTCCGGCCGGCGGCAGCAGCGTCCGTTAGCTAGTAGCCAGCCTGTGCAAAAGCAAAGTGCGTCGGAAAGCCGCCGTGACTGTACGGTTCGTCAGCTGAAAGAAGTTTTAAACAAAGGAGAACATGAAAGTGAACAGGGAGCCGAATTTCAAGGTGAAAGTGTTCCCACTACGCAACCTACACAGCCGTCTGTGAAACGCAAGTCGGAGGATTCTTATCAAAAGCGTACGCGCCCACAACCACTTTTTGCTGGGTCGGAAGCTACTTCTGAACCAGTAAATACCGCGAATGTTTCGGCTGGAACTACACCTAATGTGGCTATGGAGGTGGTCCCCCTCTGTCCGGAGTTGAGTACTCAAATAAACTGGTCCGAAGATGTAGAACAAGATCCTGGTGTCGCACCCCCTGTAGCGCGTGTTTTCTTCAAATACTTTATGGTAGCGCATCCACCATCAGTTGTTGCTACAATTAATGTTAATAGAATTGAGTCAAACGTTAAATTTTTAGCTTTGCTTGATTTTCTTCAGTATGTTCGTGCAGACGTCGTTTTTCTACAAGAAGTGGTCTCAAATTTGATTCACGCGGTGCCAGGTTTTAGTGAATTTTGATCCTGAATTTCGTTGTGGTACAGCAATTCTCGTTCGTTTGGGGCATTATGTCTCAAACATCGCGAGGCTTCCTAACGGTAGAGGTGTAGCATGCTCAGTCAACAACGTGCGCTACGTGAATGTGTACGCTCCTTCTGGTGCCGATGCAAAGCCGTTACGGAGTGTTTTTTATGGCAGTGAATTGTGTCATCTTTTCCAAGCTCCCCGCCTACCTGTGGTTTTAGGAGGCGATTTTAATTGTGTGCTCGACGAGAGGGACCAAGAGCCGCGAGCGTACAAATGTCTTGAGCTGCAGGCTTTGGTTACGGAACTAAAGTTGACTGATTCGTGAAGGCATTTACACCCACATGACCACGGGTTTACGTACTTTTATCCAACTGGTAGGAGTCCGCTTGACAGAATATATGAATCCAGTGACAGAAAGAATTGTACTCTGACGTCGGTGGTTCATCCTGTACTCTTCTCTGACCACTGTTCGCACGTTCGTCAGTTCCACTCTGTTAGCACCACCATCTCGCGTGAGACGCCTATGAAAATTGAATACCCGCCATTTATCTGATACTACATTAGAACCCATCACTGTAAATGTATTGCGGCGAGTTCTGCTATATCGCTTTCTATACGAAACAACGTTGTCTTGGTGGGTGGCATATGCAAAGCCAGCTTTGCGGAAAGCTCTCTAGGAATTTAGTTCAACCGCCGCGCTCTGGAAAAAATCCACGCTTGAATTTTATGAGCTCTGTTTGCAAGATGTTATTTACATGCAGACCGATGACCCTGCTCTCAGGGTGGCGCGAATTCGCAAAATTAAGGGACGCCTTATGGAACTGCAAACGTTAGCACTTTATGGGTCGGTTGTGCGGAGCCAGGCTCCTGGACACCTGACTGATGAAACACCCTCAATGTTCCACTTCTTACGGGAACGTCGGCACACCGCGCGCAGTTGTATAACGGAACTTGAATCAGCTGATGGCGAGCGTCTCCGTACACAGTCAGCAATCCTTAAGGAAGTGCACCGTCATTTCGTGGATTTATTTAGTGACAAACGTAGTGATGCTGCAGCTATTGCGGATCTTTTACAAGTGACACCACGTGTTTTAACAGCTACTGATCGCCGCCATCTTAATGCTCCCTTTACGGTGGAAGCCGTTTCTGATGTTTTGAGGTCGTATTCTACACACAAATCACCTGGGGCATATGGTCTACTGCCATAATTTTATCTTAAGTTTTGGCCTTTATTTGGTACTACTATCATTGATATTTTTAATGAAATTTTAAACGGGGTGTCGGTTCCTGCATCCTTTCTTGAATGTATTATTACACTGGCTCCAAAAACCAGGGTGAGCAATAAGATGTCCAATCTTCGTCCTATTACTCTTCTTAATGGTGATTACAAGCTTTTCACGAAATGTGTTGCAACACGCTTACGCGGCGACATGTCAAAGATTATCAGTGATTTTCAGAATTGCGCAGTGCCACATAGGACAATCTATGAGACTGTGTTAACTTATAGAGACGTCATTCCTCACGCTACAGTGAAGAAAATCCGTTTTGGAATCCTATCTATTGACTTCGCTACGGCTTTTGACAGGGTCAGCCATACTTATCTTCGGCGCGTCCAACAAAAATTTGGTTTTGGCACAAACTTTGTGACAATGGTTTTCAATCTGTTTCAAGCTTCAACTTCTCGTGTTTACGTGAATGGATTTTTATCCGACAGTGTTGGTCTCAAGTGTTCGGTTAAACGAGGGTGCCCGATGTCCATAGCGTTATTTGCCATTTAGATGGATCAACTTTTAAGCAAATTAGACAGCTCCTCAGCTCCTGCATGGGAATACGTGTTGGGGGAGTCAAACATGTTTGTCGGGCCTATGCCGATGATCTGGGCCTCTTCGGGTCTCCACCCTCCCATCTGGACACCATCCACAATGTTCTTATGTTCTATGCGCGCGCCTCGGGGGCGGAGATTAACACCCGGAAAACTGTTTTTCTGCCCATTCATAATGCAGTTCATGGCTTTAAGCGATCTTGGTTCAGTGTCAAACAAGAACATAAGAATTTAGGGGTTCATTTCCAAGCCAACATTTTGAAAGCGGCTGTTTACAATTGGCGTCTCACTTTATATGGAATTCGAGCGATGGTTAATTTGCATGCCACCCGCAACTTAACGCTGCATCAACGTGTTCTTTTGCTCAATTCCTTCGTCCTCAGCAAAGCGTGGTACCTCGCTCAGATTTTTCATGTGCCAAAGGACTTGGGTCGAGCCATCACACAGGCTGTGTACTGGCTCCTCTGGAGGAGCGATATTTTCAAGGTGTCATACGCCACGTGTACTCTGCCGCGAGAGGAAGGGGGACTTGGCCTGATCCACTTTGCTACGAAAGCTGCAGCATTGCTCATTCATCGTACATATCGCACGCTCGAGGTCCATGCCACGAGTCCCACAGCCTTTTTGTTCGACACCTATCGCCCTCCGTCAGAGACAGCCCCGGTTGATCCGACAAAGATTCCATATCGGCTGCGGTATCTTCGTGAATTTTATGTTCGGAAAAGTTACCTCGACAGTGACGATCTGGACCCAAGATCGCGAAATGCACGAGTGATCTACCAACGTCTGAGGGGGCAACCAGCCAGACGTAAATTGGTGGGTCTTTACCCAACGGTTACGTGGAAGGTGGTGTGGGCGAATGTTCATGCCACATATCTCTCATCGGCAGTGAGCAGCTTCTGGTACAGGGTGGTCAACCGTCGTCTTCCCACCAATGGCAAGCTGAATCACATTCATTTAAGGCCATCCAGCTCTTGTGACAGCTGTCCGCAGGAAGACACCCTGGAGCACCGTTTTACCTGTGCGTGTTCTACGTCGGTTTGTCAAGTTAATGTGCGGATTCTCGCCCTAGTCAATAGGACTCAGGTAGACTGTTTTAGCGCTACCATTGCACTCATCCCGGACTGCCAGCCCTTTCCTCCAGCAAAACGAGCTGCCACCACTTGGATTCTGGCACATACCGTATATGCAATGCTTTATTTATAGATTACGGACGCATATCTGTGTGTCGTGTATTTGTCTGCTGAACACGATAAGATGCAACTGCAGAAGAAGTATCATCAAACGTTTGCCAATTTTCTTAATGTTGCCTTAGCCTATACGTTTGAAAAACTCCTCTAACGGGGGACTGCGTAGTCTATTTCACGTTTCTCGCAAATTCTTCTCAACTTTCTGTTGTGTTACGAAACGTACGTTATGACTGATAACCATACTTTACAATTAATGGACGCAATGTTTTCTCAGTGGAAGAACATGATAAATATCTTGTGCATGGCGCTTTATAGTGAATTTTATTTATTCTGTTCTTATATGATATTATCAGTTCCATTCTTTTATCATTTTATGTTTCTGATTGATATGGTGTAGGCAGAGGAGGAGTGTGCGAATTGTTTTGAGTTTCGTCTGTTAATTCGCCGTTAGTCATTTTGTTTTCCATAGATGATTATATACAGTGATTTAACTTGAGGAGTGGCACGAAGTATACCTGTTTAAGGAGAAGGCCTATTTCTTTAGATCCATTTTATCTGAAGGCTCCTGTATGGAGGCCACTTTGGTTGTATTATTTGTTTCTTACTTTCACCGGAAGCCAATTTCCGTAGCATTTTCAAAAATTAAGTTGGTACCATTTAAGAAGCTTTTGTTACATGCACCCCTGCAGTGCGATCGTGAATGTGTCGTGGGGTGAGCATTACGTAAAGTGCGTTTTCTTTCCCAGTCATAACACGGACAGCAACATTTTGATTTTTCAGTGAATTATCGTCATTGTAGTGTGCAACCGGCCTCTCAATTCGATCTACCTTTATTTTGGCTCTAACTAGCCACCGAAAGACGGTGTTAATTATCATCTCCGACAATAAGTTATAGTTCCGGTAGTAATTTTGAAGACTCGTTTATCCGCAATATTATCATCAGAAGCTAATTAGTCTTTGCGGAAAAAAATCTTTTATTTTACCATTACCACAAGAAGAAGGATTTTACAGTGGTTACAGCTACGTCTGGCACTCAAGAAACCTCAAGAGGATCGTGTTTGGACTTACTTCCCCTTTTTCTTCTCCATTTCCTCAAGCTACCTCCGCCGTCTGCTGCAATTTGTGTCGCCTTTAGAAACTGACATGGTTATACTCCGATAGACAACCACTAACGGAGTCTTCAATTTTCCTCACATAAGGCGAAATTAAGAAGATGACGTCTTGATTCATTCGTGTTAATTACGATCACTGAAGGAGGATGCTATTTCATGTCGAATTTGCGACGCAGCGAGCAGCAACAAAATGTTCAAATCAACGATTACAGACAGAAGCTCGCCGAAGAAGGCACATATGGAGAGTGTAAGGAAGGGCTGTTAGGGGAGAAGGGAGGCCCTAAAAAAAGAGCTGCCACATGTGTAATGTTTCCTGTCTCGAAGGCAGGAGAACTGATTACCCGCAAAGGAAACAGCGCAACACGGCGTGGGCGTCTGTTTCTATTGTCATAGCAGACTGCGTGATTCAGCGAACGGGATCAATAGGCGCAGTGTGCTCTCGTGACTGCTGGCGTTCGCCCCCCAGGAAATATGTCCTGAGCATGCCGTTCTCCAAAGTGGAAACGTTAATTTATGCATCTGTCGTCAGGCAGCGGGTGGGTGGTTGCTGTGTTCGCTGCAGGAGCGTTTGCGTCGTTGTCCGGTGTGGTCTAGTGGCTAGGATACCTGGCTCTCACCCAGGAGGCCCGGGTTCGATTCCCGGTACCGGAAATTCGCCGTTTTGTTGCTCCTCTTAGGCGACTTGTTCCGACTTTGCTCGACTGACGCTTGCAGAAAAGTACGTTAAGTATGAATCACGGCCACATGTGATGGCAAGAGAGATGCGACATAGCTGTGGGCAACAGACTTGGAGGACTGCAAGACATTGCCAGGGAGGTGAATGCAGCTAACCACTCTGGTTAGTGTCCTAACAGCGCAGACACGTTCATTTGCCCGTATACATATAATGGATGCACTTTGTTGTGTGTACTGAGGTTATGTCATTCTGTCTCTCAAAGCCGAAAAATCTTGTGGCATAATAATGAACATATGTCAGTTACAGGGATGCCGATTTCCAGAAGTGGTTTCCATGCAACCTGTTTGGCCAGCCTGTCGGGAACTTCATTGCCTGGGATGCTGACGTTTCCTGGGGTCTAGACAAACACCACTGAGTGGACCATTCCAGGGCATAATGGACTCCTGGATGGTCGCTACCAAAGAATGGCCAGAGTAGCACTGGTCAATAGCTTGGTGGCTGCTCAAGGAGTCAGTACAGAGAAGAAATGACTCATCATGGCGTGAGTGGATGTGCTCAAGAGCATGAGATATGGCCGCCAGCTCTGCAGTGAAAATACTTCAGCCATCTGGCAAGGAGTCCTGGTCAATAAGTCATCTGTGAAAATAGGCAAATCCAATGTGACCGTCAGTCATTGAGTCATCAATGTAAACCACTTCAGAGCCCCAGGACATGTCAAGAATCGAGAGGAAGTAACAGCATAGAGCTGCGGGGTTAACTGAGCCCTTAGGGCTGTGTGTAAGGTGTAGATGAAGCTTCGGCCTAGGCTTAACCATGAAGGTGTTTGTGAATGGACCTTGAGGGAAGGACTCCAGTTCAGACAGAAGGGATCGAATGTGCACCTCAATCATAAGTCCTGACCTGGGCCGTCAATGTGGGAGATGAACCGTCATGGTTGGGAAAAGGAGATGGTATGGTAATTTGGATGCTCAGAAGCGCTATGAATGTGTGCAACATAACTGGTGAGCAGTTGTGCATGTCTGATCTGCAATGAAGAGACTCCAGCCTTCACCAGTATTCTGGTCACTGGATTCAACCTAAAAGTCCCTGTTGCTAGTCGCACTCCAAAGTGCTGATCTGGGTGGAGTAAGTGCAATCTGAGGGTGATACTGAACCATAAACTGGACTCCCATAGTCAAGGTGGGATTGAACAATGGCTCTGTAGAGCTGCTGCAGCAGCGTAGAGCGATCTGCACCCCAGTTGGTGTTACTCAGGCAGTGAAGGGCATTGAGGTGCTGCCAGCACTTCCACTTAAGCTGATTAAGATGAGAAGCCAAGTTAAGCGGTTGTCGAAAACCAGCCCTAAGAATCGATATGACTCCACTCTGGTGAGTGGGTCATCAGTAAGGGAAAGTTCTGGTTCCGGATGAATGGTATGACACTGACAGAAGTGTACTTTGCAGCTAAAAACTGAAAGCCGTGGGCTAGAGCCCATGACTGCGCCTTGTGGATGGCTGCTTGTAGGTGCCACTAGGCAACACCAATACTGGAGGAGCAGCACAAAATGTAAAGGTCAGTGTACAGAGAACATGAAACCGATGATCCTACAGCTGCTGCTAGACCGTTAATGGCCACTAAAAATAGTCACTTAATACGGATCCCTGCAGGAATCCAATCTCCTGGATATGGGACAGGGAGGGGGAGGAGAAGGGGGGAACTATGGGAAGCACCAACATCTACTCGGAAAGTGGAAAGTATGGAGGTAGCAGCCCTGGAGACGCCACTCGTATAAAGTGGCTAGGATATGGTGTCACCAGGTTGTGTCATAAGCTTTTCGTAAATAAAAAAAAGGGCGACCAGGTGTTGGCACCTAGAAAAGACTGTTTGGATCAGAGTCGAGGGACACAAGATTATCACTGGTAGAGAGACCCATGCGGAAACTGGCCTTGCAAGGAGCCAGTAGGCCCCATGACTCCAGGAGCCAACACAACCGCCGACTTACCACACTTTCTAACACCTTACAAAGAACGCTAGTGAGGCTGATGGGTCGAGAGCTATCCACATCAAGCGGGTTTTTACTGGGTTTGAGCCCTGGAATGATGGTGCTCTCCCGCCAATATGATGAAAAGATGCCATCACACCAGATCTGGTTGAAGATGACAAGGAGATGTTGCATGTAATCCGACGAAAGATGTTTAATCATCTGGTTGTGGATCCAATCCGTCCCAAGAGCTGTGTTGGGGAAATGTTCAAGAAAACTAAGGAGCTCGCACTCTGTAAATGGAGCATTATAGGGTTCACTGTAACGTTCATTGAACGAGAGGACTTATTCTCCCATCCCCCCCTGTGGGTTCGGGGGTAAGAATAGGCCCACGGTATTCCTGCCTGTCGTAAGAGGCGACTAAAAGGAGTCTCAAACGTTTCGGCCTTATGTGATGGTCCCCTACCGGGTTTGACCTCCATCTTCTAAATTCTTCCGAAGAGCGAGCTGATTGGGGAAGGGCGCCTTACAAGGTGCAATGTGTCCATCGCTCTTTACCATCTCTAGCTTGGTTGGTCGTCGTCGCATAGCTGTCCCGCCCACTCACCATCTCTAGGGCGTGGCTTTGTTCTTGGGTGCGGTTTTTTGCAGTCTGCTCTGCTGTGTCGCTTTATGCGCCAATGACGATCATGGACTACATTTCACCTGAAATCCAGCACGGTAGCCAGTCCGTTGTGGTGGGGCCGCCATGTACCCTGTCGGTTGTAGCCCCCTGACAACACAGGGATCGCTCTACTGATGCCTGCGCCGTTAACTCCCCGCGTATGCCAAGGAGTAGATGCCTGTCTCCTTGGGGCATCGGGACTCCCGGCAATGGCCATCCCGCCAGGTGGTCGTTGCTGAGGCTGGGTGGCGCCCGTGGGGAGGGCCCTTGGTCGGAGTAGGTGGCATCAGGGCGGATGACCCGCGATGAAGCGTGGTACATCATCTCTTGCTGGCGGCCAGCCGCCAGCAGTCTCTAAGCGTTCTCGGCCTCAATATAACGCTCAGGCATATGATCCACAATCGTTCCCCTCCCTGGCCACACCATGGGAGGAACGAAAGGCTACAGTTGGCAGCGAACCTTATTCACCTCGCTATTTAGTCTGTACACGAGTCGATGGGGAATCGTTTATGGCAACCAAGCCTCAGTTTTTTGTCGAGCACTTGGAGGACAAGTTTGGGGAGGTGGAGGGCTTGTCCAAAATGCGCTCTGGGGCAGTATTGATCAAAACGGCATCCTCTGCACAGTCACGGCGGTTACTCGCTTGTGACAAGTTGGGGGATGTTTCCGTCACGATCACACCCCATAAGAGTCTCAACATGGTCCAGGGCATTATATTCCATAGGGACCTACTCTTGCAGTCAGACGACGAGCTACGCGCCAATTTAGAACGGCGGGGTGTTCACTTCGTCCGGCGCGTCCATCGGGGTCCGAGGGATAATCAGGTAGCCACCGGTGCCTTCATCTTGGCCTTCGAGGGTGACGTCCTACCCGAAAAGGTCAAGGTGATGGTCTACCGATGTGATGTGAAGCCCTATATCCCTCCCCCGATGAGGTGTTTCAAATGCTGGAAGTTCGGCCACATGTCATCTCGGTGTACTTCCAGCATGACATGCAGAGATTGTGGACGCCCTTCACACCCTAATACTGCATGTGCGCCGCCTCCCATCTGTGTGAACTGCGGCGAACACCATTCCCCTTGCTCGCCAGACTGCAAGGTTCTACTGAAAGAACGAAGGATCATGGAATATAAGACCCTGGACCGCATGACCTATACTGAGGCTAAGCGGAAATACGAGAGGCTACATCCTGTGGCTCTGACCAGCTCCTATGCCACCGCTGCCAAAACAGTAGTTTTGTCATCTGCTGCACCGATTCCACTGAACACTCTGAGCCGGAATACTACACCTGCCCCCTTGATGGTGGGGGGCACTTCCCCATCTGTTGCTCCTGCACCACCTACCTCAGGAGCAACGACCCCCCAACCATCGGGGACACAAGTCCCCAACTCTAAGCCGGAGAAGCGTCCGACTTCTTCGGCGACTCTCTCTCGCAAGGGATCCCTCGGGTCCCTCCCTTCCCAGGTTTCCACCTCTGGGAAGGGTGACGTCAGCCAATGGCTGAAAAGCAGGCCAGCGTCTGGTCGCAGGGCTTCCCGCTCCTCCTCCGTCCCGGAGACTGACTCGGTGGAGCCCTCCCAGCCAGTAAAGCCCAAGGAGCAGAGAGAGAAGACGAAGAAGAAGAAGGCCTCTAAGGCCAAGGAACGTGCGGTGGCATCCGCCCCACCGCTCCATACAGGCTCTGCGTCTGAGGATGAGGTGGAGATCATGGCGTCCGCTGAGGACCTGGATCTCGCCATACCCTCAGACGCCAAGGACGCCGATTGTACTGGTCCTCGATCGGTGACAGCAGGTGACCCAGTGACGTGATCTGCCTCCTCGGTCCCTTCACGCCTATTTCGCCCATGGACAATGTGATTCTCCAGTGGAACTGCAGCGGTTTTTTCCACCACCTTGCTGAGCTCCGCCAACTCGTCAGCAGTCACCCTTTCTTCTGCATTGCCCTCCAGGAAACGTGGTTTCCGGCAATGCGGACCCCTGCCCTACGAGGGTATCGGGGTTATTATAAGAACCGGGCAGCTTATGAGAGGGTGTCTGGTGGAGTCTGCGTCTACGTCCTTAACTCTATCTACAGCGAGTGTGTGCCTCTTCATACACCCTTAGAGGCTGTCGCTGTAAGGCTGTGGACGCCTCAGCCTATTACTGTCTGCAGTTTGTACCTTCCGCCGGATGGTGATGTCTCTCGTCATGTGTTGGCTGCATTGATAGGACAACTGCCGCCTCCCTTTGTGTTGCTGGGCGACTTTAACGCCCATAACCCCTTGTGGGGTAGCGCCGCGATTACTGGCCGGGGCAGAGATGTCGAGACTCTTCTGTCACAGCTTGACCTCTGCCTTTTAAACACGGGAGAGGCGACCCACTTTAGTGCGGTCCATGGCTCGTTTTCGGCCATTGACCTTTCTATTTGCAGCCCCGGACTTTCACCATCCATCCACTGGAGGGTCCATGACGACTTATGTGGTAGTGACCATTTCCCCATCTTTCTGTCACTGCCACAGCGTCACTCTTCTGAACGCCCCTCCAGATGGGCTCTGAATAAGGCTGATTGGGACTTATTTACATCTGTCGCAGTGATCGCACCTCCTTCCACTGATCCGATTGATGCGGTGGTTCAGTCGGTCACCACCAGCATCGTTTCTGCGGCGGCATCTGCGATTCCCTGTCCATCCGGGGCACCTCGGCGGAGGACTGTGCCGTGGTGGTCGCCCGAGATCGCAGAGGCGATTCGAGATCGCCGGCGGGCTCTTCAGCGCCATAAGCGGCACCCGTCGTTGGAGACCCTCATTGCTTTTAAACAGTTCCGCGCCCGAGCCCGACGCCTTATTCGCCAACGGAAGCAGGAGTGCTGGGAACGTTATGTTTCCACCATTGGCGTCCGTACCTCCGCATCGCAGGTTTGGGCCAAGATTCGGCGACTCCAAGGCTATCGGCCACCTGTCTCTGTCCCTGGGCTTTCGCTGAATGGAGCAGTGTGCACCGACTCCGACACGATTGCGGACCGGTTAGCAGAGCATTTTGCTCAGTGTTCCGCGTCAACGAACTACCCGTTGGCCTTCCGCTCCCGGAAAGAGCGGTTGGAAAGTTGGAGGCTTTCCTTTCACACGCGCCACGCGGAGTCGTACAATGCTCCTTTCAGCGAATGGGAATTCCAGAGCGCACTTTCTGCTTGCCCTGATACGGCTCCTGGACCAGACCGCATTCACAGCCAGATGCTGAAACACCTCTCAGTGCCTTGCCAGCGACGCCTCCTAGATCTTTTCAATCGCGTCTGGGTCGAGGGTGTTTTCCCGTCTCAATGGCGGGAAAGCATAGTCCTCCCCGTATTGAAACCTGGCAAGAACCCGCTGGAGGTGGACAGCTATCGCCCCATAAGCCTCACCAACGTTCCTTGCAAGTTGCTGGAACGTATGGTGAGCCGGAGGTTGAGTTGGCTCCTCGAGTCTCGGGGCCTTCTGGCTCCGTCTCAGGGTGGGTTCCGTAAAGGCCGCTCTGCCGTCGATAATCTGGTCTCCCTGGAGTCTGCCATCCGTACAGCCTTTGCGCGCCGAAAACATCTGGTTGCCGTCTTCTTCGACATGCGGAAAGCATACGATACGACTTGGCGCCATCACATCCTGGCCACACTTCATGAGTGGGGCCTTAGGGGCCCGCTCCCGATTTTTATTCAGAATTTTCTTTCGTATCGTTCCTTCCGCGTGCAAGTAGCTGCGTCGCATAGCTCCTCCCGGGTCCAGGAGAACGGGGTCCCACAGGGGTCTGTCCTCAGTGTGTCCCTGTTTTTAATTGCCATCAATGGGCTTGTTGAGGCGGTGGGGTCGTCCGTCGCGGCTTCTTTATATGCGGACGACTTCTGCCTATATTACAGCTCCAGTGGCATCGCCGCTGCTGAACGGCAGCTGCAAGGTGCCATCCGCAAGGCGCAGTCATGGGCTGTAGCGCACGGCTTCCAGTTTTCGGCCGCGAAGACCTGCGTTATGCATTTCTGCCGGCGTCGCACGGTTCACCCTGAGCCGCGCCTTTACCTTGACGGTGAACCTCTTGCTGTGGTCGCGACGCATCGGTTCTTGGGACTGGTGTTCGATACCCGGTTGACTTGGCTGCCCCATATTAGGCAGCTGAAGCAAACATGCTGGCGGCACTTAAACGCTCTCCGTTGCTTAAGCCACACCAGGTGGGGTGCCGACCGGTCCACCCTCCTCCACCTATATCAAGCGCTGATCCAGTCCCGCCTTGATTATGGGTGTGTGGCGTACGGTTCTGCCTCGCCTTCGGCGTTGCGATTGCTGGATCCCATACACCACTGCGGGATCCGCCTCACCGCAGGAGCGTTCCGGACAAGCCCCGTCGACAGCATACTTGTGGAGGCTGGTGTCCCTCCATTGCGGTTCCGGCGTGACCGCCTTCTGGCCGCCTATGCCGCGCACGTTTATAGCATGCCAGGGCATCCAAACTACCGTCTCCTGTTCCCGCGCTCGATCGTCCATGTTCCAGACAGGCGGCCCCGGTCAGGGTGTCCCATTGCGGTTCGCCTCCGGGACCTTCTCCGTGGCCTTGACTTTTTTCCTCTGCCGCCTGTTTTCCGGGCCAATCTCCGTCTGCCCCCATGGAGTGTGCCCCGACCGTGCCTTCGGCTCGACTTGGCACAGGGTCCGAAGGTCTCAGTGCCTCCGGAGGCCCTCCGCCGCCGCTTTCTTTCCATCCTGGCCGAGTTTCCGAACGCGGCGGTGGCCTACACCGACGGTTCGGTAGTCTCTGGTCACACTGGTTATCCTCTCACTCTACGGGATTATTGTGAGCAACGGTCATTGGCAGCTGGCTCCAGTGTATACACTGCCGAGTTGGTTGCCATCTATCGTGCCCTAGAGTTTCTCCGCTCCCGCTCAGGTGAGTCCTTTGTCATCTGTAGTGACTCCCTGAGCGGTTTACGAGCTCTTGACCAGTGTTTCCCTCGTTCCCGTCTGGTGATGGCCATCCAGGAGTCCCTCCATACTCTCGTCCGTTGCGGCCGCTCTGTCACCTTTGTTTGGTCCCCGGGTCACGTCGGCATCCCGGGTAACGAGCGGGTTGACGAACTGGCGAAACAGGCGGTCAGTTCCCCGGCCATGGAGATCGGTCTTTTAGAGAGTGACGTCCGATCCGTATTGCGGCAGAAGGTCCTTGCTGCTTGGCGTGATGAGTGGCGCACCCTGCCCTCTCCCAACAAACTTCGGGCAGTCAAGGAGACAACCAGTGTGTGGCGCTCCTCCATGCGGGGGTCTCGCAAGGACGCTGTCGTCCTCTGCCGGCTCCGCATAGGACATACCCGGCTCACGCACGCGTATCTCTTGTGCCGTGACGACCCGCCTCTCTGTCGCTGCGGATTGGCCCTGACCGTGGTACACGTCTTACTAGACTGCCCACTTTTAACTGCCCTCAGGCAGACGTTCGCGCTGCCTGATACACTCCCTGCTCTTTTAACCGATGACTCTACTATGGCTGACTTAGTTCTCCGTTTTATTCGGGCAGGGGGTTTTTATCATTCAATATGAGAATCCCTTTTTATTTTTCTTAGTGTCGACTGTGGCTTTTGGCCTGGGGTTTTAGTTTGTGGTGTTTTAATGTGTCCCTTGGTTGTTGGCCTTTCCAGTTTTATTTTCATGGTCGGCCAATGACCGTCGCACTCTGTGTGTCTTTTAATCTCTTTTCTCTGGTCTTCGTCTATGTCTTTCTTGTACTGTGTCGTCCCTTGTCGTCTCCGTTATGTGTTTATTGCTTGTTGAACTTTTCTTCGTGTATTATTATGGTCGTGGAACAAGGGACCGATGACCTAAGTAGTCTGGTCCCTTTAACCCCCACAAACCAACCAACCTATTCTCCCATCCGCCGTTTCAGGGAGCGAAAGGCTGAGGGGGAGGGGAGGGTCATTCTCCAATGCAGAGGCTCGGACATAGTGCTCAGCAAAGTCCTTGGCAATAGTGTTTGCGTTGGTAGATAATGTGCCATTGATGTTAATGACAGGGACATCTGTCATGATCTGGTACCTGAAACCACGTCTCACCTTCATTGAGCCTTGGAAAGGTGATGTAAGGCACCCAATGGTTGAGATGTCCCTCTCCCAACACTCCTGTTTCCATCTTTTTATAAGCTGCCAAAGCCGGGCACAGAGCAATTTAAAACCTATTAGGTGGTCCAGGGAGGGGTGCCCTTATA
Source organism: Schistocerca gregaria (assembly GCF_023897955.1). NCBI lineage: Eukaryota > Metazoa > Arthropoda > Insecta > Orthoptera > Acrididae > Schistocerca > Schistocerca gregaria. The sequence continues at coordinate 225,678,333 of NC_064921.1, forward strand.
TCACCGTAGAGCTCACCAATGTTCTCTAATTACCTCAGCGATTTCTGGCGACCAGCAAAGCACAGACTTTCGCTGGGGGCAACCTAAGGAACAAGGTATCGCGTTTTCCGTCACAGAAACGATCTTTCTAGTGACACACTCAACCACCACATCGCCCCCCTGTGGGTTCGGGGGTAAGAATAGGCCCACGGTATTCCTGCCTGTCGTAAGAGGCGACTAAAAGGAGTCTCATACGTTTCGGCCTTATGTGATGGTCCCCTACCGGGTTTGACCTCCATCTTCTAAATTCTTCCGAAGAGCGAGCTGATTGGGGAAGGGCGCCTTACAAGGTGCAATGTGTCCATCGCTCATTACCATCTCTAGCTTGGTTGGTCGTCGTCGCATAGCTGTCCCGCCCACTCACCATCTCTAGGGCGTGGCTTTGTTCTTGGGTGCGGTTTTTGCAGTCTGCTCTGCTGTGTCGCTTTATGCGCCAATGACGATCATGGACTACATTTCACCTGAAATCCAGCACGGTAGCCAGTCCGTTGTGGTGGGGCCGCCATGTACCCTGTCGGTTGTAGCCCCCTGACAACACAGGGATCGCTCTACTGATGCCTGCGCCGTTCACTCCCCGCGTATGCCAAGGAGTAGATGCCTGTCTCCTTGGGGCATCGGGACTCCCGGCAATGGCCATCCCGCCAGGTGGTCGTTGCTGAGGCTGGGTGGCCCCGGGGGAAGGGCCCTTGGTCGGAGTAGGTGGCATCAGGGCGGATGACCCGCGATGAAGCGTGGTACATCATCTCTTGCTGGCGGCCAGCCGCCAGCAGTCTCTAAGCGTTCTCGGCCTCAATACAACGCTCAGCCATATGCTCCACAATCGTTCCCCTCCCTGGCCACACCATGGGAGGAACGAAAGGCTACGGTTGGCAGCGAACCTTATTCACCTCGCTATTTAGTCTGTACACGGGTCGATGGGGAATCGTTTATGGCGACCAAGCCTCAGTTTTTTGTTGAGCACTTGGAGGACAAGTTTGGGGAGGTGGAGGGCTTGTCCAAAATGCGCTCTGGGGCAGTATTGATCAAAACGGCATCCTCTGCACAGTCACGGCGGTTACTCGCTTGGGGGATGTTTCCGTCACGATCACACCCCATAAGAGTCTCAACATGGTCCAGGGCATTATATTCCATAGGGACCTACTCTTGCAGTCAGACGACGAGCTACGCGCCAATTTAGAACGGCGGGGTGTTCACTTCGTCCGGCGCGTCCATCGGGGTCCGAGGGATAATCAGGTAGCCACCGGTGCCTTCATCTTGGCCTTCGAGGGTGACGTCCTACCTGAAAAGGTCAAGGTGATGGTCTACCGATGTGATGTGAAGCCCTATATCCCTCCCCCGATGAGGTGTTTCAAATGCTGGAAGTTCGGCCACATGTCATCTCGGTGTACTTCCAGCATGACATGCAGAGATTGTGGACGCCCTTCACATCCTAATACTGCATGTGCGCCGCCTCCCATCTGTGTGAACTGCGGCGAACACCATTCCCCTTGCTCGCCAGACTGCAAGGTTCTACTGAAAGAACGAAGGATCATGGAATATAAGGCCCTGGACCGCATGACCTATACTGAGGCTAAGCGGAAATACGAGCGGCTACATCCTGTGGCTCTGACCAGCTCCTATGCCACCGCTGCCAAAACAGTAGTTTTGTCATCTGCTGCACCGATTCCACTGAACACTCTGAGCCGGAATACTACACCTGCCCCCTTGATGGTGGGGGGCACTTCCCCATCTGTTGCTCCTGCACCACCTACCTCAGGAGCAACGACCCCCCAACCGTCGGGGACACAAGTCCCCAACTCTAAGCCGGAGAAGCGTCCGACTTCTTCGGCGACTCTCTCTCGCAAGGGATCCCTCGGGTCCCTCCCTTCCCAGGTTTCCACCTCTGGGAAGGGTGACGTCAGCCAATGGCTGAAAAGCAGGCCAGCGGCTGGTCGTAGGGCTTCCCGCTCCTCCTCCGTCCCGGAGACTGACTCGGTGGAGCCCTCCTAGCCAGTAAAGCCCAAGGAGCAGAGAGAGAAGACGAAGAAGAAGAAGGCCTCTAAGGCCAAGGAACGCGCGGTGGCATCCACCCCACCGCTCCATACAGGCTCTGCGTCTGAGGATGAGGTGGAGATCCTGGCGTCCGCTGAGGACCTGGATCTCGCCATACCCTCAGACGCCAAGGACGCCGATTGTACTGGTCCTCGATCGGTGACAGCAGGTGACCCAGTGACGTGATCTGCCTCCTCGGTCCCTTCACGCCTATTTCGCCCATGGACAAAGTGATTCTCCAGTGGAACTGCAGCGGCTTTTTCCACCACCTTGCTGAGCTCCGCCAACTCGTCAGCAGTCACCCTTTCTTCTGCATTGCCCTCCAGGAAACGTGGTTTCCGGCAATGCGGACCCCTGCCCTACGAGGGTATCGGGGTTATTATAAGAACCGGGCAGCTTATGAGAGGGTGTCTGGTGGAGTCTGCGTCTACGTCCTTAACTCTATCTACAGCGAGTGTGTGCCTCTTCATACACCCTTAGGCTGTCGCTGTAAGGATGTGGACGCCTCAGCCTATTACTGTCTGCAGTTTGTACCTTCCGCCGGATGGTGATGTCTCTCGTCATGTGTTGGCTGCATTGATAGGACAACTGCCGCCTCCCTTTGTGTTGCTGGGCGACTTTAACGCCCATAACCCCTTGTGGGGTAGCGCCGCGATTACTGGCCGGGGCAGAGATGTCGAGACTCTTCTGTCACAGCTTGACCTCTGCCTTTTAAACACGGGAGAGGCGACCCACTTTAGTGCGGTCCATGGCTCGTTTTCGGCCATTGACCTTTCTATTTGCAGCCCCGGACTTTCACCATCCATCCACTGGAGGGTCCATGACGACTTATGTGGTAGTGACCATTTCCCCATCTTTCTGTCACTGCCACAGCGTCACTCTTCTGAACGCCCCTCCAGATGGGCTCTGAATAAGGCTGATTGGGACTTATTTACATCTGTCGCAGTGATCGCACCTCCTTCCACTGATCCGATTGATGCGGTGGTTCAGTCGGTCACCACCAGCATCGTTTCTGCGGCGGCATCTGCGATTCCCTGTACATCCGGGTCACCTCGGCGGAGGACTGTGCCGTGGTGGTCGCCCGAGATCGCAGAGGCGATTCGAGATCGCCGGCGGGCTCTTCAGCGCCATAAGCGGCACCCGTCGTTGGAGACCCTCATTGCTTTTAAACAGTTCCGCGCCCGAGCCCGACGCCTTATTCGCCAACGGAAGCAGGAGTGCTGGGAACGTTATGTTTCCACCATTGGCGTCCGTACCTCTGCATCGCAGGTTTGGGCCAAGATTCGGCGACACCAAGGCTATCGGCCACCTGTCTCTGTCCCTGGGCTTTCGCTGAATGGAGCAGTGTGCACCGACTCCGACACGATTGCGGACCGGTTAGCAGAGCATTTTGCTCAGTGTTCCGCGTCAACGAACTACCCGTTGGCCTTCCGCTCCCGGAAAGAGCGGTTGGAAAGTCGGAGGCTTTCCTTTCACACGCGCCACGCGGAGTCGTACAATGCTCCTTTCAGCGAATGGGAATTCCAGAGCGCACTTTCTGCTTGCCCTGATACGGCTCCTGGACCAGACTGCATTCACAGCCAGATGCTGAAACACCTCTCAGTGCCTTGCCAGCGACGCCTCCTAGATCTTTTCAATCGCGTCTGGGTCGAGGGTGTTTTCCCGTCTCAATGGCGGGAAAGCATAGTCCTCCCCGTATTGAAACCTGGCAAGAACCCGCTGGAGGTGGACAGCTATCGCCCCATAAGCCTCACCAACGTTCCTTGCAAGTTGCTGGAACGTATGGTGAGCCGGAGGTTGAGTTGGCTCCTCGAGTCTCAGGGCCTTCTGGCTCCGTCTCAGGGTGGGTTCCGTAAAGGCCGCTCTGCCGTCGATAATCTGGTCTCCCTGGAGTCTGCCATCCGTACAGCCTTTGCGCGCCGCCAACATCTGGTTGCCGTCTTCTTCGACATGCGGAAGGCATACGATACGACTTGGCGCCATCACATCCTGGCCACACTTCATGGATGGGGCCTTAGGGGCCCGCTCCCGATTTTTATTCAGAATTTTCTTTCGTATCGTTCCTTCCGCGTGCAAGTAGCTGCGTCGCATAGTTCCTCCCGGGTCCAGGAGAACGGGGTCCCACAGGGGTCTGTCCTCAGTGTGTCCCTGTTTTTAATTGCCATCAATGGGCTCGTTGAGGCGGTGGGGTCGTCCGTCGCGGCTTCTTTATATGCGGACGACTTCTGCCTATATTACAGCTCCAGTGGCATCGCCGCTGCTGAACGGCAGCTGCAAGGTGCCATCCGCAAGTCGCAGTCATGGGCTGTAGCGCACGGCTTCCAGTTTTCGGCCGCGAAGACCTGCGTTATGCATTTCTGCCGGCGTCGCACGGTTCACCCTGAGCCGCGCCTTTACCTTGACAGTGAACCCCCCCCTGTGGGTTCGGGGGTAAGAATAGGCCCACGGTATTCCTGCCTGTCGTAAGAGGCGACTAAAAGGAGTCTCAAACGTTTCGGCCTTATGTGATGGTCCCCTACCGGGTTTGACCTCCATCTTCTAAATTCTTCCGAAGAGCGAGCTGATTGGGGAAGGGCGCCTTACAAGGTGCAATGTGTCCATCGCTCATTACCATCTCTAGCTTGGTTGGTCGTCGTCGCATAGCTGTCCCGCCCACTCACCATCTCTAGGGCGTGGCTTTGTTCTTGGGTGCTGTTTTTTGCAGTCTGCTCTGCTGTGTCGCTTTATGCGCCAATGACGATCATGGACTACATTTCACCTGAAATCCAGCACGGTAGCCAGTCCGTTGTGGTGGGGCCGCCATGTACCCTGTCGGTTGTAGCCCCCTGACAACACAGGGATCGCTCTACTGATGCCTGCGCCGTTAACTCCCCGCGTATGCCAAGGAGTAGATGCCTGTCTCCTTGGGGCATCGGGACTCCCGGCAATGGCCATCCCGCCAGGTGGTCGTTGCTGAGGCTGGGTGGCGCCCGTGGGGAGGGCCCTTGGTCGGAGTAGGTGGCATCAGGGCGGATGACCCGCGATGAAGCGTGGTACATCATCTCTTGCTGGCGGCCAGCCGCCAGCAGTCTCTAAGCGTTCTCGGCCTCAATATAACGCTCAGGCAAATGATCCACAATCGTTCCCCTCCCTGGCCACACCATGGGAGGAACGAAAGGCTACGGTTGGCAGCGAACCTTATTCACCTCGCTATTTAGTCTGTACACGAGTCGATGGGGAATCGTTTATGGCGACCAAGCCTCAGTTTTTTGTCGAGCACTTGGAGGACAAGTTTGGGGAGGTGGAGGGCTTGTCCAAAATGCGCTCTGGGGCAGTATTGATCAAAACGGCATCCTCTGCACAGTCACGGCGGTTACTCGCTTGTGACAAGTTGGGGGATGTTTCCGTCACGATCACACCCCATAAGAGTCTCAACATGGTCCAGGGCATTATATTCCATAGGGACCTACTCTTGCAGTCAGACGACGAGCTACGCGCCAATTTAGAACGGCGGGGTGTTCACTTCGTCCGGCGCGTCCATCAGGGTCCGAGGGATAATCAGGTAGCCACCGGTGCCTTCATCTTGGCCTTCGAGGGTGACGTCCTACCCGAAAAGGTCAAGGTGATGGTCTACCGATGTGATGTGAAGCCCTATATCCCTCCCCCGATGAGGTGTTTCAAATGCTGGAAGTTCGGCCACATGTCATCTCGGTGTACTTCCAGCATGACATGCAGAGATTGTGGACGCCCTTCACATCCTAATACTGCATGTGCGCCGCCTCCCATCTGTGTGAACTGCGGCGAACACCATTCCCCTTGCTCGCCAGACTGCAAGGTTCTACTGAAAGAACGAAGGATCATGGAATATAAGACCCTGGACCGCATGACCTATACTGAGGCTAAGCGGAAATACGAGAGGCTACATCCTGTGGCTCTGACCAGCTCCTATGCCACCGCTGCCAAAACAGTAGTTTTGTCATCTGCTGCACCGATTCCACTGAACACTCTGAGCCGGAATACTACACCTGCCCCCTTGATGGTGGGGGGCACTTCCCCATCTGTTGCTCCTGCACCACCTACCTCAGGAGCAACGACCCCCCAACCATCGGGGACACAAGTCCCCAACTCTAAGCCGGAGAAGCGTCCGACTTCTTCGGCGACTCTCTCTCGCAAGGGATCCCTCGGGTCCCTCCCTTCCCAGGTTTCCACCTCTGGGAAGGGTGACGTCAGCCAATGGCTGAAAAGCAGGCCAGCGGCTGGTCGCAGGGCTTCCCGCTCCTCCTCCGTCCCGGAGACTGACTCGGTGGAGCCCTCCCAGCCAGTAAAGCCCAAGGAGCAGAGAGAGAAGACGAAGAAGAAGCAGGCCTCTAAGGCCAAGGAACGCGCGGTGGCATCCGCCCCACCGCTCCATACAGGCTCTGCGTCTGAGGATGAGGTGGAGATCATGGCGTCCGCTGAGGACCTGGATCTCGCCATACCCTCAGACGCCAAGGACGCCGATTGTACTGGTCCTCGATCGGTGACAGCAGGTGACCCAGTGACGTGATCTGCCTCCTCGGTTCCTTCACGCCTATTTCGCCCATGGACAATGTGATTCTCCAGTGGAACTGCAGCGGTTTTTTCCACCACCTTGCTGAGCTCCGCCAACTCGTCAGCAGTCACCCTTTCTTCTGCATTGCCCTCCAGGAAACGTGGTTTCCGGCAATGCGGACCCCTGCCCTACGAGGGTATCGGGGTTATTATAAGAACCGGGCAGCTTATGAGAGGGTGTCTGGTGGAGTCTGCGTCTACGTCCTTAACTCTATCTACAGCGAGTGTGTGCCTCTTCATACACCCTTAGAGGCTGTCGCTGTAAGGATGTGGACGCCTCAGCCTATTACTGTCTGCAGTTTGTACCTTCCGCCGGATGGTGATGTCTCTCGTCATGTGTTGGCTGCATTGATAGGACAACTGCCGCCTCCCTTTGTGTTGCTGGGCGACTTTAACGCCCATAACCCCTTGTGGGGTAGCGCCGCGATTACTGGCCGGGGCAGAGATGTCGAGACTCTTCTGTCACAGCTTGACCTCTGCCTTTTAAACACGGGAGAGGCGACCCACTTTAGTGCGGTCCATGGCTCGTTTTCGGCCATTGACCTTTCTATTTGCAGCCCCGGACTTTCACCATCCATCCACTGGAGGGTCCATGACGACTTATGTGGTAGTGACCATTTCCCCATCTTTCTGTCACTGCCACAGCGTCACTCTTCTGAACGCCCCTCCAGATGGGCTCTGAATAAGGCTGATTGGGACTTATTTACATCTGTCGCAGTGATCGCACCTCCTTCCACTGATCCGATTGATGCGGTGGTTCAGTCGGTCACCACCAGCATCGTTTCTGCGGCGGCATCTGCGATTCCCTGTCCATCCGGGGCACCTCGGCGGAGGACTGTGCCGTGGTGGTCGCCCGAGATCGCAGAGGCGATTCGAGATCGCCGGCGGGCTCTTCAACGCCATAAGCGGCACCCGTCGTTGGAGACCCTCATTGCTTTTAAACAGTTCCGCGCCCGAGCCCGACGCCTTATTCGCCAACGGAAGCAGGAGTGCTGGGAACGTTATGTTTCCACCATTGGCGTCCGTACCTCCGCATCGCAGGTTTGGGCCAAGATTCGGCGACTCCACGGCTATCGGCCACCTGTCTCTGTCCCTGGGCTTTCGCTGAATGGAGCAGTGTGCACCGACTCCGACACGATTGCGGACCGGTTGGCAGAGCATTTTGCTCAGTGTTCCGCGTCAACGAACTACCCGTTGGCCTTCCGCTCCCGGAAAGAGCGGTTGGAAAGTCGGAGGCTTTCCTTTCACACGCGCCACGCGGAGTCGTACAATGCTCCTTTCAGCGAATGGGAATTCCAGAGCGCACTTTCTGCTTGCCCTGATACGGCTCCTGGACCAGACTGCATTCACAGCCAGATGCTGAAACACCTCTCAGTGCCTTGCCAGCGACGCCTCCTAGATCTTTTCAATCGCGTCTGGGTCGAGGGTGTTTTCCCGTCTCAATGGCGGGAAAGCATAGTCCTCCCCGTATTGAAACCTGGCAAGAACCCGCTGGAGGTGGACAGCTATCGCCCCATAAGCCTCACCAACGTTCCTTGCAAGTTGCTGGAACGTATGGTGAGCCGGAGGTTGAGTTGGCTCCTCGAGTCTCAGGGCCTTCTGGCTCCGTCTCAGGGTGGGTTCCGTAAAGGCCGCTCTGCCGTCGATAATCTGGTCTCCCTGGAGTCTGCCATCCGTACAGCCTTTGCGCGCCGCCAACATCTGGTTGCCGTCTTCTTCGACATGCGGAAGGCATACGATACGACTTGGCGCCATCACATCCTGGCCACACTTCATGGATGGGGCCTTAGGGGCCCGCTCCCGATTTTTATTCAGAATTTTCTTTCGTATCGTTCCTTCCGCGTGCAAGTAGCTGCGTCGCATAGTTCCTCCCGGGTCCAGGAGAACGGGGTCCCACAGGGGTCTGTCCTCAGTGTGTCCCTGTTTTTAATTGCCATCAATGGGCTCGTTGAGGCGGTGGGGTCGTCCGTCGCGGCTTCTTTATATGCGGACGACTTCTGCCTATATTACAGCTCCAGAGGCATCGCCGCTGCTGAACGGCAGCTGCAAGGTGCCATCCGCAAGGCGCAGTCATGGGCTGTAGCGCACGGCTTCCAGGTTTCGGCCGCGAAGACCTGCGTTATGCATTTCTGCCGGCGTCGCACGGTTCACCCTGAGCCGCGCCTTTACCTTGACGGTGAACCTCTTGCTGTGGTCGCGACGCATCGGTTCTTGGGACTGGTGTTCGATACCCGGTTGACTTGGCTGCCCCATATTAGGCAGCTGAAGCAAACATGCTGGCGGCACTTAAACGCTCTCCGTTGCTTAAGCCACACCAGGTGGGGTGCCGACCGGTCCACCCTCCTCCACCTATATCAAGCGCTGATCCAGTCCCGCCTTGATTATGGGTGTGTGGCGTACGGTTCTGCCTCGCCTTCGGCGTTGCGATTGCTGGATCCCATACACCACTGCGGGATCCGCCTCGCCACGGGAGCGTTCCGGACAAGCCCCGTCGACAGCATACTTGTGGAGGCTGGTGTCCCTCCATTGCGGTTCCGGCGTGACCGCCTTCTGGCCGCCTATGCCGCGCACGTTTATAGCATGCCAGGGCATCCAAACTACCGTCTCCTGTTCCCGCGCTCGATCGTCCATGTTCCAGACAGGCGGCCCCGGTCAGGGTGTCCCATTGCGGTTCGCCTCCGGGACCTTCTCCGTGGCCTTGACTTTTTTCCTCTGCCGCCTGTTTTCCGGGCCAATCTCCGTCTGCCCCCGTGGAGTGTGCCCCGACCGTGCCTTCGGCTCGACTTGGCACAGGGTCCGAAGGTCTCAGTGCCTCCGGAGGCCCTCCGCCGCCGCTTTCTTTCCATCCTGGCCGAGTTTCCGAACGCGGCGGTGGCCTACACCGACGGTTCGGTAGTCTCTGGTCACACTGGTTACGCTCTCACTCTACGGGATTATTGTGAGCAACGGTCATTGGCAGCTGGCTCCAGTGTATACACTGCCGAGTTGGTTGCCATCTATCGTGCCCTAGAGTTTCTCCGCTCCCGCTCAGGTGAGTCCTTTGTCATCTGTAGTGACTCCCTGAGCGGTTTACGAGCTCTTGACCAGTGTTTCCCTCGTTCCCGTCTGGTGATGGCCATCCAGGAGTCCCTCCATACTCTCGTCCGTTGCGGCCGCTCTGTCACCTTTGTTTGGTCCCCGGGTCACGTCGGCATCCCGGGTAACGAGCGGGTTGACGAACTGGCGAAACAGGCGGTCAGTTCCCCGGCCATGGAGATCGGTCTTTTAGAGAGTGACGTCCGATCCGTATTGCGACAGAAGGTCCTTGCTGCTTGGCGTGAAGAGTGGCGCACCCTGCCCTCTCCCAACAAACTTCGGGCAGTCAAGGAGACAACCAGTGTGTGGCGCTCCTCCATGCGGGGGTTTCGCAAGGACGCTGTCGTCCTCTGCCGGCTCCGCATAGGACATACCCGGCTCACGCACGCGTATCTCTTGTGCCGTGACGACCCGCCTCTCTGTCGCTGCGGATTGGCCCTGACCGTGGTACACGTCTTACTTGACTGCCCACTTTTAACTGCCCTCAGGCAGACGTTCGCGCTGCCTGATACACTCCCTGATCTTTTAACCGATGACTCTACTATGGCTGACTTAGTTCTCCGTTTTATTCGAGCAGGGGGTTTTTATCATTCAATATGAGAGTCCCCTTTTATTTTTTTTTAGTGTCGACTGTGGCTTTTGGCCTGGGGTTTTAGTTTGTGGTGTTTTAATGTGTCCCTTGGTTATTGGCCTTTCCAGTTTTATTTTCATGGTCGGCCAATGACCGTCGCACTCTGTGTGTCTTTTAATCTCTTTTCTCTGGTCTTCGTCTATGTCTTTCTTGTACTGTGTCGTCCCTTGTCGTCTCCGTTATGTGTTTATTGCTTGTTGGACTTTTCTTCGTGTATTATTATGGTCGTGGAACAAGGGACCGATGACCTAAGTAGTCTGGTCCCTTTAACCCCCACAAACCAACCAACCGACAGTGAACCTCTTGCTGTGGTCGCGACGCATCGGTTCTTGGGACTGGTGTTCGATACCCGGTTGACTTGGCTGCCCCATATTAGGCAGCTGAAGCAAACATGCTGGCGGCACTTAAACGCTCTCCGTTGCTTAAGCCACACCAGGTGGGGTGCCGACCGGTCCACCCTCCTCCACCTATATCAAGCGCTGATCCAGTCCCGCCTTGATTATGGGTGTGTGGCGTACGGTTCTGCCTCGCCTTCGGCGTTGCGATTGCTGGATCCCATACACCACTGCGGGATCCGCCTCGCCACGGGAGCGTTCCGGACAAGCCCCGTCGACAGCATACTTGTGGAGGCTGGTGTCCCTCCATTGCGGTTCCGGCGTGACCGCCTTCTGGCCGCCTATGCCGCGCACGTTTATAGCATGCCAGGGCATCCAAACTACCGTCTCCTGTTCCCGCGCTCGATCGTCCATGTTCCAGACAGGCGGCCCCGGTCAGGGTGTCCCATTGCGGTTCGCCTCCGGGACCTTCTCCGTGGCCTTGACTTTTTTCCTCTGCCGCCTGTTTTCCGGGCCAATCTCCGTCTGCCCCCGTGGAGTGTGCCCCGACCGTGCCTTCGGCTCGACTTGGCACAGGGTCCGAAGGTCTCAGTGCCTCCGGAGGCCCTCCGCCGCCGCTTTCTTTCCATCCTGGCCGAGTTTCCGAACGCGGCGGTGGCCTACACCGACGGTTCGGTAGTCTCTGGTCACACTGGTTACGCTCTCACTCTACGGGATTATTGTGAGCAACGGTCATTGGCAGCTGGCTCCAGTGTATACACTGCCGAGTTGGTTGCCATCTATCGTGCCCTAGAGTTTCTCCGCTCCCGCTCAGGTGAGTCCTTTGTCATCTGTAGTGACTCCCTGAGCGGTTTACGAGCTCTTGACCAGTGTTTCCCTCGTTCCCGTCTGGTGATGGCCATCCAGGAGTCCCTCCATACTCTCGTCCGTTGCGGCCGCTCTGTCACCTTTGTTTGGTCCCCGGGTCACGTCGGCATCCCGGGTAACGAGCGGGTTGACGAACTGGCGAAACAGGCGGTCAGTTCCCCGGCCATGGAGATCGGTCTTTTAGAGAGTGACGTCCGATCCGTATTGCGACAGAAGGTCCTTGCTGCTTGGCGTGAAGAGTGGCGCACCCTGCCCTCTCCCAACAAACTTCGGGCAGTCAAGGAGACAACCAGTGTGTGGCGCTCCTCCATGCGGGGGTTTCGCAAGGACGCTGTCGTCCTCTGCCGGCTCCGCATAGGACATACCCGGCTCACGCACGCGTATCTCTTGTGCCGTGACGACCCGCCTCTCTGTCGCTGCGGATTGGCCCTGACCGTGGTACACGTCTTACTTGACTGCCCACTTTTAACTGCCCTCAGGCAGACGTTCGCGCTGCCTGATACACTCCCTGATCTTTTAACCGATGACTCTACTATGGCTGACTTAGTTCTCCGTTTTATTCGAGCAGGGGGTTTTTATCATTCAATATGAGAGTCCCCTTTTATTTTTTTTTAGTGTCGACTGTGGCTTTTGGCCTGGGGTTTTAGTTTGTGGTGTTTTAATGTGTCCCTTGGTTATTGGCCTTTCCAGTTTTATTTTCATGGTCGGCCAATGACCGTCGCACTCTGTGTGTCTTTTAATCTCTTTTCTCTGGTCTTCGTCTATGTCTTTCTTGTACTGTGTCGTCCCTTGTCGTCTCCGTTATGTGTTTATTGCTTGTTGGACTTTTCTTCGTGTATTATTATGGTCGTGGAACAAGGGACCGATGACCTAAGTAGTCTGGTCCCTTTAACCCCCACAAACCAACCAACCGACAGTGAACCTCTTGCTGTGGTCGCGACGCATCGGTTCTTGGGACTGGTGTTCGATACCCGGTTGACTTGGCTGCCCCATATTAGGCAGCTGAAGCAAACATGCTGGCGGCACTTAAACGCTCTCCGTTGCTTAAGCCACACCAGGTGGGGTGCCGACCGGTCCACCCTCCTCCACCTATATCAAGCGCTGATCCAGTCCCGCCTTGATTATGGGTGTGTGGCGTACGGTTCTGCCTCGCCTTCAGCATTGCGATTGCTGGATCCCATACACCACTGCGGGATCCGCCTCGCCACGGGAGCGTTCCGGACAAGCCCCGTCGACAGCACACTTGTGGAGGCTGGTGTCCCTCCATTGCGGTTCCGGCGTGACCGCCTTCTGGCCGCCTACGCCGCGCACGTTTATAGCATGCCAGGGCATCCAAACTACCGTCTCCTGTTCCCGCGCTCGATCGTCCATGTTCCAGACAGGCGGCCCCGGTCAGGGTGTCCCATTGCGGTTCGCCTCCGGGACCTTCTCCGTGGCCTTGACCTTTTTCCTCTGCCGCCTGTTTTCCGGGCCAATCTCCGTCTGCCCCCGTGGAGTGTGCCCCGACCGTGCCTTCGGCTCGACTTGGCACAGGGTCCGAAGGTCTCAGTGCCTCCGGAGGCCCTCCGCCGCCGCTTTCTTTCCATCCTGGCCGAGTTTCCGAACGCGGCGGTGGCCTACACCGACGGTTCGGTGGTCTCTGGTCACACTGGTTACGCTCTCACTCTACGAGATTATTGTGAGCAACGGTCATTGGCAGCTGGCTCCAGTGTATACACTGCCGAGTTGGTTGCCATCTATCGTGCCCTAGAGTTTCTCCGCTCCCGCTCAGGTGAGTCCTTTGTCATCTGTAGTGACTCCCTGAGCGGTTTACGAGCTCTTGACCAGTGTTTCCCTCGTTCCCGTCTGGTGATGGCCATCCAGGAGTCCCTCCATACTCTCGTCCGTTGCGGCCGCTCTGTCGCCTTTGTTTGGTCCCCGGGTCACGTCGGCATCCCGGGTAACGAGCGGGTTGACGAACTGGCGAAACAGGCGGTCAGTTCCCCGGCCATGGAGATCGGTCTTTTAGAGAGTGACGTCCGATCCGTATTGCGGCAGAAGGTCCTTGCTGCTTGGCGTGATGAGTGGCGCACCCTGCCCTCTCCCAACAAACTTCGGGCAGTCAAGGAGACAACCAGTGTGTGGCGCTCCTCCATGCGGGGGTCTCGCAAGGACGCTGTCGTCCTCTGCCGGCTCCGCATAGGACATACCCGGCTCACGCACGCGTATCTCTTGTGCCGTGACGACCCGCCTCTCTGTCGCTGCGGATTGGCCCTGACCGTGGTACACGTCTTACTAGACTGCCCACTTTTAACTGCCCTCAGGCAGACGTTCGCGCTGCCTGATACACTCCTTGCTCTTTTAACCGATGACTCTACTATGGCTGACTTAGTTCTCCGTTTTATTCGAGCAGGGGGTTTTTATCATTCAATATGAGAGTCCCTTTTTATTTTTTTTTTTTAGTGTCGACTGTGGCTTTTGGCCTGGGGTTTTAGTTTGTGGTGTTTTAATGTGTCCCTTGGTTGTTGGCCTTTCCAGTTTTATTTTCATGGTCGGCCAATGACCGTCGCACTCTGTGTGTCTTTCAATCTCTTTTCTCTGGTCTTCGTCTATGTCTTTCTTGTACTGTGTCGTCCCTTGTCGTCTCCGTTATGTGTTTATTGCTTGTTGGACTTTTCTTCGTGTATTATTATGGTCGTGGAACAAGGGACCGATGACCTAAGTAGTCTGGTCCCTTTAACCCCCACAAACCAACCAACCGAAGACCATGAAGCTCTTCATCCAGCAGCTTTCAGCTGTCTTAGCCAGGGGCGAGTGTCCACAGTGGCATTATTGGAGACCTTGGCAGAGAGGGTCCCAACAGACCACTTCTGCACGAGAGGAGCCAGAGGAGGCTTTTGCTTCTCTGGCTGTGGGGGGAGGGGGGGGGGAGGGGGGGGGGGGAGAGCACTGATGTCTCCTGTGTTTGGAGGACCCTTGCTCCCAAAGTTGGTGCACTGGGAGTAATGAAAGAGTATTTGCCCTCAACCACCTAGTGGGCAAATGTATTCTGGTGGCCCAGAGGGCCCACTGGTCATGGCACATGGAGTAAGACCTATTGGCACTTGTGTTGCCAATGTTGCAGTAGCAGCAGCATATGTGGACATCAACTGAATGTGGTGTAATCTTTCAGATTTACGTTTAGCCTCTTGGTAAGTCATCTGGTCCAGGGTCTTGTATTCCATGATTTTCTGCTCCTTCTGGAGTACTGTGCAGTCTGGCGAGCATTGGGAGTGGTGCCCTCCACAGTCGATACTAGAGGGAGAAGGTGCACATGGACTATCTGGGTACAGTGAACATCTGCACTCTAAACATGTGGCTCTGGAAGTGCAGTGAGAAGACACTTCCCCAAATTTTCAGCACTTAAAGCACCACATAGGAGATGGGACATATGGTTTAATGTCACAGTGGTAAACCCTCACCTTGACCTTTTTCAGCAATGAATCACCCTCAAAAGCCAAGATGAAGGCTCCGGCAGCAACACTGTTGCTTTTGGGTCCCTTGTAAACACGCTGGATGAAATGAACATCTCGCCATTCTAAATTGGCATGGAGCTCATCGTTGGACTGCAAGAGGTGGTCGTGATGGAAAATAATCCCCTGGAACATGTTGCGGCTTTTATGGGGAGTGAAGGAAACAGGAATATCATTCAGCTGGTCACAGGTGAGTAACGCCCAGGATTGGGCTGGGGATGCTGTCTGAATCAAGACAAACTTATCCTCGATATGTTCAACAAAAAATTAAAGCTTCATAGCTAGAAAGGAGTCCTCATCCATTCTGCTACAGACTAAATACCAATGCAAATATGGCTCTTTTCTTTCTGTAGCCCTAAGTTCCAATATTGTCATGGGGTGAAAGAGGACAGGAGACAACAGAAGATGATGACAGACCCCGGAAAGTGTCCTCACCCATATAGTTGAACTGCAGGTGGAGATGCAAAGCCATGATGAGAAGAGGTTCAGGAAATCGAATCTAAAGGTGCTATGGATAACTAGTGCACCACGTAGGTGTCCTTCCCCCTATAACCGACGCTTCTGCGGAATTTGGAAAGTGGCAGGTCAAACCATAAAGTAAGACCTGAACATGTAGGGTCGAAAAGTGAGAGACTCCTTAAACTCTCCTCTTAGAACAGGTGGGAATACCTGGGGCCTATTCTAACCCATGGTCTAACTAGTCACTGACATTTTGATGCACCAACATACCTAATGAAACATTGACCTTTTCTTTGACAGTAAAACAATGCTGAATTTTGTTCATGTTTGTTACTTTTTTTTTACAACTTAAGCAAATTAGTTGCCCAACACCAAATTTTTATTACTTTTGCACCTTTAATACCAAAAATGTGCATAGACATTGGTTTACAAGTTCCTATATGCTAACACAAATTTTAAACAGGATAACATTGCCCCAAGCTATCCTGTCATAAAATAATGTTTATGTTGAATAGAGTGAAGTAACCAAATTTAGGGGCTACTTTGACGCAGTTTTAAAAAAAAATTATTAGCAGGCTGCATTTCACACTCAGTATCATTTAGATTCATTACTAAATTGTCTATTTTATTTTTAAGTCTGCTTATGTTGTTGTATAAAATTGCTAAATACATACACTTGTTTACATTTGTAACATTTTTAGAATTATGAGATGTCTGTCTAGTTTCAGTGAGGACATGTGTTGGTGATTTGTGCCTGTGATCTTGTACTATAAGCCCTACCCTTTTCCTCTGCAGTAAAGATAACCAAAATTCATCCTGGAGTGTGGACGTCTTCTTTGTTCTCAACTTCATTAGCCTTGTGGTTACTGCTGGACTGCTGCTGGAGATTTAAATAATTCTGTGTGTCTAGATTCCAATGGGTTGTGTGCCCTGTGTGCCACTGGCACATGGTATTGCACTTATGTGTGTTGTCAAAAATTCTTCTACTGCTGATAAAACTGGGTTTTTAAACTCTGTAATTGAACCTTTCATTGAATATGCTGCACAAGATGCCAATTTAGATAGTTCAAGTGTTGATATTTCTCTGTTTTTGCATCAGCAGTAGCATTTACGACCCATCTACATAGTTTTCTCTTCCCCTTAGAATTCCTACCAGCCCAAGTCTTGTGAAGTGTTCCGCAAGTGAACTGTCTATTTCAATAAATTTAACGTTTTTAAAACTGTTACAAACTTTTCTTAGTTCTTGATTTGCTATTTTGTTTCCTGGTTTACAGATGAGTTGTCCGTTAGGTTGTACTAATCAGAAATATTAACTACAAAAGTGTTCAAGTGAGGAATTCAGATGCAAAATATATAAAGTAGCCAATGACACTACAGAAAACAGTATAATTACATACAAAATGTAAACTATAGAAACACAACAGCCCTTTAAAGGCTAATAAATAACTAATACAAACTAAAGTTATGCAAATCATAATTAAAATATAACATATTTTTGTACAGAACTGCTTTTAATTCAAATGAATTAGATTTAAATCCTTAGCCCTATGTACAAAACTTCTTTCATGTGTTGGCATAAATTTTATTGTCTAGTCACATGTACATGTGAAATGACACTAGATTTCTGAGTTTTAGAACTCGCAAAACCATAGAAACATAATGTATGAAAGTTGTAGGATATTTGCCATAGACTGTAACAATCACGAAATTTCCTGAAGAATACACCTTGTTTTCTTCATATGAAGAGAGAATCACTGTTGAAGGTTTCATTTTTACACCTTTTCTATAGGCCTATTAGATTTCTTTATTTTATTTTTTTCTGCTAATCTTGCTTCTTCTTAAAGACTTGTTTTCAATGAAAGTGTATGTCAAATCATTGATATTTGT
Organism: Schistocerca gregaria; assembly: GCF_023897955.1. Lineage (NCBI taxonomy): Eukaryota > Metazoa > Arthropoda > Insecta > Orthoptera > Acrididae > Schistocerca > Schistocerca gregaria. The sequence goes on from NC_064921.1 coordinate 225,695,717, forward strand.
TTCTTAGTCTGTATTCTTCCCAGAAGAAAGGTTTTGGGGTGAAACCAAATGTCATCTAGTGATATTGCCTCAATTCTTTTTCTGCTAATCTTGCTTCTTCAAAACATTGGTGAATGTTGAGATATGCATTTAAGGTCTAGTCAGAACCATCAAGAGAGCAAGTAGGTGACAAACCAATTCATTGATCATATTGAGTTGGCAAAAGTCAGTTTTTCAAATGATGTGGCTGATGGTCTTCAGGATGAAAAATAAGAGTTCAGTTGTTCAGTACTGCATGCTGTAGAACAGCTGCATATATTAGGCTGGTGCAGGCAAAAGGGAATAATCTGCCAACTAGTCAACTGACATCATAGATTGTGATTAATACCTATGTGCTGCCATTAGCTCACAGTGTGCTGTATTATGGAATTTTTTGAAAGAAACCAACTTCCCAAGCCCAAAAGCTGTAGCTTGTGGCCTGTGTAAGGTGGCAGAGTAAGCAAATAATACCATCGTATTTTGCATATGATACTGCTGCTATGCTTGTGTCGCTTTCAAGACTGTACATAGAAACTTGTGGGTCTTTCCTATTTGACGAAGTCCAGTATTCATCCAGTCTGAGACTATGGCTCCATCCTCAGAGTTAGATGGGACAATATGCGACATGTGATCAAGAAAGAGCAGCTCATGAAATCTAACAGCTAGGACCTTTCCTCTTCTTTAAGGCTTGTTAGTAACAGATTATCACTCAAATTAATTAATTTAAAAGCAGATAACTTGTCAAAAGCAATCCTAAGCATAGCCCGATATGGACAGCATAAGTAATACTACACTTTTGAAATTGTTATGGTGAAATAAACCTGTACAAAGTATTTCCTGTGGCTTATGTAGACACTGTAATTGTTAGGTATGTTTTTTTCAAACCATACTATATACTTGTGGTACAGATGGCATTCCAGATAAAGTAATTAAACACAGCAAATGTAGTGTTTCTCTGTGTGGTGGTATAATTAATGCTTGTTACAGCACTGATACTTTCACTAGAGGACTTAAGCTATCAATAATAAAATCATTGTATAAAAACAGTGATCCTTATGATGCAAAAAAACTACAGATCTTTATCAAACTTACTTCATTTCTCAAAAATTTTTGAAAGAATAATGTATGAAAGACACTCTCCTTTTACAAACAAAACTGGAATATTTGAAAATGAAAAAAATGGTTTTAGAAAAAATAGATTGATGTATATTATTTCCTACAACTTAATCTAAATTCCATTGCTCATTATGAAGTAAACTGTGGATAGTTTCTAATTTATCAAAGGCATTTAATGTTACTGATCATAAAATTTTGCTTGACAAACTATATGCTATGGAGTCCATGGCACCACTCGTATGTGGTTTAAATCATACGCATCTGATAGGTACCATAAAGTGGAAAAATTCATGAAGGTAAATACTGCTTTTCTGAATATGAGAAAGTTACTCATGGATTACACCAAAGATTGGTTTTGGGACCCCTGTTGTTCTCTATGTTCATAAATGACTTACCAATTAGAGATAACAATATATTGGTTAACAAGAAGGAAATGGTGTGGATGAATTTCAGGCATACATCAAATAAAGTAAACCCTAATATAATAATGAAGTTAGATGAACAGAAAATACTACAATCATCACATACTAAATTTTTAGGAATTTGTTTAGATATGCATCTTGAATGGGATAAACATATAGAAAAGCTTAATAAAAAATTAAGTAAATGCTATTGTGCGTTCAGAATTCTCAAAAATTCCTGCAGTGAAGAAACAATGATGAGTGCCTACATTCTTTCATAATCTACTGTGATGTGGTGTCTTATTTTTGGGTGTTTCAAGTATAGCTAAACATTCCTTTACTATTCAAAGCCAAACAATAAGAATTATAAAAGAAATTTCAATAATTGTGTCCTGCAAGGGAATATTCAAAGAACTGAAAGTTATGAGTCTTCCATATATATACCTATGAAAATATGTGCTTTTTGAAATCCTATTCCCAGGTCTTTTCCTTAAACAGTGATAACCATGATCATGAAACTACACACAGAACTCTAGTTTCATGGAGAAATACATAAGAAACCCCAGTATCATGAATAAAAAATATATCAAAGCTGCACATCCTTAAAAATGAGTTTAAGAAAATGCTCATTAATGAAAGGTTTTACAGTGTTCATGAGTACATAAATTTTATGAATTCAAGGACGTCGATAAGTTAGGTTAAATGTAGCTATATGTCACTGGATATAATGCAAAGTTATAATTTGTTTAATTTGTGTATTTGGTTATCTGTATGATATGTATACAGAAACTGTTATTTAAATTTTTTGTATCAACAAGTCCATATCACTGTATATGACAAAGTGGACGATAAAAAATATCAATTATCAAATCAAAAGTGACTGAAATATGGTTACAATGATTGTCTCCCACCTGAAAAAAAATAGAATTAAATTAAAATATAGGTTGACTGTGTGACTACAAAGCATTAGCCTGTCTGTTTGAAACATAATTGTTGTAATTAACAATAATGATAATAGTAAATAATGTAAACAAACTACTTTGAGGATTTCTAGACTATTATCAAAAGACTGTTACTACTGAAAGGAAGTACTTTTTATTATTTATATTATGTTATTTTCTATTCTAACAATGGAAAGTCCACATTGGAATATCAGCAATTTAGGAAATGACAAATTGCTATGAGGGTAAGTCAATTATTATCTCCATCAGACTACCCTCCATTCAGAGGCTGTTTCATGCAGTGACCATTATCTTTATTTGTAAATAATATATTTCAGCTATCAGTCATCCTTTGGATTTTTTTATTGGTAGATCTAGATAACAGCTAGAAATTAGCCATTCTCAATGCACTATCGTTGCATTGCAGTACAAAAATGGTTCTGAGCACTATGGGACTTAACTTCTGAGGTCATCAGTCCCCTAGAACTTAGAACTATTTAAACTTAACTAACCTAAGGACATCGCACACATCCATGCCCAAGGCAGGATTCGAACCTGCAATCATAGCGGTCACACTGTTCCAGACTGTAGCGCCTAGAACCGTATGGCCACTCTGGCCGGCATTGCACTACAATGAGAATGGCTAGTTTCTAGCTGAAACATAATTTATCAACATAGCCTCACTGCATTGCAATGCACTTGCTCCATCATTGTAAAAGCTTTCAGATGCCGTCATAAAAGAAGGTTCTTGGTTGAGCTTCCATCCAGGAATGCACCACTTATTTCACTGCTTCGCTCGAGGCAAATTGACGGCCCCATAATGCCTATTTGACAGGACCAAACAAGTGATAGTCAGAAGGGTCAGGATTGTAACTATATGGAGGATGACCCAGGACTTCAAATTTGAGTTTCTGGAGCATTTCAGCAGTGTGGGCAGCAATATGCAGATAGGCATTGTCGTGCAACAACGCAACACATTTTGACAGCAATCCTCTATGTTTGCTTCAAACTGCAGGCTGTAGCCTGGCAGTAAGCATCTCATTATAATGTACCCTGTTTATTGTTGTGCCACTTTCCCCATAATGGTCCAGTACTGGACCTTGTGTGTCCCAAAAAACTGTAAGCATCAGTTTTCCTGCAGACAGTTGGGACTTGAACTTTTTCTTGCATGGCAAATGTGAATGTTTCCATTCCATACCTTGCCATTTACTCTCCAGTTCATAATGATGGATCCACGTTTCATCTCCAGTAATGATCCTGTCTAAGAAATTGTCCCCTTCATTACCATAGCAATACATTCTTTTTTTTTTTTTTTCCAGATGTCCAAGCGCTTCTGTTTATGCAGCTACGTGGGTTGTTTTGGAACAAACTTTATGAAATCCAAGTCTGTTGTGGATGATTTCGTAGCCAGAACCATGAATAATTTGCAGGTGGTGTTCCAACTTGACAATAGTTAATTGTCTAAGAGAATCATTTCACGTGAACACTAAATGGTTTATTTATTAGTGGTGGTGAATGGTCGTCTGACTCCTTCATTATGCGTAACACTTGTGCAACCATTTCAGAATTTTTCAATCCATTTGCAGACACTCCATTGTGGCAAAACACTGTTCCCATACTGTATCGTTTGTTTTCAATGAATTTTGGCCCCTGATATGACTTTCAACCACCACAAACCGATCACTGGATGTTGCTCATCTGTGGTGCAAATATCAGCAGGGCAGACATGATTAACAGCATGGCTTTGATACTGAAACTAACCTAGCAGCTTAAAAATTGAAAAGATATAACACCAAATAAACAAAGCATGGGTCATCTGTGTAAAATGACAGTAGTACCAAAATAAACAAAACTGTAACTAAATTGTTGATAATAATTGACTTACCGTCATATTTACTGTAAGGAAGACACACTCAGCTGCTGGAGTTGGTGGTCATGTGTGCTGAGGTGTGCTTGTTGTGTGTATGAATGGTGTGTGTTTCTCTGTTTACCTTTGCTGATGACAGCTGTGGCTGAAAACAACATGTAACTGTCTTTAACTGTGTCTGTCTGCGACTTATCATGTCTTCTTTATGGTAAGTAGCAATCTATCTTTTCCCATATTTTTGTTATTTTCCATTCTACTATGTGTAAAAATTAATTGTATTTCATTAATTTTGTGTTCTAACAATCACTTTCAGTGTACCAAATTTTTATAAGGCCTACATGGGACCACTGTTGTATGACAGTTTTGCTCAATCTTTTGAGGTGGCTTCCATGCCAGTCTGATATGTAAATATGCAGTCAACGCTTAGAGGCACAAACTTTGCCAATTTATTTAAATTCTACCATGGCCTGTTTCATTATATGAATACTCCAAGACAGAAATAAATTACACTGTAACTCAAAATGATATGTGGCAGGAATTACTGTAAGCATTTTACCCACTTATGTTAGACATTGCTATACCAGGATCTAGATTTTTTTCTATGCAACAGCAGAAAAACAGTTCTACAGTGCAGATAACTCATGTTAAGTATATCTTCAAACAATGAAAATTCCAGGCTGGAATGGAATATTATGAAAAGGATAGATGCTGCTCACCATATAACGGGGATAATGAGTCACAGGTGGACACAACATAGTGCATGATGCGAGTGGGAGAGGCAACTGGTTGGGGGTAAGCAGGAGGCTGGGGCAGGGAGGAGAGATGGTGAATTGCTGCTGGGGAGCATGTAGGAATGAGGTGGAGAGAGGGTAGAACAGCTAGGTGCAGTATGGAGGCTGGATAGTGGGCAGGGGAGAGAGGAGGGGGGAGGGAGGTGGGTAGCAGAAAAGGAGAGATGTAAAAAGACTTGGGGCTTTGGTGGGATAGAGCACTGTGTGGTGCTGTAATGGGAACAGGGAAGAGGCTAGATGGGTGAGGACAATGACTAATGAAGATTGAGGTCAAGACGGTTTTAGGAACATAGGGTATATTGTAGGGAGAGTTCCCACCTGTGCAATTAAGAAAAGGTGGTGTTGATAGGAAGGAGCCATATGGCACAGACTGTGAAGCAGTCACTGAAATGAAGAGTGTCATGTTGGGTGGCATACTCAGCAACATGGCATCCAGTTTTTTCTTGGCTACAGTTTGGTGGTGGCCATTCATGCAAACAGGCAGCTTGTTAGTTGTCATGCCCACATAGAATGCAGCACAGTGCTTTCAGCTTCACTTGTGGATCACATGACTGGTTTCAGAGGTAGCCCTGTGTGTGATGGGATGGGTGATGTTTGTGATAGGACTGGAATAGGTGGTGTTGGGAGCATGTATGGGAGATGTCTTGCATGTAGGTCTATTACAGTGATATGAGCCATGAGGTATGGGGTTGGGAGCAGGTGTTGTGTTGGGATGGATGAGTATATTGTGTAGGTTCAGTGGATGGCACAATTCCACTGTAGGAGGAGTGGGAAGTATAGTGTGCAGGACATTTCACATTTCCGAGCATGATGAGAGGCTATAGACAGCCACATGGCACCATCATATAACAACCAATTCGAGGACCATCTAGAGGAATCCTTCCTAAATACCTAGAATGTAATTCAGTTGCTCCAGTCCTAGGTAGTACTGACTTAGGAGGGGAATGCTCCTCTGTGGCCAGAGGGTGATACTTTTGGAGGTAGTGGGTGACTGAAAAAATAATGTGCGGGAGATTTGTTTTTGTACGGGGTTGTGAGGATAATTATAGTTTGTAAAGGCCTCCGTGAGAACCTTGGTTTGTTTTGAGAAGGACCACTCATCACTGCAGGTACCACAGACATGGGTGGCTAGGCCATATGGAAGAGACTTCTTGGAACACATGGCAGCCATTGCAGTGCAGATATTGTGGGCAGTCAGTAGGTTTTATATGGACAGAGGTACTGCTGAAGCCATCTCCAAGGTAGAAGTCAACATGTAGGAAGGTGGTTTGTTGGGATGAGTAGAACCAGGTGAAGAGAATGGGGGAGAAGCTGATGAGGTTCTGGACGAATGTGGATAGGGTGACCCTCACCCTCAATCTAGATTCCAAAGATATCATCAGTGAAGGTGAACCATTTGGGGGGGTTTAGAATTCTGGGTGTTTAGGAAGGATTATTCAAGCTTGCCCTTAAATAGGTTGGCGTAGGATGGCACCATGTAATACATGTTATCACTTATTATTTCCCACATCTTTCCTGTGCTACATCATCTTGTATCTCATCCTGTCAACTCCTCCCCATACCCCTTGCTGTAGACCTTCTCCCATTCTCTACCAGTACCTAAGTGGAAACACTTTTTGCCACCAACCCCACCAACCAGACTCAATCAAAGAGCAATGTTGAACCCTGTCTGACACAGTTCACTGCATCATCCAACTGTGATCCACCCACACCACCTCCAAATCACCTCCTGTTAGCTTTCTAGAATTCCTTAACCTTGAACTGTGTCTCAACATCATTCACCAAATGCCTCAACATGCAAACTAACCTTACACCAACAGAAATAACTGCAGGGCACCATCTAAGACCTGTTCCCTACCTTATAATCCTACCTGCTGACAAAGGCTCTGATTCTGGTGTTTTGAACAACAAGGATTACCTGCCAGAAGGATTCCACCAGCTGTCAGGTACCTCCACCTAAAAACCTAGCCACAGTGACCCCATTCCAGAAATCTAGCACGAACTCCAGGCTCTCCTCAATCTTTAGGCCCATCCCAGATCCTCTCCACAGAGTCATTCTCTCTCCTCTCCCCTACTATTCACCCCACTCCTACCTTATACATGCTATTTAAAATCCATACACTCAGCCTCTCAGGACACCCTATTGTGTCCAGTTACTGTGCAACTACTGAGAGAATCACTGTTCCCAAAGACCAATACCTTCTGCTTATTACCCAAAACATACTCTTCTTCAAAAAATTACCAACTGTTTCCTTCACTGTCTCTTTGTGCCATGGTGTCATGCTTCTCACTATTCATGCCACCTCCCTTTAGATGAACATCCCTAATTACAATGGCCTTACTGCTGTTGAACATTACCTTTCCCAATGCCAAATGTATTTCATACCAACAATATCCTTTCTAGTCACCATGATCAACTGTATCCTCATCCACAGTTACTTCTCCTTTGCAGGCATTACCTACAAGCAAATCTGGAGTACAGCTATGGGCACCTGCATAGTGGCATCCTATGACAACTTATTCATGGGTCATCTAGAGGAATCCTTCCTAAGCATCCAGAATCCTAAACCCCTCTCATGGTTTGAATTCATTGATGACATCTTTACAATCTGGATCAAAGGTGAGGTTACTTATTTACATTCCTCCAGAACCTCAACAGTTTCTCCTTCATTCACTTCACCTGGTCCAACTCAACCCAATAAGCCACCTTCCTAGATGTTGACCTCCAAAACAGAGACGGCTACATCAGTAACTCTGTCCATATCAAACCCACTAACCACCAGCAATACATCCACTTCAACAGCTGCTGCTCATTCCAAACCAAGAAGTCCCTTCCATACAGCCGAGCCAGCCATGGCCATCGCATCTGCACTGACAAGACATCCCACTCGAAATATACTGAGGATCTCACTGATGCCTTTTCAGACTGTATTATCATCCCAACCTTGTATAAAAACAAATCTCCCATGCCTTATCTTTCCATTCACCCACCACTTCACAAAGTCTCACTGTCCGGCCACAGAGGAGTATTCCCCATGTAACTCAGTACCATCAGTACCACCCAGGACTAGAGCAACTGAATTACATTCTTTGCCAGGGTTTTGACTGCCTCTCATTGTGCACTGCAATGCAAAATGTCCTGCCCACTATCCTTCCCACCCCTCCCACATTGGTATTACACTATCCACCAAATCTACACAATATCCTCATCCATCCCTTCACAACACCTGCTCCCAATCCCATACCTCATGCCTCATATTCCTGTAACAGACCTAGATGCAACACCTATCCCATATATCCTCCCAACACCACCTTTTCCACTCCTATCACAAACATCACCTATCCCATCAAAAGCAGGGCTACCTGTTAAAACCTGTCATGTGACCTATAAACTAAGCTGCAACCACTGTGCTGCATTTTATGTGGCCTGGACAACCAACAAGCTGTCTGTACACATGAATGGCCACTGTCAAACTATAGGCAAGAAACAAATGGACCACCCTGTTCATGAGTATGCCACCCAACATCACATTCTTCATTTGAATGACTGCTTCAAAGCCTGTGCCATATTGATCCTTCTCACCAACACCAGCTTTCCTGCACTGCACAGGTGGTAACACTCTCTGGAATACACCCTATGTTCCCATATCAATCCTGGCCTCAATCTTAGTTAGTCATTGTCCTCACCGATCTAGCCCCTTCCAAGTTCCCATTCCAGCACTACCCAGCCCTCTATTCCACCAATGCACCCAATGGTTTACCTCTTTCCTTTTTTTTCTATCCAACCCCCTCCACCCTCCTCTCTTCCCTGCCAACTATCTAATCTCCTGACTACACCTAGCTGTCCTACCTTCTCTCCACCTCATCCCTGCTCCCCAGTAGCACTTCATGGTCTTATATATAAAATAGAAAGAAACTTCCACATGGGAAAAATATATTAAAAACAAAGATTCCAAGACTTACCAAGCTGGAAAGCGCCGGCAGACAGGCACATGAACAAAACACACAAACACACACACAGAATTACGAGCTTTCGCAACTGGCAGTTGCTTCGTCAGGAAAGAGGGAAGGAGAGGGAAAAATGAAAGGATGTGGGTTTTAAGGGAGAGGGTAAGGAGTCATTCCAATCCCGGGAGCGGAAAGACTTCCCTTAGGGGAAAAAAAGGACAGGTGTACACTCGTGCACACACACAACACACACACACCCACACACATATCCATCCACACATACACAGACACTGTGTATGTGTATGTCTGTGTATGTGCGGATGGATATGTGTGTGGGTGTGTGTGTGCGAGTGTACACCTGTCCTTTTTTTCCCCTAAGGGAAGTCTTTCCGCTCCCGGGATTGGAATGACTCCTTACCCTCTCCCTTAAAACCCACATCCTTTCATTTTTCCCTCTCCTTCCCTCTTTCCTGACGAAGCAACTGCCAGTTGCGAAAGCTCGTAATTCTGTGTGTGTGTTTGTGTGTTCTGTTCATGTGCCTGTCTGCCGGCGCTTTCCCGCTTGGTAAGTCTTCGAATCTTTGTTTGCCTCTGCGACTCAGCATCTCCACTATATGGTGAGTAGCAACCATCCTTTCTGTAATATTGTGAATCATATTTTCAATGAGTTCACCCACTGATTCATTTTCTTCAAATACTGCTAATCAACTGTTAACATCAAGAATCTTTATTACAGCATTATTAAATTCAGTAGCTTCATCAAGTACAGTGTATTGACTGACTTTCAGGTACTTGATCTTATCCAAGGGAAACTTTTCATTTGGTGGAGGAGCTGAAATAAACATAAATTTCTGACTGGAGTGCCTACACATTTTGATCTTCAGGTATATTTCAATGACATATTGTAAACCATCAAAATTTGGAAAAAGCAAAGAATAAACAAGGATGAAGAACTGTTTGGACCCACAATGCAAAATTCAACAGTGAGTACAGCAAACAACAACATCACACAGTTGAGTCAGCAGCAACATCATCATTTGAAATTATGTTTTTCCAACAATTATTTCTACTTTTCTTCAAAGTGCTAGTGAGTGGAGGTTATATGAAGAACCTTTGTTTAGGACTGCAATATTATTTTGAGTGATATTTCTGAACAGTTAGATATTTAGGAAATGTGGAGGATGTAAATGTAGAAAATGTTATGAAAGAAGAGAGGAAGAAGAGGGAATAGATTTGCAACAGAATAAGTATAATGTAAGTTGGGAGAGTCACAGTACCTTAGATTCTGAGGACGAGGCAGTAAATCATGAAGTAAGTAGTGTCTGTACACCTTTCCTCAGATTTGATGAGATAGAAGGTAGGGGCAGTAGTAATACTGATAGTTCATTTGATAGGCTAGCAAATTTAATAAAAGAAACTTCAGAAAAGCAGAGTCATAATCTGGATAAACAGAATTAGCAAGTCAATTAAGGGCTGGATAAACTAGAAAATTATGTTAAAGGTTAAGGAGAAACTGTGAAGAAAGTGAAAAATGACGTAATGAAAACAAAAATCAAAGTAAGGTGGACACTAGAAATAAAAGTAGAAAAGTTTGAGAATAAGATGATTAATTTAAAAGAAGTTTTCAAAAATGAATGGCACAAATTCAGGAATGTGATTGAGGGAGTACAGTTTAGGACCAAAAGGTTAGAAAGAACTGTAGATCATGAAATCCAAAGCAATGATAACATTTTCAAGACACTACGTTCCATATTCAAGAATGAAACACAAACTCTAAAAAAGAAGGTAGATGAAAGAACTAAAAGTTTTAATGACAATCTTTCAGAAATTAAAAGTGATATTGATGCTTGTATTAGCAGTATTTCAAATTCAATGTAAAAAGTAGGTGAGGTTGAAGAAAGTATTATAACTAGAAATTTTTACAGCAATATCAATAATATTTGAAGTAATATTAATACCAAAAATTTTGAAGGTGATAAGAAGATCCACCCTGTCAATTTCATTTGTCAGTGATTGTATTGTAATATTAAACAATAGCCAGGATAACCATAACAGGAAGACAGAAGGGTTTAGAGATCGAGGTTATTTTGAGGAGAATCATGAATTTTGTGATGATGAAATCAAAAGTAATTCCTCTAGTGATTTGATAGCTAAAAAAACTATCTGAAGCTGAAGCTGAATTTTTAAGGACAGAAAACAGAGAGGCACTATGATATTTTCTATGGGAATACAATAATATTTTTGATGTTAAGCCAGCAACACTAAAAGGTTGTTAGTGTAAACTTAAATTAAAAGCTCATGATCCTTTTTTTGTTAATCCCTATACACATGCCAATATTTATAAGAAAGAAAGTAGAAAGAGGGCTGCAAATACTGCAGAAGTGGAGAGTAGTATAGAGAAGTAAATCAGCACAAATACTTTTCAGTGGTGGTATCTAAATATGGTGGAGGAATAAGACTTGTATTAGACTCTAGACATTTAAATAAGTACTGTGGAGGAGAAAAAGACTATCCAGAGAATGCTGATGAATTGCTAAATAAGTTTGAAAATGAAAAGTTTATGGTTAGTCTTGACCTGACAAACAGTTACCAAAAAATTGAACTAGAAAATGATTCCAGAAGAAACTACAGAATTTTTATACAACAGAAAAAGCTTTCAGTGTCATATTGTACCATTTAGTTTAAATGTTTCAGTAGCAGAGTTTATCAGGGGATTAGTTTGTGTGTTTGGAAAGGAGCTTTTGTAAAAATTGACTATACATGTAGATGACATTTTGTTGTTGAGTATAACTTGGAAAGAACATATGGGTTCCACATTAAAACATGGAAACTGTAGATTTGCTGTGAGATAAGAAAAGTTCCTTGAAGAGGGAATTATGCCTGATCATGAAAGAAACATGAAGTCATTGAAAAATTTTCAAAACCTAGAAATAAGAAGAAAATGAAGTCATTTTGTTGATTAGTATCACTATATGGGAAGTACTTCAGAACCTAAGCATTAAATGTACCCTGTTTGAAAACTCTTATAAAGAAAATTGCTATATGGTAGTGGATTGAAAAATGTCAACTATCTTTTGTTGAAATGAAGAAATAGTTGTGTAACTCTAAGATTATATACAGAAGAGATTTGACAGTACCTTTCTTCTTAATGACAGACAGTAGTGATACAAGATTAGATGTGCATCTATTTGAAGAAAACGAGGTTAATGGACTAATAGAACATTATTCAATTGCATTCACTAGTAGAACATTACAAAACATGCAGCAGATTACATAATCACAGATTGGGTTGTTTGAAGGAAGAGACCAAATGGTGAGGTTATCAGTCTCATCAGATTAGAAAAGGATGGGGAAGGAAGTTGGCCATGCCCTTTCAGAGGAACCATCCTGGAATTTGCCTGGAGTGATTTAGGGAAATCACGGAAATCTTAAATCAGAATGGCTGGACGCGGGATTGAACCGTAGTCCTCCCGAATGAGAGTCCAGTGAGCTAACCACTACACAACCTTGCTCAGTCATAATCACAGAAAATGTAGCAATAGTTTGGGGATCTGAAAAATATAGAAATTATTTTGTTGGTCACAAAATTAAAGTCTCCTCAAATGATGAAGCCCTATCATATATTCAAGAGTGTAAGCTGTACTATCAAAGAAATGCCACTTGGACATTTTACTTACAAAAATTTAACTACACATTTCAGTATATTAAGGGAAACAAAAATTTAATTGCCGATGCATTATCTAGATTACTGAGGGGGGAGGGGGGTGGTGAAGATTGATGTGAGAATGAAAGTCTATGGAAATTTTTTAATTATATACCGGTGTGTAAAAGGAGGAAAGGTTGAAAGGATAAAAAGGAAATTAGGAGCATTTGCAATCAGTTGAGAAGGAATCAAAATAAAGATGATCATTGGAAACTTGTAAAAGTTATTTAGGAAAGAAGGGACATGAAAAAATACAACTCTACTATCAAATTTATAAAGCTATTTTGTTTTTTAGACAGAGCCCTGATAGTGACAGGTGAAAAGTTTGTTCCCCAGACATATATATCGACACACTTAGAAGATATGCTCATGAAAGGTTTGGACATCGTGGTTTAATGAAGTGTATTCAAAAAATTCAGGAAAGCACTTTTCATAACATTGCCAAAAAGTCAAAAAGTTTTTTTGTAATTGTAATAGATGTCAATGTGTTAACCTTAACAACAAAATAAATAGAGGCCTTTTGCAAAGTGCTACACCCATGTAAGAAATGGGTTTAGTAAATATTGACTTGTTTGGCAAATTGGCAAGAGCTGAAGGTAGTTTTCAATATATATTTGTCATGGTAGATTTGTTTTCAAAAAATATATTGTAAGGGACTAAGACACAGTATTACAACAAGAGAAACCAGAGACATAATACAAAAGTAAAACCCACACAATTTAAAATTGGAGATTTCGTTCTAACAAAAGTTTATACAAATTCTAAAGCAGCAATTAAGAATTTTTTTGATATTTGCATGGAACCTTTCCAGATTTACAAAAATCCACATCCTAATGCTTACAGGCTCATTTCTCAAAATACAAGAAGCTTTATGGACTCAGAAATGTAACAGAATAGAAACCATTTAAGCATTTTGACAGTTAATACCTCTTACACACCAACTTCTTTATTCAGAAATTTTTATACCTATTTGGAATTTTCTTCAGATGCATTTGATCATTGCATATTCCCTGTAGAAAGAGAAAGAGAAAAATACCATCAGGCAAATACATATGCATATGCATGTGGCAAATGCAGGGGCCCAGTCCTGTGACCTTTTTGTCAATATAAACACAGTTTCTGATATCACATTTCTTTCTTTACCTATCCTTTGTACCCTTTCAACGCGCGCACGCGCGCGCACACACACACACACACACACACACACACACACACACACACACACACACGCACGCGCGCGACAGCCTCTGGCAGCTGAAGCAACCTTACCATGTCTGATTCCAAAATATCTTTTGCTTTAAGAATAAATTTAGCTTGCATTTTATTCAGAAATAACTTCCTGACATTTGGAAGTAATAGCCAAATATGCCCAGTCCTTACAAAATAATCTCCTGGAACATCAATAAATGCTGAAAAAGCTAAACTGTATGTTGATTATGGTAAATGAACACTAGTTAACAAGTGGACAGTTACAGTTAAGTATACCAAGTTGCTATGAATTAGTTACAGGTTACTACAGAACAAATATGTAACATGGTGGTGTTTCTGTTTACATTAATATTTACTCAAACTGAATTATGAAATTATGGATGTAAGGGAGCTTTGTATAGGGCAGTACTGTTAACTGCAGTTAAGACTTGTTCACAGAAACTCTTCAGAAACAGATTGTCTTGCTCCTTAAGAATAAAAATTGCAGAGGTATAATATTGGGGACAATGCAGACATTGGGCATAGAAGAAGAACTGTAAGCTATTTACTTAACACACTGAGGTGACTATATTTACATTGTACAAACACTGTATAAATGTCAAGCCAATCAGGCTGACCAATGTTTGGATAACATCATCTATAATTTTCAGTTAAATAGATGTCAGTTTAATTTAATGAAATTACCACAAATCACTGAGCTGAGCTTTCTGGGTCATCAGAGCTATTTGTCAGGAAAGAGTAATGCGGAACATAAATGAAGAGATGCTAAACAAACTAAAATTTAAATTAACTTTGTAGGTAATCCATTGCAGGACTCATGTGGAACGAAGCAATAACTGGTACATATTGTGAATACTATTTTTATTGTTCTTAAACTGAACCAAGATACACATAAGCATCAGTTCACAAAAGGATACAAAATCAGTCTGATTGAACACTCAAGATATCAGACACATCACTATTCTTTGTTCTTATATCCTCATTCGTCTATAGTGATACAATTTCCTTGTTCCATTGCATATTGCTGTGTGTGTGTGTGTGTGGGGGGGGGGGGGGGTTCCATACAGAGGAGCATCCCCCACTCCCTCTCCCAACTCTTCCATACTGTGGAGCACTGTGGAATGTGCAGCCATTACCAGCCATTACTAAGGATCCAATCATGTTGAATAAAATTCTTAACATTCGAGAATGAGCTACCCATCAAAATATGCTGAAATATAAAACTCTAGGATAATGTGTCACAGACTACACAAATTTCTTATTAAGGATAGAATATTGGTTAATGAGCAAAATGGTTTTGATAAAAATAAATCAACTGAAACAGCTATCTTCAATTTTTTGCAACTTGTTCTAAATTTCATAAATAGAAAGGAATTAAATTGTGGATTGTTTTTAGACTTTTCAAAGGCCTTTGATGCAATTGACCATAAGTTACTGCTTAGAATGTTAAATGCCTATGGGATACGTGGAGTTGCCCACAAATGGTTTGAATCATATCAGTCGGACAGGTATTAGAATCTGGAGATAGGCCATGCAGATAAGAGAGTTTTGTATGGAGCACCCCAGGGATCTTTATTAGGGCCATTACTGTTTTTAATATTTATCAATGACCTACCAAGTCAACTATCTGAAGCTGAGGCAGTACTGTTTGCTGCTGATTCATGTTTGTTTGTTAAAGCAAATAGTGAAGCTGGTTACAGGAAAAAGTCACATTAGCAACAGACAAAGCAGACAGATGATTTAATGAAAATAGACTCATTGTGAATGCCAAAAAAACAACGTGGATCAACTTCAGACATATTACAAATAAAATAAAAACTAACATTGCAGTAGAACTGGATAAGTGTAAGATTGAACAAGCATCATACACTAAATTCTTGGGAGTATGGTTTGAAGAACGCTTAAGATGGGAAACGCATGTAATATCATTCAACAAAAAATTAGGTCAAACATGTCATATACTTCGAATGCTTAAAAGCTCATGCAATATACAGTGTTATGTGTTTATTTCTCATTCATGCACAGTTTATTAAGATATGGTGTAAAGTTTTGGGGGAACATCAGTCTAACAAAACATTCATTTAGGCTACAAAAGAAGACAGTCAGAATAATAAAAGGTATAGGATATAGAAACTCTTGTAGCCATTTCAAAGAATTAAAAATCATGAGACTACCATCCTTATACATACACTCCTGGAAATTGAAATAAGAACACTGTGAATTCATTGTCCCAGGAAGGGGAAACTTTATTTACACATTCCCGGGGTCAGATACATCACATGATCACACTGACAGAACCTGTGGAACGGCTTGCCATGCCATTTCCACCTGGCGCCTCAGTTGGACCAGCGTTCGTGCTGGACGTGCAGACCGCGTGAGACGACGCTTCATCCAGTCCCAAACATGCTCAATGGGGTACAGATCCGGAGATCTTGCTGGCCAGGGTAGTTGACTTACACTTTCTAGAGCACGTTGGGTGGCACGGGATACATGCGGACGTGCATTGTCCTGTTGGAACAGCAAGTTCCCTTGCCGGTCTAGGAATGGTAGAACGATGGGTTCGATGACGGTTTGGACGTACTGTGCACTATTCAGTGTCCCCTCGACGATCACCAGAGGTGTACGGCCAGTGTAGGAGATCGCTCCCTACCAAATGATGCCGGATGTTGGCCCTGTGTGCCTCGGTCGTATGCAGTCCCGTTTGTGGCGCTCACCTGCATGGTGCCAAACACGCATATGACCATCATTGGCACCAAGGCAGAAGCGACTCTCATCGCTGAAGACGACACGTCTCCATTCGTCCCTCCATTCACGCCTGTCGCGACACCACTGGAGGCGGGCTGCACGATGTTGGGGCGTGAGCGGAAGACTCCATGAAGGTGGGCTACGGTCCCGCACACCGTTAGGCCGACGGTTGCGAATGGTCCTCGCCGATACCCCAGGAGCAACAGTGTCCCTAATTTGCTGGGAAGTGGCGGTGCGGTCCCCTACGGCACTGCGTAGGATCCTACGGTCTTGGCGTGCATCCGTGTGTCGCTGCGGTCCGGTCCCAGGTCGACGGGCATGTGCACCTTCCACCGACCACTGGCGACAACATCGATGTACTGTGGAGACCTCACACCCCACGTGTTGAGCAATTCGGCGGTACGTCCACCCGGCCTCCTGCATGCCCACTATACGCCCTCGCTCAAAGTCCGTCAACTGCACATACGGTTCATGTCCACGCTGTCGCGGCATGCTACCAGTGTTAAAGTCTGCGATGGAGCTCCGTATGCCATGGCAAACTGGCTGACACTGACGGCGGCGGTGCACAAATGCTGCGCAGCTAGCGCCATTAGACGGCCAACACCGCGGTTCCTGGTGTGTCCGTTGTGCCGTGCGTGTGGTCATTGCTTGTACAGCCCTCTCGCAGTGTCCGGAGCAAGTATGGTAGGTCTGAAACACCGGTGTCAATGTGTTCTTCTTTCCATTTCCAGGAGTGTATATGAAAGCATATGTTTCTTAAAAGAACACGAGGAATTTTCTACGTTAAACAGAGAATTTCACAACTACAAAACAAGGAATAGGAATGAGTTCCACAGAGAAAATCGTAAAACAGCTGTGTATCACAAGGGTTTAGTATACCAACCAAAAATCCTCTACAGTGCTCTCCCCAAAGAACTAAAAATAATACCAAAACTGCACATATTTAAAAGAGAATTAAAAAATATATTATTGAGCAATATTTTTTACAGTACATGTTATTGAGCAATAGTTTTTACAGTACTGAAGAGTTTATGATTCGTTGACAATAAAAGCGCAGTTAATATTTCCCTGACATAATAAATATGTGTAATTGCTCACATTTAAATACTTGCTGTTTCTATGAAAGTGTGAAACAGTGTTAATGTAAGAATGGAAATAATCTTTGAGGTGATAATCACTAGCATTTTTTTTTCTAGCTTTTTTTTGTACGTTGTTATCCTACTTGTATATTTTTATGTTAATGTTCTTATAGTACTAAAATTGTAATGTCTAAGTGACAAGTAAATTCGATTATAAATTTTCATGTACATATATTTTAAATTGTAATGTTTGTAGACAAGTCCTTTGTCATGTTGATGATGTACTACAAGGACACTAATAAACTGAATTCTATTGAATTGAATTAGTCACTGTATAATACACTGTACTATAAACAGTAGAAACTGGAAATCTACAATTTGTGTGGAACATTTAGTATGCTTATCTTTTGTGGAAGGATGAGAATAATGGCAACATTTGTTCTGTACATCATCATCACTGAGTAGGTGAAATTTTCCACAAATTTAAATAGTAAAATTTCCGTATTTTGACAGTTTAAAGTATTAAACCCCATGTTTGACAGTGTGCATGTTAATCAACTGAGTTTGTTACATATCCAAATTCTCAGCTATATTACATGCAGTTAAGTTCTGTTTGGAACTTAATACAAACTGCAGAACAGACTACATCACATTTGGGAATGAAAACCAGTAATTTTCTTAGATTTGCCTCAGGTATTTATTTTTTTGCATAAAATTTATACTATGTGATTTAATTAATACAATTTTAAATATTATAATTGATATTAGTGAATTTAAAAAGTTTCAGTTACTCAGTATCAAATATTTGTAATGACACTTCCTAGTCTTTGATGAAATCCTTGTGTTGTGGAGGTCAATGTAATGTGTGGCAGAATTGGGACAGCAGGTGTGTAGGCAGAGAGTCTGGTGGGGATGGGGATAAGGTGGGGGTGCACTTCCTCAGACATCACGAAATGTCATGTCAGGTTGGAGTTCAGGTTCTGTGGTGGACTGGCTGGGAACAGGGTCATTGTACTGTTGGTTGGGCTCTGAGCGCAATATCCATGATGATTTGATTCTACGTATTAAAATCATAATGTACTGGTCATGGAGAGAGATATAAAATTTGTGTTCACCCCTCTGTAGTACCTTGTAAAGACCAGAGTAAGATAGCTGAAGTGACACCTTTATAGTGGCCTTGCATGACACCACTTGCTTGTATGTTGTAAAGTCTGTGAGCAAAAAAACCTTGAGAATTCGATGACAGTGAGGGGGAGGCATCTCAATGTTGGATGGATGGTGCGTGATTTGTTGGAAAATTGTTAGCAGTTCAGTTGTATTAGGTAATACCACACTGTCAACGAAATTTGTTGGAAGGTTCAATTGTTCACCATATAGGATGTCTGCCAATGGTGTAAGTTTTCTACTCTACAGAGGCTGCACAGTTCTTTGAACAGTACCACCTCAAATTGTGTGCCCTGGTCCACTGTTATTGTGGCAGGGCAACCAAACCATGAGATCCACTCGTGCAAAAAAGCTTCAGCCGTGATCTTGGTCATGATGTCCGGTATTCCAAATGTACATGCTGAAATGTCAATGGGTAATGTTCTGGGCTAGCATGCATGTCTGTTTTGCAGCACTGGGACACAACACAGGCACACTTTACATTCTGCCAAATGAAGTGGTCCACTATAAGTTTGATCATAGGCCAGGACCCTCTGTGTGATAAATTGTGGAGATATGGCAGAACTGTGTGTGTGATAAAATGTGGAGATCATCAAACAAAAGCCTTCTCCTGCAAGGAGGGACCAATAGTCTAACCTTTCCTCACAGTACATCACACCAGACTTGCCTGTCCAATCTGGGAAGGTGGTGGAGCTCAAACTGAAGGCTAGTTGAGGTGTTCTGCAACAGTTCTTTGATTTTTAAATACATCTCCTGCCCCAGAACAAGTTCATCATAATCAATAAGCAATGAAAGAGCATTGATTCTCAAGAAGAAGCCTTTATTACATTGTCTGCCCCTCAAACCCATTGCACACCAGTTGTAAGCTGACTTACATAGTCCACATGGTGAAAACGTTATGACAGACAGTTCTACCTAGCATACTTTACAGCCTCTGTTAGTGTTCTGTGACCTGTAAAAATAGTGAAGGGCCTATCCCCAGTTCTGTTTTGAAATTATGTACCACCTCTCTGATACCGCACGCAACGGAATTTGAATCCATACCAGACATCATGGACGTCTAAGACCCATAGAGGTCTCTGTACTATCGCGCCATAAGCTGTGGTGGCGCACGCCTCCTGGCCCGCATTTGGAGTGAGGGTGCCACAGTGAAACATGTGGTTGCAGCGGTCAATAGCGGCATCCCCGATTGAGTACTTAAGTGCTTACCTGTCGCTTAGCCTGCCAGTCTAACCGTGCGTACGTCTCAGGACATATCGCCCCGTATTAGACAGCATATTGACTTTCGTGTTTTCTTTATGAGTGGGCATGGTTGTCTTGTTAGGTTTTTGTAACTCTGTTGTCCATTCTTGTTGTTTCGTAAGGTACTTCGTTGGTCGTGTCTGTCCTCTCCCGCTTTGATGTTGTTCCTCGGGCCGCTCTGCGGGGTCCGCTGCGTTTCCGTCCCTACGCCGCCGCGACTGTTCCAGCAGCCGCTACAACCACCTCATACACTGCTAACAGAGCACTGTCAAATGCAGCCAATTTGTCCTGCTGCAGCATCAGTTTCTGAGAAAAGAGCCATACTGAATATCAGAAAGAAATAACCAGTTGTTGGAGTGGTGCACTCATGTCATTGGTGACAGATAAGGGAGCACCACTCATAGGTTGTACTAGAGTCATAGCTTGTTGGAGGGACAGGGCAATGCTATCAAAGGCACTGAGCATTTCTGAAGTCCCTGTCATTGTTTTCTTGCCATGTTTGTATCTTCCTGTCAGTGCATCCGCTAGTGGGGCTTGTATAGCTGTGGCCTGCAGTAGGTGTTGGCCATGGAAGTTAATGATTCCCAAGAATCACTTTAATAATTCTTAAGTTTGCAGTCCAGGTAGAGCTTGAAGCTGTGTTATTTGTGCTGTGGTGGGTTGGACCCTGAGGATATTAACCATTTGCCCTAGAAACAAGACTATCTCCTGGTGTAGTTTGCACTTTTCCATATTGATATCAACACCATAAAGATCAAGGGTATTGAAAACAAAAGTATGTCTTGCTATCCACTAAGTTTGGTGAAAATAATCAAAATGGCATTTTGATATTAATAAAAAAAAAGGAAAATGTCTTAAAATTTTATCAGTAAAATGCTGCCACTCTGTGTGGCATTTTTTTAGGACACAAGGCATGAGAAGGTACTTGTACAACTGAAACAGTGTAGTAACAGCTGTCTTTGACATGTCACCTGGAACCTTGGGGATCTAGAGATATGCCTTCTTGCAATAGATTATACTGAAGATGGACACCTCTGCCAAGACATGAGAAAAATCCAGACTTTTGCATGTTTAGTGAACAATCACGCATTCTATGAGATCTGTCCTTCTTCACAACCAAATATATGGGCAATGCTCTTGTACTGCCTGATGGTCACACATTCTCAGCATTATGTGTAATGTGTTTTACTACATGTAATCTGTTCAGCACTGGACGTCATAATGATATGGTGCACTAACCCACCATTCACAAAACGACTGACCATTCCTTCACAATGCTCAGTAGTGTCACTTATCACATGCTTGGGGTGGCATGGACACTTACAATACTAGGAACTGGACTAACCTGGATCTCTTGCTTTGCACCAGAAAACTGTAGGCAGAGATGTCCCATAGCGTAATATGCTGACTACACTGCTGGTAAAGTGGTTATTGTTGTAGATATTGCTGTTGCTACAGACACTATTGCTGCTGTTTTTGTAAGAACATAATGTGGTCATGAGCATTGCTCAAGTCCCTCTGTAATGTAAGCAGTCTCTTGCTCAGAACTGCATTCACTGTACATAATTGTAGACACTAGTATCTAGCATACTCAGATTTCTTCATCATACAGTGGAGTTCTTGTGATAAGGCAAGAGTCGAGTTGTTTCTAAAGTGGTAACAGACTGTGATAAGACAAAAGTCTTGTTGCTGCTGAAGTGGTAATGGAGTTGGGGGATGACCCAGAGCAGCTGCAACCTGTCTCCTCACCAAAGATTTGGTGCAGTAATCCCACTGCCAAGCAGGTGCCACATTGAAAAAAAAACTTTAAAAAATGTTCTACAATTCCATGACATTTAACAGAAGTGTCATTTGCTGCAGACGGTAGTACTTCCACTTTGCTGTATTGAAGATGTTCTGACGTACCTGGTAAGATACTCACTGTCATTCCTGAGTTGACAAGAAAATAATGACCTGAATCATTGTAAAGAACATATATTGTCTTACCCCTTACTCGAATCTGTGTTATTTTTGTTTGGCTGTTAATCTGGCCAAGTAGGCAACTTCTTGGTTGAGTGCAGCCCTGTGCATCTATCATGAACCATGATGAGTGACTGGGAGTTAGAAGTTTAAGTGTCCAAACTGCATAATATCCTATGGGAAGGATTCTTGTAGTAGTTTCCAAAATAGTGAGTGTGTGTTGCTATGAATTTTCATTTCAAATTTGAGTAGTCAAAGCTGTTGTTCTGTTGATTTTCTCAGATACTGTAGTAGTGCTGTTTTTGCTGCTTCAAATTTCCTGGCAGATGAAGATGCCTGTGGAATGTCACTGATGATGTAAACATGACTGGAGTCATTGCACAGAAGGGTTGCACATTTGGGTATGTCATCATCAATAGCATAACAGAGTAAAGTGAGTTTGACCATCCAAAACCAAGTCTCTAGGTGATCAGGTTGAGAAACAGGTAGCTTAATCGCAAAATAATTTTATTTAAAAAAGCGGATAAAGTGCCACTAGAAGCCTTCCTAAAAGACAATTTCCATTCCTTCCGAACTGACTATGCGAATGTAGACGAGATGTGGCTCAAATTCAAAGATATAGTAGCAACAGCAATTGAGATATTCATACCTCATAAATCGGTAAGAGATGGAACGGATCCCCCGTGGTACACAAAAAAGGTCCGAACGCTGTTGCAGAGGCAACGGAAAAAGCATGCGAAGTTCAGAAGAACGCGAAATCCCGAAGATGGGCTAAAATTTACAGACGCGTGAAATTTGGCACGTACTTCGATGCAAGATGCCTTTAATAGGTTCCACAACGAAACATTGTCTCGAAATTTGGTAGAAAATCCGAAGAAATTCTGGTAGTATGTAAAGTACACAAGCGGCAAGATGCAGTCAATACCTTCGCTGCACAGTGCCGATGGTATTGTTATCGACGACTGTGCCGCTAAAGCGGAGTTATTGAGCGCAGTTTTCCGAAATTCCTTCACCAGGGAAGACGAATGAAATATTCCAGAATTTGAAACACGAACATCTGCTAGCATGAGTTTTTTAGAAGTAGATACCTTGCGGGTTGCGAAGCAACTCAAATCGCTTGATACAGGCAAGTCTTCAGGTCCAGATTGTATACCGATTAGGTTCCTTTCAGATTACGCTGATACTATAGCTCCCTACTTAGCACTCATATACAACCGCTCGCTCACCGATAGATCTGTACCTACAGACTGGAAAATTGCGCAGGTCGCACCAGTGTTCAAGATGGGTAGTAGGAGTAATCCATTTAACTACAGACCTATATCATTGACGTCGGTTTGCAGTAGGGTTTTGGAGCATATAATGTATTCAAACATTATGAATCACCTCGAAGGGAACGATCTATTGACACATAATCAGCATGGCTTCAGAAAACATCGCTCTTGTGCAACGCAGCTAGCTCTTTATTCGCACGAAGTAATGGCCGCTATCGACAGGGGATCTCAAGTTGATTCCGTATTTCTATATTTCCGGAAAGCTTTTGACACCGTTCCTCACAAGCGACTTCTAATCAAGCTGCGGAGTTATGGGGTATCGTCTCAGTTGTGCGACTGGATTCGTGATTTCCTGTCAGGAAGGTCGCAGTTCGTAGTAATAGACGGCAAATCATCGAGTAAAACTGAAGTGATATCAGGTGTTCCCCAGGGAAGCGTCCTGGGACCTCTACTGTTCCTGATCTATATAAATGACCTGGGTGACAATCTGAGCAGTTCTCTTAGACTGTTCGTAGATGATGCTGTAATTTACCGTCTAGTAAGGTCATCCGAAGACCAGTATCAGCTGCAAAGCGATTTAGAAAAGATTGCTGTATGGTGTGTCAGGTGGCAGTTGACGCTAAATAACGAAAAGTGTGAGATGATCCACATGAGTTCCAAAAGAAATCCGTTGGAATTCGATTACTCGATAAATAGTACAATTCTCAAGGCTGTCAATTTAACTAAGTACCTGGGTGTTAAAATTACAAACAACTTCAGTTGGAAGGACCACATAGATAATATTGTCGGGAAGGCGAGCCAAAGGTTGCGTTTCATTGGCAGGACACTTAGAAGATGCAACAAGTCCACTAAAGAGACAGCTTACACTACACTCGTTCATCCTCTGTTAGAATATTGCTGTGCGGTGTGGGATCCTTACCAGGTGGGATTGACGGAGGACATCGAAAGGGTGCAAAAAAGGGCAGCTCGTTTTGTATTATCGCGTTATAGGGGAGAGAGTGTGGCAGATATGATACACGAGTTGGGATGGAAGTCATTACAGCATAGACGTTTTTCGTCGCGGCGAGACCTTTTTACGAAATTTCAGTCACCAACTTTCTCTTCCGAATGCGAAAATATTTTGTTGAGCCCAACCTACGTAGGTAGGAATGATCATCAAAATAAAATAAGAGAAATCAGAGCTCGAACAGAAAGGTTTAGGTGTTCGTTTTTCCCGCTCGCTGTTCGGGAGTGGAATAGTAGAGAGATAGTATGATTGTGGTTCGATGAACCATCTGCCAAGCACTTAAATGTGAATTGCAGAGTAGTCATGTAGATGTAGATGACCTGGATGAAGCATCACATCACCAAAACTCCATCCATGATGTGTGTGTGTGTGAAGTCTGACCAGGAATGTCAAAGGCCAAGTTCTGTTACTAGCACAGCACAGAAGGAAACCCAGGGTAGGCAATAAGTGTGTCAATCAGTTGAGCACAGATTTGTGGCACAAACACGTTCATCTGGAACAACACAGTATGGGAGGCGCGATAAGTACACTTACTGATGTAATGACACAGTTAAATAAAGACAGTAACACACATTTAAATACTCCAACTATTAAGACGTGAAGACACAGCATAAATCTTTTACTATATTTGTAAATTTTTGTTCACAGTGGATTTTAAGATAATAGGAGCCAGTATTCTGTGAATTTAACAAGTTAAAAAAAATGTAATGAGGTTAATAATGAAGCAGGCATGTCTACAAATGTGAAAGATGAACAGAGTAGTCATTCGTTTGAACAAAGTGAAGTAAACTTTTCAGTGATGAGTCAAGATTGGGGAAGTGAGCAAAAAGTCAGGTCAGTAAACAGATGAAAGTAATGTTAGCAATGAGTTCTGAAATAATTGCACTCCAAGCAGTAAAATAGATGAATACAGATCCAAAGTGCAGTCAGCAAACTGCTTCTGTAGTGCTTGCTCAGTCAGTAAACAATAGCTGAAAATAGATTGAGCTGACAGAGATTAATTAATGAAAGGATGCAGAGTGTAGAAACATGAGTTGAGAAAAAAAAAGATGAAGAGTAAAGTACCTAAAGTTAAAACAGATGTTGATGGAAGAAATATATCATTGGAGGGTTTCATCAGCAAGCAACTATCAGAATTGAAGGTACAGGAGGTAGAAAAGTTAAAAACAATTACTGCAAAAATTTCAGAGAAAGTAGAAATGTTAGAGAGCTGTTGTCAATTGAACAATATTTTTCAGTTAGAAGGGCATGTTGTGGGAACATAGTAATCAATAATGAAAACTTTGATGCCAAGGGAACCGTTCATGCAGGGGTTTGAAGATTCATCTAGGAAGATGATTCCATAGACTTATCCCAAAATTGACAAAATTGAAATTGACAAAATTAAAATTGCAGAACAGAGGCTTGCAGGAGACACACAAAGCTGGGCAATCAAAGATGTTGTAGGATGTAGCACTTTGGAAAAATTTTAGGAAAAATATCATTCAGAAAGTAGACAGATGGTACTATGTAACTGGAAAATAATAGAGTACAGTGAAGGTCTGTACAGAAAATTAAAACATATTAATGTGTCAGTCCCTGAAGAACATTTGTTGATGACTGTGTATAGAAAGCTGCCATCAGAGGTGAAAAGGTACGTGAGTGTTGGAGATCATAACCTGGAAATCATATTGAGAAAATGGGTGAAGCAAGTAGTTGGGACTGAAGTGGTGATTGAAATGTTCATGGTAATCCTGGGTGGCACAGTCAAGGAAAGCAAAACCAAGTTTATAATGTACTAATGACAGAAGTAGCTAGAGGGTGAAGAGGAGGAAGAGATTCAAAGCCCTGGAGGAACACAGACAATTTTGTGATATGGGTAATGAGGAAAACACCAACCTACAACAGTGTGGGGCCTAACTGTAGCAGGTTGAAAGCAAAGGTGGTCCATGAACTACAGTTGCAGGCTATGAACTGGTGACAGTAAAACCATTCAAATATGTAATAGTTATGGGAGAAATGATGGGAATAAAGATAGGAATTGTCCATGCAGTAAGAAACAAAAGAGTTGTAGTGGAGTAAGGAACAAATACGTTGTAGTTTAAGGAAGGTTCAGTCTCCAATAAAGGAAGATGAAGATACTAAAACAAACAGATTGGAAAATGTGCACAGAGGTTGCCAAGCTAATGAGGGAAATAGATATTGTGATGTAAATGTTTGTAATACCAGTCTAACTGTTTCCTCCTATAAAGGGATGTATAATAAGTATGTAGATGAAATGAATAGGTTAAGTGAGGGTTTTGAGGAATATCCTTAAGGGAGAATTGGTGAAAGGGAAGTCTGAAAAAAGTCTAGTGGACAATAACGCAGGTAGTGAAGAGGTTAAATAGAATATAGTAAAGAGAGTGAATTGTTTGAAAGTGGGGAAAAATCAGAAAATAACATGGAATAAAAGAATAAGGAAGATGGTCAAGTAGGAGCCAATGTTGACACTGGTGAAGGCAGTGAAGGACATAGAGCAGTCATTACAGAATTAGTTCAAGTGGAAAATGATGAGCCAGAAAGTGAAATCAAACTATTCTGGATTAGATAGTGGGTGATCAATTGGGCAGAAAAGGTTGTCAGTCTGTAGAATCTTTGGAAATGGAGGTAATGAGAAATAAACCAAGGCTATGGGAAGTTGTAGACAGCTCACAGGAGGGTGCAAACACTACTCTGGAAATGGATAGTTCAATGAAATCTGCTTGAACATCAGAGGCTACTGAACAGGATTTGTTGAGACAGGAAAATGAATGTGCACTGTATAGAAAAGAGCAACCCTTGATAATGGTCAATATTTATGGTTTAAAGGAAAGTTTTGTTGGACATATGAAGTGAAATCTCAGTTCTGTCAGGGGCATTTAAAGGTAAACAATAAGATTGTAGAGGTGTCAGTATCTGTAGTAAAAGTGGTTGGTGCCATAGGTAAGTTAAATAAAGCAATAAAGAGACATGTTTTTCTGTCGTTTGAGATGGAGGGATGTGAAGTAGAGCATGACTTCTAAGTCATACCTGATTTGTGTTTAAATGCAATTTTAGCAATGGACTTTATGAGTAGGTTTAATGACTGTGATGCCAATGGGTACCTGTTATGATGAATATATATTAGAATATTATGAAGACTGTGCTGAATCAACTAGAAACAAGACGGAATTGTTCAGGAGGAAGGTAAGTGAAATCCAAAGTATTGGTGAGAACCAAAGGTAGGAGTTATATATATGGGTTGACAATGAAGATGTATCCAGAATGAGATTTTCACTCTATAGTGGAGTGTGGGCTGATATGAAACTTCCTGGCAGATTAAAACTGTGTTCCATGACCGAGACTCAAACTCGGGACCTTTGCCTTTCGCGGGCAAGTGCTCTACCATCTGAGCTACCGAAGCACGACTCATGCCCGGTCCTCACAGCTTTACTTCTGCCAGTATTTTGTCTCCTACCTTCCAAACTTTGCAGAAGCTCTCCTGCGAACCATGCAGAAATAGCACTCCTGAAAGAAAGGATATTGCAGAGACATGGCTTAGCCACAGCCTGGGGGATGTTTCCAGAATGAGATTTTCACTCTGCAGTGGAGTGTGCGCTGATATGAAACTTCCTGGTAGATTAAAACTGTGTGCCCGACCGAGACTTGAACTCGGGACCTTTGCCTTTCGCGGGCAAGTGCTCTACTTGCCTGTGAAAGGCAGAGGTCCCGAGTTTGAGTCTCGGTCAGGCACACAGTTTTAATCTGCCAGGAAGTTTCAATGAAGATGTATTTTCTGTGGAAGCAGGAAGGGTGAAAAATTATGAATGTCATCTGTCATGTGTTAAATGATTAATTAAGCTGATGACACGTTTTCAGTATGTTAGCAGTATGTAATGAAGGTCTTTTATGTCATTGTATTTTCCAATGTGATACATATTTACCTGTACAAAGTAGTACTAATTTAAATTTTTTTAAATTTATACTTTAAGATGAGAAAAATTATTTAATACATGTACATGTGAATAAGAATTTTGATTATAGATGGAAATGTTTACTTATTTCTGAATGACCTGAAAATGAAAGGAGTAATTACATGAATTAGATAAGAGGTTAAGAGTATTGAATAAGATTAATATTTAAATGCACACAAGTTGGTCGGGTATTAAATCTGAATGACTAAATCACCATTGAATTGCAGAACAGTCAATAACAACTGAGTATAAAGGAAGAGGCAAAAGTAAAACAATTAAGAGGTTTCTTCAATGAAGTGATATCACTGCCTGTGAAGTATATTTCAAAGTAAATGCATTATGTATAGTATCTGATAAGACAGGGGTGACATTATTATGCCATACATTCAGAATAAGATTATACCAAGGGGCATTAATATCTATAATTTTTCATTATCTAAAAAAATTAAAACATCGTAGTAGGAAGTGTACGTGTTAGCATGTGTGAGAAATAATATTAACTGAATAGTTTGTAATGTTGTAAATATGTATACTATATTGAGATTAATGAAAACAATATTGATAACTGCAATGGCTATTCAAAGTAAAAGGATGAAAAGTAAGTCCCAAAAGAGGACTATATACTTAAAAAAAATTATAAACAGTTGCAATTGTACAATTCGTATCAGCAAGGACTGACAGCAATTTGTTTCTGATGAAATGACTTTTAAATGAAATGGCAAACAAGCAAAGCATGTTTTACTGTAAAGGAATAAGTGGCAGATATGAGTGGAAATGAAGGACTTAGAGAAGCCTTGCGCATCAGGCATTGCCCTGCATCAAGGAGACACTGAGTTCACGACAAAAAGGGACAGGCCAAGGGTCAGAGTGAGTACTAACAGGTAAAACTAACAAACAAACATTTTCTATTTTAGGTACTTACAAATACAATTTTGTGTTTAATTCTCAGGAACAGTACTAATTGTGAAAGACTTGTTAAAATATCTTACTTGTTCAGCATGTGGACACTAATACATGATATCACTTTTGATTAATATTTTTCAAAAATACTTCATTCAATTAATATCTGACAATATTAATATTTTGTAATGAAGTGACTCATTTGTTTTCTATTACATAATTACATGGATGTAATTTTTTCATATGTGATAGTATTAAGAGATTTCAAGGAGATTTATGTAAGAATTCTTACATATGAAATAATTTTAATTAATCTAATAATTTTAGGAAAAAGTAACTAAGAGATTTCTTGTTTTAAATGAGTAAGGTAATTTATGTTATTCCTCTTATTTGTGCAGCTCTTCAATCAATCAATCAATCAATCAATCTCTCTATTCATCTGTTAAGAATATACATTGTATGTATGTAGTCAATTACAATATAGTTTCTCATCTTTAATTTGTTTCAAAATCTTGGATAATAAATACAAATATTTTATACCAGTATACACAAATAATGTTACTTTTCCATGTTTAGATATTCTTCAATGCTATAAAAATTGTGTGTTAGTAAAAATTAATTTTCTTTATTGTAGAAGGCAATGCACTAAAAAGTAGTTTGGGTTGGTAGTTTACATTTTTTGGTAGAGTGCTCCTTTGTGGGTGTCTCTGTGAAAATCATCCCTGTTCCTTGTTTCATGGTTATGAACCTGATTATTTAATGTTGAAAAATCGTGGTGAGTTTTCAAAAAGCATACACATTCATAAATGTATAAGCTAGAAACAGTCATTATTTTAAATTCTTTAAATATTTCCCTGTATGACACTCTGCAGGGAACCCCTTCCATTATTCGAATAGCCCTTTTTTGAAGTTTGAAAGCTTGTTTTGCCATACCTGTATTTCCACAGAAGATCACACCATATCTAAGCAAACTGTTGATGTAAGCATAATAGGCTCACAACAATGATTCAGTGTTGCAACATTCCTGAAGCATTCTTAGCACATAGCAGCACTTACTTAATTTTTTACTCAAAACTTGTAGATGCTTTTCCCATCTCAAATGCTCATCCACCCATATAGCGAGTAATTTTCTGTATGGAGCTTGTGCAATAACATAGTTCCCTAACTCAGCTTTTACTCTTCTTCTAGCTTTACTTTTAATATTACTGAAACTCATCGATACCGTTTTATCCTTATTTATAATCAAAGCATTATCACTAAACCATTTTTCTGTCTCATTTATTGTCCTAGAGCCACTCTGCTGTAGATCATCCTCAGTGTATCCTTTTATAAAAATGCTAGTCATCAGCAAACATCACCATTTCTGCAACTGTCAGATGGTTTGGCATATCGTTTATGTACAATAAGAACAACAGAGGGCCTAATACGAAACCATGGGGCACTCCATAGCAATTTTTTTAAATCTGAAGGATACTCTTTGCCTTCATGACATACTTATACTTTCTGTTGTCTGTCAAAGAGATAAGACTTCAACCATTTGAAGGCAAGTCCCCAGACCCCATAACATTCTAGTTTCATTCCAGTACCCAGATATCCAGCTTCCTACACTTTGCTGATATTAATCCACAGATATGTAGCTGTTCAATTTACAATTGATTTGAGAATTAATCATTTTTCTACACCGATGACAAATATCATATGTTCAATATTTTTCTGTAATTGTTTCACTGTGTAGTTACTGTTACAACAGGCACAACACAGATAGACATACATTTCTAGGCTCTTCTGTAACATTTATCTGTCATAGATTAGCCAATGTTTTCTGTTGAAAATATTGCAATGCACTAAGAGATTCTGTATTGACAAATAGAATGAAAACACAGCATACATTTTATCTCTACATTTGTAAATTTCAGTTGATGTGATGTTTGAAGTATTTTTGAAACAAGGCAACAATATTCTGCAAATGTACCAAGTAACACCATCTGTTAGAAGCATAAAGAACCATTTTAACAAATGTTTTCATTTTCCTGATGAAGATACTTGTAAATACTGATGCTATTATTTTTGTAAGTAGTTCTTTCAAAAGGCTTATAATGCATAAATCATCAAATGTGTTGTGAAAGCAAATGCAGCATTTATAACAAGTTAAGGCAGTTGTACAGGAGCTGCACTCACTAGGCAGAGAGTTTATTTTTGTTATAGCTTTGAGTACAGTTACAGTCTATGGCAGTTGGTTGTTGTGTGTAGTGCTTGGAATACAGCAGCAGCATGTGTTTTTGATGATAAAGGAATGCACAAGGTAAATTTCTCTGGAAGATTGCATATATGGGTATATTAAAAGAAGAGGAAGGATAGAATGCATTTATTGATGTGGAATTGCCACAAAATGAACAATACCAGACATGAATGTTATGTGCCCTAAAACTGTGGAATTATTGATGTGATATTGTCATAAAATGAACTATAACAGACATGAAGGTTATGTGACACCAAAACATGATCAGAAAGATGAAAATCCAGCTGAATGGCCCTTCTGTTTGTAAAGTGCAGTTCTGAAGAAATAAGAATCATTTTATTATCAATGGAGGCTATACTATCCATTAAAATTGATAAAGTGAATTCATATGTTACCGGACAAGTTTTTAACACAATTTCATAGTACAATTGGCACTGAATCAAACAGTATGTAGTGTTTTGCAATTGTAGTAAAGTGATAGAATCAAAAACTGCACAGTATTCCTTGGACTAATAATTATCTTCCCCAATTCATTATTGATAGTTTAGTTTTATGTGTGACAGTGTGAGCAATTATTATGTTTACTATGACTGTAAGTTACTGTCTAGTCTAAAGCAATATAAGCAGTGTTCTCAAAGTTTTGTTTATTAATTTCAAAAATGTGAGTGCATGTGCAAGAAACAGTATTTCTCCTTGCTCATCTTTGGATAGTCTTATGCCAGTGGTCACATTTTTGGAAAAATTGGTACTATTAAATTACAAATTCTTGATGCTGCATTATAGTGGCTGTTCCACTGCTCAAGGTATGTTCCAAGTGATTATAGTCACTGGGCATGAGAATGTTCAATGGAGCTCTAGTAGTCACACAATTCTGCATGAGTTGCTGGAAAATGGATGTTCCTGAAGAACAGCACTTGATCGTTGCACAAATCCAAAATGAATGAATGAACTACTCCATGGAAATTGTGACACCACTGTAGGTAATCCATCGCAGGACTCATGTGAAATGAGGTACTGGCTTATATAAACTATGAATAATGGTTTTTTTCCTCTTAAATCAAACCACCATACATATGAGTCCCAAGACTGACTAAACACTTACCTCTCTCCTCCCTGAAAAAGGAAAAAAGTTCCGAAAGCTAGGATGCATAAATTTTCTGTTCTGTTCTGTTTTGTGTATCTATTGGCTGTACTGAACTGAGGTAAGTACTGGTCAGCCCCTCTATCTCTTTGTTAGTATTTGTTTTAAACACTAAATATGTCACTATTTCTTCTTCTCATAGCCTTAAAAATCTATATGGTACCAATACTATTTCTTCTTCTCATAGCCTTAAAAATCTATATGGTACCAATACTATTTCTTCATTCCATTGTGTCAGGCTGTGAAGGAGTCCCCATAACTTCAACAGACCAGAATAAATTACCTTAACATAATACGGAAGCTAAGTCACCCAAAAGATTTTTAGAAGTCATAATAGAAATCTCTCAAAAAATATGCCCTAGATAGTGTAAGTAACATTGCAACTGTAACTCCCATTCTAAACCAGCAGCTTTAAATTACAAATAAATAATATAATAATCTTGTGCCCCTGTATTATGACAGGCCACTGCACAGTACAGCATATAAGGATAAAAATATGATCATGAAAAATCACTACAGATCTACAAACAAGGGAGTAAAATGCAAGCCCAATGATGATAGATTCTTAACTCTTTAAATATATGGAAAACAGCATGGGAACTCATCCAAACAAATCAACTTTCAGTAGAATGATTACAGAATTTGAATTCCTACTGGCATGTTAAATATACTTACCATGCCAATCCTCTATTAGACACCAATGTTAAGAGAGGTATGAGTGAGACAGAAGCACTACTGCCACAATCACATAATAAAGCAAATGAACAATTTAGATAGTCATATAACTTGATGACAAGTCAGTGAAGCAATAGATAATTGTATCCTTAACAAAAAGTAAGTCTACTGAGAATGTCTACAAAGATCCACAATCAAGCCTATCTATTTAAGAAATCTAACACAGCATTGCCTGATGATTACCAGCCTCTGAATTGTCCCAGTAATTTATAAAATAAGAGTGCTGTATGCAACAGTAGATGACCCATTATTTTGAAAATAATAACTTAAGCTGTTCTGCACAGTGCGGCTTTAGATCTACTATCACTACTGTGAAAACAATTGACAGCATGATAACAAAAGTAAATGACTGCTCTTAGAATAAGTCAGTAAGCTATGTGATGCTAGTCGATCTAATGAAATCCTTCCAAACATTGTCTCATAGTTTCCTAATGAGAAATCTACAGTGCTATTGAATTTGGAATTTGAGGAGTATGTTCCCTGCTTATTGCAGTCACATCTAAGAAATAGGGAACAGTGTGTGTAACTAGTCAAAAATATGGATTCCTTACTTGCTACAAAAGAAGTGCTATAGGGCTTTGGTCTTATATTTGTTCTGTTTATTATATGTGTAAATGATCTGCCTTTCATTTTGTCCAGTGAGGCTGTACAATATGCAGGAGACACTATATTAACTGCTCAGAATACCAGCCTGGATGAGTTACAATGGAATATAGCTCCAGTAATAGGTAGGCATAACTCCTGGTTTCAGGCTAATGCATTACACAAATAGTAGCAAAACAGGAAACATTGTATTTAATTTAAATGCCACCAAAAATGAAACTAAATCAGTCAAATGTTTTGGTTTCCATAATGATGAGCTACACTTCTTTGACATACATTGTAGCTCCACCCTTCCCTCTATTGCATCTACAGCAGCTATGAGCTAAGAAAAACGCTCTAGCTGAGGCATCAGCATGGCAGTCCTTACATAGTGCAAACACAATAAATGTGCTTCTACATTACAGTATCTTTTTATTGAATCTTGTCTAATTAGGGTATTTTAAAAGAGAGCTTTTGTGGGAAGTTACTACTGTAGTAAAGTGCATTGTTCCATAAACTAACTAGTGGTTGCAAATCTCAAACAGTATACCACAGTGGATCAGCACATCATATTATAACTCTGTCTGTACAAAATAATAATAATAATAATAATAATAAACTTCATCTCTCTTTAGCCTAATGCAGCATGCCATAATGAATCAACATATCACACTGGTAACGTTCTGTATTATTACAATTCATACTTTTATACACTTCCACATCAAAATTCTAGGTCATCTATTATACATTCTTGAAATCCCTTCACTGTATAAAATTCTTTACTTTCTTTACTTTACTTGACTTAAGTATGTGTTAACATTTTCATTTTGAGGCCTGCAGATCTGAAATTTTTGCTCATAATAGATCCATTATAGTGGTGACAATATATAAGGCTGCTGCAGGGAAAATTTGCAATTTCTTGAAACAGTCTGAATCAGTTTTGGTAAAAATGTATCAGAAGACTAAGCAGTTGACCATTATGGGTGACTTCAATGTAAAATTACTTACAGACAACATCAGTAGGAGAGAACTGTAACATTTGTTACAACCCGTGAACTTAGTTCCAGCAGTTGAATTTCCTGCTTGCGTCCCAGATATCAGTGTAAACTTTATTGACATTGTATCTACTGATAAGAAGATTGATAGCAGTTATAGTACTGTGAGTCAAATTCTCAGTTATCTGACTGACAATGATGAATAATTGCTTATTCTTAATGACATGTTTTAGCACTCTGGTTTGCCATATATTTAATGAATCCCTCCAACAAGGTATCATCCCAGATAAATGAACCATGCCATTGTCAAACCATTATTCAAGAAAGGAGATAAAACATATTTCAAACTACTGCCCAATTTCCCTTTTAACATGCTTCTCCAAATTTCTTGAGAAACTTATACATTAAAGAATTGCGCAATATCTAAACATCCACAAGGCTCTTAGCCACTGCTGAATTGGAATCCAAACAGGACTATTGACTGATGATGCTATGTTTTCTTTTACCAATAATGTTTTAGAAGCACTGAACAAGACATTGGCTTCAATACACTGAGGACAGTAGCTAGTGTGTGTGCGCTGCCACAAAGCTGGAGCAATTCTTCAGACTGCTGAGACTTTGAATTGCCACATCCTCTCTGTTGTTTGTAGTCTGCAAACCACCACTGAACTAACGCCCTGACCACAGACTCAGCAGAAACATTTGGCCTGGTACCACTTCTGGCTGCTCATGACACAAACAATGACTGTAAAAGGCAGCAGTAGCCATAGAGTAAGGCAATTTTTACATGAATGTGGGAAAAGCTGGCTTTGAGCATGCTGGTGTGAACACGTGCCCTGCCACTTTGCTGCATTAACAATTCTCACACATATGCAGCCAGCTGTAACAACCTATCTGTATGCCTGCCCAAACTGCTTTAATAACTATCAGCTGTGCAGAGGAATAGATACCAGGATGAGTGAAGTTGTGGTATACATCAAACACTTTATGTCACCACATTCTGTCTGGCTAATGTATACCATCAGCATAGGGGACACCTCCAGTAGGGCTCTCATACTGTAACCAAATGATGCAAATACCACTGGTAGTAATTTAGCATCCCTACGAACTTGCATGTCAGCCTCCATATCCAAGATTGCTGACACATGCCTGAGCAGTGTCACTTGATTCAGTCACAAGTCAGTTAAAATCCTGGTGGTGGGTGACACTTTCACTGCCAATATTTGACCAAAAGGAAGAGGAGAGATGGTGGCATAAAATTTCTGGTCACCTATCTTTGCAATAATGTCCTGGGTTAAATTCCAAGGCTCTCCACAGTGTCTCATGAAGCAAGGGCATGTGACACTGTTGATGGTGATCCATCTGTCAGATGGAGATTTTAAGATCAGCAGTCCCCTTAGTGCTTTCCAATAGTAGATGGTTATGTGCAACTACTGGGTTTCACTACAAAACAATCATCACAGTCACTCTCACCATATAGATACATACAAAACACTTAATCACAGGTTGAAGGAAGGCAACAGCAAACCACCTCCACTAGAACCTTGCCATGAATGGCAGTGCAGGATCCCTGCATCTGCTCCTATTATGCACATTCCCTGACTATGTGACTATCTATCTATGAACCTGCATAGTCCTTTGAATGTAGGAGGCATCAGCATCTGGTGAATGGCCTCAACCCTCTCAGAGAGGTAGGGAGGGGTGGGGGAGGGTATGCTTACAATTGAGGATGCTTACCCATAAAATGCACTAACCTTTTTGCAATAACACATTTTTCTCTGTTAATTAGTATGCTGTACTCATACAAACATTAAAATAGCATTCACAAGTGTTCTGCATGTTGCTGCTGTGTCTCAAGAAATACTAAAATATCATCCATAAATGAGAGTGCTCTGAGCACTTCTTGCAGTGCCCAGTGCCCCACCCAATAATTTAAGATCATAATTAGTTGTATTATGCATTGTAAAATCACAAAATTATGTTGGAATTATTTATTTTCCCTGTTTTACCATAGTTACCTTTTAAAATACATTCAGTAATGAGTTAAAACAAATAATTATTATGTTAGTAAGCAATTTAATGGGAGCCGGCATAATGAAAATGAGGATATTAACATTTTTTGGTTTTTTTCATTACAGAATTATTTAGAATTTTCTGAATGAAACAAATAAAGTTTCACCCTTCTAGTGAATTCTAAGTGGGTATTTTATTGCTGCAAAGTTGATGCACCATGAGAATGGTTGTAAAAACTTGGTGTGTCACCTCTGACGGCGCTACGCACTGGCTGCAAGCAGGGTATCTTTGCAGAATTAGACAGTGTTTTGTTTTCCAACGTTGTATGGCTTAACCTCTGTGACAAGTGACTGTTCATACTGGTAAACATAAATGCTATACCATGAGTGTTGAGCTGTGGAGATTGCTTTGTGTTGTTTAGCTGTTCAATTTTGCGTATTTGACGAATTTTGCTCATACCTGTTTTATGTATTTGGGTACAGGATATCAATATGCCCTATTTCAGCAATCAAGTGTTTAAGAAAAGGCACAATGAGTGGCAGAATAAATCTTTTTTTGTTTTGAAGGGAGATGCTGCTCAGACTGCTTCACCAACTACTCCAAATGAATGTGATAAACTTCTTCAGCAAGAAACTTTGTGACAGCAAAGAAAAATTTGAAAACTATGAAAGTGACAGTAATGATGTGAATGGAATAATTAACATTTCCTTGCTCTCTAACATTTTGAAACATAACATATTATGTCAAGTTTGTAAAGAAAGAGGGCTGCAATTGAAAATAACTTAACATATTGGTTTGGCATGTAAAATGTTATTGAAGTGTAACAAATGTGCTGCAGAAGTTTAATTTTCTAACTCTAACAGTATTCCTTGTAGTGGTAATAGTGGAAAGAAGGTGTATGATATAAATGTTTGGCTAGTGTATGGCTTGCATTGCATAGGCAAGGGCAGTGCTGTAGGGACAATGTTATTTGGAATTATGAACTTGCCAAAACAACTAACCAAGTTTGGATTTTATAATGAATTGGTGGGATCTTCTGCTGAAGATATTGCTCAAGCAACAATGAAGAAAGAAGTCGAAGCTGTGATGGATAATGGGAATTGTAGAGACTTAACTGTTGCTTGGATCATGGCAATGCAGAGGTCATAAATCTCTAAATGGAGTTGTGACAGCTATCAGTGGAGACAGTTGAAAAGTAACTGATATTGATATTATCTCAAATCATTTTAGATGTAAGGGAAATAGTGAAAGTTGTGAATCAAATTTTCACAGCACAAGAGGAATGATGGAAGTAGAGATAGTGAAAGTAATTTTTTCCAGATCACAGGACTTGTATAATGTGCGATACACTAACTATCTAGGAGATGGTGATTCTAAGGAATATAAAGCTGTAGAGGAACTCAAACCTTATGGCAATGAAATTCACATTAAAAAACAGGTGTGCATTGGACATGTGCAGAAGTACACAAACTAAAGCAGACATTGGGATCCCAGAAGCTTAGTGATGGTAAGATCCTTGGGGGAAGAGGGAGATTGACAGATGAAGCAACTGTTAGAATGCAGAGGTATTATGGGTGTGCACTTAGATAAAATATAAGAAGCATTGAGCACATGAGGAGAGCAGAATGGACATAATTTTCATTGCATCAACAAATGATTACCCACAACATGCACTGTGCCCCACAGGTGATGACTCATTGTGTAAGTACCAATCAGGAAAGGAATATGCCCATAAAAACAGTTTTCCAAATGCTGTAATTGATGTAATTAAGCCCATATTCAGAGATTTATCACAGCCAAGTTTACTGGAAAAGAGGTTATGTGGGAAAACATAAAATCGAAATGAAAGTGTTAATAATTTAATTTGGATTGGGATTCCCAAAAGAGTGTTTGTACAGACAAAAAAATTGCATTTTGGAGTGTATGATGCAGTTGCAACATAAAATGAAGGAAATGTTATCAAATGTGATGTGCTGAAACATTTAGCTTTCAACCAGGACACAACACTATTTCCACAATGCACCTAATTGATGAAGAAAGACTAAGAAGTGCAGGAAGAAGAGATAAAACCTACAACATGCAGCAAAAAGGAAGAAAAGACTAGTGAAAAGGAAACTAACACTGGAAAAAGAGGAGGATCCTGACAATCCATCATATGGGGCCGGAATGTATTAAAAAAACTTTGGAAGCCATCTCCCATAACTTGAAAATTTTCATCTCTGAGGAACATTTTCTCAAAAACTGCTAACAGTATATCAATGACACTTATACACAATATTGTTTACTTCTTTTCCTTGATTTTTATAGTAAATTGTAAAAAATATTGTATAATTCAAGAGTTATAGAAGAAAAAGTGCAAACATTTTAGAGAAAAAAAGAAGCATATCTTTTTTAAGAAAATTGTAAAACAAAAACCAATAAATATTTCTTAACATGACATTATAACTTTGTAGAGAAATATTCACTGAACATTTAGTCCAAATTTCAGAGCAATACGTTTAATGGTTTCAGAAAATATGTTCCTTCTATTTTCTAAAATTAACGTGGAGGAGATGGATCATTCCGGCTCCCCATAAATGAAAACGAATGATGTTAACCATGATAGTGTTATGGCACTGCGGGTGCACTTAGAATTTTTCCCAGTACGCGAAACTTCAGGTAGAGTCTGGTACCGGCAGGCCAGTGGTGTGGTCGCAGCAACCCTGTGCTTTGCATCTCCTTGACACTTCATGACATTATGATGGCACGGCTATATAAAGACCACCCTGTTGTTGCAGTCATTATGTGTGGATAGTTTCCTTCAGTGCATGCTGGAGATGTGTTTAGTGTTCCGACTTTAATGTCCAGTGGATTATATTACATGATTATATTTTATTCGTTTACTTTAGTCTCTTAGTGTATTGTGAATTAAGTTTGAAATGGATAAATTTGTTACCATAAAGGGGCGCTTGGAAGTTGATGATACTGCAAGTCAATCTCCAACAATTATTGTGTCATCAATTGCTTCGTCGTCTTCAGGCGAGAACCTTTCACAGCTGATACCTGGATAATCCAGTAAGGGAAGATCATCTCAGAAGTCTTGGTTGATCAAATATACATGGCTAGAATATGAAGCAGCAACCAGAAAAGTTTTTTGCAAAACCTGCAAAGAGGCAGATGCTAAAAATCTATTACAATTTTCTTCAAAAAAAAAGAAGATGCATTTACTTCCATAGTGTTTTCTAACTGGAAAAAGGTTTTGGAAAAATTCTGTCTTCATGAAGATACATTTATGCATGAAGAAGGTGATCTGAAACTAAATTCTATCACTAAGGGAAGTGTGGCATCTCAATTGAATGAACAGTTAGATAGTGATATGAAGAAAGGCCGTTTAGCTCTTGAGACATTTTTTACTACTGTGCCATTTCTATGCCAACAAAGACTAGCAATTAGAGGGCACAAAGATGTAAGCTCAAATTTTTTGCAGTTGTTGGAACTCTGAAAGAATGACATATCTGAGTTTAAAGATTGGTTAAGGCGTTCGGGGTATAAGAGGACATCCCACAATATTCAAAATTAGAACACTGATCTGCTAGGAAAGTCTGTGTTGCGAAAGTTATTGGCTTCAGTCAAGAAGACTCTACATTTTTCTATTACGGTTGACAAAACAAGTGATTCTTCAATTCATGAACAAGTGTCATTTTGTATTTGTACTGTCGATGATCCCTTAATCATCAACGAAGACTCTATTGGCTTATATGAGACCCCCAACACTGAATCACAAACTCTGTTTAGTATTGTAAAAGACGTTTTTGCTCGTCTTGATGTGTCAATGGATAACTTTAGAGGCCAGTGCTATGATGGTGCCTAGAATATGAGAGGCAAGGTCAAAGGACTAAAAAATTTAGTTTTGCATATAAAACCAATAGCACGTTACGTGCACTGCACTGGTCACAGCTTAAACTTGGCAGTTGTAGACAGTCTTTGACATCTTACTTCTATGAGGGATATTATGGCTTTAGCCAAGAACTTAATAAACACCGTAAGGGAGTCCTACAAAAGGCTGGGACTTCTCAGAAGCATACGCTGTGAGAGCGCCAACGACCAAACTGGTCTACGACCCCTTTGCCTGACTTGATGGACTATGCGAGCTTCTAGTATCTTGAGAATATTGAAAAACTTTAAAGAATTTCTAGAGTTTTTTTTCAAACGTTCTCTGCAGAGGACAAAACAGAAACAGGTTAAAAATGTGCAGACTACCTTGAGTCAGTGTTACAATTCAAGACATTTCATTTACATCTTTATTGCCTTGCAATGAACCCAGTAGAGGATGTCAACGAAAAAATTCAATGCCCTCGTTTAAGTTTCGCTGATTTGGAAAAAGTATATGACGGCTTGATTTGTATATTGAATGGAAGGCGTGATAGTTTTGAACACTTTTGGAAATTCTGTTTATAAGAAAAACGTTCACAAGTTGATGATTCCTCGCTTCCTGGGAATGGAAGTATACCAAAGAAGTATGAAAACAACGAAGCCAGCTCACGGAACACTTTCAAAACCTCAAAGGAATACTACAAAGCTATTCATATTGAAGTTTTTGAAACAGTGCGTCCTTACATTACTGAGCGGTTTAGTTCAACTGGACTCAAACAGGTCATTGCAGCTGAACAAGACTCCTTGCTTTTAGTAAACGGAGGTGAAACAAATTTGGAAAAATTAACCAAGTTTTCAAAAATGACGTGGACATTGAGAGACTGTGCTTACACTTGAATGTATAGCTGATATCCCTAATAAAAAGCAACTAGTCTTACAAGGTGAACAACTTTGCCTCCGTCGTTTTTTCCCCATCATTTGAGGCTTTAATGAAACAAATTCGTTACACATGTATCATTCAAAGTATTTTCCATCGCTGGCCACTACTTTATCCCATCTTTCGGGCACTGTACAAATCCTGCGTCGAAAAAATTGTTCGTCTTTTGAAGCGATCCACGAATCTATCCAATTTGTGAATTCTTCATGAGATCGGAAGTGTTGGTCAGCTAGGCTGTGCGCCATTGATCTAAACAGGTCATAGTCAGAGGGAGCAATGTGTAAAGAATACGGCGGGTGGGGTAGGACTTCCCATTTTAACGTTTCCAAGTACGTTTTGACCTATTTTGCAACGTGGGGTCGAGCGTTGTCGTTCTGAAAAATCACTTTATCGTGCCTTTCGCTGTATTGCTGCCGTTTGACTTTTAATGCTCTGCTCAAACGCAAGGATTGCGTTCGATAACGAGCACCTGTGATTGTTTCACTTGATTTTAACACCTCATAGTACATGACGCCGAGCTGGTCCCACCAAAAGCAGATCATGATCTTGTTTGGCCGTCGTCGTGGAAGCATGGCCGGGATATCCCCATGGTTTTATGCATTTGGGGTTATCGTAATGAACCTATTTTTCGTCCTCGGTCATAATTCGATGCAGAAATCCCTTCCATTTTTGCCTCTGAAACAACTGTTCACAAACTCGTTCAACATCTCTTGGTTTCAACTCACATGGGACCCAAATTCCTTCTTTGGAAATCATGCCCATAGCCTTGAGACGTTTTGAAATGGCTTGCTGTCTCATTCCCAGTAATCGTGCCAATTCTTCTCTAACAACCCACGGAGTTCTCTATTATATGCTGTTAATTGTGCTACCTTTTCCAACAATAGCCGGCCGGAGTGGCAGAGCGGTTCTAGGCGCTACAGTCTGCACCCGCGCGACCGCTACGGTCGAAGGTTCGACTTCTGCCTCGGGCATGGATGTGTGTGATGTCCTTAGGTTATTTAGGTTTAAGTAGTTCTAAGTTCTAGGGGACTGATGACCTCAGATGTTAAGTCCCATAGTGCTCAGAGCCATTCGAACCATTTTTCCAACAATAATTGTACTGCTTCCAGCTCTGACACATCTTGCCCCTCTGTCTATGTCGAATCTTTGTCTTTGACTACACTCATTTTGAGAACTAACGTTCACAAGGAAAGAAAACAAAATACATTAATTTCTCACCTCTAATCATGAGCCCTCTTGCCTCTTGGCATTGCCTAGACATATGCCCCCAACGATTACGTGTATAAAGTTTTACTGGAACTGATTCTGTTAACGGCACTGAGTGGCCCTCAGAGTTACATTGTGCACATCTAAGGGACGCTGACCAATCGTGACTTCCATTACCTCTAAAATTAGACAAATCCACTGGTTCTCTGCTCACAATAAAATCTACTTTGCGAAATGCATGATCGTCAAACCTTTTCCCGATGACCAAAAGACAATTAAAAATTTTTGGACTCACCATGCCGTCGGCTGTAGGTTCAGACATCACTCTAAGAAGGCGACATCGATGACCTGACACCAGCGTTAGGTGACCCATGGATTGTCACTCTTGGGGAGTGAAACGAGATGTCAAGACAACAGTAGATCTGTCTAAGTATATCATAAACAGCTTGGCAAAAGCGTCCAGTTAACTATCATGCGAAGCAACAGACGTCCAGCACTGCTGCCAGCGCAAAGATGGGGCCGAGTACGGACCACCTGAATCCCACTGTCAGTGACGTCTCCAGCTGCGACGACCATAATGATAGTGCAGCAGATCAGCTGACAATTCCGTGGGGGTAGTACTGACCTCCCTCCAGCAAGAGTACGGCTCTCTGCTACAGCAGTGGGTGCTTGCATAACTCACAGCAAGCTGTCCTGCCCCGTGGTCGAACAGCGACACCCGAACTGCATTCTGGTATGTCACTCCAGGCGTCATGATGTAGGCTGTGATACTGATATGAGAATTTCCAGTGCACAAATGGCTCAGTACTTATACACTCCAGACTATGTTCATTTAGAACCTAAGGCATATACTGTAAACACTTCCATTGTGGCAAGTGAGGAAAGTGTTCCGTCCTCCAACCTGCATATTGCAGCGTCGGTTGTTACCATACCGTGGCCAGCTGGCTCTGGTTCGCAACGCCTGTCGGTCATGTTTTGCTTCAAAATGCAGAACACTCGTGCTGCGTGCAGCTGGCTCTGTTGTAACTCACTGCCGCTCTGTTGTACCATTTGACCGATTACGGTCGATACGTTACAATTAGCTGCAGAAGGAGGTTGAGCCTTCTGGTCCTCGAATGAGGGTGTGCCTTTGGGTCCCACTCTTGACACAGATTTTGTCGCCTCACTGCAACACCCTGCATATCGTTGAGAGCTTTTGTGGTGTTGTACAGCATGAAGCTGGCCGTATTCTGCTAATGAAATCAGAAACTTGCAACTCTTACAAGTGCACCTTTGGCACCAAACTTTTTCTGTAATAGTGTGACCTTCAAACACAGAATACTGGTTGTCAAT
The DNA here is from genome assembly GCF_023897955.1 of Schistocerca gregaria. NCBI lineage: Eukaryota > Metazoa > Arthropoda > Insecta > Orthoptera > Acrididae > Schistocerca > Schistocerca gregaria. The sequence continues at coordinate 225,740,062 of NC_064921.1, forward strand.
AGGGCATTCCCCTTCTTTCTTCCGCGCCTCATCTGCACACACGTCAAAAGGGACACTTTTTGTATAAAATCGAATCCTGGCTAGATACGCAAAGTGGTAAAGACAGTAATGAAAAAAACAGTGCATTCTGAGCATGTATGTGCTCTAATAATCACAGATTTAACACAGAAAACACAACAGAAATTCTTATACTAATAATCATTCCTTATGCACATTACAAGCTGTCTGCTACTTGAGAAATTACTCGATAGAAAGGCCCCTCCACTCCAGCTAATGCCTTTAACTGGTAACTTAGTTGTGAGCAAATGTATTGATTGCTTTGATTGTTTAGACCTGTGTGTCTGCGTCCGGTAAACGACGAACGCGTGCAGAGCTCGAGCCTGCGTACTGTGGCAGCAGGGTTGCGAAGATATCAACAGCAAGCACTCTAAATGTAATAAATGAGGAACGTGCAGTCAAGTGTTAGGATGGATGAGCAGTCAGTTACGCTTGAGACGTCGTGCTGTTCGGACGTGTGATATCTTCAATTCCACTGTAGTGTTGCAAGCTGCGAATAGTCATACTTTACTTTTTTGTACTGTGTCAACGTTCTGTTTTTGTTCATCGTAACACTGTGCTGGAGTTTTTTTGTTCCGTGTTAGTGGTTTCGGTCGCATGCTTGTCGTCATGACGTCCAGGAGGTTTCCCAGGAAATGTACACTATGTCTTGAGTTCGACAAGTCTACGAGAAATGTCCAACCAAGCTCGTTAGAAGTGCACTACTTGATAGTCGATGTCATCGGTATCATCTCAGATCAAGTCCACACTGCGTATTATGACACAGAGCTCTACTATGGTTTTTTTGTGAAGAAATGGTTCAAATGGCTCTGAGCACTATGGGACTTAACTGCTGAGGTCATCAGTCCCCTAGAACTTAGAACTACTTAAACGTAACTAACCTAAGGACATCACACACGCCCATGCCCGAGGCAGGATTCGAGCCTGCGACCGTAGCGGTCACGCGGTTCCTGACTGTAGCGCCTAGAACCGCTCGGCCACTCCGGCCGGCTTTTTGTGAAGCTGCACAGTCGAGTGCTGACGGAAAAGATTCTGCTTCAACAAGGGTGAAAGGCTACCTTCCGTCACTGTAACGCCTCGGTGAGTAATGTTCTCATTTACAATGCTGATACAGAGTATACAAACGTCCGTGTGTTTAATCTGCCACATGAAGAAATTTTAACAAATTGTGGGGAAATGAAGTCTATCCGTAATGAACAGTGGACGAGCAAACATCGATTACAGTGTTTTTAGCGGCATAAAGTCGGTGGAAATATATCAGGCATAACATCCCCTCTCATCTCATTGTTTGTGTGTACAACGCGCGCGTAACATACAATGGGCATATAGGCACCTGTCTGATCTGTAATAATTATGGCCATGTCCGAACTCATTGTGCAAAACAGGTGTCTGTTTTAAAAAAATACGTCAGAACAGCACTGAAAATTGACTTTAGCCGACCCTGTGAAACAAAACGGAATACTGGATACTGACGGGTTACCACAGGAGCCTGGCCTGCCAGCAGTAGCGTTCTCTCCTTTACTCAGCCGGCAGCAGCCAAGCCTACCACCCGCAATTGAAGTGCAACCAGTAAACAACAAGAGCTGTCGGACGTGTGAGGCAAACAGCACATACGATGAAGCTACCCGACTTGGTGCAGGTCGTGCATCACGAACGTCAGAAGACCGTGCCTGAAACGACTACTTATCAGTAGTAGCAGTAGATGTAGCAACTGCTGACGTCACACCGAACGATACGTAAACGGTTCTTATCTCACAACAACGACAACCTGAGTCGACACCGAGCCCTTCGAAGACAGTGTTTCGATCAAAGCAAATAGAACCACAGCAACTCTTAGCTCTTGTTAAGGATGACAAGGCAGATAGCAGGTGTAAACATACTGACGAGAGCCCATCCTCGGTCCAAAACAAACAAGGAGCAGGGCCTGGCGTTCCCAAACAAGCAGCTACCAAGAGTAACGGTGTTAGCCGACAGCCTGTGGCTTAACTTCCGTATGCAAAGTAGCCCCAAGATGCGGTGCAAGATGCCATGGATATCAGTTTTGGCCTAGAGCCTCCGACTCCTCCGACTGCCGAGATGTATCCGACCAGTGGAAGGCGCTCATGCTGTCCAGCCTACTTCCCAGGCGCTGCTTAGGAAAAACGTGCACCAAGACTCAAAAGACGACACGACTGCCGGTCACAATGATCCCAGTCTGCAAATTTGGAATGAGACCAAGAGTTTTTAGTCAGTTTTAAAATATTGCGCTGTGCTAATGTCTCAAGCGTATAGAAGACACTACCAGAATACCAATTAGATTATGGGGAGGTTTACTATCTTTGGCCCGAAAAAAGCATGTTCTTTGAGAATTTTTTCTCGAGATGTGTTATAGATATCAACGTCAAATTTGATCAAAATGTTTATTGATATTTCCTCTACAAACTGGTATTTTTTCGACCGGAAATGTCGAAGAGCAAAGGCGGAAGTGCCGTCGGAACGAAACAAACTTTCGATGTAGACCTCCACGCGCGGCATGTCAAAGGTCAGCCGGCTCGCCTGAAATCAAAATTGAGTCTATGTTAGCGAAGTATATAAGATTGTTTAGGAGTTGTACCTTTCTTAAGTTATTTGGACCATAGGAAACTAAGTGGCGGTCATTTGAAAAAAAGGGTTTTATTGATCGATTTTTCGAATTCGTCGTCTTAGTAAAAATATTTATAGTTGATGGATCGGAATAAAAGTCGTACAACTCCTAGACAATTTAGTTACCTTCGTCGGAAACAAAGAATCATGCCAATCGGTTCAGTAGATTTGAAGTTACCATACCGCACGATAAAAAAAGTCATTTCGAGAAAGACGCGTTTGAAGTTTTGACCACATATAAATGCAATATTATGCAACTTACGTTCAATCTGGTATTCCGGGTCGATAAACTAGTCCTTCCACTTCCTCTTCCTCATAGAGGGCGCTCTACTCGATCTGGGCCATCCTGCGCTGCTCCAGAGCCGCTCGTACGGCCGGTGACAAGCGGTTTTCGGCCGCTTGAAGCCGGTGGTCGTCCGAATGTTTGGCGAACTGCGTCGAATACGAGTCCCAGGGTGACGTCCGTCGTTGTCATGGTCTTCAGAATTGCTGAATACTCTTCGTTGAAGCTGCTCACTGCCAGGGAAGTCGCAATCTCCACAGTCTTCACACCAGAATGCAAATACTTGGGAGCTAACTTCCGAACACAGGCGTTCAAACTTTCGTTTGAATTTTGTGTGTTTCCTCCCAAGCACCGGTACAATAACTCGTGCTCCGGAAGAAAAAAAACTGGTGCGTGAAAAAGGCCGATTTCAGGCAGGTGCATTTTTTTGTTCAACCGCGAATAACAAACATTTCCGTTCCGTATTCGGAAAAACCTTTTCAGGGTTGGATTATAAACACTTTTATGGATCCAAAAATTCAATTTAAAAAAAATCGATTTTTTGAACTAAAAGATAGTTAACCTCCCCTTAAATCTCCATTAAAAATAGCATCACTCGAACAATTTAAATACGAATCAGGAGATATTGTTTTCTTGCAGGAAGTTACTATTTTCATTTTGTCTATAACTGGTTTCAAAATAATAGCAAACTGGGCTCCAGAAGATAGCACAAGTACTGGTATTTAATGTTGGCAGGGCATTCCAGTAACCGAGATTGAAGTTTTAGATTCAGGCCGAGGGATCGGCTGTAAAATCTATGATGTAGCCCTGATTAACTCATACTCACCGTCAGGCAACAGTAAGAAGCCAGGATGTCCAGTTTTTACAAAGAAGAAGTTGTTTATCTATTAAGAAGAAACCTTCAAAACCTTTTAATGGGGAGGGGGGATGGCGATTTTTAACTTGTGTTACACAGAGTGTAACTTCAACTACTGCAAAGAGCTGCATGAGCTAATTCGAAAATTAAGTTTAAATGCGCTTGGGAACTTAAGTATCCCACCTTGGTGAAATCCATGTTTTTCATCTAGACCTCTTGCAGCCTTCTCGATAAAATGTATGTATCCGATGGTACAAGTGGCAGCATTCTTGCATTTGATGTGATCCCAGCAGATTTTTTCCGACCATTGCGCTCTTCCCGTGACTATTAACTTAAACACACAGCCTACAAAATTGTATAGATCCCAATGGATGTTAAACATTTCGTATCTGGGAGACGGAGAATCAATGGATGTTGTTATCGCCACGTGGAGTACCTACTGACGCTCGATCCATAATGATTCGCCTAAAGCTGACTGGTGGACCCATTTAGCAAACAGAAACTGAGGCACAGTTTAATCTACTACGGATCACGCACGCCGATGAACACCAAGAGTTCTATTACATTGTAATTCCTGAAATTAAACGTGTCGAGGCCAAACTTTTGGACTTGAAACGGAAGCAAATGGAAGGTCTGAAGATAAAGTAAAAACCTAAATCTGTTGTAGATGGAGGACATTTATGTACCGCTTAATTTGGCACCAGTCACCCGTTCACTGATGTCTTGGTAACAGACAACGGGAGATTACTCTGGAATCAAACGGAAATTGTTCATAACATACAACATTTTCAACAAATGTACTCTTCGGAGGAAGGAGATGGGACTTCCACTGAAGATGTGGTACATACTTTCGACAGAAAGGTTACTCAGGCTGGTAATTCGGAATTTTTATCGAATTTTACTGGAGACGAAGTCTTAAGGTGTATCACCAAATCGCCATGCAAGAAGTCATCTTGTCCCGACTGGCTCCCGAAAGAGTTTTATCTAAAGTTCTGGAATGTCATTGGCGGTACTTTTACTGAGATCGCCAATGAAATAATGAGGGGAAGTCCACTTCTACAGATTTTAAAGTAGGTGGAATTGAAACTTTCTGGCAGATTAAAACTGTGTGCCGGACCAAGACTCGGACTCGGGACCTTTGCCTTTCGCGGGCAAGTGCTGTACCAACTGAGCTACACAATCACAACTCACTCCCAGTCCTCGCAGCTTTACTTCTGCCAGTATCTCGTCTCCTACCTTCCAAACTTTACAGAACCTCTCCTGCGAGCTCTACAGAACTAGCACTACTGGAAGAAAGGAGTCGTGCTTGAGTAGCTCAGTTGGTAGAGCATTTGCCCGCGAAAGGCGAAGGTCCCGAGTTCGAGTCTCGGTCTGGCACACTGTTTTAATCTGCCAGGAAATTTCATATCAGCGCACACTCCTGTGCAGAGTGAAAATCTCCTTCTGGAAATAGGTGGACTTGTTTTAGTACCGAAGCAAACAGTTCATAAAGCAATAAACTACTTCCGCCCAGTTATGTTAAAGAACTTTGATTCTAAAATGATCGCCAGAGCAATCAATATCAAAATGACGCTCCTCCTTCAAATAAAATAGTAAATAAATAGCAATCCTATCATCCAGGAAGATCCATTATGACTTTAGTCGTGGAATATCGGGACTTTATGTCAGTAACTGCGGTGACTAATGTCTAAAGCATTTGACCGTAAAAGTCAATCACCACTATCTAGCTTGGGCAATGCCACAAGTATGATTTGATCAACTCGTTGTAGACGTAATCTGGAATATGATTACTGGAATAAATGCCAGAATCATCATCAACAGCTAACGAAGGTCACTAGATTACAAAGGGGCGTAACGCAGCAGCCACTGCCCAGAAGATTGTGCGTAAACCTAATTGGATTGGCTACCTTAGGCGGAAACCTCACTGTTTGAGCCTAGGCAGATGACGTTGCGGTTCTCTTACAGCGTGAATTGATGTCAGAATACTGAAAACTGAGACTGGCACCTAGGGCAAAGCCTTAGGAGAAAAACTAAGCGAGTATTAAATGTTATCAGAGACTGCGGCACTATCAGTGTATCGTGGACAACGGTTGTGGACCACCATACACTTTTATGAATCTTCATAGGTCGCTGCGCATAAAAATGGTAGCTAAAATTTGGAAGGATGCGACGAATAAAACCCAAGCTGTTATATTAGAAAATAATTGGCGGTCAACAGACCTTATCCAAAAAATAGAATTTTGGACACCAACTTACTCAACAGGTGACTCAGTTTGTAAGTAGGCTGTTTAGGTTCTTATATTGGTAACGCCACCGCCACGTAGCGCTCTGTATGAAAATCACTGTCTGTGCTGTGTGCAGTCTGTGGCTGGTTGGCATTGTTGTAATACTCTCCATTGTAGCGTTGGGCAGTTGGCTGTTAACAGCACATAGCGTTGCGCAGTTAGAGGTGAGCCGCCAGCAGTGGTGGATGTGGGGAGAGAAATGGCGGAGTTTTGAAATTTGTAAGACTGGATGTCATGAACTGCTATGTATATTATGATTTTTCAACACTATTTAGGTAAATACATTGTTTGTTCTCTATCAAAATCTTTCATTTGCTAACTATGCCTATTAGTAGTTAGTGCCTTCAGTAGTTTGAATCTTTTATTTAGCTGGCAGTAGTGGCGCTCACTGTATTGCAGTAGTTCGAGTAACGAAGATTTTTGGTGAGGTAAGTGATTTGTGAAAGGTATAGGTTAATGTTAGTCAGGGCCATTGTTTTGTAGGGATTTTTGAAAGATTACGTTGCGCTAAAAATATTGTGTGTCAGTTTAAGCACAGTCATGTATAATTTTTCTAAGGGGACATTTAATATGGCGACGAAAGATTATCTTCACACCTGAGCATTAAAACAAAACAGAGTAAATAATGTCTAAACGTCTTTACAAAGTAAATAACATATTATCAGAAAAATTCTACAACGTAATTCTCATCAGAGGAACACATAAAGACAGGATGAAACAAATACCCAAGGGTACACAAACACATAGTGGGATAACACAAGGAAAGGACAGGGTTTGTTGTCAGTGTAACATTTGGTACTGCAGTCCAACCCAAAACTTCATTCCATAGATTTTTCGTCTTATTTCAACCTTTGCTTCCACCAAAACATATCCAAGCATGCTTTCTGTATTTATATGTTCACATACTTCTTACCTCATTATTTATTTTCCATTATCTTACCTCATCATTTATTTCCAAGAAAATCCTACCTATACCTGCTTTCTGTACTTTTTTCGTATAGCTTCTCAACGCATTTGTCCCAATTCATCGCAGCTCATTCTCTTATATAATGTACCCCATATTAACACAAGAGTGATGCATCACAAAAACTTACTCTCCAAGAAAGTTAACGAGCCGTTAAAAAAAAATATTTACGTAATTCCTGTGAAGGGAAATGTCTATTTGTGTTCCCTCTTTTTAAGAAAGTAGATTATAAAATTATTGTTTAATGGATCTGTAGACAGAAAATATTTATATTAGTACAGCTATTAAATTTTATTTTAACCAATGCTGCAGTGTAGCTAGAAACTAGATATTAAACAAAATAGGCAAAGCAAGGCGTGAAACGTCTTTAACTAGCCATATAGCATTTCATAATGCAGTAAACAATTTTTCAACTAGCAAGACAATAGACGTGAAATGTTTTTCATCATTTCATTAGGCATTTCAGTAATTATCATAAATTAAGAGTTCCACAGTGTAATCATATTTTTTCAAGTTTGAGCGTGTCGTATTTGCGATGCTTTCTACAAAGCAATGTCAATAGCGAGGATAATGGCCTTTTTTTTTCTCCACCTGTGCCTCTGAAAGGCACACACTAATGCTTTTTTTCCCAGGCGACTGTCTTGCAGCTGAGTGCCCACGACGCATTACGTGCAGGTGGTCACTTAACTTTCTTACCGAAATATTTACGACACCAGTTTGCACTACAGTGACAGTCTCATATAAAAAAATTTCACAGGCTGAGAATTTGCGTTACAAATGTGTAGAAACAAAATCCTATAAATATAATAGTGTGCAAAAAATTTTCGCCGGCGTTGTGATACATTCACGCATTTACACACATTTCATAACTCTTAAAGTACGATTCTTGGTTTCCAACATCCTTTTTCACAAAGCAGAATCCCTAACCACTATTCATTATTCCTTACTTTATTACACATATACATACTCGTAGACACTTCTTCAATATTTCATCATTATAAATATGTAGCATAATCAAATTCCTCATATTGCACCGATCCCCAAAACGTAAACTAAAAAGATTATGAAGATGTCCAGCAGGATCGTGTCGCGAGGCTGTATCTTCAAGTTATTTTACAATACCTCGTGAAGTCACGAGAGGCAAAAGGTTTGGATGTAACCGACGTCAGTTGGAAGGCAGAAGTACTGTACGTCAAAAGAACCTCCATGACCATTAACAGGGACACAGACAGTATCACATCAAAGCTGTTCCACATTGTACGCCCCCCCCCCCCCCCCCCCAAGTATAAAACAATCAACTGACATACTGGAGCTTAAATTAAAGACTCTAACACATTAATGAATTTTACCCCTAAAGAGCTACTCAGGAGAAAGTGGTTTAATGACAAAGACCTTGTTGCTGAATGGCAGAAGATAGATTACCCAAACCTGATTGAATCGAAACACCCAACCATCACAAGGAAGGCGGTCTGATAAAATATAAGTCTGGAAGTTCATACTTCATAAGTGATTTCAATTTCGTATAATTTAAAATTGTAAACAATGTAGTTCCAACTAAAGAAAACTAAACCGTACAGGGTTAAGTGATACTGACAGATGCTGCAACTGAGGTCTCGTCGATACACACACACAGATTTACTTGCTGTGAACAGCTAATAAACTGGTATTGGGTCAGAAGGAGATTAGCCGGCCGGAGTAGCCGTGCGGTTCTAGGCGCTACAGTCTGGAACAGAGAAACCGCTACGGTCGCAGGTTCGAATCCTGTCTCGGGCATTGCTGTGTGTGATGTCCTTAGGTTGGTTAGGTTTAATCAGTTCTAAGTTCTAGGCGACTGATGACCTCAGAAGTTAAGTAGCATAGTGCTCAGAGCCATTTGAACAATTTCAGAAGGAGATTAGCACACCCCACAAGAAGCACTGGAAATAATTATACCACCGACATACAACTCTGGCCGAAAAGTGGACAAAAGTGTAATATGGATGCTTGGGCGTTGTGTGTACAGCATCGTAAACAGAAATGAATATGCCGACTTCTGCACATTTCAAGATTACATGGAAACGATTCCCCGACGTCAAAAAGGACTTAGGCAATTTGTTAGCAATTCTGTTAGAGAATCAAAAAAATTGGATATTCATAGGTAATAACAGGCTCGTGGTCTTGCAGTAGCGTTCTCGCTTCCCGTGCATGGGGTCGGGGGTTCGATTTCCGGCGGGGTCAGGGATTTTCTCTGGCTCGAGATGACTGGGTGTTGTGTGTATTTCATCGTCATTTCATCCTCATTCACTCGCAAGTCGCCGTAGTGGCGTTAAATAAGTAAGGCAGCGGCGGCCGAACTGCCCTGCGAGGGGTCTCCCGGCCACTAATCCCATACGCTCATTATTATTTGTTATTATAACAGCCCAGTATCCTTTCATTTGAATATTTTTAGCGGAACAATGACGTAAATTCCGTCTTTTCACTTCATTTATTTATTAATGAGTTGTTTTTTTTGGCAAGAACGAATTATAGAAAAATTAAATGACGATACAAGAATAAATTCGTCTCGAGCAACAACTGAAGAAGATAAGTTTCCGTTTAGTACATTAAGGGAAAGATTTGGCTTGCAGTTGCAGACACTTAGCTCCTGTTAATCTACAGAAAGTATTTTATTTAGGCCAAGAAGCAAGGGCGTACTCTGAGTTTATGATCCAACAAGGCCGAGCGGTCTAAAGCGCCAGACTCAAGGAATTGCCTTCGCTGCAGGATTACTTTCACCCTTCCGGGCTTCCAATGAGGGCGTGAGTTCGAATCCCACTCACGACACAGATTTTTGTCCCTTCAGTGCAGCAGCCTGCAGCTCATGGAGAGATTTTCTGATGGGGCACAGTATGACACTGGCCATGTTCTACTAATATGAATTGGAAATTTGCATCAAATACAACCGCATCTACGGCACCAAACTGTTTCTGCGATAGTGTGAGCTTAAAACACGGAGTACTGGTTGCAAATAGGGCGTTCCCTTCCTCTGCCTTCACCCGCGTCACAGCCGCGCACACTCCGTAAGCGGCACTTGTGGCATAAAATCAATAGTTCGGTTCTAGCTGTCGACACGGTCGCACGTAAGCCTACATTACGTTTGCTCTCTGAACGTTGTTGTTACGCCAGTGTTATTTGTCTTCTGTATTCGTTGCAATCGTTTTCTGTGTGTTGCAAGTAGTGTGACTGTCTGTTAGTTCATCGTTTGTGTCGACTTCCGACGGAATTTCGGCACCGGCCGGAATTTCAAGGCTGCACCACAACATGGCAAGCTCCGTGAGAAAAAACACCGTCGCATTTTCCTTCGACAAGGAAACTCGTGGAGTTCAACCATCTATACTCGAAATACGTAACTGGATTACCAAGGTAATCGGCATTAGCTCCGAGTCTATTCATACCATGCAATTAGATGCTGACAACTACTGCATTTTCGTGAAGTTTGTAGATTCGGCAATGGTTGACCGTTTTTTGGAAAAATATGGTAGTGAAGTAGAATTTGTACACAAAGACGGGACAAAGAGTAGAGTAGGAATCAGTAATGTTGGCTCTATGATCAGCAATGTGCGTGTATTGAATATTCCTATTGAAGTAGATAATTCGAAAATTAAGGAAGCCCTAGAAGAGTACGGTGTAGTACACGAAATTGTTAATGAAAGATGGTCCCCCAAGTATAAGTTGCATTGTTTTAACGGCAATCGCTCGGTAGAAATGGAAGTGCAGGCGAACATTCCACCTTACATCTTTGTGGATGGTCACAAGGCCCGTGTCATTTATACAGGTCAAGTCTCGACATGTTATATGTGTAATGAGGCTCGTCGCCTCCGCCATGACAGCTCGCGTCGTGTTTTTGTTTTAAAACGCAATCGCTCGCTACGCCGGAAACGAACAATCAATGACTTTTTACCAAGATACGACAGAACTAAACCGACGACTGAAATAATTTCAGCTACCATTCACAGTGCTCCCGTCGCTGGAGTTAATAAATTTGCGCCTCTAAAATCCCCCAGTAATGATGAACAGCCATCCTACAAACGCAAGCTTAGAAACAAGAAGAGACCCCTTAAACATACTGACGACTCTTCATATGAAGAAACTGCTCGTAAAACGCTTGTAACCACGGAGCCAAAACCGTGTAGTGAAGAAACATTGGAAGAAGATGAGGGAATGCGAGTGGAAGTGGTGACACATTTAGGAGAAGAGAATTTAGTGATTGCAACAGAAAGTGTAACTGCTGAAACAAGAAACAAGAAGCGACGCCGTGAACATACTGACGACCATGCAGATGAAGAAACCTCTCGTAAAGCGCATGTAACCAGAAAGCCAAAACTGCGTAATAGAGAAACATTGGAAGAGGATGATGGAATGCGAGTGGAAGTGGTGACACATTTAGGAGAAGATGATTTAGTGATTACAAGAGAAAGTGTCACTGGTGATAGGGGCCCACTGGAGAATAATCATGAGATTGCAGTGCTAACAGCGGAACCGGAGGCGCAGCAGCTCACACTGCACGCTACACAAGAGGAAGAGCCCACTGAACAACATGCTGACTCCGAAGTGCGAGAGTACGCCGAAGGAAGAAGCACACGAGCGAAAGTGCTTAGGCAGCAGCCCGTCACAACAGTAAACACACCGCTGCTAAATATTGATAACTCGAACACCAACACTGGCCATCAAGATCGTCATCGGCGGAAACAGAAAAGCAAACGGAAAGTTGTCGTCATTTGTCGAATACGAAGTCATCAGAGAAGGAACTGATGAGGGAGCAGAAGAATCAAGCGACACTTAACACTGCACTATAAAGGGTTAAGGCAGAACTGTCAGATCAAGCGACTTATTAAAATAGAGTAGACTTATGAGTTCCGAAAACTACTAGTGTATAGTATGAAAAGCACTACCCTGTCCTTCATGCTGCAATTCCAAGTAGTTCTAGTTAAACTGATCGTGACTGAAAAATAGCTATTCTCTGTTACCTAGCGATGCAAGCGTGTCTCATTGCGACACTAAACATTAATAAAATACGCTCACTACTGAAATTGACAGCTTTAAAAGATTTTCTGTGTGAATAAGTGGCAGATATCGCCTTACTACAAGTTGCGATAACGGAATTCAAAATCACCTATTATTTCCAAGTTGTTAATGTCTCACATGAAGCAAATGTCGGAAATGCTTTTTTTAATCAACGAAGCGATTCCTTTGAGCGAGAAAGGAAGAACAGAAAAAACAGAACAGCGAAGAGCTGTAAGAATCAAAATTTTCGATGTCAGTTATTAATGTGTATGCCCCGTCAGGGAATTCCCATACTTTGGACAGAGCTAAATGTTTTAAACATGAACTCATTTATTTATTGAGGAAAAATCCATGTGACATAATTCGTTGTGATTTTAACTGTGTTTTAAACCGCAAGGACCATCGACCCATTTTTAAGTACTCATCTGAGTGAAAACAACTAGTCACCCACTTACAGCTCAAAGACGCATTGGAGGACCAACACCCAACAACAGTAGAGACTATATAGCAACAGACTCATGTAGCAGACCCGACAGGATTGATGTGACACGACACTTGGACAAAGTTTTATTTAAGACGGAAACGGTTCCATTGTATTTCGGCGACCATTGCAGCCTTTTAGTTTGTATTAAGTGTGCAACAGACACGTCTTTTGAGAATCAGTGAAAATTAAATGCCTCTATTTTTTTAAAAAAAAAAAAAAAAGTAGAACAAGCAGTATCAGAAGCATGGACAATGTGCCTACTCGCAGCAGACAGGCACCCAACCGTCATTGACTGATAGGCCAAAAGAATCAAACCTAAACTAAGATGATGTCTCATAAAATACAGCGCTGAACGATCCAGGGGTTGAAAAATAGTTTAGAGTTTTATTATAAACTATTAAGAGACTTGTACGAATTAGCGAACAAGGCCACCATTCGGCTGGCTGACATCAAGAAAATAAAAGCAAAATTTTTAAGTATTAAGAGTCAGCAAACGGAAGACCAAGTCAATCTCTGACAATGAAACAGCATTCTTGTACAACATTTAACGAGACACCAAGAATAAACGCAGAACTTTCATTGAAGAAGTCCATTCACTTGATGGTACAAAATAAGATTGACGATGAGGGTTATAGTTATAAAGACCACTTACACTACGCCAAACAAACTGACGATGAAGCGCTTGAGGAGTTCACAAACATTTTAGTCGCGCAGTTATCGGAAACAGATCACGAAATCATATCAATGAAGTGTTACAAGAGGCAATAGAAAGATATCGGGGATCAGACGGTCGTCCCATTGAACTTTATGCATGTTACTGGTTTTTACTTGGCGACAAGATTACATACATGCCAATGAGGTTATTAATGGAAAAATGATCCTTATTGAATTTAAGGAAATCAAAATAGCGTTGATTCCAAACAATAAAGGCAAAAACAATTGGAACAACTTCCCACGAATTTCGTTCACGAAGTCTACTTACAAAACTGTTATGCGATAATAAACAGAAGATTTTTATCTTTCATCAGAAAATTTTTCATTCACCGCCAGTCAAGTGCTGCAAATAGAATCATTTTTCAGAGCATATCATAATACAGGGACATCATTGCAAGTACCGCGGTAATCAATATAAAAAGTGGTCTATTGTTTATTGATATTCATAAAACCTTCGCTCATGTTAACCATAGATAACTTTCTCTGTCAACGGAAAAAATTACATTTTGTCCTTAGACTATCAATATAATAACCAACACTGCCATTGGTATAAATGCTAAGACAGCAATCAATGGCAGTGCACGGATCTGCAATGAAAAATTTATAACGGATTAAATTTATCAGTTCCTGCATTCTGTCTAAAGTTTACCCGATGGCACATGTTTTTCCCGCTACAAAAATAATAGCAAGACGAATAATATCAATTATAACAAATTACTTATGGCTAGGAGAAATTTCTCACTTCGACATGAAAATCGTTATAACGGACACCAGGAACGGGGATCTGGTTTTAGCAGACATGTAAAGCAAAGCGTCTGAATTTTCCTTCAAAAGAACTTTCAATATACTTCGAAGGAACCCAGAAAGTAAAATTTCCAAACTCTTCGAAGCCGTTAAGCCAGAAAGACTCCAACCCACGACTGATATGTGACTGATAAATGGTAGACAACAACATGTGAGCGCCTTCTGTACCGTGGCAACTTACCTTAGTGTCGAAATCAGATCCTCTCATAATATAACATCAAGGCACATCATCCGCGAGCCGAAGAAATATGAGGGGAGAAATAAAATAGAAAAATATTCAGGAATTTCAACTATGGTTCTATATAGCAAAATAGAAGTATTTTTGGACTATCTTCTGTTGGACTGGTTTCTGCGTGGTACAAGACAGTTAATAACGTCATCAGCACCAATGACTACACGCAGTTGGCTTAACCAAAACGAACGTTTGCGCCAATTGCAGTCTAGTGGACTCCCGTATGCACAGATTTACCTGTAGTGGTAGTATAATACCCAGAATTGCACCAGGCAACCAATAGCCTTTCTTACCAGGTTCTCAGTGGACTATATAACGCCTACGTCAATCTGCAGACCCCAAGAGACATACTTACTGCAATTCAAAAATAATGCTATACGCTGGTTATTGAGCAAATATATCAGCTATATTGTCAACAACTTAAGGTCTGACAATGATACAGACTTTCGCACAGACATACAATTTGGACAAAACCACTTCAGTAAATAAGCAGACGATAAGAAGAAGTATGGCAACATGCTGAAAATAGTATTCGAAGGAATGGGTGTGCGATAAAAATGAAAGAACATCAAGACACAAATAGACAACAAAATGACTAGTGAAAAGTAGTCTATTTCCTTGATATAATAATAGTTCTTAATAGTTCTAGTAGTTTTTAAAGAGAAAAAAAATTTATGGAATCCAACAAGTTCTTTGCAACTTCCAGTAAATGTTTCAGTCTTCAATAGTGTTTGTTGAAAGAATTTCATTTCAAGAACAGTTTATGTGTTTACCTTATGACTGATATTTATTTATATAATTTTTTTGTTTGTTACAAACGTACGACTTTTGAGAAGAAAATATATCTCCTCGGTTAATCCAGAAAGAAGTGGAAGGAAAAAATGGCAGAAAGCTGAAACTTCCGTTCCATTAATGCAACTATATTTTATGCTTAAGTGGGAGAACGGTAATGGTTTCACAAGATGAACACGATAAAAACAGTCTATGTACTCAAAAGAAAAAAATGTATGATTTGGTGGCAGGTATGGGGGAGGCATCGTGGCCAGGCCTCAGATCTTTTGACCCCTGCACACTTTGCCTCTCCCTGCCTGACACTGATAGGTTCCACATAAAAAAGAAAAAAAAGTGGTTAAAAAGGATCAGTGGTAGAGCACTTTTTAAAAAGGAGCGTAAGGCACGAGACTCAAGCAGACTGAAGCAGCAAGAGTCTTCTGGTTCACGAACGACGGCGCGAGTTCGAATCCAGTTGTGAGCCATCCTCTGAGCGGGACGGACGTGCGGCGGAGCCGGGCGTTCTTCCTTTGTCAACACCGATTGCGTCGCCGCGTACCAGGTTAGCCTGAGCTGCCAGCTGCTTTATGCGCTTCAGTGTATTGTTATGAAATACATATAATCATTTTTTGTAAATATCAAAGGAAAGGTACGATTAAATTTAGCTCTGAACGTAATTTTGTATGACCTAAGGCGATCGAAACCAAGATGTGGCTAAAGGAAAAAGTAAGAAAATTTTAAGATATTGTCGGCATTCACTTATCTTTTGTTTCAAATGTTGAACGTATTAAGATGAAAACTGTCGAACGATGCTGTTCAACTGTGGAGAATTGTGGTAGTGTCATGAGGTTCACTAATTTTGGTAGAGCGATCAGTGATTTTATTGTGTCTGGTGCTGGTTTGGGTATATGTACAGGTCGAATTTTTGAACTTGCTATTGAGATCCTTGCTGAGGAAATAAATTCTGCTCTAAAAGCCTGCGTTAGAACCATATAAAATTCCGCAGGAAGGTATTCGGAACCATATATGTTACCTGTTCTTAACCGAGTTCGTCAAGTCAAAATTGAAGTCCAGGAGCATATTCCGTCTTTTATCAATGTATGCGGGTATCGTACTCTTGTAATTTATGATGGATAACTTGCGCGGTGTGCAGTTCTGCTGAACAAATTCCCGCTGAATGTAACGGGCCGGGGTGGCCGAGCGGTTCTAGGCGCTACAGTCTGAACCGCGCGACCGCTACTGTTGGAGGTTCGAATCCTGCCTCAGGCATAGATGTGTGTGCTGTCCTTAGGTTAGTTAGGTTTAAGTAGTTCTAAGTTCTAGGGGACTGATGACCTTAGAAGTTAAGTCCCATAGTGCTGAGGGCCATTTGAACCATTTTGTAACGGGAGGCTCGTGTTACAGACATCTACTGGAGAGACTCCAAGTCTAAGCCCTGTAACCAGAGTGAAATTTTCATACGCCAATGCAACGACCGTTCGTGATTTCCGTAAAAGGGAACTGTCAAGATAGGCGGTAGAATCCGAAACAGAAGCAGACTCAAATATGAACGTAGAACTAGCACAAGCAGACAGTGACTCCATTGAACTACCATGTGAACACTGCCTCGATCATAACCGATGTGGACTCTGCTGTATCGCCATCTTGTGAGCATCAGTCTGGCAGTTGCCGCAAGGAAAGGCTACTCCAAATGAGCTATCCCACACGGAGAGCGTTTACGGACAGGATAGCAAATGGAAAGCAGGTATCCTTGAAGCATAGGAAAATAATGATTTTCTGAGTATGTAATGATTATTTTTGTAAATGTAATTTATTGCACTAGTCCCACGGCTTATAAAATAACTACTTAAGTTTAAAACTCATAAAATACGAGACAACCACGAGTTGTGATTGCTTGCACAGCTGGCATGCATAGTGCTCTTGTACACAGTAACAATGAAGAAGAACCACGTTCTCTATGGCTGATGACATAAAAATTTATTCTGTGGTAAAAAGTACTTTTTAACAACTATTAATTACTGTGCTATTAACTTGCACGCTATCAAGACGTCTCCGAAATATGTAAAATGCAGATGCAACAATTTCCATGCTGGTGACGCTGCAAAGTTTTGGAGCTATGGCCACCGAAGTAACTTTGGCTCTAAATGGAGTCATATTGGGACACGATTAATTAATGCACCACAGATGCGAATATGCTATGCAATCTTGGTTTGTCCCGTGTTCATCTAAACGACGCATGCAACAACGAATGTCATAACACAACAATGTAAAACTCACCAATTAATTTTCTTAAAGACTACGGCTGCAAGTGTTGTTCGGTGAATTATATGTAAATAATTCTTAAGGACAGTGTTAATTTCATTCTATATCCTTTCATGCACCTAATACCCAAGACAATTTCAGAACTACTCGAAATATTTTTTGGAAGGCCCAACGGTATCGATCGCCAGCAGTGTCATTCTTAGCCCTTTGGTGTCACTGGATGCGGATACGGAGAGGCATGTGATCGACACGCCACTCTCCTGGCCGATGTCAGTTTTTGTGACCGGTCCCGTTACCTCTCAATTAAGTAGCTTCTTAATTGGCCTCAAAATATGAGAATACTTAGTAATAGTATTTATGACAGGACAATAATATAACATGAGTCACGAACTATTCTTTCCTGGGCTGGAAATTTCGACTGTGGACTGGCGCATACAATCACAATATCAAAGGTAGGCAATGTTAACATTAAGACAGTGCTTTGTATGCTTTGTAGTTGAGGATTCAATCATTACATCCACCAACCGCTTTTGAATATGAAGTCGACTGCCTTCATTTTGTTTAAAGCAGTCTAAGTAGGACACACGCGGGTCAATCGAAATACAGCAAAGTTGATATCACTGTTTGCTAGATTTTTTACACGTCGGTGCGCCGCTGAATGGAAGCGAAATTCTTACTCGCGGGGGGTCCGGCACTACAGTTTCAGGGACACAGCGCTGGCAGGGACAAGGCTGTGTGCTGCCACACTTCGCAGTAAGAGTAGGAAAACAAAAACAAGGTACAACAAGTGGGGACAGAGAATGTGGCTTGTCGTCACAAAACACAGAAGCTATAATCCGACCTGTTTAACGAAACAGTGATAACTAAAACTGTAAAGAAGGTATATGAGCTCTTGATCAGCAGTCATTGTAGAACTGTAAATACCCAGTTTGTCGCTCATTAATTTTCAATTTCTCACCCTTAAATGACACTCACAAAACGTTAGAGACTCTTATTAACTGGTTTTATTAAATTGAAAGGTAACTAAAGACAGCTGAGCACGGAATATTTAACATTAACAAAAATTCAGATAAACCCGATAAGCTCCTCAAAGTGATGAACGTAGGAGCTGGTAAGCCTGTGGTAAAGATGTCTGCAATCTGGTCCTCCGAACGTACATGCTGTGATTAGTGAAGCTGACGCTCTAAGTTATATATAACGATGACGTGCCTCAACCGACGATGTTCCCATTTTTTCAGTAACCATATACAGGACTGATTATCCTCGAATGTACGGACTGGTAGCTGGAGTGGAGTTAGTTGCCGTCGAGCAAATATTTCAGCCAGAGTAACTCAGTCGCAGCTGTTGCCAGAACTACATATTATGCCTCTGTAGAAGACAAAGTAACGCTAACCTGTCTCTCGTTGCCCAACAGACCATATTTCCAAACAATTGTAACAGACAACTGGACGTAAGTCTTTCGTCTTCCTTTTTATTTCAGTTTGTCAGTACAGGTCAGAAAAGCTTCTTGATTCCCTTTTCAACACTGAGTTTCATATAGATGGTTCCTTTGATATATCTGAAAACTCTTTTCAAGCATCCTCAGAGTTCTTCCGATGTTTTTGGTATCTACTTAAGAAGTTCACCACAGCACAAAAATCTGGCCCTGTTGCTGTCATTGCATTCATCAAGCATCAGTCAACTCTCTGCATAACTTATCGATCCTTTTTCCTTCCTTGATTTTTCAGTTTAACTTGCGTCTGTGTCTCGACGGGTTAAAATCTTGCATGCTGAATCGCTGTAGCAAACTCTTCATATATGACGTTCAGCTCAGATATATTTCTTCTTTGTTCATTGAAATTTTGATTCCCAAGTATGATTGTGGCTCTCCTAATCCCGTTATTTTAAACTTTTCCTTTAACTTAAATTTCACTCTGTCCAATTCCTCTCTATTATTTCCTGCCACCAGAATGTCATCAACATAGGGCACAATTTAAATGACAACTTCTTTTTAAATCCTATAGAAAAGACATTTAGCTGCTTCTGACTCCGTGAATCTTGTAGGGATAAGAAAAGTATGAATAGAATGATCCCAAGCTAGTGCTGCTTGCTTTAACACGTATAAAGACTTCTGTAACCTGCAAGCCAAACCATTTGTGTCTTTCAGTTCTATATGAATAGCCACTCCTTCAGGAGTAACAGTGTATATTTCCTCCTCCTTGAGTAATCAGTGAAGAAAAGTGTGTGCCCGACCGAGACTCGAACTCGGGACCTTTGCCTTTCGCGGGCAAGTGCTCTACCAACTGAGCTACCGAAGCACGACTCACGACCGCTACTCACAGCTTTACTTCTGCCAGTATCCGTCTCCTACCTTCCAAACGTTACAGAAGCTCTTCTGCGAAACATGCAGAACTAGCACTCCTGAAAGAAAGGATACTGTGGAGACATGGCTTAGCCACAGCCTGGGGGATGTTTCCAGAATGAGATTTTCACTCTGCAGCGGAGTGTGCGCTGATATGAAACTTCCTGGCAGATTAAAACTGTGTGCCCGACCGAGACTCGAACTCGGGACCTTTGCCTTTCGCGGGCAAGTGCTCTACCAACTGAGCTACCGAAGCACGACTCACGACCGGTACTCACAGCTTTACTTCTGCCAGTATCCGTCTCCTTCTGTAAAGTTTGGAAGGTAGGAGACGGATACTGACAGAAGTAAAGCTGTGAGTACCGGTCGTGAGTCGTGCTTCGGTAGCTCAGTTGGTAGAGCACTTGCCCGCGAAAGGCAAAGGTCCCGAGTTCGAGTCTCGGTCGGGCACACAGTTTTAATCTGCCAGGATGTTTCATATCAGCGCACACTCCGCTGCAGAGTGAAAATCTCATTCTGGAGTGAAGAAAAGCATTGGCAACATCAAATTATTCCAGAACCACTCCTTGTTGGATTGCAATAACGAGCGTTATTCTAACATCCGTAAGTCGAGCCGCTGGTGCGTATGTATCCTCGTACTCGAATCCTTTTGTCCGTGAACATCCTTCAGCCACAAGTCTAGCCTTATATCTAGTGGTATTTCCATCCTTCTTCATTTTGAATGCCCACTAATTGCCGATGGTCTTCCTTCCAAGGGGTAATTTAACAAATATACAAGTCTTGTTTTCCTTTAAAGAGCCAGTTACATCCAGTATAGCTTTGTACCAGTATTTCTTATCTTCACGAGCTGCATTTTCCTTGTAGCTTTTCGGTACATATTCGACAAATGATTCAACATTTAGTGCAAGAATAGCATAATCATCTAGGTGTTTGGGAGGGGTTTCTCTTCCTGCTAGAATATCAGACAGCTTCATTTTCAGTTTCTTCTTCGTCTCTGGTCAGTTCTGGTACGGGAATTCTTTCATGACCTCCATCATTTGATTTAACATCGTCTTCGGTGAGTTCACTTCCATTATCGTCTCTGTCCTCCTTCTCTGATGATTCTTGTACAGATTCCGGAATCCAGTCCTCAAGTGGTATACGATCAAAGTCAAATATTCCTTCGTAGAAAATAATGTTCCTACCTGTGACTATTTTCCCTTCCGCTGGGCACCAAAGTCTGCAGCCTTTAGGGTAGTTAATATATCCGCCGTCCGCGGATAGGAGTGTGAGTTAAAGCGTTTTTATTTAAACTAAACTCTTTCTTCAAAATTTAGAAAACAATATTCGTGAGGTAGGAATGATCCTCCAAGCCTACCAATAACTAAATCAGAGATTCTTCCAAACAGAAACTGTCTGTAGTAACCATACAACTTCACCAAACCAAGCCCCGGGCGTCTCGTGAAGAGCGGCGCGGAGTCCACGTTGCCGTCACCTGAGTCCGAGGACGAGTAGAGGCTCTGCGAGGATGGCTCCGGTACGCTTGCGGCGGTGGACGATGACGCGGCGGCTACGATGACACCACTGGGCTCGCTCGGCATGAACCGCCTCTTCAGGCTCCTGCGCCAGCCTAAATACTGCTTGGCGCGTGGATATGGCTGGATCCATTGGCAGTCACTTGTCGAGCGCAAGGAAAGAGGTCCGCGGCTGTAGCGACCTCTTGCGGCGCCGTGGACGCCTCCTGGTGGTCTCTTGGGAGCGTCTGTGTTACCGGGGCGACCGGCCAGGCTGACCCCTACTCGGTCCGGGGCCCGCTGTACCGGTCTGCTTCGCGGGAAGCGAGAGGTGCAGGCGCTTGGTCTGGACACAGTAATAGTAGCCTTTGAAGTAGCACTTTAAAGATTTGCTGTCAGACTTCCCTGTTCTCAGTTCCTTTGGCGTCAGTAGATAAGCTGTACTTCCAAATATTCTCAGCTTACAACAGTTAGGTTTCTTGTTGTATCACAAAGCCACAGTAGGACTTCTATTTATTAGGTATACGGCAGTACGAACAGCTTCTGGTCAGACCATCTTACTTAATTTACATTGAGTAGCAAACAGCGAGCTTTCTCACTAAGAGTTCTGTTCATTCGCTCCGATCTGATTGTAAATGCACTCAGGTCCCATGGAGTCGACAACTGGGCTTGAACACACACACACACACACACACACACACACACACACACACACACACACTAGAGCGGGGGCGAGCGCGAGCACCTAAAGGGACACTTGTGGTATGTTAACGATAATGTGAAAACACTGCACCCTGTTCAGTACATCATTTGTATGCTAACAATTGCGTATGAGATATAGAAAACTTGGAAAAAAATAGATCTGGCAGAAGGGCGCTAGAGAGTGTGCACGCTTGTCAAGATAATCAAAACTGCCACAAGAACTGTACGCTAAAGCCTCAACTGTCAACCATTCGTTTTTCCTTTTCACGCAGGAACTACGGTGAACAACTCCTCCTAAGAGCATGAACAAGCACCCAGCAGAAAACTCACAGTCCTTTCTGTCAGTGGCCAATATAACAAAAATTTGCAGATGTGGGGACAAGCTGACGTTGTATTTGAATGATGGATTCTTCCCTTGCTTATTTTCCATACTAGGCTCTTTAGTTTCCAATGATGCCATACTACATGTCCAGGCATCTTGTGACTATTTTTGCTGGTTCGACATGACTCATTAACGCACCCAACACAATGTAAAATGTACATGCGTGTATTATACAAGAACAACTCAGTACTAGTATCCTGTATGTTCGACCATGCCTTACCAGAGTTTTATTCAGAGGAGACCCAAAAGTCAACCTCACCTAAATCAACTGAAGTATGATGAGGTATGCAGAGAAAAAGAGGAGTTATACATGGGACACTTGTGCATGCAGGCATATTTGCTGCTTCCACTAAAGAACTGATGTGAAGGAGCTACATGATCACAAAAATAGTCTGCAGGAGGAACAAAATAGGTATCTGCATGTGCAGCCCAGTAAGGTCACTTCAGCATTTGATGACAGACCTTTTGTAGAGTTGCTACAGGAATTCACCTGCCGTGGCAGGAAAAAGATGTCTTCACACTACCCAGCGTCACATTCAGACTATGCCAGTACAACCAGTCACTGACGACCTGCTGGTTGCCACCAGACACTCTTCTTGCTGCACAAGCAGACCTTGACAAGATGCTGATATAAGGTATTGTAACTAGATCCAGCAGCTCTTGGACATCGCTGCTTTATACAGTATGAAAAATGGCGAATCTTCCAGGTTATGTGGAGATTAGAGGGCTTTAAACACCTGCATCATTCCTGATAGGTATCCTGAACCTAACGTAGCGGATTTCAACAGTAATGTGGCGACTATGTAAAAATATTTTCACAAATTCTGATGGCCATAGCAGACAGGCATAAGATAGTTATCAAGATGTCCATTTGTTAGTTTGGGTTGAAGTCCATGATTTTCTGTCTCAGGACACCACAGGTGCGGCACTGGTCCATGCAAGAAGTGCTCAGATAGCTATAATTTATGGATGATATTTTAGCATTTCCCAAGACAAGGCAGCAACATGCAGAGCACTTGTGAGTGCTATTTCAACATTTGGTGGAGCACAGCATAATAATTAGCAGAGAAATATGTGTTATTGCATAAAGGTAAGTACATTTCAAGGCTAAGCATCACAAATATAAGCATCCCCCTCCTCTCTCTGAGAGGGTGAAGGCCATTCAGTAGATGCCAACGATTCCTACATTCAAAGGACTATGCAGGTTCATAGCTAGATAGTCACAAAATCAGGGAATGTGCATAGGAGGATCAGATGCAGGGATCCTGCACTGTCATTCATAGTAAGTTTCTAGTGGAGATGGTTTGCTGTTGCCTTCCTTCAACCTGTGATGAAGTGTTTTGTACATATCTGTGTGGTGTGAATGGCTGTGATGAGTGCTTTTACAGTGAAACACAGTACTCGCACATAGCCTTCTACTATCGAAAAGCACTAAGGGCAATTTTCTCCATCTGACAGATGGATCACCATCAACAGTGTCACGTGCCCTCGCTTTATGAAACACTGTGGAGAGCTTTGGAATTTAACCCAGGATATTTCTGCAAAAATATTGGCAGTGAAAGTGTCATCCACCACCAGGATTTTAACTAGCTTATGTCTGAATCAAGTGTCACTGGTCAGGCATGTGTCAGCAATCTTGGCTATGGAGGCTGACATGCAGTTTTGTAGGGATGCTAAATTACTATCGGCGGTATTTTCATCACTTGGTTACAGTATGAGAGCCCTACTGTAAGTGCCCCCTATGCTGATGGTATACATTAGCTGGACAGAGGTAATTCATCTCTGAAATGTGGTGACACAAAGTTTTTGATGTCTACCACAACTTCACCTATCCTGGTATCTGTTCCTCTGCCCAGCTGGTAGTTATTAAAGCAGTTTGGCCAGGGATACAGATAGATTGTCACACCTGGCTGCGTATGTGTGAGAGTTGTTAATGCAGCAAAGTAGCTGTGTCCTCCCATGCTCAAAGCCAGATTTTCCCACATTCACTTAGACATTGCCTTATTCTATGGCTAATGCTACCTTTTACAGTCATTATTTGTGTCATGAGGGGCCAGAAGTTGTATCCAGGCCCAATGTTTCTGCTGAATCTGTGATCATGGCATTAGTTCAGTGGTGGTTTGCAGATTACAAACAACTGAGAGGGGGTGGCAGTTCAAAGCTAAGCGGCCTACAGAATTGCTCCAGCTCTGTGGCAGTGCACACACTTCCACAACTAGCTACCATCCTGAGCATATTGAAGCCAATATCTTGTTCAGTGTTTCTAAAACACTTTCGGTACAAGAAAATATAGCATCATCAGTCGACAGGCCTGTATGGATTCCATATTGGCAATGGCTAAGAGCCTTGTGGACGTTCATGTATTCCACAATTCTTTTATGTATAAGTTTCTCAAGAAATTTGGAGAAGCATGTTAAAAGGGAAATCAGATTGTAGTTTGAAACATCAGTTTTATCCCCTTTCTTTAACAATGGTTTGACACTGGCATAATTAGTTCATCTGGGGTGATACCATGTTGGAGGGATACATTAAATATATGGCAAACCAGACTGAGTTTTAAAACGTAAGTCGTTAAGAATAAGCAACTATTCATCATGGTCAGTCAGATAACTGAGAATTTGACTCACAGTACTACTACTGCTACCAGTCTACAGGTTTTAAACTTATCAGTAGATATGTTGTCAATAAGGCTTACACTGATATCTGTGATGCAAGTAGGAAATTCAACTGCTGGAATTAAGTTCAAGGATTGTAACAAATGTTCCAGTTCTCTTCTACTGATGTTGTCTGTAAGAAATTTTACATTAAAGCCACCCATAATGGCTAACTGCTTAGCCTTTTGATATATTTTTATGAAAACTGATTCAAGCTGTTTTAAGAAAACACAAACTTTCCCTGCAGGAGCTCTTTATATTGTCACCACTATAATGGAGCTATTATGAATGGTCTTCAAAATGAAAAACATACTTAAGTCAAGTGATTTATTAGCTACACATGGTTTTACATATACTGCAGTTCCACCTTTTGCTCAATTTTGTCTACAGTAGGTATGAGGTAAGACAAACCCCCAGCTGAGGCATCAGCATGGCAGTCTTCACATGATGCAAACACAATAAATGGGCTTCTACATTATAGTATTTTTATATTGAGTCTTGTCTAATTAGGGTATGTTTAAAGAGAGCTTTTATGGAAGTTACTACTGTAGTAAAGTGCATTATTATATAAACTGACAAGTGGTTGCAAATCTAAAACAGTATACCACAGTGGATCAGCACATCACATTATAACTCTGTCTGTATATAATAATAATAATAATAATAATATTAATAATAATAATAATAATAATAATAATAATAATAATAATAACAAACTTCAGCTCTGTTTAGCCTAATACAGCATGCCACAATGAAGCAGCATATGACACTGGTAACATACTGTACTATTACAATTCATTCTTTTATGCCATTCCACATCAAAATTCCAAGTCGTCTATTATACATTCTTGAAATCCCTTCACTGTATAAAATACTTTATTTTTCCTCATTCTATTATTATGCATTTAGTTTTTTTTCATGTGGACTGAATGGGCATTTTTAGATAGGATGTTAAAATATGTGAGACCAAGATATTGTAGTTATTTGTGGGCCTTTGTAAATCTGGCATATGGCTTGTCAATTGAATGTCTGTTTCCTGTGTTACAATGGTGTAGTGTCATCCTAAGGTCAAAGTTATATACTAAAAATATACTAGAGAACTATAAATATATAAACTAAAGATGTCATAATATTCAGTGCTACATGTTTCTTGTGGTGAGTTCTGAAATATATGTAACAGCTTTTTTTTGCTATTTAAATGCAGTCGTGGGTCCAATTGAGTTTACCTCCTGAAAAATTCCATATGTAAGATTGGAATTGATGAAATTAAAGTATGCATGTAGTAAGAGCAGTTTTACTAGCACAGAATCTCAGTTTATGTAACAGATAAATCACAAATGTGAGTCTAGTACATAATTTATTTAGGTGTGTATCCCAACTAAGGCTTTCATCAGTATGGAAACCAAGACATATGATTGATTTAATTTCATTTTTGGGACCATTTAAATTAAATACAATGTTTCCTGTTTTGCTACTATTTGTGTAATGCATTAGCCTGAAACCAGGAGTTATGCCTACCTATTACTGCAGCTACATTCCATTGTAACTCATCCAGGCTGGATTTCTGAGCAGTTAATATAGTGTCTTCTGCATATTGTACAGCCTCACTGGACAAAATGAAAGGCAGATCATTTACACATATAATAAACAGTAGGGATATAAGACCAAACCCCTATAGCACTTCTTTTGTAGCAAGTAAGGAATCTGATTTTTGGTTAGTTACACACACACTGTTCCCTATTTCTTAGGTGTGAGTGCAATAAGCAGAGAGCATTCTTCCCAAATTCAATAGTACTGTAGATTTCTTATTAGGAAACTATGATACAATGTTTCAAAGGATTTCATTAGATCCACTAGCACCACACAGCTTACTGACTTATGCTAAGAGCAGCCATACACTTTTGTTATAATGCTGTCAATTGTTTTCAAAGTAGTGATAGTTGATCTAAAGCCACACTGCGCAGAACAGATTAGGTTATTATTTTCAAAATATCGGTTCATCTGCTGCAGTATGCAGCACTCTGTTATTTTATAAATTACTGGGATGAGTGAAAAGGGCTGGTAATCATCAGGCTATGCTGTGTTACATTTCTTAAATATATGGGTTTGATAGTGCATCTGTTTAGACATTCTGGGTAGACTTACCTTTTTTTTATTTGTTAAGGATACAATTACCTATTGCTTCACTGACTTGTCAACAAATTATATGACCCCATCTAAAATGTTCATTTGCTTTGTTGTGTAATGGTGGCCTCACTTGCACCTCTCTTGACACGTCTCTAATAGAGGATTGGCATGGTAAGTATATTTAACATGCCAGTAGGAATTCAAATCCTGTAATCATTCTACGGAAAGTTGATTTGCTGGGATGAATTCCCATGCTGTTTTCCATATATTTAAAGAGTTAAGAATCTATCATCATTGGGCTTGTATTTTGCTCTCTTGTTTGTAGATCTGTAGTGATTTTTCATGATCATATTTTTATCCTTATATGCTGTACTGTGCTGTGGCCTGTCATAATACAGGAGCACAAGATTCTTATATTATTTATTTGTGGTGTGTACCAGTGTTTTAAACCTGCTAGTTTAGAATGGGAGCTACAGTAGGAATGTTTAGTACACTGTCTAGGGCATATTTTTTCAGAGATTCCTGTTATGGCTTCTAAAACTCTTTTGGGTGACTTACTAGCTTCCATATAATGTTTATGTGACTTATTTCTAGTCTGTTGAAATTGTGGGGACTCCTCTACAGCAAGATGCAATGGCATGAAGAAATAGTATTGGTACTGTGTAGATTTTTAAGGCTATGAAGAAATAGTGACATGTGTGATGTCTTTAGTGTTTAGTCAGTCTGGATGCCCACATGAATGTTGATTCAATTAAAGAACAAGATAAACATTGTTCATAGTTTATGTAAGCCAGTACCTTATTCCACATGAGTCCTTCAACAGATTTCCTACAGTGGTGACATAATTTCCATGGAGCAGTTAATTAATTCATTTTGGATTTGTGCAAGTGCTACATCAATTGTGGATACTCTTCAGGTACATCCATTTTTACAGTAACTCATGCAGAATTCTGTAACTACTAGAGCTCCATTGAACATTCTCATTCCCAGTGCCCATAATCACATGGAACATACCTTGAGCAGTGCAACAGCCACTATAATGCATCTGTCAAGATGTTATAATTTAGTAGTATCAATTTATGCAAAAATGTGAGCACTGGCATCAGACTATCCAATGTTGAGCATGGAGAAATACTGTTTCTTGCTCATGTTCTCACAATTCTGAAATTAGTAAACAAAACTTTGAGAACACTGTTTATATTGCCTTAGATTAAACAGTAACTTACAGTCATAGTGAACATAATAATCACTCACACTGTCACACATACAACTAAACCACTAATTATGAATGGTTTGTACAAGGAATACTGTGCAGTTTTTGATTCTATAAGTTTACTACAAATGTAAAACCATACATAGTGTTTGTTTCTGTGCCAAATGTACCGGTACTATGAAAGTGTGTTAAAAAACTGTCAAGTAACACATGAATCCACTTTATCGATTTTAATGGATGTTCATTTTGTGGCAGTGTAACGTCAATAATTCCACTCTGTCCTTCCTCTTCTTTTAACATTCCCATATACTGCCATATCTAGGTAAATTGTGCATTCCTTTATCATCACAAACACATGCTGCTGCTGTATTCCAAGCACAACACACAGCAATCAGCTGCCATAGACTGTAACTGTACTCAAAGCTATTACAAAAATAAAGTGTCTGCCTAGTGAGTGCAGCTCCTGTACAGCTGCGTTAATTTGTTCTATGTGCTGCAATTTCTTCCACAACACATTTAATGATTTACACATTATAAGCCTTTGAAAGAACTGGTTACAAAAATAACAGCATCAGTATTTGCAAGTATCTTCATTAGGAAAAAGGTAACATTTGTGCAAATGGTTCTTTATGCTTCTTATAGATGGTGTTACTTGTTACATCTGCAGAATACTGGTGCCTTGTTTCAGATACTTCAAACACCACATCAGCTGTAATTTACAAACATAGAAATAAAATTTATGTTGTGTTTTTTTCTATTTGTCAGTACAGATGCCCCTTCAGTTCAGCACAGGTTTTCAATGGAAAACACTGGCTAATCTATGACAGATAGATGTTACAGAAGAGCCTAGAAATGTGTATCTGTGTGTGTTGTGCATGTTGTAAGGCAAACTTTAATTTAGTTATTATGTAGTGAAACAACTGAAAAAAAAAAATTTAACATGTGATATGTTTGTAGTCAATGTAGTTACTGTTACTGTTACTCAAATCAAATGTAAATTGAACAACTACACAAATGATCAAGATTTCTGTGGGTTAATATCAGCAAAGTGTGCAAAACTGGAAATCTGGTTACTAGAATAAAACATCATTGCAGAGCTGCACCAGTAATTGGAACAACATAAATTACGTTACTCATTTAAAACAAGAAATCTGTCAGTTACTTTTTCCTAAAATTATTTGACTAATTAAAGTTATTTCATATATAAGAATTCTTACATAAATCTTCTTGAAACCTCTTAATACTAGCGCATATGAGAATTATTACATCCATGTAATTATGCAATAGAATGAAATGAGTCAGTTGATTACAAAATATTAATATCCTCAGATATTAATTGAATCAAGTACTTTTTGAAAAATACTAATTAGAAGTTAAGTCTTGTATTAGTGTCCACATGCTGAACAAGTAATACGTTCTTTTCATAAGTCCTTCACAATTAATACTGTTCCTGAGAATTAAACACAAAATTATATTTGTAAGTACCTGAAATAATAAGTCTCAAGTCTGTAAATAGTGGAAGTTTAATTTTAAATCTTGTACATAATTTGACTGCTCTTAACTGAGGATCATTGAAATGAATAATTTACTTCAATTTTTGATAATACTTGATTGTAATAGCCAAGTAACTACTGTGTGAATGGCAGATTTAATGAAAGCAGATTTAAGTATTAAATCTGTAAATACTAGAAGTTTAATTTTAATTCATGTACATAATTTTACTGTTTATTGACTGAGGCTCATTAAAATTAATGAAACTCAGGTTTCTCAAATTACATTTTTGTAATGTTTTTATCTGACATGTTCCACACCCAGGAGGATCCCCTCTTTTGTGGGTCAATGAAATGAATAATTATTCTAATATAATCTAATAGAAAATGATTGTTAGTTAGTTTCATCTGATAGTACTCACTCTTTCCCTTGGTCTGTCCCTTTACATCACCATCTTAATGGCTCCTTGCTGCAGGGCATACCTGATACACCTGGCTTCACAATGTCCTACACTTCCAGTCTTATCTGCCACTTACTCCTTTACAGTAAAATGTTTTTTGTATGTTTTTCATTTTATTTAAAGTCATTTCATCAGAAAACAAATTGCTGTTGGTCCTTGCTGACAAAAAATGTGCAATTACAACTGTTTATAATTTTTTTTAGTATATATTCCCCTTCTGGCACTTACTTTTCATCCTTTTACTTTGAATAGCCATTGCAGTTATCAATACTCTTTTCATTCATCTCAATACAGTTTAAAGGCTTATAACATTACAAATGATGTAGTTAATATTATTTCTCACTCATACTAACATCCACACTCCCTACTATTATGTTTTAGTTTTTTAGATAATAAATAATTATAAATATTAATGCCCCTTGGTATAATCTTATTCTGAATGTATGGCATAATAATGTCACCCCTGTTTTATCAGATACTATATGTAATGAATTTACTTTGAAATGTACTTCATAACAAGTGATACCACTTCATTGAAGAATCCTCTTAAATTTTCTATTTTTGCCTCATCATTTATACTTAGTTGTTATTGGCTGTTCTATAATTCAATGGTGATGTAGTCATTCAGATACAATACACAATGAATTTTGAGTACATTTAAATAAATATTGGTCTTATTCTATACTCTTAACCTCTTAACTAATTCGTGTAATTGCTCCTTTCATTTTCAGTTTGTTCAGAAGTAAGTAAACATTTCCATGTGTAATCAAAATTCTGATTCATTATACATGTACTAAATAATATTTCTCATCTTAAACTATAAATTAAAAAAAAAATTAGTTCTACTTTGTATAGGTAAATTTGTATCATACTGAAAAACACAGTGACATAAAATATCTGCATTACATAGTGGTAACATATTGAAAATGTGTCATCAGCTTCATTAATCATTTAACACCTCATCTTCAGACCTATCTACAAGGGAGATAGCACTGACAGTGAAAGATAATCCTTACAGATTAATAGGATATTAGAAGAAAACTGCAGCACAGGAGAAATGAAATAGAGAAATAGCATTCTATTGCTTGGAGCCATGTGCTTACCAAGCACATGGGTCGTAAAGTGTATGAAACACCTGAAATGGTTTACCTTAATCAACCCTCTGTTCATATAATTTATATCCATAATATTTGTTACACCAAACTACTTCTTCGATTTAGGAAAAACAAAAACAAGGTGGTAAGTCTGCTACCTCAAATGGTTCATGTGTGCAGTAGTTATTTGTTTAGATTTCTCATTGGTCTTAACTAATATTAAATCTTCTACCTTAATCTTAACATCTTTGGCCTTGATGTCATGTCTCTTTTTTTCTAACTGTAATCTGTTGTTCTATACAGTGCTTTACATTTTTTTTCCATTTTCTAAATTGTTCATGTTAATGTTGATGCTTAGGTGGAAACTTAATAACCTCTTCAATAAATGTTTTTGCTATCTACCCATATCATGATTTCGTCCAGAGAGAAACCTGTACTCTCACAAATTAAACAGTTCTTTACACTTTCAAAACCCTCAACATAAAGAACTATGCTGTTGGTTACAATATGTTCTATAATATTCCCTAATTATCTCATATAATGTTCTGCTGCATTAGTGGACAGATGATAAGCTACTATATACTTCAGTTGAACTCCCATCATTGCATTTTTCCAAACTTCAGACAGAAGTTGAGACCCATTATTCAACATAACTGCTTTATGTTTCTCCAACCACATAAAATAATCTTTAACCATTTTCTCTCTTATTGTTTTGATAGTGGATTTCTTAAAGTGTACAACTTAATATGTTAAAAAAAAACAATCTGTGGCAACCAAAATATAAACAAATCCCTGATATTTTTGGTAATGCACCACACAGACCAATAGCAATTAATTCTAACATTTAATTACATAAAATTGATTGCATTGGGCCTTTATTTTTCAAATTTTGAACTTTGTCAGTGTCTTTGTGTGCATTTGCTCCCTTCTCACCATAGTATTGAAAATAACCAGCTCTATTAATTTTCCCATTTACTTCTTAGCTCCACACTGCCCACATATATAACGTATACAGTCAATAATTAATTGTACATGTTCTTTTGGCCAACAAACCTTCCAATCCTCTGAATCCTCCTCTTTTTGCCTAAACAATAGACCTTCAGATATATAGTACTATTAAGGTAATTTGTCGTTTCCTGGTTTCCCCAATTTTCTTTTCACCAGTTTCAAACATTCATCATTATTGTGTTCCTTATTCAATTTCTTACATATACTCCTTACTTCTTTCTGCCCAGATATCCCCTTTTATAAAACGTCTCCATGCCTTTCTCAAAAATTCCATCTCCCTAATTTTCTTTCTTTTCTACAGGTGCTGTGATATTTTGTTTTGCTGATATATACTTTATTTCAAAGTGCTGTAAATAATGTGCCCAATGTGTCAGTCTCCTGTGCAACAGTTTACATTTGGTAATAAAAAGCAGAGCCTTATGATCTGTAAAAACAACAACCCTGTGTCCCAAAAGAAGATTATAAAAGTTTGTATACCTTCAGACAATAGCAAGTGTCACATTTTCCAATATTCAACAATTTCTCTCACTTTTACTTAGAGTTCTACTGGCTAATGCTATGGTTTTGTGTTCTTCATCTTTTCAGTTTCTGCTAATTGGAAAAGTTGACATCATTTGTCATACTCACTGCTGTCTGTGCTCATAGAAAATGGTTGGCTCAAATGAGGGTGATATAGAAGCTAATCCCCTCTCAAAGTGGTTCTAAATGTTCCAAATTCCTGCCATTCGCATGTCCAAATATAAGCCTTGTTTTTACCCAATAATTCATTGTCTGGTCTGAGACTAATTTCCTACAAAAACCACATAGTCTGAGAAAAGCGTTCAAGTGTTCTTTACTCTTTGCAGCTGGAAATTCCTTAATAGACTTTTATCTTGCCAGGATCCTTTCCAGTTCCTTCATCTGCCACACTATATACTCAAAATTTTAACTTTGCTCTAATAAATTCTGATTTTTTTTTCAGTTTGAAGGTAATCCCACCTTTTAGCAATATCTGAAATACTTGCTCAAAAATTCTACAACTCGCTACTAAAATGTCATTCACTCACACAGCAATTTTGTGAGTTCAGTTCATTTCCCAAGAACAAATCCAATGTTCTGATGAAAACTGAAACATAAATGTTTAGCCCAAAAGGGACAACACAGTATGTGTAACTTTTTCCTGTAAACAAGAATGCTTTGTATTTACATGAGTCTTTAGTTAATGGTATTTGCCAGTAGCCTTCTGTTAGATTGAGTCTTGTCATAAATTTAACACAGTTAAGCCCTTGATTACATCTTCTTTACTTTCTACTTTATCACATTCTCTCTGCACTATAATGTTCACCTTCCTAGCATCTAGTACTGCTCAGACATCTTTATCTTTATCCACCATCACTAGAGGATTATTACATTGATGAGCCAAAACATTATGACCAGCTGCTTAATAGCTTGTTTGTCCATCTTTGCAATTAAATACATCACTGATTCTGCATATCAGAGATCCAACAGTTTGTTGGTAGTTTTGTGGGGGTATGTGGTACTAAATGTCTATGCCCAGATAATGTGCATAAATAACAGGCAGCTGATTTGCGTAAGTGATGACGGTTCACAACAGCAACACAGATGGGTTCTACAGGATTTATGTCAAACGAATTTTGTCACTGAGACATCAATGAGTGCTCACTGCAATGCCCTAAAAACCATTGTAGCATAGTTCTGGTGCTGAGACATGGACAATTATAGTGCTGAAAGATGACATCCCCATTGGGGAAGACATCAAATATGAAAGGATTCAGGTGGCTCACAGCTGTTAGCATATCTTTGATTACTACCAAAGATCCTGTGTAAGTGCAGGAAAATGTTTCCTGTACCATAATACTGCTCCCACCAGCCTGTCTCCACAGTGCACTGCATGTTTCGAGCAGCTGTTCACCTTGATGGCAGCATTCATGGAGATGGCAATCGACCAAGTGTAGCAAAGATGTGATTCATCTGAAGAGCCAACATGTTTCCATTGATCAGTGGACAAATCCTGATGGCCCTGCACCCAGTGCAGTTGTAACTGATGATTTCATTGGGTCAACATGTGAATATGCAGGGGTGGTCTGCTGCAGAGCTGAATATTCAAAATGTACACTGAATAGTGTGCTGCAATATACTTGTTCATGCACCAACATTGTGCTCTTTTGGCAGAGATGCCTCAGACCACCATCTATCCTACTTCACAGAGCAGACAAGCCTCCAGACCCACATTCTGGGAAGGGTCTTGGATGTCCAGCCATTTACCATCTAGTGGAAGTTTCACTGTCCTTCTACCTCTTTCTGTAGATGATCGTGGCAGTAGTACATGGACATTCAGCTGGTTTCATCATTTTCGAGATATTCCTTCACAGGCTCTGTGTAATAATAATCTGCCCTTTATCAAAGTCACTTATCTCAATGGATTTCCCCATATGCAGCCAATATCTTTGCTAGGGCGATCCCCTTCTTTGTTTGCTCTACTTACATACTTTCATTACTGTTTCATATGCCTGCAACATCACCAGGCAGCAACCAACATTGCAGTGGCCAGTGGTCATAATGTCTTGGCTTTTCAGTGTATATTCACAATTGGTCCTTTCTCTAAAACACTACTTTTCCATCTGAGCCCACTTTTCCGCCACAGCACCTCTTGTAGCCAAAGGTATTTGGTAAGGTTTGGCAAAAAATGGAAGATGTTGTTTTATCTTCAGATGACATTCCAAATTTTTCACCCTTCCTGGTTCCTCAGAAAATACATCTTCATTGCTAACCCAAACATTATATAACTCCTGCATTTGATCCTCACTAATACTTTGTATTTCACTTACCTTCTTCCTAAATGATACCATCTTGTCACTAGTTGATTCAGAACAGTCTACACAATATTCTGATATATATTCATCATAACAGGTACCCATTGGCACCACCCTATTTGATCATGCTCAGCCATTACTTGTGCACTGAACTTTGCTGACACTTTAACACCATTGATCAAAACCCTAATCATCCCCTCTCCACAAACAATTTTGACATTAAGCCCACTCATAAGGTCAATTACTAAAATTGAATTTAAACATGAATCAGATATGACTAAGAATTCATGCTCTACTTCATATACCTCCATCTCAAATGACAGATAAACCTGTCTCTTTATTGCATTACCTAACCTCCCTGTGGCACCACCATGTTCCCACAACATGCCCCTCTAACTGAGAAATATTGTTCACTTGACAACAACTGTATAACATTTCAACTTTCTCTGAAATTTTTGCAATAATTTTTTAACGTTTCTGCCTGCTGTAGCTTAAATTTTGAAAGTTTCTTGTTGATGAAACCCCCCAATGATTTATTTCTTCCATAAACATCTATCTTAACTTCAGATACTTTACTGTTCATCATTTTTTCAAGGCATACTTCTAAACTCTGCATCTTTTAGTTAGTATTAATCTCTGTCAGCTCAATCAGTTTTCAGATATTGTTTACTGACTGAACAAGCACTACAAAAGCTTTCTATTTTCTCTGTTTTCAGTTGTTCACACATGGCTTTCATTTCACAGTCAACACTTTTCTCTAGAGCATCTACCCTTTTGCCCATAACCTTCATATTTTGATTTAATTTACCTAATTGTCCATGTGAAGCTACCAGATTTTTATTCAGCAACGATACTAAAGTACAGTTTGCTGACTGCACTTTGGATCTGTGTTCATCTATTTTGCTAGCTGCAGTGCAATTATTTCAGAAGTCATTGCTAACATTACTTTCATCTGTTTACTGACCTGAAATTTTACTCACTTCCCCAATCTTGACTCATCACCAAAAGATTTACTTCATTTTGTTCAAAATAATAACTACTCTGTTCATCTTTCACATCTGTAGACATGCCTGCTTCATAATTCACCTCCTTACAATTTTTTTTTTACTTGTTAAATTCACAGAATACTGGTTCCTAGTTTCAAATATCTTAAACTCCACTGTGAACTAAAATTTACAAACATTCAAATAAAATTTATGGTGCGTCTTCACGTCCTAATAGTTTGAGTATTTAAATGTGTGTTACTGTTTTTATTTAACTGTGACATTACATCATGTAAGTGTACTGAACGGTCCTTCAATGCTGTGTTGTTCCAGATGAACCGGTTTGTGCCACAGATTTGTGCTCAACTGGTTGACACATTTACTGCCTACCCTGGGCTTCCTTTGTGCTGTGGTAGCGCAACAAGTTGTCCTCTGACATTCCCGGGCAGACTTCACACACACACCGCGAATGGAGTTTTGGTGATGTGATGCTTCATCCAGGTCATATGATTAAGCTAGATGTATCTCAACCAGATCACTTGGAGACTTGGTTTTGGATAGTCAAACTCACTTAGCTGCATTATGGTATTTAGGATGGCATGTCCAAATTTCCAACCCTCCAGTGCAATGACTGCAGCCATGTTTACATCATCAGTAACGTTCTGCAGGCATCCTCATCTGCTGAGAAATTTGAAGCAGCAAAACAGCACTACTACAGTATCTGAGAAAATCAACATAACAACTGCTTTGACTAATCAAATTTTAAATAAGAATTCTTAGCAACATACCCTCACTGTTTTTGAGACTATATGAGAATCCTTCTCACAGGATATTATGCAGTTTGGATACTTTAACTCCCAACTCCCACTCAGTCAGCATTAACTGCAAGACAACATGACACTGCAGGGAACAGGTTATATTTGGCTGGGAGATTACAGGGAAACCCACAGCAATGCCAGGGCACCACAATCAGTTGCCATAACAGCTTTGCACCGATGCCACTGACTGAGCAGCAATGAGTTCTTCCAAAAACACATGAAGTGGGTCCACTGCCCTTTAACCTACATCTGCTCCAATCTCAGCTGACTCCAGTGCTCCATGCACTGTGGCTTTGATGCATTCACAAATGTGCTGGTACGACATGAGTTGTGGAGACAAGTTGGGCAACTGCTTGCTACCATGTAATCACGCAGACATAATGGATGGTTCACGGTAGATGCACAGTGTTGCACTCAACCAAGAAGTTGCCTTCTTGGCAAGACTAACAGAAAAACAAGTGTAACACTGATTTGAGTAACAGGTAAGAGAATATATGTTCTTTACCATGACTCAGGTCATTATTTTCTAGTCACCTCAGGAATGGCAGTGAGTACCTTGCCAGGTACTCCAGAACATCTTCAACACAGCAAAGTGAAAGTACTACAGTGTTCAGAGGTGAGTGACCTGATGTTGGAGGCTGATTTTTTAAAAGTTTTTTCAATGTGGCACCTGCTTGGCAGTGGGATTACTGCACCAAATCTTTGGTGAGGAGACAGGTTGCAGCTGCTCTGGGTCATCCCCCAAGTCCATTACCACTTCAGCAGCAACAAGACTTTTGTCTTATCACAAGAAATTTGAGTATGCTAGACACAGGTGTCTACCGTTATGTACAGTGAATGCAGCTCTGAGCAAGAGACCCCTTACATTACAGAAGGACTTGAGCAATACTGATGACCACATCATGCTCTTACAAAAACAGCAGCAACAGTGTCTGCAACAACAGTATTATCTACAACAATAACCACTATACCAGCAGTCTATCCAGCATACACTATGAAACATCTCTGCCTACACGGTTTTCTGGTGCAAAGCAAGAGATCCAGGTTGGTACAGTTCCTGGTATTTTAAGCGTACATGTCATTCCAAGCATGTGATAAGTGTCACTACTAAGCATCATTAAGGAATGGTCCAGGCATTGTGTGAGTGGTGGGATAGTGCACCATATCATTATGACAATCAGTGCTGAACAGATTACATGTAGTGAAACACATTACAGATGTTGCTGAGAACGTGAGACCGTCGGACAGTGCTTGGGCATTGCCCATACATTTAGTTTTGAAGAAGAATGGATCTCATAGAATGTGTGATTGTTCTGTTTTCAAATACACTTGACATGTTGACATCAAAACAGAAAAGTGCAAACTACACCAGGAGGTACTCATGTTTCTAGGGCACGTGGTTAGTGCCCTAGGGGCCTAACCCACCACAGCACATACAAGACAGCTTCAAACTCCACCTGGACTGCAAAACCTTTGAATTATTGAAGTGATTTTTGGGAATCTTTAGCTTCTACGACCAACACCTACTGCAAGCCACAGCTGTACAAGCCCCCCTAGTGGATGTACTGGCAGTAAGAAACAAACATAGTAATAAAACACTGTCATGGACTTCAGAAATGCTCAGTGCCTTTGATAGCATTGCCCTGTCCCTCCAACAAGCTGTGACTCTAGTACAGCCTATAAGTGGTGCTTCCTTATCTGTCACCAATGATGTGAGTGTCGTGGCTTTCAGTGCACCACTCCGACAACTAGTCATTGGGATCCAATAACCATTATGATTCTTTTCTCAGAAACTGATGCTGTTACAGAACAAGTTTTCTGCATCTGACAAAGCCCTGAAAGCAGTGTATGAAGTGGTACATCATTTCAAAACAGAACTGGGGTATAGGCCCTTCACTATTTTCAGTGGTCACAGAACACTAACAGAGGCCATAGAGTATGCCAGGAAGGACTGTCTGTCATAACATTTTCACCATGTTGACTATGTAAGTCAGTTTACAACTGATGTGCAATGTATTTGAGAGGCAGACAATAATGTAAAGGCTTTCTCTTGAGAATCAATGCTCTTTCATTGCACACTGATTATGACAAACTTGCTCTGGTGCAGGAGATGGATTTACAAATCAAAGAACTTTTGCAGAACACCTCAACTAGCCTTCAGTTTGAGCACCACCACCTTCCCAGACTGGACAGTCACGTCTGGTGTGATGTACTGTGAGGAAAAGTTAGACTATTGGTCCCTTCTCAAAGGAGAAGACCTTTGTTTGATGACCTCCACATTTTATCACACACAGGGATCTGCCATATTTCCACAATTTATCACACAGGGGGTCCTGGTCTATGACCAAACTTATAATGGACCACTTCATTTGGCAGAATGTAAAGTGTGACTGTAAGAAGTGAATTTGCACCTGCATTTTGTCCTAGTGCTGCAAAACAGGCATGCATGCCAGCCCAAAACATGAGCTGTATAACATTCCAGCATGTAGCTTACAGCACGTACATTTGGAATACCAGACATCATGGTCAAGAACACAGCTTTGGCTTTTGTGTGTATATAGATCTCATGGTTTGGTTGCCCTGTCACAATAACTGTGGACCACGGCGCACAATTTCAGGTGGCACTGTTCAATGAATTGTGCAGTCTCAGTGCAGTTGAATACTTTCACACCATTGGCAGACGTCGTATATGGTGAAAAATTCGACCTCCCAACAAATTTCATTGAAAGTGCGATATTACCTGATACAACTGAACTGCTGGCAATGGTCCAACAAATCAGACAACATATCTCCAGCATCATGTTGCCTCCCCCTCAGTGTTGTGGAATTCCCAAGGTTTTTTAGACTTGGCAGCATATAAGCATGTTAGGTTATGCAATGACACCGTAAGGGTGTCACTTCAGCTACCTTACTCTGGTCCTTACAACGTATTACAGAGGTGTGAACACAAATTTTATATCCCTCCCCATAATAAGTGCACTACAATTTCAATACATATAATCAAATCCTCATGGATATTGAGCTCAGAGCCCTACCAGCAGTACTATGACCCTGTTCACAGTCAGTCCACCACAGAACCTGCACTGCAACCTGACATGACATTCGGTGATGTATGAGGAAGTGCACCCCCTGCTCATCACCATCTCCACCAGACTCTCTGCCTACACACCTGCTGTCCCAATACTGCCACCCACTCCATCCCCCTCCACACCTCAAGGATTTCATCATAGACTAGTAAGTGTTATCACAAATATTTGATACTGAGTAAATGAAATTTTTAAAATTCACTGATATCAATTATAATGTTTAAGATTTCATTAATTAAATCATATAGCATACATTTTATGCAAAAAAAACTAAGTGTCTGTGGCAAATCTAAGAAAATAACTGGTTTTTATTCCCAAATGTGCTGTAGTCTGTTCTGCAGTTTGTATTAAGTTTCAAACAGAACTTAGCTGTGAGTATTATAGCTGAAAATTTGGATATGTAACATGCTCAGTTGATTTTCATGCATACTGTCAAATATGGATTTAGTATTTCAAACCATCAAAATGCAGAACTTTTGCTATTTAAATTTTTTGTTGAAAATTTCACCTGTTCAGTGATTATGTTGTATAGAATATATGTGCCCTTGCTCTCATCCTTCTGCAAAAGGTAAACATAATAAATGTCCCACATGAATTGTAAATTTCCAGTTTCTACTGTTCATAATATAGTGTATGATATAGTTGAAAATAAACCTGTTCAGTGTTGATGTTATACAGAGCAAATGTTGCCATAATTCTCATCCTTTCGCAAAAGATAATCATACCAAATGTCCCATACAAATTGTAGATTTCCAGTTTCTACTGTTTATAATACAGTGTAGTAGATAATGACAGTGTAGTATATAGTTGTATATTTCAGCATATCTTGATGGGTAGCTCACTCTAGAATGTGAAGACTTTTATTCAACATGACTGGATCCTTAGTACTTAGTAATGGCTGTACATTCCCCAGTTCTCCACACTATGGAAGAGATGGGAGAGAGAGTGGGTGGGGGGAGCTGCTCTGTATGGAACACCCCCTTCTCCCCCCCTCCCCCATCAATATGCAATGGAACAAGGAAATGGTATCAATATAGTTGATGATGGATGTGAGAACAAAAAGTGTTGATGTGTCTGATATCTTTAGTGTTCAATCAGTCTGGCTTTGTATGCTTTTGTGAGTAGATGCTTATGTGTATCTTGGTTCAGTTTAAGAACAATAAAAATGGTATTCACAGTTTGTATCAGTTATTTCTTCATTCCACATGAGTCCTGCAATTCATTACCTGCAAAGTTAATCTAAATTTTAGTTTGTTTAGCATCTCTTCATTAAAGGGCCTCATTACTCTTCCCTGACAAATATCTCTTAGATGACACAGAATGCTCAGCTCAGCCATTAGTGGTAATTTCATTCAATTAAACTGACATCTGTTCAACTGAAAATATAGATATTGTTATCCAAACATCGGTCAGCCTGATGGGCTTGTCATTTATACAATGTAAATATAGTGAGCCCAGTGTTAATTAAATAGCTTACAGTTCTACTTCTAACCCTAATGTCTGTGTTAATGTCACCAAATATTATAACTCTGCAATTTTTATTCTTGAGGAGCAAGACAATCAGTTTTTGAAGAGCTTTTGTGAACAATTCTGAACTTCAGTTGAGAGGGCAATATAAAAATAGTCCTGGAAAACATACTGCTCTGTGCAAAGCTCCCTTCCATCCATTATTTCATAATTTAGTTTGAGTAAACATCAATGTAGACAGAAACACCACCATGTTACATAATTGTTCTATAGTAACCTGTAACTAATTTGTAGCCACTTGTTATACTTAATTGTAACTATCCACTTGTTAACTAGTGTTCATTTACTATACACATACTATAGTTTAACTTTTCCAGCCATTATTGAAGTTCCTGGAGTTTATTTTGTAAGGACTGTACAGTTACATGTGGGAACATTAAGTGTTTTTCATTGTAAGTTGGTATTAATAAGTCTACTACTCGAGAATTATTAGGATCACATACTCTACTTACCAGTTCTAATTGTTATGCATGATTTTCTATTGCATACTGTTGTATGTTAGATAAGGGACAAGTAGCAAGTTGACTGGTCCCTTTACAGATTACTTTATCAGCACAATCAGTCCTTACACTGAGTCTACAAAAGATTTATGATGAGACTGTGAATATCAAACTAACATTACTTCATGTGGGCTTAGTATTAGTATGTGAGGCTTGGTTGCCTTTACACGTAGCTCTTTTGCATCAAAAGAAACATTCAAATTGAGTTGTCAACTTTGACCAGTGACATAATGTTAATGTATGTTATGATGGCACATTTTTGTACATATATTGAATTGCATTTCTCTTTGACATTACATTGTGTTGTAATCTCTTCAGTTTACAGAGAAACTAATTCCTTAATCTTTAATGTTTATAAGAAACAAAAGTCTGACTGTGGTGTATAAACAATAATAGTATCAGTTCATAATTTACTAGTTCTTGAAGTAGATGTGGAAATATAGAGGTAGCCACTGGTCCAGGTTCTGCACCTGATTTTGTGGATGATTTGAAAATGGTGGGAGTGATGAGTGTAACATACTCATGTTTTACAGTGGTGAAATTTATGGATGAGCTAAGGGATCCAAGCAGCATTGTTATTTTGTGAGGAGGTTCAAACGTCATTATTGCTTATTTTAGATATAGTTTATGTGGCTGTTAAATGAATGTACTAGTAACCTGTATGTGGGGAATTGTTGCAAGGATTATGTGTGGCAGTCTATTCATCGAAGGACTTAGTTTGAGAAATCAAAGCTAGCTATGAAAACAATTTTATTGTTTAGTTACCATGCTTTTTTTGTTTATGGGTTCTGCTTGGATTGCTCCACATGAAAGTCCAACAGACAGAAACACAATGAATGTAAATCCAAGGGGAAAAAACCTGGCTGCGGTGGTAGAATGATCTGTAACTTAGTGGGAAGTCTAGATTAGGTTGAGAGTTTAATTGTGAACTGGTGAAGCCAACAGATGTGAAACCAAGAACACCTGGTTGTGGCAACACTGATCTGTAGATTTGTTCTAGCTGTAGGTTAGGATGCAGTGTGACAGCTTAACTGTGAGTTGGTGAAGCCTATGGATATGTAGTTGAAAAAGAAACCTGATTGTGGTGACATTCTGATTTATGGTATAGCCCAAGGTCTATGTTACGTTAGATTGGGAAAATTTGATTGTGAGTTGGTGTGGAAAACAAGTGCAGACATAAAAATACAGTAGCCATAAAATACAGATCTCTAGCAATATTAAAATGTATGTTTATCTTTGCAACAATCTAGTTGTATTTCTTGTTTCTGATTTTGGCAAAAATCCTGACAGTATGGTTCAGTTATGACTTAACAGGATAAAAAAAACAGCTGATTTTATTTATGAATCAGCATTGTCATTGGCTACAGACAACCAACACATGATTCATCTTATTCAGCTTGTTGGTTGTGAGATATATTTGGCTTTTACTTCCAAACGTCAGAAAGTTTTTGATATTATTTCATAAATGTAAGCCAAATTTATTTACAAAGCAAAAAATACTTTAAAGGAGAATGTCATTTGCTATTTATACTTCATGATTTGTTATGTTGACTTCTCACCATTCATTGAATCAGACATGGTAAAGTTACTTCAGCTGCTAAAAACTACAGTCGTGTGTGTGTGTGTGTGTGTGTGTGTGTGTGTGTGTGTGTGTACATTCCATCTTAGATTTTCCACTGTTTTATTTATTTTTATGTACTATGTATTTTCTGGTGAAATCCATGCAATGTGAACTGTCTCTGGATGAATAAACTCTACTACTACTGTAATGAGGTTAACTGGTCATGGAGGTTAGCTGAACCACTCTATTAAAAATGAAAAAGAAGATAAATTGTAATCATTAGAAAATTTAGTTACCTTAATTTCACAGCCCTTTATCACCTCGTGTGATTTTTTTGTGGTTAAAATAGGTAACTGCTGTGTTATTAGCCATAGC
The DNA here is from genome assembly GCF_023897955.1 of Schistocerca gregaria. NCBI lineage: Eukaryota > Metazoa > Arthropoda > Insecta > Orthoptera > Acrididae > Schistocerca > Schistocerca gregaria. The sequence continues at coordinate 225,784,046 of NC_064921.1, forward strand.
TGAATGACAAGATTTGGAGTAAACATTATACCTTTAGCCATTGACTATCAAGTATGTTTGTTGTGATGTCATTTAGAAACATGTTTTTAAAAGGTTTCATTACAAAGTACATTTTCCAACATTATACTGGCTTAAATTTTTCTGTCACAAAATATAATTCAGTGGTGCATATGGGATTAAGTGAACCACACATTTTCAGATTAATTATTCAGAGATTCAGTTCACCCTGCTGAAAATATGCATGAAACCTTCTCTTATATTCACTTTTATGTATGTGTGGAAGCATTATTAAGCAAAATAATTAGGCTTACTATGGAATACAGGGTTCATAACACCAAGAATAATAAAGTGAATCACAAATCACTGTGATTATCCACCTTAACTGCTGAAAGAACAATCAGTCAACACATCCATAAAAAAAGTTGCTTTGTGTAATTTAGAAAGAGCAATATGCATTCCTAGGTCAGCCATTAAACAAAACACAGGAAATGTTTTTTGTTCTATGAACTGTCAGTATCAATTTTAGCTCATCACATAAACACCTAGAGATTTTCACGAAAGTGGAAGAAAAATTTTCTGATTGCATTACTTCTACACACAATATTTACTTTGGCTTAACCCACTAGTGCCGGAATTAATTTTTTCGTGATTTTTTAAAAATATTTGCGTCATTATGCCTGTTGTCGTTGTTCCAACGAAAGTCATTACCGCTATTTGTGAGATATTTGATGTTGCCATATGGCAACGTTAGCCGCTTTCACTACCTAAATTTATATGGATTACAACTTCAACTAAAATAAGTAGGTTGTTGAAATTTCTTATTACACATACAAGTTTTGTTCAGTTTTATTATTCAGACTTCATCATACAGTTGATACTTTATAACACAGAACAACTTCTAATAAAAAATCAAGCCTTGAACTCAGCATTATTTTACATAAAATGAAATAAAACAGTCAATACACAATCCCACATTACACTTTGAACTCATTGTTCTCACAATAGATTTACAGTCCTTGCATACACACCTTTTCTTCCTCTTTCTTTATGTGTTCTGGACGAGGTGGCCAGTCTTATCAAGCCTAATTGAATCTGATATGTGGCTGTCGGAACATGCCCCTGATGCAGATGGTCTCCCAGCTCCTTTTGGTAAAGCTTGGTGTCTTTGCAAGTACACTGTTGCTACTTCTCTCTTGAAATCAAGCTGAGAAACAGTTTGGTTTTTTGCTATATTATACAAAATCCAACTGTTTTGTATGGCGACATCTAACATCCATGTAAAGCGACACCAGTACCATTTCTTTCTTCTTATTGCAATGCGATAGTATGCTAGATTCTGATCCATCTGATCAGTACCTCCCATATATGTATTATATTTTGCTTCCAGTTTTGGTCTGGGAATCATTATATTTCGCTTTTTTAGTTGCGAGAATCTCTTGTCTTGTCGAATTTCTTGCGCACCACATGAAGAAGAGATCATTGTGACAACTGAGTTGTCCAGCCACCGCTCATACAATAATCCATCATTCTTCTCTATTCGGATCTGGGGATTCAACAAACACATCACCTCCAATATTGTCATTATAAAGAATTTGCAGTGCCTCAGCAAGCAAGAAACCTCTTCTAAAACAAAAAAGAGAAAATTCCTCCTTTTACTGAGTACATGCGCCTAGCATTGCCATATGGCAACACCGATGTTCAAATGGTCTAAATGAATGTAATTCATTTCACAGCAAACAGTAACCTCCAAAGAATGTATATTTGTCTGTTTAAAGCACAACCATACTAAAAAAAAATAAAAAAAAAAAAAAAATACATTTCGTAAGTTACTGTGTAAAACATACTTACTCGAATTTGTACTCCATTTTTCTTCGTCATTCAGCAAACAACAACTTCCGACACTGCTTACGCTGCATAATTTAAATGTATTGTTAAAACTGTTGCATTGTAGTGATCTTTGCAGTCTTGCGGAATGGAATCCAGTGCTGCCAACACTCTCGCTTTGTTGATGTCGTGGAATCAACGATTTTAAAAAAGTGTTACAAATGTTTCCATATTGCAACGAATGGCGCTAATGGGTTAAACTACAAAAACTGCCAGAATTCAGGCATATACATTTTCTAAGAGGAATGGAAAATCTGTACCAAGGAATTGGGAATGAGGGAACACAACACGACTGGAATAGCTCAGGGCATTATAAAAAAAAAAAGCTTGCATTATGTACATTAGAACAGACAAGTATATCAAGAGCCACTAGCTATATAGAAGGAAATGTGAAAGTTTTATTCAACAATCTGCTTTTCCTTACATAAAATAAAAGTTTGAACAACAGACATACACAATCTGGACAAGACAGCAGCAATCAGCACGCAGAAGCCACCAAAAGTATTGACTCAGACTGGCTACAGAGCAACTGGACAAGCTACATTTGTTTACACAAGTTCACTTGTGAAAATGGTTGCAATAATTAGTGCTATGGCCCTATTACTTGTGATTCCCAGTGAAAAGTTTCCATAGGCTGGGATCAAATACTTGAAAGTCAATTAAGACACTATACATAATAAAGTTACTAACTTCATCAATATTAGACATCAAAGTAAATATATGCAGTACATAAAAGAGATTTTAAGCTTAAGGCACTCCCACTTCCACGTGGAAATGCAGAGTCATATGACCTTTCTTAAGCATTTGTGAAAATTATGTTGCAACTCCTCAGTGCAATATTCCATTTGTCACTTGCAACAGTATAAAATTATTAAATATAAATCTCTTTCATATGTACTAATTTACTTATTTATTTGTCCGTATAAATCTCTTTTTCAATACATATATTGTATACAGGATATTGGACAGAAAACCTTTTAAACTATTGGTTTTTCAAATGCATTTTATAAATTTTTAAAACAAATTGGATCTATACAATTAATAATTACAGTTTTTTGAAATACTGTATATTTATAATTTATTTCTACAATTAAAGATACTAATCACATTTTTTTCTTGCATAAGATACTGTGAAATTGAATAGTAGCAGTTTTTTAGAAGGTAGGATGTCACAGACTTTTTAAAGCTTTGTAGTTCAGGAAGAGATTTTATGTCTTGGTAATCTGTTGTAAAGTTTTGTTCCTGCATGATAAATACCTTCTTGGCATAATGTGGTGTTACAATGATTAACATGTATATCACTGTCTGATCAGGTACTGTAATCATGGACACTTTTGTTTTGAAGAAAAAGGTTTTCTTTTCTCAGTATGCTTTTTTTGACATGCATGACTATTTCCAGTATATAAATGCAGGAAAGGGGTAGGATCTTTAGGTCTTTAAAGAAAGGTTTGCATGATTTTCTGCTGCTCACTTGTTTCATTATTCTTATTATTGCCTTTTGTTTCCTGAAAACTGTTATGGCCTGATGTACATTTCCCCAGAAAATGATACTGTACTTAAGTACTGAATGTACATGAGCAAAGTATACAGCCCTAACTGTTTCTGCACTAGTACTGTTGCAGAGAATTCGTACTACATAGCTAAATTTTGCTAGTTTTGAATTTAGGGCTGTGATATGAGTGCTCCATCTAAGATTTTCCTGGATGTGAATCCCAAGAAACTTATTTTCATTGACAGCACTAATCTTTTGGTTATCTATACATATTACAGGTTGTGCCAGGATTATTTTGATCAGTTTGGAAATTCATGAAAACCATTTTTTGGGTTTTAACTATTTGCCTGTTTCTCGTAAACCATTCAGACACTCCTTTTGTAATATCTTTTGCAGATGCAGTAAGATTTTCTTCTTTATTCCCTTCAGTCTATAGACTGGTGTCATCTGCAAACAGTACAGGTTCAGAATCCCTAACGTGTTATGGGAAATCATTAATGTAGACCAAAAACAGAAATGGACCTAAAATGTAGCCCTGTGGAATACTGTGACTTAGTCCACATGGTTCTGAAATGTGAATCTGGAGTTCATTTCCTTCCATGTACTTAATTTCAGTTACCCGAGAGCGATATTACAAATATGGTTTAATCCACTGATTTAGCACACCTCTTACACCATACCATTCAAGTTTCCTCAGGAGTATAGAATGATCAATCACATCGAAAGCTTTTGTTAGGTCCAAGAATAAACCTGAGATATTTCTGTGGTTGTCCACTGCATTTAAGACATGGTTTATCAGATTGAAAGTGGCAGTTTCAATTGCAATTGACCTCTGTGGTCTGAAGCCATGTTGACATCCAGAAATAATATTATGCTTGCCAAAGAATGTAATTAGTTTTGAAAGGAACACTTTTTCAATAATTTTTGAAAACCCTGACAATAGAGACACAAGCCTATAGTTACCCATACATTGATGATAACCTTTTTTATATAGGTGTATTACTTTTGCCATTTTCAGTTGCTGAGGAAAGACACCACATGATAAGGATGCACTGCATGTCTCCAATAAAGATGAAAGTATTTGTCTTGATGTTATTTTTATAATTTAATCTGGAATATCATCAATACCTGTTCAATACTTACTCTTCAGTGAATTAATGGTATTTAGGAGGTCTGTAGGGCTTACTGGACTCAGGAACATGGATTTATTATTTATTGCAATAGATGAAAGTTCATTCCATGTTGTATTAGGTGGATTTCCAAATTTTTCCTTCACTAATTTTCCAGCAAAAGTTGCATAGTAAGAATTGAAACTATTTTCAACTGCCCTAGGGTCAGTGACATTCTTGCCATCATGTGATATCACAATATTTTTGTGAGTTGTCTTCTTCCCCGTAAGATCCTGCACAGCTTTCCACATGGACTTAGTTTTATAAGATGACTTCATAATATATTTGTCATTTTCCTTAATTTTTGCCTCTTTTACAATATGTTTCAGAACTAGCTTGTATTTTTTGAAATAATTAATAAATTCTGGACTGCTGTTACTTTTTGACTGCAGAAAAAGTTCCCACTTCCTTTTAAAATGTATTCTGATGCCTGGTGTAATCTAGTTTTTGAATCTATCTATGCTTTTGGAAATCACTTTCCTTTGTGGAAAAGCTTTGTCAAAATTATGCTTGAAAATGTTCAAAAACTGTTCCATCTTTTCATTGGTATTAGAGATATCATACAGTTCTCTCCAAGATTGCCACTGATTAGGTACTGGAAGTATTCAATATTTTTCCTATTACAAATCCTTTTATGAATAACATTTTCTATACTGGTTGAAATGTGATTTACAGGTATGGTCAGTAATTGTGAAAGGTGGTCACTATAACTGGTACCAAAGTTTCTCCATGTTTACACATAGCTGATCAAGGAGAGTGACACTAGTTTTTGTTACATTCGTTGGAGAACTAACAGTCAGACAAAGCTTGTAGGCTTTTATAATATTTAAAAACAATTCCCTGTGAGGGCTATGGCTCAGAAAGTCAATATTAAAATCACCACATAGTACCACTGTTTTCCCAGTTGTCTTAAGTTTGTCTAAAGCAAGGTCCAGTTTTTTGAAAAAGAAAAAAATAAACAGTTGTATTGCTAACAGTAGATCTATACACACATAAAACAATAGTTTCTTCAGACATTAACTCAACAGCTCAGATTTCAAAGTCTCTTTCACAACCAAGGTTGCTAACAGATGCTATACTCTTGTAATCCACATTTTCTTTTGCGTTTATACAAGTTCCCCATGTTTTGGTTCAAATGGCTCTGAGCACTATGGGACTCAACTGCTGTGGTCATTAGTCCCCTAGAACTTAGAACTACTTAAACCTAACTAACCTAAGGACATCACACACATCCATGCCCGAGACAGGATTCGAACCTGCGACCGTAGCAGTCACACGGTTCTGGACTGCGCGCCTAGAACCGCGAGACCAACGCGGCCGGCTACCCCATGTTTTGATTCCATTCTACAAAATCAGTTTGCAAGGTTAAAATGCAATATTTTTAAGTACTGATAATACTCATTTTGTAACCAATGCTCACAAAAACATAACACTGAAACATCTTACCAGTCACTATTGAGGAGTACATTTATTTCATCAACTTTGTTTGTTAATGACCTTACATTCTGGTGTACAATCTTCAGTCTATATTTGCAATTTAATTATGTATCACATTTTTTGTGATACAGTCTACCTCCCTAAAAAATGTCTTTTGCCCTTTTTATAAGACATCGCATCTTTCTTTATGACCCATTTGTCCAAAGTATTTTGGACTTCTTCTATATTATGCATATTCTGACTCAAATTTGGTAGACGACAGATATCTTCAACTAAAAATTGTTTCCCACTGTGATTTAAATAAAGGCCATGGCTGGTGTGCATGGACCTGTCTAACATACTTACATTTATTAAGTTCACATACAGAAACTTTTTGCATACAGCATCTATCTCTTTGTTTACTCTCTATATTAATTTATTTACACATGACCAAGGAGGTAGGTCGTGTGTGTCTGGTTGATTTACAACAGCTACATTTGTGTTGACTAATTTGGGTAGCACACTTTCAAGAACAGTGATGAGTTCACTACCTTTATCTCTGGCAACATCATTCGCACCTGCACAGTCTTCTGGATTAAGGTTTTCACATGATTTTACCACTGTTTTTGTCACTTCTGCAATGCCTGCTCCTGGTTTGACAAAGGCTTGGACACTTGTGTTTGTTTGTGTATCTGCTAGGTTTAGGTTTGTTTAGGATGAGACATGCGCAAAAAATTTACAGTGCACTGCTGTTGTTGTTTGTAATTATTATCTGGACTCATATGTTTCTGAATGACATTGTTTGTGGAATCACATTTGTCATTATAACTATTTGATGCACTTACTTTATTATTTCCAAGATTTGTGCTGGTCTCCATAGTCATTCTTCCTTTGGTTACATCACTCGTAGCCGATATTTCTTCCACGTTCAGACGATGCTCTGGTTGGTTGGTTCTTTGGGGGAGGATACCAGACAGCGAGGTCATCGGTCTCATCGGATCAGGGAAGGAAGTCAGCCGTGCCCTTTCACAGGAACCATCCTGGCATTTGCCTGGAGTGATTTAGAGAAATCATCGAAAACCTAAACCAGGATGGCCGGACGCAGGATTGAACCGTCGTCCTCCCGAATGCGAGTCCAGTGTGCTAGCCACTGCGCCACCTCGCTCGGTCAGATGATGCTCTGTTTGTTGAGTTTTACAGCCGAGATGCAGCTGTTTCTCCAATAAGGCTACAGTCCTTTCAAGTTCACTGATTTCACTGTTTTTTGCAGTTAAAATGAGACAAAAATCATCGCAATGTTTAGGGTACATATCGATGGCACTGAATTTGCATTTGCCATGGTTTTTTCACTAGATTTTGATCTTGTAATGATTTTGTTTGTGTTTTTTGCTTTAAATTTGCAGCAGTAACATTTTACAAGTCGAACAATGACACTTTTTTTGCAACTGAATAAATAAAAACTCATACTTTTTTACGTTTTTCGTGGAACTCAATTTTCATGAACCTTTTTTCACTGCCATCTTGCCTCAACACAACATGATAAATCACTATTCATCAAATACCATGTGTTGCATTGCAAATCACGAATGTACGTGTGTATAAGTGTAATAAATCATCAATTTCACATAACAGAATAAACACTCCAAGCTATAATAATCACAATTGTAACAATATATGCATGGTTCCATCTATCACTTTTCATAATTATTGTCACAGCCATCATCATACGTGACAGAATGAAGTAAATCATTAGTGTATGGTTGAAAGTAATGCTCAAGGTAAGTGCAAAATTATTGTTCTTGTCTAGCAATTGTGTCTACAAAGTTACAATATAGGCCTACATGGCATAGTGTAAACAAAATCCTATGCTTTGAGGATACTGTTGATCTTAACTACAGTATTATTAAGATATTGTAACTGTATAACAATAAGAAAACAAGAACATCATCTCAGTTCATATTCCATCTATTATCTGCGGTCACTGTAATGCATAAGGCATAGTAATACAATGTATAGGCAACTGTAATAGGATAAGAAAGTGGCTCAACACATTACACAAAAACATATTATATGTATGTTTGTGTGTGTGTGTGTGTGTGTGTGTGTGTGTGTGTGTGTGTGTGTGTGTGTGTGTGTTTATATATAAATTTTTTTGTGTTTAATAAATGAAACTAAGATGTGAATGTTCATGAATTCTTGTATGTAATGAAGGAGGTAAATACTCATTCACATATTCATATAGGTAACTGCCTCTACATACTAGTGCAACTTTATATACCTTCAAGAAAATATCCCAGTATCATGACAAATGCAGGTTCTTGCAACTAAGTGCATAATTATCACAGCGACATTAAGGAAAGCCATGTTAGTTAGTTAGTTAGTCAGTTGATTATGTGTTCCATTGATATATATGTTAGTGATCAGGACAGGTGTACACTCGCGCGCACACACACACACACACACACACACACACACACACACATACATATCCATCCGCACATACACAGACACAAGCAGACATGTTGTTGAGAACAAATTTTATTAGTGAGTAAATGTACTGTAAGGCTGTTGTAAGAATTCCCACTCTTTTAAAAAGATGCCTACAAGATGTGTGACTATGAACCCCACACATTATTCTAACATTTGCCTTTACAAATGTCTGCTTGTGTCTGTGTATATGCGGATGGATATATGTGTGTGTGCGAGTGTACACCTGCCCTTTTTCCCCCCTAAGGTAAGTCTTTCCGCTCCTGGGATTGGAATGACTCCTTACCCTCTCCCTTAAAACCCACATCCTTTCGTCTTTCCCTCTCCTTTCCTCTTTCCTGAAGAAGCAACCGTTGGTTGCGAAAGCTTGAATTTTGTGTGTATGTTTGTGTTTGTTTGTGTGTCTATCGACCTGCCAGTATATATATATAAGCATTCCACGTGGGAAAAATATATCTAAAAACAAAGATGCGACTTACCAAACAAATCCTCCCCACTCCACCAAATGTGTCTTTCCGCCGTCCACCTAACCTTCGTAACCTCTTAGTTCATCCCTATGAAATTCCCAAACCACCTTCCCAACCCTCTGGCTCCTACCCTTGTAACTGCCCCCGGTGTAAAACCTGTCCCATGCACTCTCCCACCACCACCTACTCCAGTCCTGTAACCTGGAAGGTGTACACGATCAAAGGCAGAGCCACGTGTGAAAGCACCCACGTGATTAACCAACTGACCTGCCTACACTGTGAAGCTTTCTATGTTGGAATGACCAGCAACAAACTGTCCATTCACATGAATGGACAGAGGCAGTCAGAGTTTGTTGGTAATGAGAATCACCCTGTGGCTAAACATGCCTTGGTGCATGGCCAGCACATCTTGGCACAGTGTTACACCGTCCGAGTTATCTGGATACTTCCCACTAACACCAATCTGTCAGAACTCCGGAGATGGGAACTTGCCCTTCAGTACATCCTCTCTTCTCGATATCTGCCAGGCCTCAACCTCCGCTAATTTCAAGTTGCCGCCACTCATACCTCACCTGTCTTTCAACAAATTCTTTGCCTCTGTATTTCCACCTTGACTGACATCTCTACCCAAACTCTTTGCCTTTACAAATGTCTGCTTGTGTGTGTGTATGTGCGGATGGATATGTGTGTGTGTGCGAATGTATACCTATCCTTTTTTCCCCCTAAGGTAAGTCTTTCTGCTCCCGGGATTGGAATGACTCCTTACCCTCTCCCTTAAAACCTACATACTTTCATCTTTCCCTCACCTTCCCTCTTTCCTGACGAAGCAACTGCCGGTTCTGAATTTTGTGTGTATGTTTGTGTTTGTTTGTGTGTCTATCGACCTGCCAGCACTTTTGTTTGGCAAGTCACATCATCTTTGTTTCCCTAATATATATATATATATATATATATATATATATATATATATATATATATATATATATATATATAGTACAGCGTTAAGGATAACATTTCTATTATTTACCCCATTCCCTTATATGGCAAAAAATGCTTATACTATACTCATAGTTTTATTTATTCCTATTCAACAATTCATCTATGGTATAGAAGTTGTCAAGGAGATATGATTTCAGTTTATTTTTGAAGCTATTACTGCTGTCTGTCAGACATTTTATTTCATCTGGTAATTTATCAGAAAGTTTTATAGCAGCATATTTTACCCCTTTCTGTTTCAAATATAGGTTAAGTAAAGGATAGTGTAAGCCTTTTTTTCTGATATTATAATCATGAATGTCACTATTTTTTTTAAAACTGGTCCGTGTTGTTGAGAACAAATTTTATTAGTGAGTAAATGTACTGTGAGGTTGTTGTAAGAATTCCCACTCTTTTAAAAGATGCCTACAAGAGGTGTGACTATGAACCCCACACATTATTCTAACCACTTTCTTTTGAGCAGTGAATACTTTTTGTCTAAATGTTGAGTTACATCAAAATATTATTCTGTATGACATCAGAGAGTGAAAGTATGCAAAGTATGTTAGCTTACTAATTTCTATATCCTCAAAATTGGCAATTATTCTGATTGCAAAAGTTGCTGAACCTAGTCACTTTAGAAGATCCAAAATACGAATTTTCCAATTAAGATTCTCATCTCTATGGATGTACTCTGATTTTTTTTTTTTTTAACTTTAGAGTAAGCTCATTTGCAGAAAACCAATTAATGACATTTCCAAATATCTTATTTGTTTCATTTTCAATTGTAGTTTCTTTTACTGGAATAATAATGAGGCTTGAATCATCAGCAAACAGTGTCAGTTCGGCGTCCTGTTTCAGATAGGAAGGGAGGACGTTCACATATTTCAAGAACAGAAGGGGCCCATGATTGAACCCTGTGGAACACCTAATGTAATTTCATCCCAGTTAGAAGAAGTGACAAACTTATTTAAATCACTTGACCCATACAAAAAAGAAATGTTTTGCTTTCTGTTCTGTAGGTATGACTTAACCACTCATATGCTATTCCATTTATACCATAAAATTGTAATTTCTGTAACATAATGTTATGGTTCACACAACCTAATGCTTTGGAGAAGTCACAGAAAATTCCTATTGGTGACATTTTACTATTTAAAGGCTCTATTATTTGGACAGTGAAATTGTATATTGTTGTCTCACTGGAACAGCATTTTTGAAATCCGAACTGTGATCTACTAAGTATCCCATTACTGTGTAGATTTGTATAAGCACTCTAAAACATTTCTATGAGTTAGTTTGATTTAAGGTCGTGTACTCATCATTGCAGATGATCTGTCGCAGCTGTAGTCCTGGTTTCTGAGACAGCTACCATAAAATTTAACTATAAAGTTAAATGAATAATTAATCCCGGATAATGTTTCAGCAGATAATTTATTACAATGTCAAAGTAAATCAAAGCATCTTGAAGAAACTGAAATAAGAAGTAATATACTTACAATAATGAAATCAGTCTTACTCAACAAGCTACATGCTTTCTGTCCAAAAACTCACAAAGTAATGACTCCCGTGCCAACATGGCTGAAACCTATATATATTAGAAAGAAACTTCCACATGGGAAAAATATATTAAAAACAAAGATTCCAAGACTTACCAAGCGGGAAAGCGCCGGTAGACAGGCACAATAAATAAAACACACAAACAAACAACACGGAATTTCTAGCTTTCGCAACCAACGGTTGCTTCTTCAGGAAACAGGGAAGGAGAGGGAAAGACGAAAGGATGTGGGTTTTAAGGGAGAGGGTAAGAAGTCATTCCAATCCTGGGAGCAGAAAGCCTTACCTTAGGGGGAAAAAGGGACAGGTGTACACACACACACACACACACACACACACACACACACACACACACACATCCATCCGCACATACTGTGAAATTCTGTGTGTGTGTTTGTGTGTTTTATTTATTGTGCCTGTCTACCGGCACTTTCCCGCTTGGTAAGTCTTGGAATCTTTGTTTTTAATATATATATGTGCTAAACAATCCCCAAAATTCATTAGCATTGTTATAAAGGATTTTTAATAAAATTACAATTAAAAACTGGTATGTAAATATTAATGTCTGATTCCATAAGTTGCATTGGCACTTATAGCATGAATACATAAAACTAACTTTAACCATTTGATATTTTGTAGATGAGAAAATACTCAAATGTGAAATATTAACAATACTTTGAATGTTTTTATTGATTACAGAAGATTCATACTGAAGTGAACATTCCTACCAATTACAGGACCTACAGTCTTCAATACAATTTCAGTATACTAATTACCTTATTAGTAACTATTCCACAAGTACATGTTTGTCTACACCCCTATAGTATTTTTGTCAGAAATTTCTTGTTTATTGTTCAACAAATTTATTTTATTTCAGTTTTAATGGATTGTTACTTCTCAATAACCTGCAAAAGGATTTGTGCAACTAAAAGTTGAACAAAACCTTTTCTGACAGATGTACGTAACAGTACACATTTTACAGTAAATTGGAGGAACAAGCATTGTACTTATGGTATGAGATAAATCCTGTATTTGATTAAATATGTAAATTAATGTGAAGCATTATGCAAAAATTATTACTCAATATTACAAGGAAAGAACAAGTTATTTCTTAACTGTATGAGCTAACATGTAACTTTGAGACTCAAAACTAGTACAAAATTCCTAAGTGTAAATGCACTAATGTCTGTACTTTACATAAAAGATTCAGAATTCAGTACATTGACTGTTTTTTAGGTAGTCCTGACGTTTGCAGTACGCACACTGCTTTATGGATAATCTTGAAGTTTTCAGTACGCAGACCGCTTTATAGAAAATCTTGAGGTTTGCAGTACACAGACTGCTTCGTACAGAGTCTTGAAGTTTGCAGTACACAGACTGCTTTGTTGAATGAAATGTCTGACCAATGACCAATCTTACTAGTTTTCATTTGTCAAGACACTTCCAACGCCTCCTTCCCACCTTTATAATCATTCAAACATTAATTAATGTATTTTTTTCAGGAATATATGCGCAACACAGTTTTTGGTTTCCCCTTCACTGTAAGTGCGAGCATATTATGGAATCATACATAAAAGTCTGGTTACATATTACTCTGAGTCACAATACTCAATGACTTGAATAAGTGACTAATATATCATATTGGTTGTGTTTTATAAGTAAGTGAAACATCACAACAATTATGTGGTTGTGCCTTATACATAGGTAAGTGTTCACAGCTTTGGTGTGAATACACAATAAATGAATCATAAGTGACTGGTACATCATGACAAAAATATGAATAGGCTTTATACATTGGTAGGTTGGTTTGAGGATTATATATACTAGCTTTATTCCCTGATCCTCCTACATAATAGGCTTTAGTCAACAAGGACAAGTGTTGACACGGTAAATGAGAAGGGTCTCAGCAATAGAGACATATGCATATGGACAGAGGGATGGATAGCTTGGTACTCTGATGAGAAGTAAGAAATGAAATAGAAGATTCGGTGTGTTGGAGTTGAAGAAGAAAAGATGAAAGACCCCACAAACAGGAAACCCCCTCCCCAGGACCCCTACTGTTCCAGTACTTCACTGTGGTGCAGAAGGGAGAAGAGTGTTCGACATTCCTTACAGAATGGACTAGCCACAGCTTCACCTTACCAGTCCCCAAAAATTAACTCCAACAGTCCCACTTGGCTGATCGACGAAGGGTAAACAATTATCATTCTGCAAGACAGAGTAATTGACATATTTAACACTGTGTTGGTTAATTCAAGTAACAAATGTAAGATACAACCATCTGACTTACAAGCAGTCCCCCTAATATCTGGGTTTGATTAATGACATAAACATGATAATATAGAAACCTGACATAACTAATACATAAACATAGAAAATCTAAACCAAGGTACAGAGTTACTGTGTTCCTCTGATGTCTATTGAAGCTCAAACATAATTTGTACATAAACATGAAAATATAGAAATAAAGTACACAAATATCATACTGAATTACTGCATATCCCATGTCAATAAATAAACAAAGTGAGATGCCTCTGAGCGGATCATCCAAGTGTTATAATGCTCACATTACGAGAGGTACTTTCTCATGCAGCAGTATATTTGCTAAACAAATAAAGTCAAGTGTGAAAATGAAAAAAAAAAATCATGTCACATTTTCAAAATTAAGCAGGAGGCAGGTCTGAGATATAAAATTTAATTTTCTGGATTCTCATCCATACATCATATATGTTCTCTTCTCAACTGACAATACATATGAAATTCCAAGGAGTATTTCATGCAGTGCATGTAACAACATTATTTCAAATGCCAGATCATATAAACAAACAGAAGTAAGTTTGAGATTATCTTGACAAGGAGCGATTACAGAGGATTAGGTTGCATATGACATTATATCATGGTGTAATATATGTTAATACATCGATAGTTCTAACTTTGTGCCCATAAGTTGTAGATCTTATGAAAGTAGTATATTTTCGTTTGAAGGGAAAACAGCATTGATAATGAGTGGTTATTGAGAACCATGTTGCACTTGACAGTATATCATTGTGTTAAGCAGAGGACAAATGTAAGGATGTAGAGACTTACCTCACTAGGGGTTAGATAGATACTGCCTACAGGAAAATTAGAGAGACCTTTGGAGAAAAGAGAACCACTTGCGTGAATATCAATAGCTCAGAAGGAAACCCAGTCCTAAGCAAAGAAGGGAAAGCAGAAAGGTGGAAGGAGTATATAGAGGGTCTATACAAGGGCGATGTACTTGAGGGCAATATTATGGAAATGGAAGAGGATGTAGATGAAGATGAAATGGGAGATATGATACTGCACGAAGAGTTTGACAGAGCACTGAAAGACCTGAGTGAAAACAAGGCCCCAGGAGTAGACAACATTTTATTAGAACTACTGATAGCCATGGGAGAGCCAGCCCTGACAAAACTCTACCATCTGAGAGCAAGACATATGAGATAGGTGAAATACCCTCAGACTTCAAGAAGAATATAATAATTCCAATCCCAAAGAAAGCAGGTGTTGTCAGATGTGAAAATTACCAAACTAACAGTTTAATATGTCACAGCTGCAAAATACTAACGCAAATTCTTTACAGATGAATGGAAAAACTGGTAGAAGCCAACCTTGGAAAAGATCAGTTCGGATTCCGTAGAAATGTAGGAACATGTGAGGCAATTCTGACCCTACGACTTATCTTAGAAAGTAGATTAAGGAAAGGCAAACCTGTGTTTCTAGCATTTATAGACTTAGAGAAAGCTCTTGACAATGTTGACTGGAATTCTCTCTTTCAAATTCTGAAGGTGCAGGGGTAAAATACAGGGAGCAATAGGCTATTTACAATTTGTACAGAAACCAGATGGAAGTTATAAGAGTCGAGGGATCTGTATATTGAGTAAGCAGTAAAGAAAACAAAAGAAAAATTCAGAATAGGAATTAAAATCCATGGACAAGAAATAAAAACTTTGAGGTTCACTGATGACATTGTAATTCTGCCAGAGAAAGCAAAGGACCAGGAAGAGCAGCTGAATGTAATGGACAGCGTCTTGAAAGAAAGATATAAGATGAATATCAACTAAACCAAAACAAGGATAATGGAATGTAGTCACATGGTGCTGAGGGAATTAGATTACGAAATGAGACACTTAAAGTAGTAAAGGAGTTTACTATTTGGGGAGCAAAATGACTGATGATGGTCGAAGTAGAGAGGATATAAAATGTAGACTGGCAATGGCAAGGAAAGCATTTCTGAAGAAGAGAAATTTGTTAACATCAAGTATAGATTTAAGTGTCAGGAAGTCATTTCTGAAAGTATTTGTATGGAGTGTAGCCATGTATGGAAGTGAATCATGGACAATAAATAATTTGGACAAGAAGAGAATAGAAGCTTTTGAAATGTGGTGCTACAGAAGAATGCTGAAGATTAGATGGGTAGATCACATAACTAATGAGGAGGTATTGAATAGAATTGCGGAGAAGAGGAGGTTGTGGTGCAACTTGACTAGAAGAAGGGATCAGTTGGTAGGACATGTTCTGAGGAATCAAGGGATCACCAATTTAGTATTGGAGGGCAGTGTGGAGGGTAAAAATCATAGAGGAAGACCAAGAGATGAATACACTAAGCAGATTCAGAAGGGTGTAGGTTGCAGTACGTACTGGGAGATGAAGAAGCTTGCACAGGGTAGAGTAGCATGGAGAGCTACATCAAACCAGTCTCGGAGCTGAAGACCACAACAACAACAACAACAAAAGCGGAGGTATAAGATATTTCGAGCAGCAGTGCATATGAATAAAATACTCTTAAGTTTGAGAATACATTGACAATGGCTGATTATAAAGAATTATATTACATGTAACAGTATAGCTTTGTATTACATCTAGATAGACCAGGTTAAACAGATGATTACAGTGTGAATCTTATCATGTAAAAGTAGTTGTCTAGCAATTTACAAGAAACAGTAATTATTAGCATTTCAGATACCTATTTTCATGGAAAAGTTATGTCAGTTTTCAACTCCTGAAATGCACCTAGACATAATGACCACACCACTTGTAGGACCAAACATCCTTATTGCTTTACAAGTCAAACTCAGACTTTAGAGCAACTAAACTGACATGAACATTCCAGGTCAGGAAACCACAAGGACAGATAGAGGGATATGCCCTCAATAACTGTCAAAAGCACCTTGTCCTTATAGTTTAAAATTTTTCAGCATCTTCTTGTAGATACTGAGAGCCACCATGGCCACATGCCACCGTAGAATCAGATTTACATTGGTAAATTAAGTACCAATTGTGTACTTCCAGAATATATTCTGCTCAACAACCAACTGACAGATTTCTCATTGGTCGGCACCACATTAGACATGATGTAGCAACATCAGATCAGACTGTAAATAAAACTGGGCACAGATAAAGGCAAATTCCAACATAGGTTAAGGTAACGGGTGAAGTATCGCAGGTTACATTTTAACGGGTCAAACGTTAGGACAAAAAAAATTTTAATTCAGCCACTCCAAAGGTACGATTTAAACTTTTCCTTATCACGTAAGGCATAATGAATCATCTAGACTCCAATTGAAAGTAGATGTCTGTATGGACAACAGCTTCACTGTGGATACAAATCCTCATGGGCTTCAGACATATACCTAATCTTTGAAATATTATTTTACCATAGTAATTGTTTATGACCATCAGAATACAGATAATATAATAGCATAAAATTGCACTGGTTTTCATTAAGTATACCACATTAGTGAAAAGTATTGGCTTGTTGTAACATACAAAACATTAGACAGCACCTAATCTATCTTCTTTACTATTACAAATTTTTTCAATTCAAACGTTGAGCAGACATTTTGATAAAGAACACCTTATATCTAATCCAGGTACATAACATGATATACAGGGTGGTCCATTGATAGTGACCGGGCCAAATAGCTCATGAAAAAGGCATCAAATAAAAAACTATGAAGAATGAAACTTGTCTACTTTGAAGGAGGAAACCAGATGGCGCTATGGTTGGCCCACTAGATGGCGCTGCAATAGGTCAAATGGACATCATCTGCATTTTTAAAAATAGGAACCGCCATTTTTATTACATATTCATGTAGCATGTAAAGAAATATGAATGTTTAAGTTGGACCAGTTTTTTCCCTTTGTGAAAGATGATGCCGTAATAGTTACAAACATATAAGTACATGGTGTCACGTAACACTCCACCATTGCAGACAGTATTTGCTTCATGATACATTACCCATGTTAAAATGGACCATTTACCAATTGTGGAAAAGGTAGATATCATATTGATGTATGGTTATTGTGATCAAAATGCCCAACTGGAATGTGCTATGTATACTGCTCGGTATTCTGGATGACATCATCCAAGTGTCCGGACCATTCGCCAGATAGTTACGTTATTTAAGGAAACAAGAAGTGTTGAGCCACATGTGAAACATCAGCCATGACCTGCAACAACTGATGATACCCAAGTAGGTGTTTTAGCTGCTGTCATGGCTAATCCGCACATCAGTAGCAGACAAATTGCATGAGGATCGGGAATCTCAAAAACATTGGTGTTGAGAATGCTACATCAACATCGACTGCACCCGTACCATATTTCTATGCACCAGGAATTGCATGGTGATGACTATGAACGTCGCATACAGTTCTGCCACTGGGCACAAGAGAAATTACAGGACGATGACAGATTTTTTGCACGCGTTCTATTTAGCGACGAAGAGTCATTCACCAACAGCGGTAACGTAAACCAGCATAATATGTACTATTGGGCAATGGAAAATCCACGATGGCTGTGACCAGTGGAACATCAGGGACCTTGGCGGATTAATGTATGGTGCAGCATTATGGGAGGAAGAATGCTACATCAACATCGACTGCACCCGTACCATATTTCTATGCACCAGGAATTGCATGGTGATGACTATGAACGTCGCATACAGTTCTGCCACTGGGCACAAGAGAAATTACAGGACGATGACAGATTTTTTGCACGCGTTCTATTTAGCGACGAAGAGTCATTCACCAACAGCGGTAACGTAAACCAGCATAATATGTACTATTGGGCAATGGAAAATCCACGATGGCTGTGACCAGTGGAACATCAGGGACCTTGGCGGATTAATGTATGGTGCAGCATTATGGGAGGAAGAATAATCGGCCCCCATTTTATTGATGGCAATCTAAATGGTGCAGTGTATGCTGATTTCCTATGTAATGTTCTACCGATGTTACTACAAGATGTTTCACTGCATGACATAATGGCGATATGTGTTCAACATGATGGATGTCTGGCACATAGCTCGCATGTGGTTGAAGCAGTATTGAATAGCATGTTTCATGACAGGTGGATCGCTCATCGAAGCACCATACTATGGCCGCATGTTCACCGGATCTGACGTCCCCAGATTTCTTTCTGCGGGAAAATTTGAAGGATACTTGATGTTGTGATCCACCGACAATGCCTGACAACATGCATCAGCACATTGTCAATGCATGTACGAACATTAGGGAAGGTGAACTACTCGCTGGTGAGAGGAATGTCGTTACATGTATTGCCAAATGCATTGAGGTTGAGGGACATGAATTTGAGCATTTATCGCATTAATGTTGTATTTACAGGTAATCACACTGTAACAGCATGCGTTCTCAGAAATGATAAGTTCACAAAGGTACATGTATCACATTCGAACAACCAAAATAAAACATTCAAATGTTCCTGCGGTCTTTATTTTAATTTAAAAAACCTACTAGTTACCAACTGTTCATATAAAATTGTGAGGCATATGTTTTTTACTATTACAGTACCATCTATCACAAAGCAAAAAAAGTGGTCCAACTAAAACATTCATATTTCTTTACGTACTACATGAATATATAATAAAAAGTGGGGGTTCCTATTTTAAAAAATGCAGTTGATATCCATTTAACCTATGGCAGCACCAACTAGTGGGCCAACCATAGCGTCATCTGGTTTACCCCTACAAACTAGACAAGTTTCGTTCTTTGTAGTTTTTTCGTTTGATGCTTATTTCATGAGGTATTTGGTCCGGTCATGATCAATGGACCACCCCGTGTACAGATACCAGATATGCAGCAAACATCATCCCTATCTTATAGTAGTGAAAGGGGTAAAAGAGTTATTAAATAACACTACCAATGGTTGACCATAATGCTCATTAAGGCAGTCGAAATAACATGGAAAGAAAACACATGTGATTCTGAAAACCTGGGAATCAGAACTACTTCTGTTCCAGTAACTATCTCCAACGGAAATTTTCATTTTCTTCATGCCCCACAGATGGTGCCACCCCAGTAATATAAACATGATATATTTCTTTCTGAGAAATGTTCCTTTCCCAGGTACACAGTAGTTCCAATGAATAGCCAGACAAGATTGCACATCTATTCAGTCTTAATGTTTAAATCACAACATAGCAGACTACAAACAGTCTAACCTAATGGTAATCACATCCAAGATGTAAGGTGATAGAATTTCACTATAACTGGCACAAACATCAGAAGTAAACTTTACACCAACTCTAAACATTTTCTCAACTTTTCACAAAATCATCAGCACAATGAGAGTATAACATTATAAACTCAATAAGAGCATCATATCCAAAATGTAAAGTAATAGAATTTCATTATAACTGCACAGACATCATAAGTAAATATCAGACCAACTCTCCTCAAAAGCATACACATGTCACATTATCATATTTTCCGACCACCTGCATTTATTTAAACAACATAATCCTTGAATTACTAACTATTGGAGGACATGGATAGTGGAAGGGGGGTCAGTTTGGACAGAAAAGTAAGAGAGGATGTGACTTGAAAAGGAAAGAGTCACACCTACTCGGAGCCTTGGGTTCACCACCCCCTAATTGCAAAAAGAGTTTGAAATCTCCTGAGGAAAAACAATTCTTGTGATGTTATATGAGTGATCAAGGTTGTCTGTATAATTTCAGCTATATAACATTCCTGAGTCCAAATACAACAAATTCAAATGGTCCTGCATAAATATCAAACAACCCCCATTATTACCAGGTAAAAGCATACACAGGTGTTCAAATGTGCACTTTTCACCCCCACTCTACAAATAGACAAAATATAGATAAAAATATACAAATATTCACACATAAAAGAAAGATGAATATAAACTACAAAAATTATTTTACAGTATTAGCTTCAAATGTGTTAAGTTATCCAATTTATCACTTCTCTTTTGATTAATACTGGGTCAGAATATTCATAACTTGTCTTAATAAGATGTACAGCATGGGTTTGTCTGTGTGGCATAGAGTATACATTCTTCAACACAGTTTACTATTTTCTGGTTGTTTATTTGGTTTTGTGGTACTTTCATTAAACGGGTAACTGTTTTTGCAAAGCTCCCTCAAATCTGTCTGCAAGTTAATGATCTCAACACACACACTCCCTTCCTCCACCACTTGTACACATTCTCGGATTGAATTACCTTTACATACCTGTTCCAAACTTCCAAAGCAACTTTCCTTTCCTATATGAACATTTTGACAAATTTCATTTATGATTTCAAACTTTTGGCCACTATGATTACATCTGTTACTATAGTCATTACATTCAGACATAACATCACAAACATCTGCTGGCAAAATTGAACAGTCATATACTTCTCTACTTGTCTCAGAATCACCACTCATGCTTACATCAGAGTTTCCAGAATTATTCAGCACACAATCATCAACCTTAACTTCTGTATACACCATTTCATCCAATTCTGTGAGCAACATAGTATTATCAACCTCATCATCATAATCAGAAGCATTATCATCACAGTTAATATTATTCTCACCACTAAATTCATTTCTCTCTTCACACGCTTCTTCAACAACCTCAATAGTGTGACCATTCTGTTCTACCACATCCTCATTTTTCTGTCTATTATCTACTGCAATTTCATCTGGAATTACCCTGTCATTCTGACTTTTATTGCCAAGTGCATGATCATTCACTTCCAAACAGATAACACCAGTATCAGTTTTTTCAGTCATTCCACAATCACTCAACATTTTCACTAATCCACACTCATCAAATCTGTTTTCAACACTATCAGTAGATACTACTGTACTACTACTGCCAAAGAAATTTGTCAAAATGTTTTCCTCTAATTTAAATTCAGATTTTCTTCTACTTTTCTGTTCGTTTTTGTTTTCAGATAAAAAAGTTTCCCAAAATATTCTATCAAACTTAATTCTGTTCACTTTAGGTTGTGTTCTGGATACAAAATTTGGTTATGTCCTATTTGTTCTACCCCTTCCCCTTCTGAATTTGACACCACGTTCCTGGCAGTCTACATTTCACTGCATCAATTTTGATCATTTCATCAGGTGGTTTATCATGATGTACTAAAGTCTTAACTGTTGTTTACAAAAGGTTTTCATGCAACCACTACCCTGCTTGAAATTTGGGCCATTCAGAAATTCTGATTCAGTACTGGCTTGTCTAATCTCTGACCAAAATTTGTTCATTAAAGCACATTCTGCTTCATTAAACAATATCTCATGTTTGATTGCTTGGTTCGCCCATGACAAAGCCTCCCAATCTAAAAATGTTTAAAAAAATTTATTTTCAAATTATCGCACATTTCAATGTCAAAGTTATCTTTTACTTGACACATAGAATCAACTGGATGTATATTCCATTCCCTAGAAAATGTTTTAACATTGACATTGTTCCACAAAGGATTGTAATTACTGAAGAATTTCGTAACAACGGAATCTTTGATTTCTTGGAATTTTGGTTTTAAGTTTGAAATTTGGCCTACACAAGTACCTACATCTTCTTTTAATTCTGCACAATTGTCATTTGTGATTTTTGTGAAATTTTGTATACTATTCACAGTTTCCACAAATTTCTTAACGATCTCTTTACTGAATTTTTTTAATTGTTGCACTTCTGCAGTTGCAAATTTTTTTTGAAAATATATACAGAATCTAACCTCTCTTCAAATTTTTGGTATTCCTGTTTTAAGGTAATGACTTCCCCTTCTGTACTCGACACATTTTTGGTATTCTTGTCTACTTTTTCACAGAATCTTTCTAAACTCTCATTTGTCTCATGAATTTGGGTTCCATGCTTGTCTAATTTTTTATTGATTGAATCACGAAAAGTTTTCTGTTCATAAATTGATCTTTTCTGTTCATCCATTGATCTTCAAATCCACGAAAGGATGAACATACACTACTATCATCTCCGATTTCATTGTTCTGATTAACTATGTCATTTACTTCCTGTCTTGATAAGCAAATGCATGCATTATTATCAGTAACATCTATGCTATTTTGCATGTTTCCATCAATCTACTTCCCTATGGAATAAGATTTTTCACTCTGCAGCAGAGTGTGCACTGATTGAAACTTGCTGGCAGCTTAAAACTGTGTGCCAGACCGAGAGGCAGGTGCTCTACCATCTGATCTACCAAACCACGACTCACACCCCTCTCCTGCCAGTGTCTCGTCTCCTACTTTCCAAACTTCACAGAAGCTCTCCTGCGAACCTTGCAAAACTAGCACTTCTGGAAGAAAAGATATTGCGGAGACACGGCTTAGCCACAGCCTGGAGGATGTTTCCAGAAAGAGTCATGCTTGGTTAGCTCAGATGGTAGAGCACTTGCCCGTGAAAGGCACACAGTTTTAATTTACTTCCATATTGTTCTCCGTACTGATGATACAATCAAAATTTTCCACAAGAAAACTATTAAGTAAATTTTGTATTCACGGTTAGGTTTTCAATGCTGCATTTTACATAAGTATTACTAAGTTCTTTTTGTAGTGTTTTTCATTTTCTTTGTTGCCCAGTCATCGCAAAAGGAATTTTTGTAGTACAATAACAAATAAATACTCAAACAAAATACAATATTGGTTTACAGAATTACACTGCATCCCAGCTCCATGCACCACATAAAACATTACTATGAATTAGTTTGATTTAAGGTCATGTACTCATTGTTGCAGACGATCTGTTGCGGCCGTTATCCTGGTTTCTTAGACAGCTACTCCAAAATGTGACTATGAAGTTAAATGAATAATTAATCCCATATAATGTTTCAGCAGAGTATTCATTATGATCTCAAAATAAATCAAAGCATCGTGACTAAATTGAAATAAGTAGTAACCTACTTACAACAATGAAATCAATCCTACTCAACAAGCTACATGCTTTCTTTCCAAATACTCACAAAGTAATGACTCCCAAGCCAACATGGCATACCCTACATATATGTTGTAGGCTGTCCCAAACAATCATCAGCCTTGTTATGAAGGTTTTTTTTAATAAAATTACAATTAAAACTGTAATCTAAATATTAATGTCTGAGTCCATCAGTTGCATTGGTACTTATAGAACGAATATATACAACAAAATGTAACCATTTGATATTTTATAAATGTGAAAATACTCAAATATAAAATATTAACAATACTTTGGATGTTTTTTATTAATTACAGAAGCTTCATACTGAAGTAAACATTCCAACTAATCACAGGTCCTACACTCTTCCATAGAACTTCAATATACTAATTATCTTATTAGTGACTATTTCACAAGTACATGTTTACCTACACCCCTATAGTATTTATGTCAGAAATTTCTTGTTTATAGTCGAAAATATTTTTTAATCAGTTTTAATGGACTGTTATGTCTCAACACTAAGTGAATAATGTAGGTCTAACCAACCAAGTGTCTAAACTTAGCAAAAAGAGTAAGTTCTCATAATCATCTGAATTATAAGGGAATTGCTACTGAATTCACATAACCATCTGTGTAATAAACTGAGTGACAATAAGCAGGGTGACAAGTACACATTTATGTGGACAAGTGTGAGGAATAAGCTATGTACTATAGAATCTATGCAGCCGTGTATCTAGTAAATTTAGTGATAATAAGAAAAGTGTCAGGTGTTGGTTAATATAAGTACATGAGCAGCAGATGTTCAAGATAGTTTACCAGACATTCAGAAGTGGTACTATTTATCAGTTTTCTCATGCCTAAATGAATGGACATCTGGAATTGTTTTCATCTTTGACATAAGCAGCTTACCTACAGATTTCATCTAAAAGGATTATACATGTATTGGTAATATGAGCAGGTTGGTAGTACATGTGCAAAATGAATGCCAGGAGTTCAAAATATGTGTGTGTGTGTGTGAGTGTGTGTGTGTGTGTGTGTGTAGAAATGGTGTAAAGAATAGAAAAAGAAAGGAATGTGATATCAGAAACTATGTTTATATTGAAGAAAATGTCATATGGCTAGGGCCCTGGATTTACCACATGCATAATGCATAAAGAGGATGCATTTACTGATTGTATTTTTCTCTTTCTACGGTGAAATGTAATGATCAAATTCATCTGAAGAAAATTCCAAACTGGTATAAAAATTTCTGAATAAACAAGTTGCTGTGTAAAAGGTATTAACTTAATCAGAATGCTTGATTGGTTTCAACTGTGTTACATTTTTGAGTCCACAAAGCATCTTGGATTTGAGAAATGAGCATGTAAGCTTTAGGGTGTGGGTTTTCATAAATTTCAAAAGG
Source organism: Schistocerca gregaria (assembly GCF_023897955.1). Taxonomy (NCBI): domain Eukaryota; kingdom Metazoa; phylum Arthropoda; class Insecta; order Orthoptera; family Acrididae; genus Schistocerca; species Schistocerca gregaria. The sequence goes on from NC_064921.1 coordinate 225,809,096, forward strand.
TTCTATGTGAATACCAAAAAAATTCTTAATTTCACTATTTTCTGCTTTAGAATTTGTACAATTTTTTGTTAGAACTAAATCCACAATTTTAAATTGTGTGGGTTTTACTTTCCTATTATATCTCTGGTATCTCTTATTGTAATACTGTCTCCTAGTCCCTTATAATATTCTCCCTTTCAGTGGTAACTGTCATTTTGCACGCTGGAATTCACTGAGTTCATCAATGAGATAAGCCAGTTTCCTGTTATAAAAAATTCCTTTTGGTGAGAATTCTGTTGCAATAAGTCACAAGCTTTTTCACCATCTTCAAAACTACTGATATATTCTAATCAATTTGAATGATCCTTACTGCAGTATGTTCGACATAAATGATTATTTATCCCATTTATCATTTTGTCAGGTTACAACTTGGTGGCTAAGTGGATATATGTTGTAATCTTCGATAAATTATTTCCATACTTTTGATGTAAACTGACTTCCTTTATCAGATAAAACTGTCTTTGGTATGGCTACTGTTCGAAAAACAGTCCTTTGTGATTTTAGTAATAATTTTCTTGTCAGATGCTTTCTTCAAAGGGCAGTGTTTTATATGATTAAATTAGATTACATTAGATTAGTTTTTCATTCCATAGATCCGTGCTGAGGAGAGCCTTGTGGATGTGGAACATATCAATTTTTTATTTTTTTATTTTTTTAAAGCTGAAATAAATATACTAACAGTATGAATATATACAATACATCATTAGTTTCTATTAAAAAATTCGTGAACGGAGTAAAAGGAGTTGGCCACTAGTAGGTCTTTCAGGCTCCTTTTAAACTGATCTTTATTTGTAAGAAAATTTTTTATGTTTGCTGGCAAATTATTAAAGATATGTGTTCCTGAGTAGTGGACACCTTTTTGAACTAAAGTAAGTGCTTTTAAGTCCTTGTGCAGATCATTTTCGTTCCTGGTATTGTATGTATGAACTGAGCTGTTTGTTGGAAAAAGAGATATACTATTTAGGACAAATTTCATTAAAGAGTAAATATACTGAGAGTCAGTAGTTAGTATACCCAGTTCTTTGAAGAGGTTTCTACAGGACATCCATGAATTTACTCCACAAACAATATGTATTACACATTCTTGGACTCTGAAAACTTTTGTTTGACTTGAAGAGTTACCCCAAAATATTATACCATATGATATTATTGAATGAAAGCAGGCAAACTATGCAAGTTTTTTCATTTTTATGTTGACTATGTCTGCTAACACATCGAATTGCAAATACAGATTTGTTAAGGCGTTTCTGCAGTTCTGTGGTGTGCTCCTCCCAACAGAATTTATTATCAAGTTGTAATCCCAGGAATTTAAGAATGTCAACTTCTTCTATCTGCTCTTCTTCATACTTTATGCATATGCTGGGTGGAAACCTCTTACAGCTTCTGAATTGCATATAGTGAGTCTTTTCGAAGTTTAATGTCAGTGAGGTGGCTTTAAACCATTTATTAATATCCATGAAAATATCTTTAGCAGATCTTTCAAGAGCTACACTCAACATACTATTTATTGCAGTACTTGTGTCATCTGCAAACAAAAAGAACTCTGCTTCTGGCAGTGTGACTGATGAGAGATCATTAATGTACGCAAGGAAAAGCAGTGGCCCTAAGATGGATCCTTGTGGGACACCACATGTAATTTCTTCCCATTCTGATGATGACTGATGGCTTAATTCACTAGTCCATTGCACTGACACTCTTTGGTTCCTGTTAGTGAGGTATGACTTGAACCATTTTACAGCACTGCCTGTGACACCATAGAATTCTAATTTATTTAAAAGGATGTGCTGGTTCACACAATCGAATGCCTTTGACAAATCACAGAAAATACCTGCTGCTTGTAACTTATTATTTAGTGAATTAAGTACATTTTCACTGTAGGTGTAAATAGCCTTTTCGATATAAGAACCTTTCAGAAATCCAAACTGTGTTCTTGATAATATGTTATTTCTGGTCAGATGTTTGAAAGGTGCCTGTACATTACTTTTTCCAAAAAATTTTGTGAATGCTGGCAAAAGCGAAATCGGTCTGTAGTTTGATGGTATCTCTTTATCCCCTTTCTTGAATAGAGGCTTAACATCTGCATATTTTAGCCAGTGAGGAAATGTCCCAGTTATAATTGACAGGTTATACTAGTAACTTAGAATTGTACTAAACTCACAAGAACATGCCTTAATTAACTTTGTTGATATTTCATTGTAACTACTAGAATGCTTTGTTTTTAATGATTTTATTATGGAAGTTATTTCTTTTGGTGAAGTGAGTGACATATTCATGTACCTGAATCTAACTGTAAAGGCTACTTTCAGATATTGAAGGGCATTACTTACTGATCCTGACAATCCCATTCGATATATTTTGAGCATATTGAAAACTACCTTCAGGTCTTGCCAATTTGACAAACAAGTCAATATCTACTAAACACTCCCGCATCCGGCCATCCTGATTTAGGTAATTTCCCTAAATTGCTCCAGGCAAATGCCAGGATGGTTCCTTTGAAAGGGCATGGCCGACTTCCTTCCCAGTCCTTCCCTAATCCAATGAGACCGATGACCTCGCAGTTTGAGTTTGGTGTCTTCCCCAAAACAACCCCCCCCCCCCCTCGAATACCAGTCTACTAAACTCATTTGTTTATTGGGTATAACACTTTGCAAAAGGCCTCTATTCATTTTGTTGTTAACATTGACCCTTTGATATCTATCACAATTACTAGAAACTTTTTGATTTTTTGGCAATGTTTTCCTGAATTTTTTAAATAACCTTCCACTAACCACACTGTCCAAAACTTCCATGACCATATCTTCTAAGTGTGTCCATATATACAAGGAGCTATCCAAAATTTTTCACTGGTGCTGCCATCTGTTGAAAACCTTACATTTGCACTAATGGTCTTGAAGTAGTTCCCATGCACACGTACACACTGGTCTCAGTGCGTATGCCGCTGGTCAAACATTTTCTGGAAGGCCTGTTCTTTGATGGTGTTTATCACTGCCACTGATGATTCTTGAATACTCTCTAGAGTGTCGAACTGATGGCCTTTCAACTTGAGTTTCACTTTTGGGAATAGTGTGAAGTTTTTTGGCAAAAAGGTCCTGGTGAGCAAGGATGTATGACAGGACACGTTGTCATGATGCAGCAGCCAGTTCCCTTGATGCCAAAGTTTGAGCCGTCATTGCAGCACATTTTCACAGCCATTGCAACACATCACAGTAGTGCATGGAATTCATTGTTTGTTTGTTCCTTTGTGCACAATGCCCTTGGTACAAAAGAAAATGATGATTATGCTCTTCACTTTGCTCTTCACCTGTCGCTTTTCTGGGTCTTGGAGAGCCCGGGCTCTTCCACTGGGACACATGTGTATGGCTCATGCTCTGTCCCCCAAACAGTTGTTGAATCATTGCAAGGGTCTCTGTAGCACTTTTCCTGAAATTCACAGAATCTGATACACGCACTGTTCTGTTAGCACATCCATCATAAAATTTCCACACACCAAACACAGAGTATTATGGAAATCACTGTGGACCTGCAACACGTCCTCCCAGCTGCATGCCTCTTCACACACTGACTCATCAGATATACAGCTCTCCCCACCTAGCAGTGCTAAGATCTACTACTCCTACTTTCCAGATGGCAGAACCAGTCCCAAAAATTTTGGATTCCACATCATATGTCTTTCCAACAAACTTTCCATCTGTCACTGTCAGGGCTGTGTCTAAAAAACAAAATAGCTATAAATTTGACAGTAAAGCTATACTTTTTAATGTCCCTTCTTTCTTCTGAAATTTAGAGTCAGATTTTTGTAAATAAACTGTACACATGGCATTTCTTTGACAGTACAACTTACACCTTTGAATACATGATAGTGCTTTGTCATCTGAGAAAACTATAATTTTTTGACCAATAAAATAATTTCTATACTTGTTGAAGCTCCAAACTATTGCTAAAAGTTCTTTTTCTGCAATCATGTAATCTGTTTCATGTTTTTGTAAGTCTCTACTGGTGAATGCAGTTGAATGATGTTCAATTAGTCCATAAACCTCTTTTTCTTTAAATAGATACACATTTAATCCTTTTTCACTGCTGTCTGTCACTAAGCAGAAAGGTAAATCTCTTTTGTATAGAATATTCCTGTCACACAACTATTTCTTAATTTCAAGAGAAGCTAGTTGACATTTTTCACTCCATTACCACATAGTATTTTTCTTTGAAAAACTATTCAAACATGGTGCATTTCATGTTTAGGTTATAAAGTACTTCCCATTGAATCATACTGATCCATAAAATAACCTTTATTCCTTCATATTTCTATGTTTTGAAAATTTTTCTATGGTTTCAATTTTCTCTCTTGATCAGGCATAATTCCCTATCGAAGGAACTTTACTTATATTACAACAAATCCACAGTTTCCATGTTTTAATGTCATTCCCTCTAGTTTCATATTTTCCAAATTTTTCTCAAGGAACCCATTATGTTCTCTCCAAGTTCTACTCAGTACATGTATAGTCAATTTTTCTAAAAGTTCTATTCCCAACACACAAACAAATCCCCTGATAAACTCTGCTACTGGAACGTTTAAACCAAATGGTACAATATGACACTGAAAGCTTCTTCTGTTGTATAAAAATTCTGTAGTTTCTTCTGGAATCATTTTCTAGTTCAGTTTTTTGGTAACTGTTTGTCAGGTCAAGACTAACCATAAACTTTACATTTTCAAACTTATTTAGCAATTCATTAGCATTCTCTGGATGGTCTGTTTCTCTTTCACAGTACTTATTGAAATGTCTAGAGTCCAATACAAGTCTTATTCCTCTACCACATTTAGATACCACTACTGAATAGTTGTTGTACTGACCTTCTCTATACTACTCTCCACTTCTGCAGTATTTGCAACACTCTTTCTACTTTCTTTCTTATGAATATTGGTATGGTATAGGGATTAACAAAAAATGCATCACACTGATAACCTTTTACTCTTCCTGGCTTAACATCAAAAATATCATTGTATTCCCACAGAAAATATACTAGCTCCTCTCTGTTTTCTGACCTTAAATATTCATCTTCAGATAGTTTATTTAGCTATTAAATCATTATAGGTATTACTTTTGATTTCATCATCACTAAATTCATCGCCCTCCTCATAATAACCTCTATCTCTAAATGCTTCTATCTCCCTGATCTGATTATCGTGGCCGTTGTTTAACATCATAATACTTGTTTCTCCATAATTCCACTTTTGGTTCAGTAAAAGTTATTCTTATTTACATCCAATTAAAATTTATGTTTACTTTAACCACCCAATCCAAACCAAGTATTAGGTTTTCATTTATTTCCTTAATTACCAAGCATCCTTGAGTAAAGCTAACATCATTGATTTTGAATTCTAGTGGTCTAGTATTTAACTTGCTACTCTTTCCAGCAGCTCCTTTGATTCTAGCACGTTACCAGAAATTCATTAAAATTTTTACTGTTCTTCATTCTACCTCTTAACTTTTTCAACATTCCAGTAAAGGGACTACCACTGTCCAAAAGACAGTTACCTCTCCAATTATCAATCTGACCAGAAGTATAAAGGTTTCAGAGTTCATCACATTTTTCAATATTTCCATATAATATATCTTCCTCAGTTTCTCTAAAACTCATTCCTTCTCTTACTTCTTTCTACAGGTTGGAAACTTTCCAAAACTATCTTATGACTGTATGGCTTCTCATTACAACCAAATTTTATTTCATTACCTGAGTGCACATTTTGATACATTTGCATTACATTTTCATGCATTTTTTGCCATTGTCAACATTATCATAATCATCACAAGCTACTTTCAGTATTTCATTACTAATTAAATCATTTCTCTTTCTACGATCAGAACAAGTTGACACAATCTCATTGATATCAATTGGCAAGAACAAATTTTCGTGTGCTTCCCTACCTAATATAGAATCATTATCTAAACCTACTATAATACTACTAACTTCATTCTCCATTGAAGAATCAATTTTAATCTCCACATAAACTTTTCCACCTAACTCATCACATGGCAAAGTGTCATCACCAACATCACCGTTATCATCTGTAAAAATTCTTATCAACTTCATCACAAAAGTCATCAACAAAGACATCATTATCTTCTATATAAACTTCATAAATAGCATCCAAATCATCATCAACTACTTCAGTAATCCTAACAGAATCATCATTAATAACATCATAATCATCAGTACTCGAATCATTATTCATAGCATCCATCATTTATGCATCCCCCTACATACCCTCCTCTCCCCTCAAGTACATGACTCTTATCCTCTGCACATTCAACCTCAGTACCAATGGGTTCATTAAACACTTAAAAGGTTAATGAATAATTTTGATACACAATACCATATTTGTCATAATTCACATTGTTTTCAACATGAACCAATACTTACTGTTACTTGTTTCACCAAAAAAATTTGTCAAAGTATGATTACTAATATCTACTTCAGGTTTTTTCTTGCTTTATGCTTCTCCTTTCATCTTTCCTAGAGTATCTTCTCAGAATTACATGCTAAATTCAATTTTATTCATTGCCCTACTGGTGTCTTCACTCTGGTTTGTTATATTATTCTGAAATTACTGTTTCCTGATTTTGGTCCAGATCATTGCCTGCCTCAAACCAATAGGTCACCCACGAGGCATGACTTAGTTTTCCTGATTTCTCCTTCCATTTCCGAAGATCCTATTACCACTGTTCCTGTCATTACTATTTCCCCATTGTGTATACTTTGCTCATGACCTCTCGCTTCATACCTATGCCTGTCATTCCAGTGATTATCCCTCCTGTTACTATTATAATTATCCTAATAATTGGTTCTGTTATCCCCCTCTTATCTCCAAGTCCATGATGAGCATTGAAAAAACCACAGTTCCTATAAAAGACATTTTCCCCTCTGTCTCATTTTCTCCCAAGCCATATCCAATTTATCTACATATCTTACAAATTCTTCTACTGAATCACCTGGTCCATAGACCAGTTCCCATTGAACCTTGTACGGTAATTGCCTTTTAAGAGTATCAATTTGAACCATTCCATCTAAAGATTTTTCAACCATACTAATGTTTTAATCTGTTCTGTGCACAAGGTTTTCATTCTGCCACTACTACCATAAAGTGAAATCCATTTAAAAACTCTGACTTTATTCTTGATTGTTTAGCTTTTGACAAAAATTTGCTCATGAAACACTATGACAATATGTCATCGAAATATAACAGAATGTCAAAATTGTGTGGGCACTCCAGTCAGAAATTTATGTTTATTACAGCTCCTTCACCAAATAAAAAGTTTCCCTTGACTAGGATCAAGTGCCTGAAAGTCATTTAATACACTGTACTTGTTAAAGTTACTGGATTTAATAATGCTGTAATAAAGATTCTTGAAGTTATCAGTTGATTAGCAGTATCTGCAGAAAATGAATCAATGGGTGAATTCACTGAAGGTATGTTTCCCATTATTACAGAAAGTATAGTTGCTACTCAACATATAGTGGGGATGCTGAGTCCCAGATGGGCACAACAAAACAAAAATACTGTAACAAAATAAGCTTTTGGCCAACAAGGCCTTTGTCAAAAATGGACAAAACACACACACAAACACACACACACACATACACACACACACACACACACACAACACTTAAATGCAACTCACACACACATGACCACAGTATTTGGAAGCTGCGGCAAGACTATGAGCACCAGCAGCAGTACCATGAAGGGAGAAGCAACTGGGTGGGGGCAAGGAGGATGCAGGGTGGGGAGGGGTAGGGATAGCAGGGTAGGGGTGGAAGACCTGAAGTGCTACTGGGGAGCATGCAGCAATGAGTTGAAGAGAATGTAGGACAGATAGGTGCAGCCAGGAGCTTAGTCAGAGGGCAGGAAAAGGGGGGGGGGGGGGGGTAGTTTAAAAGAAGAGAAGTGAAAAGACTGGGTGCATTGGTCGCATAGAGGGCTGTGTAGTGCTGCAAAGGGAACAGGGAAGGGGCTAGATGGGTGAGGACAATGACTAACAAAGATTGAGGCCAGAAGGGTTAGGGGAACATAGGATTTATTGCAGGGAGAGTTCCCACCTGTCCAGTTCAGAAAAGCTGGTGCTGGTGGGAAGGATCTGTAAGGCACAGACTGTGAAGCAGTCATTCAAATGAAGAATGTGATGTTGGGCGGCATACTCAGCAACAGGGTGGTCCAGTTGTTTCTTGGCTACATTTTGTCAGTGGTCATTCATGCTGACAGGCAGCTTATTGGTTGTCAAGCCCACATGACATTCTTCAATTCAATTACTGCTTCACAGCCTGTGCCATACGGCTACTTCCTACCAACATCATCTTTTCTTAATTGCACAGATGGGACCTCTCCCTGCAGTATACCCTATGTTCCTGTAACCATCTTGGCCTCAATCCTCATCTTCCTCAGCCATCCAGCCTCTTCCCTGTTCCCATTCCAGCACTACACAGTGGTCTATTCTACCAATGCATCCAGTCTTTTTACTTCTCTCCTTTCTTGCTACCCTTCCCCCCACCCCCCCCCACCCCCCTGCACCCTCCTCTATACCCTGCCCACTGTCCGCCTACCGATTGCACCTAGCTGTCTTACCCTATCTCCATCTCATCCCTGCATGCTCCCCAGCAGCAATTCACTGTCTCCCATCCCTACCCTGTTATACCTTACCCTCTCTGCCCCAGCCTCCTCCTTACACCCAATCAGTTGCATCAACCATCATGCAATATTGCTCCAGATGCTCATAGTCTGGCTCCAGCTGCCAGACTGTGGTCACGTGTGTGTGTGTGGGGGGGGGGGGGGGGCAGTTCGAGTGCCTGTCTTTTTTTGACAAAGGCCTTTTGGCTACTGAAACCTTATTTTGTGACAGTGTTATGTTGTGCCCATCTGCGACTCAATATCCCCGCTATGTGGTAAGCAGCAACTATCCTTTTCATAATATTACATTACATTGTTTGAAGGTATACTTAACATGAGTTATCTGCAGTTATCAGCATTGTAGAGCTGATTTTCTGCTGTTGATGTTCTATAAAAAAAAAATCCAGATCCTGGTATAGAAATGTCTAACCTAAGTGGGTAAAATGCTTATATTAATTCCTGCCACATATTGTTTTGGGTGACAGTGTAATTTATTTCTCTCTTGAAGTCATTCAGGTAATGAAACAGGCCATCATACAACTGAAATAAATTGGCACACTGTATGCCTCTAAGAGTTGATTATATATTTACCAATCAGACTGGCATGGAAACCACCTCAAAAGATTGAGCAAAACTGTCATGCAACAGCAGTCCCATGTGGGCCTTATAGACATTTTGCTACACTGTCAGTGATCATTAGAACACAAAATTAGTGAAATACAATGAATTTTGACACATAGTAGAATGGAAAATAACAACAATATGGGAAAAGACAGATTGCTACTTACCATAAAGAAGACATAATAAGTCACAGACAGACACAGTTAAAGACAGTTATGTAACGTTTTCAGCCACAGCTGTCATCAGCAAAAGGAAACAGAGAAACACACAGCATTCATACACAGACACACACACAAGCTCACCTCAGCACACATGAGCACCAACTCCAACAGCTAAGTGTTCTTTTTTACAGTAAGTATGAGGCTAAGCCAATTATTATCCACAATTTAGTTATATTTTTGTTTGTTTTGGTAGTACTGTCATTTTACATTGATAACACATGCTTTGTTTATTTGTTGTTGTATCTTTGCAATTTTCAAGCTGCTAGGTTAGTTTCATTATCACTGCTGTGCTTTTAATCATGGCTGCTCCGCTGTCTATTTGCGCCAAAGAATACCAACATTCAGTGATCAATTTTTTGTGGTCAGAAGGCATATTAGGGGCCAAATTCATCAAAGTCTTTTCGTACAGTATGGTAACAGTGTTTTTCCACAACAATCTATGAATGGATTGAAAAATTCCAAAATGGTCGCACAAGTGTTCCGCACAATGAAGGAGTCTGACAACCATTTACCACCACAAATGAAGAAACCATTTAGCATTCACATGAAATGATTCTCTTAGATAGAGGATTAACTATTGACAAAGTGCCACATCATCTGCAATTTAGTCATAGTTCTGCCTATGAAATCATCTACAACAGACTTGGGTTTCATCTTGTGCAAGATTGATCCCAAAACAACTTCCACAGTTGCATAAACAAATGCACTTGGACAACTGCAAAAAAACATTTGGATTGCTATGGCAATGAAGCGGATAACTTCTTAGACAGGATCATTACTGGTGATGAAACGTGGATCCTATCATTATGTGCCAGAGAGTAAAAGGCAGAGTATTGAATGGAAACATCCAAATTCGCCATGCAAGAAAAAACTCAATACCCAACTGTCTGCAGGAAAACTGTTGCTTATGGTTTTTTGGGATGCACAAGGTCCAGTACTGGAACATTATGGGAAAGGGGCACAACAATAAACAGTTTACATTGCAGTGAGATGCTTACTGCAGAGGATTGCTGTAAAAAGGTGTTGCGTTGTTGCACGACAATGTCCTTCTGCATATTGCTGCCCACACTGCTGAAACGCTCCAGAAACTCAAATTTGAAGTACTGAATCACCCTCCATAGAGTCCCAATTTTGCCCCTTCTAACTTTCATTTTTTTGGTCCACTGAAACAGGCATTACGGGGCCGTCGATTTGCCTCAGACGAAGCAGTGGAAGAAGTGGTGCATTCCTGGATCGAAGCTCACCTGAGAACCTTCATTTATGAGGTCATCAGGAAACTTGTACAGTGATGGACCAAGTGTGTTGAAACGCAAGGAGACTATGTCAAAAAATGATGTTCTTGTAAGTTTCCTATTTGACTGTAATAAAATTATAATTATCATTCTTGTTAATTACAACAATTATGTACCACACAGACAGGATAATGCTTTGTAGTCACACTGTAAACCTATATTTTAATTTAATTCTAATTTTTTTCAGGTAATAGACAATCACTGTAACCATACTACAGTCACTTTTCATATTTGATAATTGATATTTATTGACCATCCATTTTATCATATACAGTGATATGGGCTTGCCAAATGTTGATACAAAAAAATTTAATAATAGTTTCTGCATACAAATCATACAGATAACCAAATACACAAGTCAAACAAATTCTAAGTTTACTTTATATCCAGTATATCCAGTGATATATGGCTACATTTAACTTAAGTTATGGATGTCCTTGAATTCATAAAATTTATGTACTCATCAGCACTGTAAAACCTTTCATTTATGGGCATTTTCTTAATCTCATTTTTAAAGATGTGCAGCTCTGATAATTTAAAATTTTTAAGAGAAACACACTAAAAAGAATTTTAAGAGAAACACACTCAAAAGAATTTTGGGATGATATGTTGCACTTTCATTATACTGGGCTTTCTTATGTATTTCTCCATGAAACTTGAGTTCTGTGGCTAGTTTCATAATCATGGTTACCACTGTTCAAAGAAAAGAACTGGGAATGCCATTTCAGAAAGCACATATTTTCATAACTTTCAGTTCTTTGAATATTTCCCTGTAGGACACACTAAGTGAAACTTCTTTTATAATTCTTATTGTTTGGTTCTGAATAGTAAAGGAGTGTTCTGCTAGATTTGAAATACCCAAAAATAAGACACCATATCAGAGTAGACTAATCAAGAATATATAGTAGGCACTCAGCACTGTTTCTTCACTGCAGGAGTTTTTGAACATTCTAAACGCACAATAGTATTTATTTAATTTTATTTGAGCTTTTCTGATTGTATATCCCAGTAAAGATGCTCAACTAAACAAATTCCTAAAATTTTAGTATGTAAAGTTTGTAGAATTTTCTGTTCATTTAACTTCACTATTATATTAGGGTTTACTTCATTTGATGTATGCCTGAAATTCATCCATAACATTTTCTTCTTGTTAAAAAATAGATTGTTATCTCTAAACCATTTAACTGCTTCTTCAGTTGTTATTTATATTTTTTGTGTTGGTCAGTTATATTCTGAGTCATTGGTTAGTTACATTAACAAAGAGACCAGTGTTGTCTGCAAACAGTACAGCATCTGCTTGTGTTAAATAAGTTGGTAAGTTATTTATTAATATCGAAAACAACAGGGGTCCCAACACCAATCCTTGGGGTACTCCATGAGTAACGTTCTCTTATCCAGGAAAGTAGCTATCAGATATGTATGATTTAAAACACATTGAGCTGTACCACGGACTCCATAGCAAATAGTTTGTCAAGCCAAATTTTATGAACAATAACATCAAATGCCTTCACTGCATTTTAAAATAATCCATAGTTTACTTCATAATGATCAATGATATGTAGAATAACTTCTAGGAAATCATATACAGCAATTTCAGTTGATCTGTTTTTTCTATAACCATTTTGTTCACATTCAAATATTACACTTCTGTTCTAAAATGCAGAGTGCCTTTCATACAGTATTCTGTCACAATTTTTTTTTTTGAAAACGAGGTATGTTTGATAAAGATCTGTAGTTTTTTTGCATTATAAGGATCACTGTTTTTATAGAATGATTTTATTGCTGATAGCTTAAGTTGTCTAGTGAAAATACCAGTGCTGAAAGAAGCATTAATTGAACCAAAACTCAGAGAAACAATACATTTGCTGTGTTTAATTATTTTATCTGGAATGCCATATGTACCACAAGTATATAGTATGGTTTCAAACACACCTGCCAACTGCTGTGGCCAAGCAGTTCTAGTTGCTTCAGTCTGGAACCACGCGCCGCTATGGTCGCAGGTTCGAAACCTGCCTTGGGCATGGATGTGTGTGATGTCCTTAGGTTAGTTAGGTCTAAGTAGTTTTACATTCTAGGGGACTGATGACCTCAGATGTTAAGTCCCATAGTACTCAGAGCCATTTGAACCATTCAAACATACCTGACAATTACAGTGTTCACGTGAGGCACAAGGGATACTTTGTACAGGTTTATTGCATCATAACAGTTCCCAAAGTGTAGTGTTACTGATACTGTCCATACCTGGCTGTGCTTAGGATTGCTGTTGATAAGTCATTTGCTTTTAAATTAATTAATTTGAGTCAGAATCTGTTGCTAACAAGCTCTAAAGAAGAGGAAAGGTCCTAGCCATTAGATTTCATGAGCTGCTCTTTCTAGATAACATGTTGCATATTGTCCCACCTAGCTCTGGGAATGGAACCAGAGTCTCAGACTGGATGAACAATGGACTTTGTCAAACAGGGAAGGCACACACATGATTCTGAACAGTCTTGAAAGCAACACAAGCATAGCAGCAATATCATTTGCAAAATACAATGCTATTATTTTGCTGACTCTGCCACCTCACACAGGCCATAAGCTACAGCTTCTGGATTTCTGAGGTTTGCTTCTTTCAAGAAATTCTATAATATAGCACCCTGTGAGCTTATAGCAAGCACATAGGTATCAGTCACAATCTATGATGTCGGTTGACTGGTTTGCCTTCACCAACCTAATATATGCAGCTGTTTCACAGCATGCAGTACTGAACAAGTGAACTCAGTTATTTTTCAGCCTCAAGACTATCAACCAGCTCATCTGACTAATTGGCTTTTGCCAACTCAATCTCATCAATAAATTGATTTGTCACCAAGTTCTTGATGGTTCCGACTAGACCATAAATGTACATCTCAACATTCACAAACCTTCTGAAGAAGCAAGGTTGGTGGAGAAAGAACAGAGGCAATATCACCAGATGACACTTGGTCTCACCCCAAAATCCCTCCACCAGGAACAATACAAATTAAGAAACATGTATCAATGATTTGACATACACTTCCATTAAAAATGAGTCTTGAAAAAGAAGTTAGATTAGCACAAAAAGATAAAATGAAGGAATCTAGTAGGCCTATAGAAAAGGTGTAAAAATGAAATCTTCAGCAGTGATTCTCTCTTCAGATTAAGAAAGCAATGTCTAATCTTCAGGATATTTCATTATTGTTAAAGTCTAAGGCAAACATTCTACAACTTTCATACATTATGTTGCTAAGGTTTTGCAAGTTCTAAAACACTGTGATCAAGTTTCATTTCACATGTACATGTGACTAGACAATAAAATTTATGCCAACACATGAAAGAAGTTTTGTACATGAGACTAATGGATTTAAATCGAATCCATTTTAATTAAAAGCAGTTCATTACACAAATATGTTACCTTTTAATTGTGATTTGCATAACTTTAGTTTATATTAGTTATTTATTAGCCTTTTGAGGGCTTTTGTGTTTCTATAGTTTATTGTTTACGTGTAATTATGCTGTATTCAGTAGTGTCACTGGATACTTTTTATATTTTGCATCTGAATTCCTTACTTGAACACTTTTATAGTTAATATTTCTGATCGGTAGAACCTAACAGACAACTCATCTGTAAACCAGAAAATAAAATAGCAAATCAGGATCTAAGAAAAGTTTGTAACAGTTTCAAACATGTTAAATTTATTGAAATAAACAGTTCACTTAGGGAACACTTCACAAGACATGGGCCGTGTAGCAATCCTAAGCAGAAGAGAAAACTGTGTAGAGAAATCTTACATGCTATTGCTGACACCAAAACAGAGAAATATCAACACCTGAACTATCTAAATTGGCATCTTGTGCAGCATATTCAATGAAAGGTTTGATTACAGAAGTACAAAATCCAGTTTTCTCAGCACTAGAAGAACTATTGTCAACTGATTTGACACCACACTTAAGTGCAATATCAAGTGCCAGTGGCTCACAGTTCACTCAACCCATTGGAATCTAGATACAGAGAATTATTCAAATCTCTAGCAGCAGTCCAGCAGCAACCACAAGACCAATGAAGCTGAGAACAAAGAAGACTTCCACACTCCAGCAGGAATTTTGGTATCCTTTACTCCAGAGGAAAAGGGTACAGCTTATAGCACAAAATCAGAGGCACAAATCACCAACACATGTCCTCACTGAAACTAGCCAGACATCTCATTATTCTAAAAATGGTGCAAATATAACCGACTGTAAATATCTACCAATTTCCTGCCACAACATAAGATGACTTAAAAATAAAATAGACCATTTAGTAGTGAATCTAATGCATCCTGTATATAATTTTATTTAGACTGCAGCAAAGTAGCCCCTAAAGTTAGTTACTTTGCTCCACTTAATATAAACATTATTTTGTGAGAGGATAATAGCTTGGGGCAATGTTAGCCTCTTTAAAATTTATTGTGTTACGATATAGGACCTTATAAACCATTATCTATGCACTTTTTTGGTATTAAAGTTACAAAAGCAATAAAAGTCTTGGGTTGGGCAATTTTTTTGTTTAAGTTGTAAATAAAAAGTAACAAACATGAACAAAATTCAGAATTTTGTTGTTGTTGAAGAAAAGGTCAATGTTTCATTAAGTATGCTGGTGTGTCAAAATGTCAGTGATTATGCCAGAAAAATAATTAGCACAAATTCATCACCATTGCCAACAGTGGCACTGAGAAACTACCTCTTTTCTCCCTCCCCCCCCCCCCCCTCCCCTGTGGGACTGGGGGTTACAATAGGCCCAAGGTATTCTTGCCTGTTGTAAGAGGCAACTAAAAGGAGTCTACCACTTTTCAGCCCTACAAGTTCAGGTCCCATTTTATGGTTTCACCTGCCACTTTCCAAATTCTACAGAAATGCTGGCTGTATGGGAAAGGACACCTTATGTAGTGCATAATTTATCTATAGAACCCTTAGATTTGATCTCCTTAACCTCTTCTCATCATGGCTTTGCATCTCCACCTGCAATTCAACTATATGGGTGAGGACACTTTCCGGGGTATGTCATCTTCTTCCATTGTCTCCTTTCTTCTTTCACCCCATGGCAATATTTGATTTCTCTGTGCTCAATATCCAGCACGGTATCCAGCCCATTGTGGTGGGGCCATCATGCACCCATTTGGTGGTAGGCCCCTGACAACACAGGGATCGCACTACTGATGCCTTAGCTGTAAACTCCCCACGTATGCGCAGGAGTAGATGCCCATCTTTGTGCAGCATCAGAACTCCTGGCTACGGCCATCATGCCAGGTGGCCTTTGCTGTGGCTGGGTGGCTGTTGATCAGAGGGGGTGGCATCAGGGCAGATTACCCGCAATGAAGTGGACCAAGTCATCTCTTGCTGGTGACCAAAAGGCACCAGCAGTCTCTAAGAAGGAAAAGATTGAATACAATGCTGACAGATATGGCCCTAAATCATTTCCCTCCCTCACTACACTACGGGAGGAATGTAGGGCTGCAGAAAGAAGAGAGCCATATTTGCCTCAGTATTTAGCCTGTAATAGAATGGATGGGGACCCGTTTCTAGCTAAGAAGCCTCAGTTTTTTGTTCAACATCTAGAGGATAGGTTTGGGGAAGTGACAGTGCTGTCCAAGATGAGAAACAGTGCAGTCTTGATGCAGACAGCATCCCCAGCCCAATCCCGGGTGTTACTTGCCTGTGACCAGTTGAGTGATATTCCTGTATGCTTCACTCCCCATAAAAGCATCCACATGGCCCAGGGCATAATTTTCCATTGCCACCTCCACTTGCAGCCTGATGATGAGCTCCCTGCCAGTTTAGAATGGCAGGGTGTTCATTTCATATGGGGCTTTTACAGTGGCCCAAAGACAACAGGGTTGCCACCGGTGCCTTCATCTTAGACTTTGATGGTGATTCATTGTCTGTAAAGGTCAGGTTGATGGTTTACTGCTGTGACATCAAACCAAATGTCTCTTCCCCTATGCAGTGATTTAAGTGCTGGAAATTTGGGCACATGTATTCCCACTGCACTTCCAGGGCCACATGTTGAGACTGCGGTGTCCTCTGCACCAGATACTCCATGTGTGCCTTTTCCCACTTGTATCCACTGTGGAGAGCACCACCTCCCCTGCTTGCCAGACTGCACAGTACTCCAAAAGGAGCAGAAAATCATGGAGTACAAGACCCTGGACCAGTTGACTTGCCAAGAGGCTAAACAATAAATTTGAAAGATTACACCCTATTCGGTTGATGTCCACATATACTGCAGCTCCTTCAACATCAGCGTCACAAGTGCCAGTAGCTCCACACTCTGTGCAACGAACAGAGGGCCCTCTGGGCCACCAGAATACATCCACCCCCTTGGTGGTAGAGGGCAAATCTCCTTCCATTGCTCCCAATGCACCTACTTCGGAAGCAAGGGCCCTAAAAACGAATGGGACATCGGGGCTCTCCCCCCATCAGAGAAGCAACAGCCTCCTCCAGCTGCTCTCGTGTGGAAGGGGTCAGCATCCCCCAGCTGCTCTCGTGTGCAAGGGGTCCCTTGGGACCCTCTCTTCCAAGGTCTCCACTAATGCCACTGCGGACACTCACTAGTGGCTAAAGGAGCCGAAAGCTGCTTGACAAAGAACTCCACAGTCTTCCTCCATGCCTGAAGCTACTTTGGAGAAGCTCTCCTATCAAGTCCTTAAAGAGAAGTGGAAGGGCAAGCAAACAGAAAAGAAGACTGCTAAGAAAACGGACCCTCTGGTGGCCCCCACACCACTGCTCCCTACTGATTCTGCATCTGAGCATGAGGTAGAGATTTTAGCGTCCCCTGAGGGCCTGAATCTCACTGATGCCTCATCTGCAATAGGAATGGACACCAATACTCAATCAGCGGCAGCAAGTGACCCTGAGGCGTAAACTGCCTCCTTGAGCGTTTCATGCCTTCCAAGCCTCACGATCATGTCATCCTCCAGTGGAATTGCGGCGGATTTTTTTACACCGCCTGGCTGAGCTATGGCAACTTTTAAGCTTTACACCTGTTTCCTGCATTGCCCTCCAGGAAACCTGGTTTCCGGCAATGCAGACCCCTGCCTTCCACAGCTATAGGGGATGTTACAAGAACTGTAGCGACTATAATAGAGTGTCAGGTGGAGTCTGCGTCTACGTTCTGAACTCAGTGTGTAGTGAACCAGTGCCCCTTCAAACCCCTCTTGAAGCTGTGTCTGTCAGAATATGGATGACGCAGGAAATAACTGTCTGTAATGTGTATCTTCCTCCAGCTGGTGCAGTACCCCTGAACGTAATGGCTGCACCTATTCATCAACTAACTAAACCTTTCCTACCTTTGGGAGATTTTAACCCCCATAACCCATTGCAGAGTTGCATCATGCTACCTGGCTGAGGTAGAGATGTCGAAAATTTACTGCCTCAAGCTGACCTCTGCCTCTTAAATACTTGGTCCCCCACACATTTCAGTGTGGCTCGTGGTACTTACTCAGCCATTTATCCCTCTGCAGCCCAGGACTTCTCCCATCTGTCCACTGGAAGCCCACGATGATTTGTGTGGTAGTGATCACTTTCCCATCTTCCTGTCACTCCTCCGGCATCATTCCCCTGGATGTCTACCCAGATGGGCTTTAAACAAGGCAGACTGGGAAGCTTTCACCTCTGCTGTCACCGTTGAATCTTCCCCACATGTTACCATAGACATGATGGTTGAGTGGGTCACTAGAAAGACCATTTCTGCGGTAGAAAACGAAAACCCTTGTACCTTAGTTTGCCCATGGCGAAAGTCAGTACCTTGGTGGTCGCCGGAAAGAGGCAATTAAAGAGTGTCTATACTGACATAAGCGGCATCCTTCCCTGGAGCACCTAATAGCTTTCAAATGGCTCCGTGCCCACGTTCGCCAGCTTATTAAAAGACGGAAACTAGAGTGCTGGGAGAGGCACATCTCGACCACTGGGTGCTATACGTGCCCTATCCAAGTCTGGAAGAAGATCAGACATATTTCTGGGTAATAGACTCCGATAGGTATCCCTGGCATTAACAGAAATGGTGTGTTCTCTACCGAAGCAAATGCAATTGCCGAGAACTTTGCTAAGCACTATGCTCAAGCCTCTGCATTGGGGATGGTAAGTCCTCTTGTTCACTGAACATCACAGTGAACCCTATAAAGCACCATTTACAGAGTGAGAGCTCCTCAGCGCTCTTGCACATTGCCCCAACACAGCTCCTGGGCCAGATTGGATCCACAGTATGATGATTAAACATCTCTCATCAGATTACAAGTGACATAACCTTGTCATCTTGAACCAGATCTGGTGCGATGGCGTATTTCCATCGCATTGGCGGGAGAGCACCATCATTCCTGTGCTCAAACCTGGTAAAAACCCGCTTGATGTGGATAGCTATAGACTCATTAGCCTCACCAACGTTCTTTGTAAGCTGTTAGAAACTATGGAAAGTCAGCGGTTGTGTTATCTCCTGGAGTTACGGGACATACTGAATCCATGCAAGGGCGGTTTCCGCCAGGGTCTCTCGACCAGTGACAATCTTGTGTCCCTCAAGTCTGCCATCTGAACAGTCTTTTCCAGGTGCCAACAGCTGGTTGCCATCTTTTTTGATTTGCTAAAAGATTATGACACAACTTGGTGATATCATATCCTAGCCACTTTATATGAGGGGGTTCTCTGGGGCCCACTCCCGATTTTTATCCAAAACTTCCTGTCCCACCGTGCATTCTGAATCCAAGTTGGTGTCTCCCATAGTTCCTCCCCCCCCCCTCCCCCGCTCCCCATACCCAGGAGAATGGAGTACCGCAGGGCTTTATATTGAGTGACTTTCTATTTTTAGTGGCCTTTAACGGTCTAGCAGCAGCTGTAGGACCATCGGTTTCATGTTCTCTGTATGCAGACTTCTACATTTTGTACTGCTCCTCCAGAACTGGCGTTGTTGAGTGGCGCCTACAAGGAGCCATCCACAAGGTGTAGTCATGGGCTCTATCCCACGGCTTCCAGTTTCCAACCCTGAAGTTGCAAGTCATGTACTTCTGCCAGCGTCATACCACTCATCCAGAACCAGAACTTTACCTTACTGATGATCCACTCACGGTAGTGGAGACATATCGATTCTTAGGGCTGGTTTTCGACGACCGCTTAACTTGGCTTCATCATCTTCTGCCTGAGGAACACCAACCTAGATGCAGATCGCTCTATGCTGCTGCAGCTCTACAGAGCCATTGTTCAATCCCGCCTTGACTATGGGAGTCCAGTTTATGGTTCAGCGGCGCCCTCAGCATTGCATTTACTCGACCCGATGCAGCACTGTGGAGTGCCACTAGCAACAGGAACTTTTAGGATGAGTCCCGTGACCGGCTTACTGGTGAAGGCTGGAGTCTCTCCATTGCAGATCAGACATGCACATCTGCTCACCAGTTATGTTGCACACATTCATAGCGCTTCTAAGCATCCATATCACCATCTCCTTTTCCCAAGCATGGTGGTTCATCTCCTGCATTGACGGCCCAGTTCAGGACTTATGATTGAGGTTCACATCCGATCCCTTCTCTCTGAACTGGAGTCCTTCCCTCTACCACCTCTACTCAAGGTCCATTCACATACACCTCCATGGTGTAAGCCTAGGCCAAAGCTTCATCTGCACCTTACACACAGCCCTAAGGACTCAGTTAACCCCGCAGCTCTCTGCTGTCACTTCCTCTTGATTCTTGACATGTCCTCAGGCTCTGAAGTGGTTTACATTGATGGCTCAATGGCTGACGGTCACATTGTCTTTGCCTACGTTCACAGATGTCATATTGACCAGCACTCCTTGCCAGATGGCTGAAGTATTTTCATGCAGAGCTGGCGACCATGTCTCATGCTCTTGAGCACATCTGCTCATGCCATGATGAGTCGTTTCTTCTCTGTACTGACTCCTTGAGCAGCCTCCAAGCTATCGACCAGTGTTAATCCCGCCATTCTTTGATAGCGACCAACCAGGAGTCCATCTATGTTACAGAATGATCCAGTCATTCAGTGCTGTTTGTCTAGACCCCAGGACATATTGGCATCCCAGGCAGTGAAGTTGCTGAAAGGCTGGCCAAACAGGTTACATGGAAACCACTTCTGGAAATCGGCATCCCTGTAACTGACATGTGTTCATTATTATGCTGAGAGACAGAATGGCATAACCTCAGTACCCACAACAAACTGGATGTCATTAAGAGGACCACACTGTGGTTTAGATTGAAACAAATCGATTTTCGGTTTTCATCATATTTCGATTGATTAAGGTTTTATTTAAATACTCTGAAAAGGATTTTGCTGAAACATTTTTTTTTTTCGAGTATTTAAAGAGCATTTTCCTACCACGTGTGTTTATGTGCCACACCCACTTTTCTGTCACCTACTTTTCTGCATATATTTTAGATCTTTATATCCCCTACATTGCACTTTAGGCATTTTCGTTTTACTCCCGAGTGTGTTGGCATTCCTTGAAATGTAATGGTTGGTAGTCTTTTGTTTCTGCTGTTTGTAAACTACATGCTTTCAAACACACGGATAGTTTTGTTCAAGTGTGATTGTGAGTAGTTGTTATACTTACGTTTGCAGTGCTTGTTTATGTGTGTTTTGTTGTGTTTATTAAAGATGTCGAAACGTAAAGGCATTTTCAAGAAACTACAATTTAGAGGAAACAAATTTAGAAAGCTTTCTGTACAACACGTTATGTCGCCTGGCAATGATGTTTCTAATTGTAATTCTTCAACAAGTGCATCATCAAAGAAGCTCTCACCATTTCAAGAGAGTTAAAACTAATTTACTGTAAGTGACAAGGGGTGCAGTAATATTATTATAAATTGGAGAATATTATCAGATGTAATTTCTAAATTTGTACAATGTAGACAGTGTGGTGAGTCACAGGGTGAAAATTTGTGAGCGTGCCAGTGGGAGAAAAGGCCTTCCAATTGCTTTTGATTTAATTTGCACTAAATACTCAGCTGTGACTTCATTTATGAGTTCTTCAAAACCAGATGCAAGTGGCCCTATGGAATCAATACTGGATTAGTTTATGCCTTACGATCCATTGGCAAGGGCATGGCTGCAGGGAGAACATTTTGTTCATTGATGAATTTACATAAACCACCAAATAAATCTGAAAAACTGACTGCAATATTAGAGAAAACTGTATGTGAGGTCAGTGAAGAAAGCATGATACTGGCTGTTAGGGAAGCAGTGGAAGTAAATGATGGATGTTTGAAAATTGTAGTTGCACTTGATGGAAGTTGGCAAAAAAGAGGACATACTTCTCTGAATGGGTTAGTGATTGCAATGAGTGTAGACACTGGTAAAGTGTTAGATGTGGAGTTAATGTCTAAATATTGCAAATGATGTAAAGTCAATGAACATAAAGAACACAACTGTGTGAGTAATTTTAGAGGAACAAATGTTGGTATAGAAGTTCATGGAGTACAACAAATATTTCATTACTCCGTAGAAACAACAGGCGTACGATACACCAAATATTTGGGCGATTGTGACAGTAAGGCATACAACAATGTGGTGAACTCTAAGCCATATGGAGATGCCATTATTAGCAAAATAGAATGTGTAGGCCACGTTCAAAAACATTTGGGAACAAGGCTGAGAAAACTAACTGTTGATAGGAGAGGAAAAAAATTTGAAGATGAAAAATTGTTGACCGGACAGGGTCGGTTAACTAAAACTGAAATAGAAAACTATGTACAGGCACTTAGGAGAAATAAAGAAAAGCTGGGGTAATGAAGAGAGATGTTTGGGCCATAATCTTCCATAAGTCCTCTACTGATGATAAGACATGTCATGGATTGCGTCCATCAGGAGAAAATTCACAGTGCAAATACAATACGGCTCAAGCAACTGGAGAATCTTATTCTCACCAGCATTCTCTTCCTGCTGCTGTTATTAGCGCAATTAAACCTATTTTCAGAGACTTGGCTCATCCTGACTTTCTAAGGAAATGTCTGCATGGGCAGACACAGAATCCAAATGAATGTTTCAACAGCACATTTTGTAACCGCCTTCCTAAAACTGTATTTGTAGCCATGCATACAATGAAACTAGGGAAGTGTTGGGTACTGAAAAAGCTGGGAATTAATCTTGGTGAAAATATGATCAGTGGGTTGCAACACTGCGATAAAATGAGGATAGCTGAAGCTGACAGGTCTGCATCTAATGTGGCCAAGAAAGCAAGAGAAACATCCAGGATGGTGAAAAAGAAGCAGTAAGACCTGATAGAGGCCAAAAAAGGGCCCTCATATGCAACAGAACAGTTTTAATTAACTGTAAGCAAAAAATTTCAAAAGTTTTTTCTTTAAAGCCAATTTCCCACAAACTAAAATTTTCAGTACATATGCCCCATTATCTCAGAAACTCTCATAGATGAATGAAATTTTCAGAGACTCTGCATAACATAAAAAGCCACCTCTGGTACTACATTCAGTAATATTCCCCCAATAGGAAGTTCACAAAAAATATTTTCTGCAGAAAAACTTAATTTTTTGTTAATAAATTAAAAAAAGTATTTCATAATAATTCTAAAATGGATAAAGTAGATTTTATTAAAGTTGACTCTATTATCATCATGTAACATACAGTAAAAATATTAAGGTTCTGCATCAAATAGCTTTTTTTTCAGAAATGGGTCAAATACTTGCCTAAATTAACATGGGTTAGATAGGCAGGGTGTGGTCCCCTTCATGAGATTACAAATGTCTGGAAGGCTTCCATGCGGGTCTCTCACAGGAACATTATGGTTCTCTGCCGGCTCCACATTGGCCACACTTGGGTGACTGACGGCTACCTCCTGTGCCGTGAACACCCACCTCAATGTGGGTGCAGTGCGCAGTTGACAGTGAGTGGCCCATATTCTGTTGTGCTGTCCTACTTTGACTGCCCTGTGACTTGTTAGCATTAATTTTAGCTGACAACACCTTATCGGCTGATTTAGTTTTATGTTTTATACGTGAGGGTGGATTTTATCATTCTATCTAAGTTTCTGCACATACCCTGTGTCCCCTGTGTTGTCCATCCTAATGCTTCCAGGCTGGAGGTTTTAATGTGTTACAGAGTGTCTGGTTTATGCTTTTTATTCTCGTGATCAGCCAGCCATGTTTACCTGCTCTCTTGTTTTAATTCCTTCTGCCTGTTTTATGCATTTCTCTATGTTTCTCTTGTCCTATTTTGTCGATTGTAGTGTCTGTTGCTCTTCTGCCATTCTTGTGGTTTTTCCCTTTCTTGCAGTTTTATGTTGTAAGTCTCATTTGTTTCATTCTCGCCTTTGTGGAATTGTTTTAATAAGAACAAGGGACCCATGAACTAGCAGTTTTTTCCCTTTCCAACTCTTTAATCCAACCAACCAACCAACATACCTCTTTTGTATAAGTATTTAGAAGGTCTTACACCTTCAGTCACATTTGTGAAATAGTATATCTTTATTTATTGGCCATTTCCAGGCATCAAGAGATGCGCTCTGGTATTTATTGTGGCAACATCTTTGACGAAGCTTTCAACAACACCAAGGTAATGTTTATTTTCATACTGTGTAGCCACCAACACATCAGTTTGCTTAGTGATCGATTTCAGGTTTTTCTGTGGTTTTCATAGACTTTCTTAATATTCCACATATGCTGCTAATACTTCCATTTATTATTTTCTGTTTGATTCTCAGTCTGTGTGTGAACTTCAAGTTCTGTCTGTAGTTCCTCTTCTTTTATTTTATTTTTTAAGAAAACCTGGCACTGTTTTGGAATCATTTGGTGACATTTCAAGCAAGTGTTCTATTTCATATGGATTCGAGACATTCCTTCAAATTTTCAGTACTGTAAACTGCATATTGTTGAAGTTCTAGCTCATGTTTAAATTTGCACCATACTATAATAACTTTAATTTTCTTAGGGTCAGTTGTAAAATCTTGAGATAAATCAGGGGCTAGGTACCTGAGGGAATGAAATGAGCATATGGCATTGTTGGTCTGGAGGCCCTATGTGGGAAGTTCAGCCACGAAGTGCAAGTCTTATTTCAGTTGACGCCACATTGGGCAACTTGCATGCCAGTGAAGAAGATGAAATGATCATTAGGACAACACAATACCCAGTCCTAGAGTGGAGAAAAGCTCCAACGCAGCCGAGAATCGAACCAGGGCCCTCTTGCATGGTAGGTGAGCATGTTACCACCCAGCTAAGCAGGCAGACACTAACTGAGGAATAGGCTAATCATGGATTAACTTGGAGCGCGCTTTGTACATCGCCATTTTATTCCTTTGTTAGCTATTTTCGGAATAGCATTTATGTCTAATTAAGTTGGCAACAGCTGAAAAGCACTCTGAATATTTTTGCGTATGTCATTCAGTGTTTAGTTAGTCATTGTCTGCAGAAATAGCATGTTAAACATGAGTGACAAGCGTTTCAGATTACAAAACGTTTTCCTTAAGTAAATTTTGTGAGTTCTAGATATTGGAAATGAGTTCAAGAGTATAGCAACAAACACGAAAATTGCTACAGGCTCATTCAATCAAAATATTGGTGCAAAATTTTAACTAAATTGGTAGGGTACTGGTATGTATAACAGTGTATCTTGAAATTAATTAAATGATCATGTATTTGTTATTTGACCAGTAAAGGATCTTTCTAGATTTTCGAGTAAAATATAATAAAAAATATGAAACAGATTCCATTCACAAACAACTTCACATTGAGCGACAAAGCAGCTATAACAGACGGATGATTATTCGTCTTCTTGTTATTATTTTAAGGAAATAACCGTGTAAATATTATTCACAGAAGGTCGCAGAAGCAACAGATTGGTGGCACTCCACATGTGGAATGTAAGTTCCAAATTGTGTACAGTGAAATACAGGAAAAACTGCCTCTTGTTCATGTTGTCCAGTGCCATACACATCCTTTTAATAATCATGCTGGCTGTCTCACTGCAAATACCACTGAAGTCTCCAATGGGCACAAAGAAATCACCAAAGGCAAAACATCTGTCTGTAGTAGCTGGTTCATTGGTGGAACAGACCCATTTCTGAAAGAAAAAAAGAATGGCACGAGACAATTCAAGAGAAATTTAAAAATAGAATTTCCCAGCCACTCCTTTCACTGTTATGATTATGCAGATTCAATAACTAAAGATTTCTGTCAGCTGAATGAAAAGTACCTATGTTCTTGAAACACAGTGATAATTACTTTATGATGAAGAAGGTTGTGGTTATGTGAATAACAATTCACACATCAAAAAAAGTTTTGCATCACCTCAGTTCCGGGATTTCCAGAACCTGTACAGAAAATTGGAACAGAGATCAACATAAACATCATTTCCACCCTTTTTATTGCTCATGAAAACAATACATTGCATGTTGTACCACCATACAGTGAGACGTTCAGAGGTGGTGGTCCAGATGCTGTACACAGTTACCTTTAATACCCAGAAGCACACCATCTTGCATTGATACATGTATGTATTCGTCTTGGCATACTATCCACAAGTTCATCAAGGCACTGTTGGTCCAGATTGTCCCAATCCTCAATGGCGGTTTGGTGTATCCCTCAGAGTGGTTGGTGGATCACATCGTCCATAAACAGTCCTTTTCAATCTATCCCAGGCATGTTTGATAGGGTTCATGTCTGGAGAAGATGCAGGCCACTCTAGTCAAGTGATGTCGGCATCCTGAAGAAAGTCATTCACAAGATGAGCACAGTGGGGGTGCGAATTTTCAAAAATAAATAAATAAATAAATAAATGGTTCAAATGGCTCTGAGCACTATGGGACTTAACATCTGTGGCCATCAGTCCCCTAGAACTTAGAACTACTTAAACCTAACTAACCTAAGGACATCACACACATCCATGCCCGAGACAGTATTCGAACCTGTGACCGTAGCGGTCATGCAGTTCCAGACTGAAGCGCCTAGAACCGCAAGGCCACACTGGCCGGCTGCGAATTTTCGTCCTTGAAGGCAAATGCCACGCCAATATGCTGCCAATATGATTGCACTGTCGGTCCAAGGATGGCATTTGCAAATTGTACAGCCATTCCATGACCACCAGCGGCGAAGATTGGCCCCACATAATGCCACCCCAAAACATCAGTGAACTTCCACCTTGCTGCACTCGCTGGACGGTGTGTCTAAGGCATTCAGATTGACCAGGTTGCCTCCAAACATGTGTCCAACGACTGTCTGGTTGAAGGCATATGTGACACTCATCGGTGAAGAGAACATGATGCCAACCTTATGCAGTCCATTCGGCATGTTGTTGGGCCTATGTGTGCCATACTACACGGTGTCATGGTTGCAAATATGGACTTCGCCATGAGTGTTGGAAGTGAAGTTGCACATCATGCAGCCTATTGAGTCGTAACACGATGTCCTGTGGCTGCACAAAAAGCATTATTCAACATGGTGACGTTGCTGCCAGGGTTCCTCTGAGCCAAGACCGAGCAGCCATCCAGAGCAGTAGTAGCCCTTCGGCGGCCTGAGTGAGGCATGCCATCGACAGTTGCTGTCTCTCAGTATCTCCTCCATGTTCGAACAACAATTACGTTCTGTAGCTGGGTAAGCATCATCTTTAAACCTAAAAAAATGAAGAAGAAGAACAAAAGGAAAAAACTAAGTTTCCTCTTAATCTTCCCATGTTAAACGTAGCCCGAGTAAGAACGATAGATACTGGCTTCAGTAAATAATGGTAGGTGGATTACAATGTTCGTGCTCTCATGCATTAATGAGCCTGTGATCCTAATATTTTCACTAAAAGGAGAAACGTTGTTCTGACACTGCTGTGGTAGTTTACACAACGTGGAATTCCCAGTAGAAAACAGAACGGAACAATATTTTCTGCTATTGGTGAAACGGGGGCACTGCTGTTTTATCAAAACGTTTTGCAACACGAGAAAATCTGATTCGTCAGAAACAGAAAAAGTGGTTGATACAAATAGTACACATAACGTGTGGTTTTTCTATTTAATTAAGTCTATTATTGGAACTGTCTGCTACATAAAACAGATAGTCCTTTCCGCTACTGCAGAAATTGTAACACACGCTAGCGTACAATACTATTTTTGTATGAATCGTCATTTTAATATGTTGAAATTTACATAAATAACACGACGGAATTTACGAGGTACTGGAATCGAATGAATATTACTACAGTTAAATAGTATTATTTTAAAAAAACTGAGAAATAGTATCACCTGTCCGTCATGCTCCAGTTTCCCTTGTGCAAGGTTGACAAGATGAAGTACAGCTTCCTCTGTCAAGCAAAATCTGAATATAAATGCGCAATCGGCAGCGTCCCTTTCCTTCCTCATTCTCATGAACAGTTCAGTCACAATCTCGTCGTCTCTGACTGCATCTGCCACTATCCCTGCTATCCTGAAAAGTTATTCCCCTGTTACGCTCGCTAACCGGTCAGAAATCGCCAGTTAAGTTATCTCGATTTTATTCTCTGGTTAGCTGTTAATCTGGGTTCGTACAATGCGTTTCTCGCGCTATTCCGAGAGTAGTGCTGAACCGGCTAGTAACAGAGATTGTACAACTGGCCATTAGCAATTAATGAAAATGCTGTGGCGCTATTTTGATCCACTTTATCAGTGGGATAAAGTTACCCCAGTTTTCCCAGAAACTGATCTTCACAGCTGTTTTGATCATACAGGGATAAATAACACGATGGATACGAATTTGCTGGTATGATTTAGGCGATAACTTATTTCTACACATGACTGAATGCCACAGTTTAAACAGTTGTCTGGTAGCACAGTACCACTTATTCTTGACAAAAATAACCTCAAAAATGCAGTAGTCATGCAACTTCGATTAGCAGAAAATTTCCAAGATGGCGAGTGACAAAATAACTGAAACATATAAGCTACCGGTAGTAGAAACTGTCAACAGTTGGACAGAATCAAAAATGTTTCGGAATGTTTATTAGAACAGTGCTTCATCAGAGCTGGAGTAAAGTTACCCCAGAAGTAGACAAGGCACACTTTACATGATTGTGCATTATGCTGGTGAAAGAGTGCTTTTTGGAGTGCCAACCTTGGTCTTTCTTCAGCCAACGCAAGTTTCAAACGATCCAACAATAAAGCATAACAGGCTCCAGCTATGGTTCTGCCTTTTTCTAATTAATCTATGAGAATTATTGCTTGGGAATCCCCAAAAACAGTGGTCATCATCTTACGAACTGCAAAATGGTCTTGGTTTCTTCAGTGTCCTTTCAACAGCCTTTGTCCATTGTTCTGACTGTTCTTTTGACTCTGGTATATAATGGGGGATCACAGTTTCATCAACATTCTCAAATCAGCACAAAAAGTCTTGTCGATTATGGTTAAACATCACCAGACATTGAGAAGAATTGCTGTGCTAGATGTCATCCCTGGATCTACGCTATTTCCGACCTGGGACAAATACGTGATAGTGGCATTTGCGCCCCATCCCCTCCCTTCTCTCAATCCCTCAAGCGTTTGAGATAAGACGTCAAAAATTCTATAAAAAAAAATCTCATTCTGTAGTGCACATATTTTGAAGAGTTTTACATATTAAACATGTATGTTAGACGAAATGTAAGACACGTTATTTGTTCTTACGTGTGCCAAAGTGCAGTATTAAGCCTCTCCACTCACCATTCTTCTATCGCACATCACTGTATTTCACTCTGTGGAACTCAAACGTATGTACCTCGTAATGGAAGCCACCAAACGCATATTCAGGGCATTAAAAAGTAAAGTCTCCTGTGGTACCTCTCCTGCTCCCAGTCAGCCGGTTTAACATCGCCCTCTCCCCCTCTTAAAAAATTCACGATTAATATTGGATGGGATTAGTTGTGACACGGAGAATAAGAACTCTTCAGAAAATTTGTATTCTTTATTGCCTGTTGGCTAATGACTTTTTCTTTTATGTGACATAAAATTAAGTATAGGAAACACATAAGCAGCAAAGACAAGAGACAAGCAATACAGTACATTTCTTCAATCCTTAGGCCTCAGTATTTTTTTCTCATTAATCTTGCTACAGCTTTACACAGCGAGATTTCCTTTTTGCAAAAGAATCTGTTACCCCATCAAAGTTCGTCAACCGTTTTGCTACGTGAAAAATCAAACTGTCGTTGTCTAATACTGGAAAATCTGTTATTACGAATAGAACACAAAAGTGGTGTGGTTTATTGATTTGATTAGTCTATTTTGTCACTGTGTTCTAGATAAAACGAAATAGGACTTTCTAATACTGCAGCAGTTATAACACACGCCAAATAAGGAGGACTGTTTCTGCACAAATGGGCATTTTCACCTACCG
The DNA here is from genome assembly GCF_023897955.1 of Schistocerca gregaria. Lineage (NCBI taxonomy): Eukaryota > Metazoa > Arthropoda > Insecta > Orthoptera > Acrididae > Schistocerca > Schistocerca gregaria. Next base: position 225,839,232 of record NC_064921.1, read on the forward strand.
CATGTACATAAATAACAAGAGAGATTATATAATCTACGAATAACCAGTATCATATGCCTATTGGGCACATTACAAGCAAAAAGTCTGACGTTAGAAAGTTGTTTCACATTTCATTCCCAGGCTCCAGTTTCTCAAGCATGAGATAGAAAAGTAGTAAACAAAGGAATGCTTTCCGACTATTGTAACTCAAAACAGGTATCAGATTCTTGACGAAATACCGATGGCGGAAGTTGCAGCATTAAAATCCGTGCAAACTAAAAACAACCGTTCAAACTGTAAAAAAATTGCCAGTGATAATTTCAAAAAACGCCAAGTCCCAAACTCATGTATTAATGCTAACTTAGTGAGTGAACATAAACAAATAGTTCAATGTAACGACAGTGAAGTCCGTGAAAGAAATGACAGTGTAATCCATGAAAATGTATGCAAGAAACTATTCCAAAACGGCAGTAGAAGCGAGAAAAACCAGAAGTACAAGAAGGGCCGATTTCTTGTATATGGGGACAGTCATGGTCGCGAAATAGCTCAAAACATCGTGAATATCCAAGACGATTTTACAACTGTGGCTCACATTCAACCTGGTGCACCTCCTTCTGCTGTGGTGAAGCCGTGTGTGCAAGATAGTGAATCTTTCTCAGCAAATGATTATGTCGTTATCATCGGTGGTACAAATTATGTGGCTAAAAACCAAGCAAATGACGCTATCAGGGACATGAAAATAACACTCGGTAAGTTGACTGGCACGAAAGTAATTGTTGTTAACGTTCCACATAGACATGATCTAATGGACCAATCTATTGTGAACTTGGAAGTGTTTTTTTTTTATTTCGTATTCCATTAATCCGTATTGTGATAAATCACAAGGATGTGGAATGAGTCATGATTACATACAACAGATATAATACACATATATAAAATGACAAAAATGTACCATAAGATTATGAATAAGTTTGTAGGTTAAAATCAAATCAAAGGTATAGCTCAAGTAATATAAAACAATACCTAAAAAGGAAATATAGTACATTTTCCAAATTAAACAAATAATACACATATATAAAATGACAAAAATGTACCATAAGATTATGAATAAGTTTGTAGGTTAAAATCAAATCAAAGGTATAGCTCAAGTAATATAAAACAATACCTAAAAAGGAAATATAGTACATTTTCCAAATTAAACAGTTAATGTGATCTATAGCAAACAAATTTTTATCAGTATAAAAAATCATTGCTTTATCTGTAGATACTCATCAAGAGAATAGAAGGAATTTACCATTAGGTATTCTCTCAATTTACATTTAAAAGTAGGTAAGACATTAATGTGATCTTTAATACCTGATGGAAGGGAGTTGAAAATTTTTGTGGCTGAATAATGAACACCTTTCTGAACAAGACAAATGTTAGGTTTAATACAATATGTAATAAATTTCGCAATGTGTCTTTGGTAAACAGCAGTAAACTAGAAAGAAACCTGCACACAACTCATGGTATGCACATGAATAAGAGAGGTAAAAAGTTTGTGAGTAAATTAATTATTAATGAAATCAGACGAAACAATACACAAAGCAGTGTAAATAAGTGCATTGCTATGGAATGGCACAACCCACCCAAACAGGACCTACCACACAAACAGCTACTGCTGACAAGCCAGGGAAACTTGTAAGCCCTGCTGGACAGCCTGGTAGCTCTAAATCTCCCTGTATGGTCCAGCAGGAGAAACTCAGCCCTAATATCATACAGCGGAACCCTTGTAGTCTTAAAAACAATCAGCCTGGTAGGGTGACACCCCCATCAAGTGTTCAACAATCCAAACTCACATTCAAATTAATTCAGCAGAACTTTCAAAGTCTTAGCAATAAGCACAATGAGTTGGATACCATTGCAGCAATTGATAACCCAGATGTTTTAGTTATAAGTGAACACTGGTACACAGATGAGCTAATCAGTGTATGTAAGCCACTCTCCATGATCTTTTGCTCTGCCTTCAGTAGAAAAGAGAAACGTGGTGGTGGGGTAGCTATCTTTGCTACCAGCAGTAGTAATTATAGTGTAATAGATGTAAGTGCTTTCAGCATTGAGGGAATAATAGAACTAGCAGCAATTAATTATAAGTGGGGGAAAGAGAACTTAATTATTATAGGCTTATATAGACCTCCATCTGGTAGCCTAGATATTTTCTTTGATGTTCTTAACGACCTGCTTGTTGACATTGACAGTAAACACTGCAGTAAAAATGGCTGGGTTAACATAATACTAACTGGAGATATAAACATTGACCTGTTGTCCAATGACTCTATCTCTAAAAAACTAATGCTAATACTAGCATAGTTTAACTTAACATTTCTGATAAATGAGCCCACTAGAGAGGTCAATAGTATCAAATCATGCATTGACAACATTATAACTAACATGTCCCACTTTACATGCAGTGCATCAGTTCTGAAGCTTGCCATTTCTGACCACCACGCAATACAGGTATTGATAGAAGCTGAAAATCCTCATGTCAATAGAAAAGAGAAACAATATGTAACAAAAAGAATCACCAATGATGACAATGTTAAAGATCTCAACAGTTTGCTGAAAAGCTTACAATGGGGTGAAAAAAACAGCATTACTTTCAGTGAATTTGCATCAGATTTTTATTATTGCTTCAGTATTTCATGCCCAGAAATGACCTTTACAGTAAATGACTGCAAAAAGAGACAAAAAAATAACTGGATAAATCATGAAGTAAAAACAGCAAGAGAGAAACTTAGACTTTTCCAATATGCAATGGTAAATAATAACAATAATAATAGACTAAAGGTAGAATTTAAGAACTATCATGATTATTATAAAGATCTGCTGCTAGAAACTAAAAGTAAATATGTAGCCACAATGTTAAGGAACTCTACTAACACTGGACTAGCTGTTTGTAAAGTAATAAATAGCTTTAGGGATTGTAAGGACAGATCTACTAGTGATTTTACTATAAACCATAAAGGGCGTATCATGAAACTTCAATGTCAGATTGCAAATGTTTTTAATGAGTACTTTTCTTCTGTTGGAAAATCTGTCAATGACCATTTTAAGAATCTTCAGTATAGATATAAGGGCATTCCAATCAAACAAAGCATATACTTGGCCCCAACCAATAGCAAGGAAATCCAAACCATAGTAAGGTCATTAAAAAATACAAAATCAGCAGGCTATGATGGATTGTCTATCAGTACACTGAAAAGATGCATAGACAACATATCTGATGCCATGGCCACAGCAGTAAATGATGTAATTGCATCAGGTTGTTTCCCAGATAGTCTAAAGATAGCACAAGTAACCCCGATATACAAGAAAGGTGATAAATCAAAAATTGAGAACTACCGTCCCATCTCAATCTTACCTGCATTTTCTAAGGTAGTTGAGAAAGTTATTTATACTAGATTAATGACATTCCTGAGTCAACACAATTTAATATTTGAAAATCAGAATGGCTTTATGAAAAACAAGTCAACTTCAGTAGCCGCAGCACAATTAATAGACAAAATAATAACTGCCATAGAGAATAAGGAGTATGTAACTGGAGTGTTCCTTGATCTAGAAAAAGCTTTTGATTGTGTCAACATCACCATATTACTTGACAAGCTATGGAACCTGGGTATTAGAGGAACTGGCTATGATCTAATAAAATCCTATATGTGCAATAGAAAACAATTTGTCTTGCTTAAAACAAAAAGTGGGTCTTTCAAATCTAAAATTACTGATATCGAATATGGAGTGCCTCAAGGTTCTGTCTTGGGACCCCTTCTTTTCTTAATTTATGTTAATGACATACAGTATTGTTCCCCTAACTGTAAAAAAATATTGTATGCAGATGATACATCAATTGTGTGTAGACACGAAGACTATGACAGTCTGGAGGTGCTGTGCAACAGTGTAACTAATGAAATAGTGAAGTATTTTAATGAAAGCCATCTAAATGTAAGTGCTTCAAAGACTGCAATGATGGAATTTAACACAAGGAAACAAATAGAATTTGGTATGAAATTATCCATAGGATATGACATTGTGAAAAAAGAAAAATGGACAAAGTTCTTGGGAATTACAATCCAGGACAGCCTCAAATGGGACATGCATATCGATTCCTTAGCCTGTAAGCTGTCGAAGAATGTATTTGCTATAAATATGATGAGCAAATATTGTAAGGATATGGGTGTACTAAAAACTGCTTATCATGCACTATTCTCATCAAATTTAAACTATGCTGTAGAAATATGGGGTGCAACAACTCAAGCCAACCTAAGCACATTATTAATACTACAGAAAAAAGTTATCAGAATTATTTGTGGTGCCAAACCCAGAGAATCATGTCGAGATCTGTTCCCAAAATTAGGAGTGCTTACCATTATAGGTTTATACATATTGAAAGTTATATTGCTCGTTAAAACAATAAATCGAAATTTCAACTGTGACCTGCACCAGTACGATACAAGGCAAAAGTTCAGATACCATGTAAATAGCCACAGAACAGCTTTATATGAAAAAAAATGCACTTTATGCTGGGCTGAAGCTAGCTAGTGCCCTACCAAAAAGTTTCACAACCCTTCCTAGTAACAAATTAAAAGATCAGCTAAAAAAAATTCTAATTGAAAACCCTTTTTATTCCTTAGACGAGTACTATATCTATATGAAAAGTGCTTCATAAGTATGTCAAGCTCATAGTTTAAAGTAACTTACAACTAATACGATGTTGATAACAACAATATTTGTAATATTGTGATTGTATACTACCAAATGTAAAATGCATCAAATGTAAAATTTATTAATACAAACAAACCATTAGTTTTTAAATTTATAAACTGACGTATTCAGAAGAATAATCTATATGATGTCCTGAAACTGTATTATTTCTAGGGATTGTATTTGATTATTCGATGTTGAATAAATATTATTATTATTATTAAAAAAAATAGTATGAAATTTGTATATAAATTTGGAGTCGTCATATTATTCCATAAAATTTGTGCAAAGTTCCCGTTCCTTTTCCTTCCTAGTTCTAACAAACAATCTTGTCATCACTAATTCCATAACTATTTCTGCCATTGTCAAAATTTACTCTCTGATTAACTTCATTAACCTTGCCGGAATCACTATTTCAGTTATCCCGTGTCTATTCTCCGGTTAGCCATTATTACAGGTTCGTACAACGAGTTTTCCGCGCTTTTCGAGAATAGATCTTAAGCGGCCTCTAACCGGGATTGTACAACTAGCTCTTGTACTGTAGCGATGTGGCAAAAATTGTTTGTCAAAATTTCGTTATCTTGGATGCACCGTGAAGGTAATATGTAGTCTTTCTTACCTGTTATTCCTGTTAGTCGTTTATTTCCACTCTGGTAGTCTGAAATTATGGATTTCGCTAGTAAATACAACACCGCTTATCATTCGCACACACAATCAACCACATAAATAAACAGCGATTCGCATCCACCCATTCAGGTGTATTAAGCTCAGCTCTTGTAGCCCCATCCCCTTTTGTCTGATGGGAATCTTTTTATTTCTAGAAGCGAAGGGGATTCCCCTTTCAGAGACATCACATACACCATTCACACATTCAAAAATCAACTTATAATTAGTTCAGAAATCAACTTAGAATATGTTCAAACATGTTCAAAAACCGACAGGGATGCATTTCAAAATCATATGAATAATCGATAGACCAATGTGCACTGGGTGCTAGGCGCTGTTGGATGCACATTTGGTCGCCTGTGAGTAATCACGACACTCGCCTCACACACAGCTACTTCATAGCCAGTTCTCTAAGCAGGACATTGTGCACTCGCCTACAGTCTCAGCAATCTCATGAATTCTCATTTGATTGTCGTTCATTACCACAGGATGGATTCTGTCAATGGTTTTCTTTTTAGTGACTCCAGTTGGACAGCTTAATGGTGTTCTGTCTTCAGTACTTATCCAAACATATTTAAATTCATTAATCCAAAAATTTAATGGTCTTCAGTGACAGTGCAGATTCCTCATGCACTTCATCCAATTCTGTTTTGATTTGTGTGGCAGTCTAACCCTTCAAATGGAATTCCCCCATTTTCAGTCACAGTTGACATGTGGAGCAATAAAGAAGGCTGTCAGCAATGAACTGTACATTGTTGAAATTATTTGTATGATACTTGGAATAATCAAGCATACCAACCATGAAGGCCCACCAATAATGTTTCCATTCTTTAAAACAAATTTACCAGATTTATCAGACCACCCTCATAATTAGCATTGTGCTATTAGATTTCAGAGCAACGAAAACATTTTAGATTCTAATATATTCTCGTGATTTATTCGGATGTCATCAAAGTATTAAGCACTGGTAGCTACTGATAATAACTGAATATACCTTCTTTTCTTGGGCAGAAGGTACTAGTCCATTAGCTTTCTGATGATGTGGTTATACAGGAATATTCACTCACAGCAATTATGTTTATAGTCTTGCTTGTTGAAAACACTTTATTGTTTTCTACAAATATGTCGCGATTTTCGATGTTGTGGTTATGCAAGAACCTAGCAGCACAGCTTAAATTGCTGAGATTTGTAACGAAGCGAAAAAGATTTTTAACTGAGATCAAATCACACTTCTACAAGTACTCGAAATTCTCTTTCGTTATCCAGAAGCGTTTCATGTATGAGTCTTCAGCTTTACATATTCAAAATGATTAGCGATAACCCTGAAAAGCAAGATAACAAACACTACATTTTGCTCAATTTATTTGAAGTTGTGCACCCAAATGTTAGTTATGCTTCAATGACCACCAGTTAGCACATATTGAAAGATAAATAAAGCTTGGAATAAGACACTAGGAACAAGTAAAGTACTGAAAACTGGACACACATAAGCAGACAAATGTAAGCAGTGATATCATTCGCAAACTACATCTGACTTATGATTGGCCGTCATCACACTGTTACCACCATGTACACAACACATAAAAGCCACCGACACAGAATGTACACTCTTACTGAATGTGGCCCAGTTAATGTTACATAACCTTCTTCAACAGACTAAGATAGAATGACTTCCACTCCCTGCTCCTCAAATTGGTATCTGTGCACAGAAAGAGCTGCTTTCATCATTAGTTGACATATAAGGCCGTGTTCACAGCGGTATTGACAATGATCATCAGACTCTGCCACAGCTTGGTCACTGTGCGTCCAATCTCCTTCGTCAGTTTGGGACAGAGTCAGTGAGGTTAGGTTAGGTTAGAATCTATTCTGTGTTTGCAATACAGGTTAGATTTTTACCTCCAAAGGTGGGATGGACACCACGATACCTTTGTGCTTGGAAAACAGTGCTGCAGTGCTGCGTTTGCTATTAAAAAGATTACCGAATGCATCTAAATAATCCATATCTGTTCTGGAAACAATATGTAGCGTACTATACATTCTGTCATCATTTATTGGAATTTCCGGTGTGTGACAATTTTATGAATATGAGATGATGGGGAAAAAGCCATGCTACAGAAGTTAAAAATGCTTTAATTATGTGACTACCTTTGAATCTAAAATGCTATATATATATAACCAAAATATGTAGCTTCAAAGATACACCACATTAAGACTCTCTCCTAAACACATTGTTAGGAGTATGGTTTATTATGCAAAAGAGGTAGGATGTGCGATTTCTATGTATGAAGGTTTTGCCAATGAGGCAACGACCACATAATGGTTATGTTACATAGTAAAAGTAGATGCTGCTTCTGTTGTATGATACATGGGTAAAATTTCTCTGAGAATAAGGATGAATTATTTAATCAATGATAGACAGATTTGAGGTCTCACAGCAGCTCATCTTATTTTAAAAATGGTGAAACTTAATGCAATGGTGGCAGTATATTCGGATAATTAAATTTTATTATAGGAAACTTCAATGCTCTTTAAACACTTGTACAGTGGATTTGAGAAGGGAAGTATCAAGGTTTCTGATAGCAGTATTATTTCAGATTGAGTGTAGCTATTACTAAAGGAAATTGTCTATAACTTTGTCTTTTTAGTGCACTTGCATAATGGGGTTGGGTTGTTTGGCGGTGGAGGCAGACAGCAAGGTCATCGGTCTCATCAGATTAGGGAAGGACGGGGATGGAAGTCGGCCGTGCCCTTTCAAAGGAACCATCCTGGCATTTGCCTGGAGCGATTTAGGGAAATCACGGACACTTGCATAATGCATTTGGTATAGAATAAATTTAAAATTTCGCTGTATTTGGAGTGCAAGAGGGAAGATATTAGCTTTTAAAATACTCTTTAGGGCATCATAAATAGCATCTAAGGTAAAAACCGAAAACTCTGAAATTGTGCTTTTCCGAATGTGGTATGGGCTTGAATAGTGGAAAGATGTAATTCCCAGATGTCAAATACTGAAGTGTCACATCTACTTTTACTTAAGCCAGAACTGCATCTTTAATGTATCAGATTTTTTAATTGAGCTATAATCACAGCTCTACAAGTACTCAAAATTAGCTTTTGTTATCCAAAAGTGTTTCCCATATGGGATTAGTGATGACCCTGAGAAGTAAGGTTACAAACACTATGTTTTGTTGAATTTATTTAAAGCTCTGCAGGCATACGTTAGTTAACCTTTAATGACCATTATTTAGCATATGCATGAAAGATAATTAAAGCTTAGAGTAAGACACTATGGTCATGTAAAGCACTGAAAACTGGACGCACAGCACTGAAAACTAACCCACATAACACACCATTTGCGAAAAATTTCATGTAACAGGACCACCCCTCTCCCCCTACTGATCACCCTTGGTAGCTGAGTGGTCAGCACGACAGAATGCCATATGTAATGGCCCGGGTTCGATCCCGGCTGGGTCGGAGATTTTCCCTGCTCAGGGACTGGGTGTTGTGTTGTCCTTATGATCATTTCATCCCCATCAACATGCAAGGCATCAACTCAAAAGACTTGCACCAGGAGCACGGTTTACCCGATGGGAGGCTCTAGGGACACAGCATTCTCATTTACCCCCCCCCCCCCTCCCCTCACCCCTACGTCTGTAAGCAGTGTTAATAATTTGTAGACAGCTACTGTCCACCTCCAACAACACAAAAAAGATCCACTACATAACTTTAGGCATAAGATACTCCATCATTCTCATTTGAGCAATTTTTTTTTGTTATAATTCACACCTAAAATTTCCGACAAAGATTTCGCCTACTTGTACTTTTCCAACAAACCTGCCATTTCTGTCGACGAATTCCAAACTATATCCAAATTATAAAATATTTATCCTCAGGATGCCACAAATTCATCAGTTCCTCACAGCTCATATGTGAGAACGTCAGTCGATTTGACTCAAGAAAACAAACAGATTTGATTTTCACTGATTGTCATCCAAAGTCTATACATTCGGCAATGAGATTGGCTACAGTCTGACCGCGCTCATAGTGGCATATTGATTTGAAAAGATCAGCCATCTTTCACCGATGTTGTCGTCGGCGGAATTCACTGATATCGGTTCCACTATGACCACAGCCTAAGATTTGCATTGTATTTTTAATCGCAGTTAACTCTCTGAGCAATAAAGCATCTGTTGAGCTATTGTGCCAAGGTATATTTTCCGATATTTCCTAAGATTTTTTCTGATAAATTGTACATTTCGTAATTTCGTACCATTCCGGTACATCGTTTCTAACACATTTTGAGTCTTGTCAGTAACGTTTCTATTTACTATCGAACAGTTCATATATCTGTAACTGCATATCAGAATCTGCTCATGGCGAATATAGTTGAAAGTGTATTTTCCGATAATAGTTTCCATTTTCTACGATAAACATTTATTTTCAATTCATTCTGTGTTTCGTGACGTCCGTTGCTACAGCAGTCTCTATTTTTACGATACGTTAGATACACAGAGCCAAAGAAACTGGTACACCTGCTGTCTAATATCGTGTAGGGCCCTCGTGAGCACGCAGAAGTGCCACAACTCGACGTGGCATGGACTCGACTAATGTCTAAAATAGTGCTGGAGGGAATTGACACCATGAATCCTGCAGGGCTGCCCATAAATCTGTAATAGTATGAGGGGATCGAGATCTCTTCTGAACAGCACGTTACAAGGCACCGCAGATATGCTCAATAATGTTCACGTCTGGAGAGTTTCGTAACCAGTGGAAGTGGTTAAACTCAGAAGAATGTTCCTGGAGCTACTCTCTAGCAATTATGGACGTATGGGGCGTCGCATTGTCATGCTGGAATAGCCAAAGTCCGTCAGAATGCACAACGGACATGAATAGATGCAGGTGATCGTACAGGATGCTTACATACATGTCACCCGTCAGAGTCATATCTAGACGTATCATGGGTCCCATATCACTCCAACTGCACACACGCACACCATTAAAGAGCTTCTACCAGCTTCAACAGTCGTCTACTTACATGCATGGTCCATGGATGCGTGAGGTTGTCTCCATACTTGTACACGTCCATCCACTCAATACAATATGAAATGAGACTCGTCCAACCAGGCAACATGTTTCCAGTCGTCAACAGTCAACGTCAGTGTTGGATGGCCACGGCGAGGCGTAAAGCTTTGTGTCATGCAGTCATCAAGGGTATACAAGTGGGCCTTTGCTCCAGAAGCCCATCACAATGATGTTTCTTTGAAAGGTTCGTACATTGATACTTGTTGATGGCCTAGCATTGAAATCAGCAGCAATCTATGGAAGGGTTGCACTTACGTAATTTTGAATGATTCTCTTCACTCGTTGTTTGTCCCGTTCTTGCAGGATATTTCTCCAGCCACAGCAATGTCGTAGATTTGATGTTTTACCAGATTCCTGATGGTCATACGAGAAAACCCCCACTACATCGCTGCCTCGGAGATGATGTGTCCCATCACTCATGCTCCGACTATAACACCACGTTCAAATTCTCTTAAATCTTGATAACCCACCATTGTAGCAGCAGCAATTGATCTAACAACTATGACAGACAGTTGTTGTCTTGTATAGGTGTTGCCGACTGCAGTGCGCCAAATTCTGCCTGTTTACATGTCTCTATATTTGAATACACGTGCCTGTACCAGTTTTTTTAGCGCTTCAGTGTAGCATTTCCTTTTTATAGTTATGAAGTTTGTCACATGTTTCCTGTGTCATTGGCCAAGGCCACCAACATTAGTAGTTCCACCAGTCCATTTAATTGTAAACCATGGCGACTATGATATTTGCATCCAATGCCCTTTATGTTTATCCCTCGAGCATTTTTGAAATGAATATGGATTTTTTTGGAACTTTTCGCTTTCTGCTCTTATTTGTTGGTTGACACAGGTTTACTGTACAAGATCACACCAATGTGCAGTATTGAGTAGGACAGTGGAAGGCAGCTCACTTGTTTCTGTTTTGCGAATTTATTAATTTCTACAAATGACGCACCAGGATTGATGAACGCCATGGCATGCATACAGATGTTTCAGTTTTGCAGTAAGAGATGCTGCAACTTTGGCCATCACCTCGCATGCCATAATTACGTTTCCTATAGTTCCAGTGTTTGGTTGGATGGAGATAGGTGAATGGCAGTCACTACATTGTGTATCAGGCTGTCTTCAACAATGCTTTGTGAGGCATTATCACCACTGATTTCACTGGTCACTTTTATAGCATGTTGCGTCTCCAGGGGACACAAACCTAGATGTAGCACTGCCTGTGCAGGTGGAGAGGTTTTTGTGCTCACATGAAACTGAGGGCTAAGCCAGCTATGGGAACCTATGGTCGGTAAGGTCTTGGCCGATGAACCAGACTGAGTCCCACAACGACCAATCATCCCACATCCAATACTTGTCCTTGCTCAATTCCTCAATAACCAACACAAGGTGTCATGCAATCTATGCCAAGGGGTGTGTGGTACATGGGAAGATGTGTCTTCAATGGAGCCTCAGGGATACAGGGCGACCTCCCTGAGTAATTAGCCTTGCACCACTTGGGGTTTCCATGGTGTGGACCGATTAGATCCCCAACTCTCATGGGACCAAAATGGACACAAAAAACAGCAATTCTGAGGGGCAAGTTGAGACTTCAGACACCCAAACATCTGGGATGGAAACGATGGAAAACATCCTCTCAACTGAACACTGGGACAGACCTGTTCAAGAAGTTGAAATGGTTACTAAGAAGTTGGACCAGATTAAGATCAAAGACTTGCCTGGGGGGCAGAGGAGGAAACTTTTCGAGAACAGAAGTTAATGGAAGGAAAAGAGTGGCTTCCTAAACAAAAGTGGAGTGAAATAAAAGTGTTTGAGCCCAAGACCTCCAAAAGACAGACTGTCCCAGAGACAAGGAGGCGTACAAACCTCTTCTACATTGAGGGTAGACAGTAAGAGAACAACGGAGGAATCTAAGACTCCTTCTTGTCAGGATAAGTATACCCAGAAAAAGCCGAGGCAAGAAATAGGGAAACAGACCTATAGCACTGCAGTCTCAGGTTTTAGGATGGCGATTATCCAGCAAGGCTATCCACAGGTCAAGATCACCTCTCAGCAGGAGGAGCTTGTACAGATGGCTCTCTTTGAGAAGATTGGTAGCAGAGTCTATCTGGATCACGGTGCTCTTACCTTTTGTCTGTGAGGGGGTGGGTACAGTGAACTGGCTTACGGAAAAGGTGCCCTTAATATCACTGTGGGAGGACGTGAAGCTGCTGGTAAAGACAGCAGCTGAGTTCTTCAGAGCGCAAAGATATAAATCTGGGTGCCGAAAATCCTTAAGGATACAGAACAGAGACTCTGATTGAGGAAATGAGGTCTCAAAACTCGAAAGTCCCGACAGAGGACTGGAAGGTTATCAATCGGAAGGTTTCATCAAACAGCCAAACCCTTGTGGTGGAAGTCGGAAAGACGTCCATAAAGGCAATGCAGGAACAGGATCTGAGACTATTCTTGGGGTTCTCACAGGTTGCTGTCAGGGTAATCAAAGACATCAGAAGTGACAATGGCAGCAAGATGGAGACTGATTGTGCTGCAGATAAATCAGAAACACACTAAAGAGGCCACTGCGGCCATGAATCGTCTTCTGCGGAGACAGGAAGTTGATGTGGCCTTGATTCAGGAACCCAATTACACAAATGGGATGTATCGGGCCTCGGTGGCACTGGAGGTAAGCTGGTTTGTGCTAAAAATATAAGAAACTCGAGAACGTGTATTTATGTAAAGAATGGGATCCCGTTCATTCCAATGGGGGACTTTTGTTCTAGGGAGTTAGTGACCATCAGGATGCGGCAACTCACGAGGGAGTTTGTAATGGCCTCAGCACACCTTCCTAATGAGGACAGTGCTCCTCCTTCTCAGAAGGTGAGGAGACTGGCAGAAGCCTGTGAACAACAGGCCGACCAGCTATTGGTTGGATGTGATGCTAATGCCCACAACTTACTGTGGGGAGACACCGGCAACAACAGTAGAGGTGAGTACCTTCTAGATTTTCTTCTAGCTAATAACTTAGAGATCCTCAATAGGGGCAAGGAACCTACATTTAGGAATATAAGAAGAGTGGTGGGGTTTCGGGTTCCGCTGAATAGGTCAGGAGTTCACTACACTCAGCTGGCGGCTACACGGGTAGCGGAGGCTGTGTGGCGTGGACTGGGCCTTTTTTTAAGTTAGAAGGCCTTGGGAAAGTACGGGGTGGGCTGCAATGTCAAAGGGTGCATGGCAAATACAGGACATGCTTGGATCAAGGAACAGTCGGAATTATAGTAGTAAATTGTTGTAGTTGTGCTGGAAAAGTCTCTGAGCCTCAAGCGCTAATAGAAAGCACAGAAGCTGATATCGTTATAGGTACAGAAAGCTGGCTAAAGCCTGAAATAATTCTGCAGAAATTTTTACGAAGTCTCAGACGGTGTTCAGGAAAGATTGATTAGGCAGAATTGGTGGTGGAGTGTTTGTGTCTGTCAGTCGTGGTTTACCTTGTAGTGAAGTCGAAGTAGATACTCCGTGCGAATTGGTATGGGTGGAGGTTATACTTAACAGCCGAACTAAGTTAATAATTGGCTTCTTCTAGCGACCCCCACACTACGATGATACAGTTGCCGAACAGTTCAGTTCAGAGAAATACCCCACTCATACGGTTATAGTTGGTGGGGACTTGAACCTTCCCTCGATATGTTGGCAAAAATACTTGTTCAAAACCGTTGGTAGGCAGAAAACATCTTCCGAGATTATCCTAAATGCTCTCTCCGAAAATTATTTCGAGCAGTTAGTCCACGAACCCACGCGAATTGTAAATGGTTGCGAAAATACACTTGAGCTCTTAGCCACAAACAATCCAGAGCTGATACAGAGCATCATGACTGATACAGGGATTACTGATCACAAGGTCGTTGTAGCTACGTTCAATACCGTTTCTTCCAAATCCATCAGAAACAAACGCAAACTAATTTTATTTAAAAAAGCAGATAAAGTGTCGCTAGAAGCCTTCCTAAAAGACAATCTCCATTCCTTCCGAACTGACTATGCAAATGTAGACGAGATGTGGCTCAAATTCAAAATTATAGTAGCAACAGCAATTGAGATATTCATATCTCATAAATTGGTAAGAGATGGAACGGATCCCCCTTGGTACACAAAAAAGGTCCGAACGCTGTTGCAGAGGCAACGGAAAAAGCATGCGAAGTTCAGAAGAACGCGAAATCCCGAAGATGGGCTAAAATTTACAGACGCGCGAAATTTGGCACGTACTTCGATGCGAGATGCCTTTAATAGGTTCCACAACGAAACACTGTCTCGAAATTTGGTAGAAAATCCGAAGAAATTCTGGTCTTATGTAAAGTACACAAGCGGCAAGACGCAGTCAATACCTTCGCTGCGCAGTGCCGATGGTACTGTTATCGACGACTGTGCCGCTAAAGCGGAGTTATTGAACGCAGTTTTCCGAAATTCCTTCACCAGGGAAGACGATTGGAATATTCCAGAATTTGAAACACGAACATCTGCTAGCATGAGTTTCTTAGAAGTAGATACCTTGAGGGTTGCGAAGCAACTCAAATCGCTTGATACGGGCAAATCTTCAGGTCCAGATTGTATACCGATTAGGTTCCTTTCAGATTACGCTGATACAATAGCTGCCTACTTAGCACTCATATACAACCGCTCGCTCACCGATAGATCTGTACCTACAGATTAGAAAATTGCGCAGGTCGCACCAGTGTTTAAGAAGGGTAGTAGGAGTAATCCATCTAACTACAGACCTATATCATTGACGTCAGTTTGCAGTAGGGTTTTGGAGCATATACTGTATTCAAACATTATGAATCACCTCGAAGGGAACGATCTATTGATACGTAATGAGCATGGCTTCAGAAAACATCGCTCTTGTGCAACGCAGCTAGCTCTTTATTCGCATGAAGTAATGGCCGCTATCGACAGGGGATCTCAAGTTGATTCCGTATTTCTAGATTTCCGGAAAGACTTTGACACCGTTCCTCACAAGCGACTTCTAAGCAAGCTGCGGGCCTATGGGGTATTGTCTCAGTTGTGCGACTGGATTCGTGATTTCCTGTCAGGAAGGTCGCAGTTCGTAGTAATAGACGGCAATTCATCGAGTAAAACTGAAGTGATATCAGGTGTTCTCCAGGGAAGCGTCCTGGGACCTCTGCTGTTCCTGATCTATATAAATGACCTGGGTGACAATCTGAGCAGTTGTCTTAGGTTGTTCGCAGATGATGCTGTAATTTACTGTCTAGTAAGGTCATCCGAAGACCAGTATCAGTTGCAAAGCGATTTAGAAAAGATTGCTATATGGTGTGGCAGGTGGCAGTTGACGCTAAATAACGAAAAGTGTGAGGTGATCCACATGAGTTCCAAAAGAAATCCGTTGGGATTCGATTACTCGATAAATAGTACAATTCTCAAGGCTGTTAATTCAACTAAGTACCTGGGTGTTAAAATTACGAACAACTTCAGTTGGAAAGACCACACAGATAATATTGTGGGGAAGGCGAACCAAAGGTTGCGTTTCATTGGCAGGACACTTAGAAGATGCAACAAGTCCACTAAAGAGACATCTTACACTACACTCGTTCGTCCTCTGTTAGAATATTGCTGCGCAGTGTGGGATCCTTACCAGGTGGGATTGACGGAGGACATCGAAAGGGTGCAAAAAAGGGCAGCTAGTTTTGTATTATCACGTAATAGGGGAGAGAGTGTGGCAGATATGACACGCGAGTTGGGATGGAAGTCATTAAAGCAAAGACGTTTTTCGTTGCGGCGAGATCTATTTACGAAATTTCAGTCACCAACTTTCTCTTCCGAATGCGAAAATATTTTGTTGAGCCCAACTTACATAGGTAGGAATGATCATCAAAATAAAATAAGAGAAATCAGAGGTCGAACAGAAAGGTTTAGGTGTTCGTTTTTCCAGCGCGCTGTTAGGGAGTGGAATAGTAGAGAGATAGTATGATTGTGGTTCGATGAACCCTCTGCCAAGCACTTAAATGTGAATTGTAGAGTAGTCATGTAGATGTTGATGTAGATGTAGAAGGGAAGAGGTAACTGACATAACCTTCGGTTCCACTTTGATGAGACCAGTAACCTCGTAGTTTGGTCCCCTCCCCCAAATAACCCCCAACTCCACTTTGATGGTTAGTTATGTCAAACAATGACATGTGGCTTTAGAGCCAGCCTCATCAGACCACATGTATATTAAGTTCAAGGTTAAAATGGGTGTGTCAAGACCATGTCCTACAGGAATCCCAGGAAAACAAACTGGGAGATGTATAGTAGGAACCTTCACTCAAGCCAATCAGAAGTCAATACTTCAATAAGCAACCCAGTAGAGTTTGAGGAGGTATCAGAGGCAGTGACCTCTGCCATAATGACCCTGTACCATGGCAATTGCTCAATCAGCAAGAAGTGCGCGAATAGGAATGTACCTTGGTGGAACAACGACCTGGAATCACAGATTAAACAGATATGAGGACTGTTTGACCTTGTGAGGATAGGACAATGGGCAGAATATCAGGAGGCCCTTGTCAAATACAATCTTGCAATTAAGCAGAAAAGCAGGTGTCCTGGAGGGTATTCTGTGAGGAGGTGGAGGGTATTCTGTGAGAAGGTGGAGGGTATGGCTCTTTAGGCCAGACTTCACAAAATCCTCACTAGGATACCAACTAATCCAGGAGGAACGTTAAGGAAAGAGGATGGGAAGTATACAAGGACAGCACATGAATCGGTGGAACTACTCCTCAAGACTCATTTTCCTCAATGTACTGTGACAGACAACATAGACCAGGCCGAGACCCCTGTGAGATATCAGTTTTCAGGCATTCGAAGGGAGAACTGGGAATCTGCTAGAGAATGTGTTGACCATAGTAAAATCCAATGGGCGGTAGGAACATTAGAACCGTTCAAGTCAGCTGCCACAGATTGAATTTTTCCAGCGCTTCTGCAACAAGCCCAAGTGAACTTATTAAGATTCTTATCCAGGTTATTTAGATATTTTCCTAGCAGCAGGAATCGTTCCTAATGTGTGGAGGGCAGTGAAGATTGTCTTCATTCCAAAGACAGGGAGAACTGATCATATCAAGCCCAAGGATACGAGACCAATCTGTCTGTCGACATTTATTCTTAAAACATCAAAAAAACTGGTCAACGCGCATGTTATGGAGAGGAGGTTAACTAGGGTCCCTCTACACATAAACCAACATGCATACCAACCAGGAAAATCGTGTGAAACAGCACTCCACCAGCTTTTTGGGAAGGTGGAGAAAGCACTACACTTTCAGGAAATAGTCCTCTGTATCTTCTTGACAATCAAAGGGGCTTTTAGCAACACAACCTTCGAATCCATGGTGAAGACAGCAGATGTGCATGGCTTGGTGACCACCATTTGCACGAGAATAGTGGTAGAAAGGTAGAAGCCACCATGATGCAAGGAAAAATAGAAATCATCACCACCATACGCTGTTCACAAGGAGGGGTCCTGTCCCCTCTACTGTGGAACCTTGTGGTGAACGAACTCATTTTAGAATTAATCTTTAAACAGTACTTCTGCCAAGGATTCGCAGACGATATGATCATAGTAATACTTGGCAAATTTTCAAGTACTGTCAGAGGTAGCATTCAACATTGTGCAAGATTGGTGCAGGAAACAGGATCTACGTGTCAGTCCTAAAAAGACTGCTGTAGTACCATTTACGAGGAACCAGATCTAACACATATATTTGAACCTCGAGCTTCTCAATGAAACTCTACCAGTGAAAGGGATAGTGAAATATCCAGGGATAACCATGGATGAGAAACTACTATGGACCACTCATGTAAGGAGCACCTGTTCCAAGGCTAAAGGTACTCTAATGAGTGCCAGGACAGCTTGTGGTATAAACTGGGGCTTAAGCCCCAAGAGTATGTACTGGGTATTCACCATGGTAGTATATGACCTGTGATCACTTATGGGGCTACAATGTGGTGGAAAAAGGTAGAACAGCAGGTAGCTGCTAAGGAGCTTGATAAAATGCAGAGATTCGCCTACTTAGCAATTACAGGCGGAATTAGCAGTACATCCACTGCTGGGATGGAAACCATGCTGGAAATGCCCCCCATCACACCTGTGGGTAAAGATGGAGGCAGCAGCTGGAGCACACAGGTTAAAGACTGGCAAAACTGGAACTCATTGGGTATCCAGAATCTCACACTAAAATACTGAGTGAGATAGACATAGGTAAGGTTGGGGAAATGCCAGCCAACAATATAATAACTCCCAGCTGCTTCAACAAGCCTTTCAGTAAAGTAATTGGAAGTAGAGAGCCCTGAGAGGGCAAATTTCGACACCATACTGGGAACATAGTCTGCTTCACTGACGGCTCGAAAACAGACCAAGATGTTGGGGCCAGGGTATATGGGGTACAACCAAGCTCGAGAGTGCAATCTCTCTAGGGAAGATGACCACCGTGTTTCAGGCAGAAATATCTACTATCAGGGTGTGCATGGAGGAGAATGTGTTGAGGTGCTACAGAGGTTGTAGCATTTTCATTTATCCAGGCAGCCAAGCAGCCCTGAAAGTACTAGCAGCCTCTGCAACAAGATCAAAGATCGTGGCAGAATGCCACAAAGTCCTTGTGAGCTAGGGGAAAGGAATAGGGTAAACATATTGTGGGTCCCTGGTCACTCAGGACTTAGTGGTAATGAGCAAGCCAATAGGTTGGCCAGGATAGGGGTGATGGAACAATTTATTGGACCAGAACCTGTCCTGACAACCACCAAGGTGATGATCAAAATAAAACTAAGAAACTGGTCTAGGAGACAGCGCGTAGAATACTGGGCTAAGGTCGAAACGCAAAAACATGGCAAGGTATTGATGCCGGAGCTATGTTCGACGATAAGTCTCTCAATCCTGGGCTTGAATGGGAGAGAAATGAAACTCGTGAGGACTATGTACAAGACCCCAAATGTAGGATGTGTGGTGTGGATGAGGAAACAGCATCACATTTGATCTTTGAATATGAGGCACTGGAGAGTAATATACAGAATAGTTGGATCAACCAGGCCTGAAAAAATTGTGTCTAGCAAATCACTAGTAAAGGATCTCCTTCCACTGTTCAGGGGCACTGGTTGGCTTTACTAGAGACACAGGAAATGATACCACACAATAAACTCTGTTCTGGAGCAGGCAGCAGTGGGCTTGACCAATGTTGTTTTTACTTCCCTGATAAAATCAAATCAAATCAATCATATGTTGACATTGTTTGAGAGTGTTATGGGGAACAGCAACAGCCGAATATAAATTCAATAAAATCTTCTGAAGCATTGTCGTTACTGATTTCACCTATCACTTTGTATCTGTAGTGGAATAGCTGGATCTACCCCATCTAGTCTGTCTCTGCAGTTATCAGATTTGTAATCCGACATTGTCTTTTAGTCATTTTCAGCGAAGGGTCAACTTTTCCGCACCAGAAGTGGAACTTTGATCTATGTTCAATCGATATGGTGCCAGTTTTGGCTGTTCTGTACATTTTCAGTTACTATTACCTGAAGTTGTATTGCTGTAAGTTCTAGTGCCTGGGGCAGTTCTCTACGCGATACACTTGTACTCTGTGGGTTCTGTTGCGTGAATTTTATACACTCGTGTTTAAAACATATTCCAATAACGCCACAATAATTTTACTTGTAAAGTCCTTCCCTATAAGTTTTGGGTCAAGATCTTCTCTGCTGTGTACTGGTAACGTTTCAGATCTGCATGTACACATTTATAATGAATACAGTTATACATATAGCACACATTATACTTTTAACTGCATTTTTCAAGCAGCTGCAGGGATCTGAGTACAACATTTCACTCGACTAGTAGATGCCCCAACTGTGAAATTATCATCGCGTTTCCTTGTTGTACCATGGCTCCTGTCAGTTACTTTTTTGATGATATGACACGACAGGCACAAATCATCGCAATATATAGCGAAACTGTTGCAGGCTGAACATTCATTCTCGTTAATTTTACACTTTTTCTGTGCTTAATATATTCGCAACCTACACTCGGTGTCATCTTTAACAATATACGTTTCAGTACCTCCAGTGAACTAAATACTAATATCTCACAAACTACGTTACGCAAGATATACGCTCCATGTTCGGAACATCACCAGTTTCAAACTCTGTTGGCTTTGATGAGCATAACATTTCCGTGTTTCATTTTTTGAACGTCGAAATTCTGCCGCAAGTATTTCTCCAACTTTAAAAACATTTAAGAATATAAGATATGTCGGTCTTTTTTCCACGTTTTCCTCGGAAATTTAAAAATACGTACCGGTATCTCTCACTGGCCAAACTGCACATACCTGATTATTCGTTTAAGTACCCTCCAAATAAAAGCGTTCTTCTGCATATTCCTACACACTGCTCTCAAGTTCAGTAAAATGCTTCTACTTAACATTTTTAATTGATTCGACGATATCATCTCTTTGTTTTTCCGATGTATGTCCAATAATCTGATTGTCCTCAAGAGAGAATTCGGACATTTAGACGCTCATTACTCATGTTTACAATAGAAGTTTCTTCTGATGACGGTGGGATCAACTAAATATCCAAGACTGAATATCACAGCTGAAAATCACAACTTTTCCGTACAGAAACATTCCTCAACTGCGATGTGTGTTGCCAACCTTACTGATTGGGAATGCTATTCCGGTTATAACCACTGTCAAACAGTTATGTTAGACTGTGGTTATAACTAACCGATAAATAAAGCAGGCTTGTACGACGCCTACTCACAGATAGTTATGCAATTCCGCGAATCATTATTCTGAATTCATCCCGCGATCGTCCAACTTGTCCTTTTGGTTGTTTACTTACAACCCGGTATGTATTTGCGGCATAATAAAAAATAATTTTTATTTTGCTCACGATGCCTTTCAGCTTTGCTCTCTGCCTTCGACGTATATTAGTTGATTTCCTTTCCAGTCTAACAAAAATTTATCTCTAAGGGTGCGTTTACACCTGTGCGCGGCTTGCGGTTCATCTCCGTGCGCCTGTAGCTTGCCCCACAAGCCCACATGAAAATAGATGCGCCCAGTGTCAACACAGATGTGAATGAAATCACTCGCATGCACATGCTGAGGAAGAGACATGCACACACACGAGTGCCTTTAATTGTGTGGAACATTGTAACATTATGTGACTGCCTTATCATTTTAAATCATTCACTAATCGAGCAGTCGCTCGGCAACAGCTACAGTTAGCAAATAATGTTGCGAGAATGTAAAAGGTGAACGACCTGTGACGTAACTTGTTTATTGTCGAAGCGCCGTCAGAGATGCAGTGAGTTATTGACTTTGAAAACCGCGGCGCGAAAAACGGACAGAAGAAAAACACTTTTACACATTTTCTTTTTTTATGTACGATATATTCTCGATGAACAGTTACTCATTCTTCTCTTGTCTCTTGTGACTTGTGTCGGACGCGCATGTCTTGCCGCCGTATTATTATCGTTAAAAATAATATTATTTTAGTGTAAAGTAAAGTGCATTACTAAAAGTGCAATACTGCATAGCAGTAAATTTATTGTGCGACGTGTATGTGAAAACGTCAAAGGAATTATTGTCATTACCAGAAGAGAAGTGCCAGTCAAAACGGCATCCATGTTAAATCTTTCATTGCAGTGTAAGTTCTTCTATTAATTGCCATCAATACAGATTTCAATGGAATTGGTGTATGGACTATTTATTTAGTGTAGAATCTATGTCTCACTCCTTCATGAAGTTATTTAATTTTCTTTATGTTTCTGCCAAATAGAGAGTTCACAGTCACGAAATCTTTCGTCGAAATCGGACGGAAGTTGTATGGGCGAAATATTTTCTCTGCGCCTCATTCTACCAGTAACTGCATGATAAACTACGGTCCCTTAGGAAATTCATGTTGAGCTATCCAAAAGTAATTATATTTTGAATAGGCATTTACTCTCCTCTGCAATGCAACTTCCGACTGATCAGACGATCCAACAAGAGGCAGCCGCACACGGTCGGCATTTGCAAATATATTTCCACCGCTGATTATAGCTATATGTTGCAGCAAAAAAAGAAACATGTTTTTATAATTAGCGACTACGAACGGGGACGTTTATAACGTATGTTTATGTATACACATTACGTAAACATATCGTTATAATTGGCGCCCGAACAGGGACACGAATTAAAAAAAATAAAAAATAAACTCAAAGGAATAAAAATTTATATAAGATACGCATTGTGGGAATATTCATAACGAATTGTAGCTAATCTTGTGCTTTTTATTTCTTACATGGCATCAAACACCATCCAATAAAATTTCCATTCAGCGGAAGAAACCAGATATTCAGAGTAAATTACGGCAGAGAGATTTTTTTTTTTTTTTGAACCGAATTTGTGCGAAAATCTAGTTGCAACGCCCAAGGCAGTCATCAGTAACGTAAGTTAAAATTTTGTTAGCTGTAGCCAAGCTTCCTTAATTTCACGTGACATTAATCAATTTGTGACGATCTTTAGTAGTTGCAGTACAAATTTGCTTTGAATTCAGTAGATTGCATTTAGTAGATTGGTAATTTCTTTAAGTATTGTTTAAATTCCATTGTTGTGTATTGCATATCATTTGTTTTTAAATGTCCGCTGCCTGTTCACGGAGTTGACCAGCCTTAGTTTTCAATTATTTTGACCATTGTGCAGCCATACTTTCTTTTCGGTCCAGAATAGTCTGTTGTTCTCGTGACGTGCAACTCCCGACATTACGATCTTGTGACGCAGCAGTGACAACCGACTCGCAACCTATGGATTAGATCCCTGTCAACAGCTGACGGACGTAGCTCAAACGAACTTCATTGACTTACTGTTTGTAAATAAGTGAGCTATGGCAGACGATAAAATGTCATCACTAGATTCAAATGAACAGAACGAAACGAGTGAAGTGTCGCGTCGCTTACGATCCCGCAGGATAATCAGTAGGGCTGAGACACCAATCGAAACAATTGTAGAAAGTGGAGTGGGAAATTTTATCGACTTTGATGCCTCACGCCATAATCTTACCTGTACTGAACCAGGCAATGCCAGCATAGTTTCTGCCACTAGTACTCGTAGCCATATACCGGTTACAAGGGAGGCAGGTGAAAGCAATTCAGGGGTAGTGACAGACGATGTATTCAAACAGCTACTGAGTCAAATAAGTCAAATGATGCAGGACGGAAATCGCCAAATGAAAGATGAAAATAGACAAATGTTAGCCTCGCTTGAAGATAAACTTTCTACAGTAATTGAAGATAAACTTTCTATAGTAAGCGAAGAAATAAAAATGTTAGAGAAAACGTAGCCAAAGAAGTAGCGAAGCAAGTTAAGGATGCTGTTTCTCAAGTGCGAAGTGGAATAATTATCGAACTAAATGACACTTTAGCTACCATGGAAAGCGAGACAGCTGACATCCGAAACGCAACCAAGAATCTTGACTCCACCGTAACCACGGTTAATCACAGATTAGACAGAGTAACTACGCAGGTAGAAAAACTAACCGAGGGAATGTCAAACTTGACTCTGTAAACTGAAACGAAAGTAAAGGAGAGGCTAGATAGTCATGAGAGAGAATTTAGAGAAATGTATGAGAACTGGATTGCTGGAAAGGACAAATTTGTCGAAGATAAAATTAACAAAGACTTAGTAGAGACTGTGAAAGCAACCACTCTTGGTATCTTGTAAGCTCCTGGAAGCTCCGGAGATACCGTCATGTCTGAACTCGGTAGCATTAGGCGTACTCTTCAGCAAGAATTACCAAATTGGAAGCAAGAGGTAACGGAACAGCTAAATAACCTGACGGCACAAGTGAGTAGTAGTTCCCGAATACAGAGACCGAATTATCCTAACTCGTTAGCCTCAGAGGAAGAAGACGAATTATTTCGGCAATTCCGAGTACCTGTTGTATCTAATGAACACACTTCACCACCACATATTCCAGTTAGTCACCGAAACCAAGAATCTGATTCAGTAGTAAAAATGATGAAGGAAGAAAGCATGATAAAGCATCGAGTTTTTCAAACCTCTAACCCGGAAAAACGAAATATCCACCGAATTCTTTTCCTTCGCGGATTCTCTGGCATTTTTCCAAGTTCGTGGACTGATAGACAGCGTATCCAATTTGTTACCGGATATATAGGTGGCGAATCGGCAATATGGGGAACCGAAATGGTTGATAAGTGTCAAACGTATGAGGAATTTGAGAACTGTTACCTCAGCAAATTTTGGAGCGAAGGTGTTCAGAAGCGCCTTCGTAAAGAAGTCTATAATGCAGAACAATTTGACCCCAGGAATAGTAGCCTGAGAAAGTACTTCGAAAAATATCTTGGCAAAATCAGGTATTGGGATAACCCTATCAATAGTAAAGATGTAATTATGATTCTCAAGTCTAAATTACCCATTTCGATTAGTGAAAAGCTGATAGCCATACCAGATGATGATCCAGATACCTTTCTGTCGATATTAGATTCTCTAGACCTGATCTATGAGGACATGAGAGCTAACAAACCGCGGATTCCTCCGCACAGTTCTTGGCCACAACATTACGAGAGTAACGGCTATGAAAAGCCAGGGAACGGTTACAAAAATAGTAAAGATTGGAAAAATGGAAATATAGGCAATGGGTATCCGCACAAAAGGAATAGACATAATCACCACAACCGATTCAATCCCGTGTATAACACAACTGGTAACCAGTACGGCAATCAACCGTACAAGCACAAGTTTGGAAATGGTTTCAGTCAAAAAGGTTGGCAACAGCAGAGCGGATCGCAATGGAATGCACCGTACTCTCGTAGCCAACACTCAAATTACGGGCAGCAACAAACAGCAGATAACGCCCACTCATACCAACACAACTCCGCGCCAAGTAAAAATCAAGAGCAGGGAATGTACAGAAACACACAGTTTAACGGCAAACCACAGTGTGAAGGTGGATTTCACAGTAACAATTCCGGAAATAATAATAGTAATAAAAATCATCAGACCCCGCGAAGGCATTACAATCCCCCTGTATTTTTCGCAAACGCGGAAGACAGTAACATGTATTGGACACCAGAACAAACGCAGCAACATTTTGACACAAGGTTTGTGCATAACAGTAATTTTGTTCCTCAGTGTTCTCATAAGTCAGATTGGTCGAACATTCTAATGATGAAGGCCAATCAAAACCTGACAAGCAGGAAAACTAAGTTCGGCATCTGAAAGCTCCCTATGTAACGCTGTGAGACAGAATGGGGGCGACCACTTCGAGGGAGAGACTAACCATAACCTACTTGTACTGAGATACAATGACGGGATTGACATGAGACGAGAATTTTTACAAGAGGAAGAGACGACTGACGGTGATGAACCGACAGAACACCAAGTGCTAGCTATGACAAAACTTCCTATAGCCGGAATTTTGACGACTGTAATCCTAGATACAAATATTAATCCTATATCCTTATGTTTCTATAAGCAAATTAGTACATTAATCAAAATTCCAACATTACCCGTCCAAGGATGTTCAATAACAGGAGCCATCGGCTCCCAGACACAAAAGGTCAATATACAAGCTTGGGTACCACTGGAGATTCAATCAATACCCATAAAATGTATTTTCCTCATTGTCAAGAATTTGGCAGTGCCATGTCTCTTGGGAATGTATTTTCTACGACGATATAGAGCCCGAATAGATCTTTATATAGACATTTGCACACTGTTAGTACAGCAATCAGAAGTTGCACTGGAGTTAGTGAACGAAAGAGTAAAAAACTTTGGCACTCGTAATAGCATTAGATTACAAAGGATAGGCGGAAAACCTCCTTGTCGTAATCATTTCAATTTGTTTTATGGTAACTGTGATACATTTAATGATACAATAACAGACAGTGCCTTACCCTCTCAGCAGGAAATAACCAATAAGACTACAGAATCAACAGAGTTATCCGAACCTCAGCGACAGGAATTATTCAGTTTGTTGTAACACTATATCAACGTGTTTTCAAAACGACCCGGTATTATAAAAGACTATGAATATACTATGGAAGTGGTGCCGCACCAAACTTTCTGTCGCACGACATATCCCATACCGTATGCAAGAAGGGAAGCAGTTCGTAATGAAATTAAGAAAAATGCTGAACTGGAAAGTCATAGAGTATTCTAATTCGCCATATAGTAGCCCCTTGTTGACGATTTTGAAACAGGATAACACCGGAGTAGCATAGATTTGAAAATGTCATTTTGGCAAGTGAGATTAAATCCTAACTCACGAAAGTATACGGCATTTATCTTCGCCGGCAGATCCTATCAATTTCAGGTCATGCCTTTTGGATTGAATGCTAGTTCTGGAGTATTCATCTCTGCCTTAGATCATGTTCTTGGTCCAGATCTTATTGATGGAGTCACTCTCTACGTTCATGATCTTTTAATTGCACTAAAACCTGGGAAGGCCGCGTTGAACTAATACAGAAAGTGTTTCAGCGATTCCTGGAATACGGAGTCACTGTCAACTTGCAAAAGTCACACTTTGGATGAGCCGAAATCAAATTCTTAGGACACGTCATTTCATCTGACGGAATCCGTCCTGATCCGGCTAAGCTAAGTGCCATTAAAAATTTTCCTATCCCCTCTTCAAATCGACAACTTAAAGGTTATCTTGGACTCGCTTCATTCTTCAGAAGATTTTTACCAAAGCAAGTAATGACCAACCCTGATTTATTGAAATTGTTAAAGAAAAATACGCAATGGAATTGGCCTAACGACTGTCAGAAGGCATTCCTCGATATCAAGGAAGCTTTGTTCAATAGCAACATTCTTTATCATCCAGATATGGAAAAGGAATTTTGTGTGTCATCTGACGCAAGTTTTCAGGGATTAGGTGCATGTCTCTTCCAGATCCATGAGACCAATGGAAAACCAGACATCAGAGTAATTAGTTTTGCTAGTAGGGTTCTTACAGAAACTGAACGATCCTATTCTGTTACTGAGTTGGAAGCTCTTGCAGTAATTTGGGCTTTCAAGAGATTCAACTACTACATTAATGGCAAGAAAATCAAAGTCTATTCTGATCATCAGGCTCTTAGTTTTCTTCTGACGTGTAAACTCTTACATCCTCGCTTAACGAGGTGGTGTCTCTTCTTACAGGAATATGACTTCGAAATAATCTACATAAAAGGCAAAGATAACATTATTGCGGATGCTCTATCTCGCATGCCTGAAGGCTCTTCGGACAGTACTGAACTTTTGGAACAAATGTCAAATTACAGAATTCTTTTGATGAAGGATCCAATACATCGGAAATATTTTCTTGATCTTTGTAACCAGATTGTACAATTGCAGGAAACTGATCCAAAATGGAGAGGTGTGAAACAGATCCCTGAAACTAATCCAACCTATCGCATGTGCAAATATTACAAATTGCATAATCAAGTTCTTTTCCACCGAACATCACTGTCATCAGAACATCGGCTAGTATGCATTCCGCAGGAATATGTAGAACACTTACTCTGGTATACACATATTTCGTGGGGACTCTTTGGTCCAGAAAAGTGTAAGCGTAAAATAGCAAAGTACTGTTACATCCCTAACCTTCATAGCAGAATTCACAAACTCTTGAAACACTGTATCATTTGTCAAAAAGCAAAACTTTCTAATCTTTCGAATATACTGCCTTTGAATCCTATTATCACAGAGATACCTAGAGAAATAGATTTGGCAGGACCCCTCCCACGAGGTCGTGGAGGACTAAGGTACCTTGTAGCTGTCATTGATTTATTTACCAAACATATGAGATTGTACGCTATGAGATCTACAAACACTCAACTAATCATCAGTCGTTTAGAGCGTGACTACTTTCCTCGATTCGGAAAACCTGAATCAATCCTCTCAGACAATGGGTCTAACTTTGTCTGCAAAAGATGGAGACTTTTCCTTGCTAGTCATCAAATTAAGCAAATCCTTGTCTCCAAGTTTAGACCGCAGTCGAACCCGACTGAGCGGGTGTTCAAGGAGTTTAATCGTTTTATTCGTACTTATATACCAAATGAGCAGATTCACTGGGTTGAATTTGTGTCACCATTCGAGGAAAATGTGAATAATCTACCACACCTGTCTGCTGGTTTCACTCCGAGTGAGTTGATGTCTTGTGACCAAGAGAAAAATGAATGGGTCAATTCAATTCCTAAATGTAACAACACAAGTGCTAGTTTAGACGCCAGAATAAGACAAGCTCTAACAACGTTGACCTCCCAAGCCAATTTACGCAAGAAGGCGTATGAGAAACATATTAATAAGGTATTAACTTATAAAGTAGGCGAAAAGGTCTTGCTAAAAACACACTTTAAACCATCGTTGCTCTTACGCAAAAATCGAAAACGGCAAAGTCTTTGTGAGGGACCTTACGAGATCCTTCGTACACCGCACACAGGTTGTTATCTGATTTCTGATCCGGCAAATGGAAAAATAAAAGGGTTATATCATCACTCTGATCTTAAAAAATATCATGCTACAGAATAAGTCAAAAGGAAAGCTTTATAATGGCAAGAGAAGGTTAGCCGCTAGTAACTAAGTGACAACTGATCTGACTTCGTAAAAAGAATGCTTAGAATAAACTACTCGACAGTGAGTCTGTCTTGCTATACAGCAGAGAATTTAAAATATGCTATCTTGAGCCATAATTTAAGTACAGGCAAGCTGATAAATAATAATAAAAAAATTATTATTTAACAAAGAAAGTGATCAACTCCAAGAACTCTAGTTTTTAAGATTTAGTTTTAAGGAGATAATATTTAAGAGAAAAATGACATATAAAGCGAAGGATGTGCCTAACAAGCCGGCTTCTGCGATATGAAATGCTAAAGAAGTGAAAATAAAATATAGTATGTAAGAAATTTTTTTTAAGTTCAAGGAGCAATGATCGAGAAATGAAATTTGTTTTCGTCAAGGACAAGGGTCGCTTGACAATTATTGGTTCCTGATCCCACTAAAAAGGAAAACAAGTAACTAGTTTCTAAGTCAGCTATGTCTAGATTAAGTTATAATGTACATAGAAATCTGGAACAGGTTCGTCTCTGCATTAAAATAACGTAATGTTTACGAAGCATGTGAGTTACTTGTAAGTACCAACATGACCAAGAAAGCGCTATCCTTCAGCTAGACAAACAAAGTAGCATTAATTATAATTGCAAAACGCAGGACAGATACATTCAAAGGCATAAGTGAGATAAATACCAAGTATAAGAGCGTAAGTGACAAGGCCAAAGCAATGATGACTTAAGGTCATATATAGAGGTCAATGCAGTGTAGCGCAAGCAGGCGGCAACGAGAGAATAAGATCGCCGGCAAATAACGCAACTAGTTCGTAAGTGCAGCGCGTACGCAGACGTACGGCGCAAAGGAAAATTAATTTCTAAGTCATAAGGAACAAGGAGTTGTTTGCTACATTTCTTCTTCTATGTACTATTATATCTATGTCTTTCTTCTGAATTTGTGTAAATTTCCTAACCCGCCTAAACCCGTCCCGTAGACTTGACGTCACAGATTGAGAAATGCGGTTGACGTGGAAGGCTGGTTTGGCATACGATTTTCAAAAGGAAACGCGTGAACGAAATAGGGAAAAGCTAGTTTTGAAATGTCTTTATTTTTCCTCTTAAAGTCAATCCAAGACGCAAACCGAGATCGCGATAAGGAATTTGAATATTTTCTTGAATGGTGTTCTGTTCTCATGTGAGAGGGCGATCAAATGTGACTGATTGATCCTCACATCTAGTAAAAAGATAATTTTTGTTGAAATGACAGTGATAACTTTAATAAATCTAATGAATAGAAAGAACAACTCAAATGAATTAAAATAACAATAATAATAATTGTTAACAGATCGGAGAAACTAATGTAGTGTGACTGTGAACTAAAAGCATAATTAGAGAAAGATGATGAACAATGTAAAGCGAAATGTTATAGATAGTTACCAACAAAGTAACAGAAATTGAAATGGACATGATAATCAAAGCTTTCAACTAGCAAGCTTCAAAGTGAGACAAACTATTTGATTATAAACTGTAAAAAAATTGTGTACATAGTAGTGTATACGTGAAGGCTTAAAATGCTGTGGAAGTCTGCCACAGACATGAAGAAACGCGTCGTTGTTATAAGTAAGTGGTAATTTCATTCACGATGAAGATAAAAAGTGTTAAACGTGCTGATAGGCCGACGGACAGTGATAGTCCGGTTGTGTAACCGAAGGCGGTGATGTGATTACGTGCAGTGCATCGGAAACCAAGTGTGTTAGCTGCTTTGCAAAGCGCGAGCAATAGCCTACCTTAAAAGCTTCAAAATCGGCTGGAAAATGTGGAGGTAGGGATGATTTCAATGGAGTCTCTGTCCCTGGTAATCCTCGTCCCTCCGCACCAGCTCAGCAAACCACAAAATACCACAACGCCATCGACTCAACGTGTTCACTGAACCGTGCACCGTAAAGCTTAAATACCGCCAGGAGGCTAGTGAGCGCCTCGAGTTGCGATTCAGCTTTAACAATCAGCCAGTGCCAACGTCTATCGACGCAACAAACGCGTTAAATTTAAAGTGATGTGCTTGCACAACACTCCCGCTGCAGTTCGACGAAACGGACTTTCCATGAAAGCCGCTCCAAAAATAAAAGACTCTTATATGACTTCACAACATATCACATACTATGCTAATGTTATATCCCGTGAATGAAATGCGAACAGCCAAACCACACGCGAATAGTGACAAAGTCAAATTCCTATGAATCCGAAGTCCTAAAATGAGATTTAAGCTTAGTTCTTAGACTAATGGGTATTTATATTTTTTGTTACATGTAACGTGTGTACGAGACTCGCCCGCCAGACCTGATGAAAAGTTTTCTACTCGGAGAACGCAAAGTAGCGATCCAACTTCTCAAGGGATGAGCTTCACCTGGAGAAGAATCAAATTTTAACTTACCTGTCAAATACACAAACAATGAAAGCGTAAAAATCATGACAAATAGTGAGCAATGGAAAATGGACACGTGTGAGAAATTCCATGTGTGAGAATTATATATGTATAAAAATGGACACGTGTGAGAAATTCCATGTGTGAGAATTATATGTGTATAAAAATGGACACGTGTGAGAAATTCCATGTGTGAGAATTGTGTGTGTGTTAAAAGATGAATCCTATGTGTTTTCTTTCAGGAACAAAGAGCCTATGAGCTCTGGACAATGACTTGAGGCCACAAAGACGGTCGTTATGAACTCTGTAAAAAAAGACTGTAATGAGTATAACGTATAATCTCCATTGTAAACTTTCTAGATTTACTGTCTCAGTTTTTAAACTTTTTTGTGTATCTTTACCTTAAGAATTGTCTTAGTCTATGAATGAGAGATCACCATATTTGTGTAATCCTAATAATCAAATGACAGCAATACTGTGTTTGATCAATGTAAATCTGTAAAGTACTCAATCCCATAATGTTAACGGCGACATGTGAATCTTGGTAATCTCCTTGATTTCCAAGATTCCCATGGAAGGCAATGTAACATTATGTGATTGCCTTATCATTTTAAATCATTCACTAATCGAGCAGTCGCTCGGCAACAGCTACAGTTAGCAAATAATGTTGCGAGAATGTAAAAGGTGAACGACCTGTGACGTAACTTGTTTATTGTCGAAGCGCCGTCAGAGATGCAGTGAGTTATTGACTATGAAAACCGCGGCGCGAAAAACGGACAGAAGAAAAACACTTTTACACATTTTCTTTTTTTATGTACGATATATTCTCGATGAACAGTTACTCATTCTTCTCTTGTCTCTTGTGACTTGTGTCGGACGCGCATGTCTTGCCGCCGTATTATTATCGTTAAAAATAATATTATTTTAGTGTAAAGTAAAGTGCATTACTAAAAGTGCAATACTGCATAGCAGTAAATTTATTGTGCGACGTGTATGTGAAAACGTCAAAGGAATTATTGTCATTACCAGAAGAGAAGTGCCAGTCAAAACGGCATCCATGTTAAATCTTTCATTGCAGTGTAAGTTCTTCTATTAATTGCCATCAATTCAGATTTCAATGGAGTTGGTGTATGGACTATTTATTTAGTGTAGAATCTATGTCTCACTCCTTCATGAAGTTATTTAATTTTCTTTATGTTTCTGCCAAATAGAGAGTTCACAGTCACGAAATCTTTCGTCGAAATCGGACGGAAGTTGTATGCGGCGAAATATTTTCTCCGCGCCTCATTCTACTAGTAACTGCATGATAAACTACGGTCCCTTAGGAAATTCATGTTGAGCTATCCAAAAGTAATTATATTTTGAATAGGCATTTACTCTCCTCTGCAATGCAACTTCCGACTGATCAGACGATCCAACAAGAGGCAGCCGCACACGGTCGGCGTTTGCAAATATATTTCCACCGCTGATTATAGCTATATGTTGCAGCACAAAAGAAACATATTGTTATAACTAGCGATTACGAACGGGGACGTTTATAACGTATGTTTATGTATACACATTACGTAGACATATCGTTATAACATACTACATCCGCACCGTGATTACGCGCAAGGTGCACAGGTGCAAATAAAGATTTTCAAAACATAGACGTTGCCTGCCCTGGTTGGCAATGTTTGTAAACAAAGCACCAACTTGTTTACCCAACATTCTCATGAACGGTGTTACAGGCCATGATCTAATTTCTTTTGTCGTGTATTCTTTAGTTTAACATAAGTTGCGATTAGCCTGTATGATACCAGGTGTTAACCGTACAGCATCTAAAACTTCAGTTATATGCATTTAGAGAAGAAGAAAAGATGACAGAAAAAGCCTTGGCGGCATTAGCTCTGGTCATTTTAGTTAAAAGGAGTAAAGATCGTCGAAAGAAAACAAAACGTTGTTGGGTGCAACCTTGGCTGCAAAGAAGAGAAGAAGGAGGAAGAGAAATTTATAATGCTTTAATGAATGGGGAGAGGCCAGAAGACTCTTTTGAATTCTCCACATTTGTGGAGACTGATTTATGCATGTTTTGAATTTATGCATGTTTTGACAAGTTACTGTCATTGATTGGCTTACATATTCGCAAGGCAGACACAGTCATGAGAGACTCAATTTCACTGAGCCACAGGTACGATAGATTCCCGTATTCGTTTAGGCGCATAGTGAGGAGCTCGCACACCAGTGGGCTGGCGAGTCTGCTAGAGTCCCAAAAACTAGTAATACAAAACATTTCATACCAAACTGCAAAAAAGGCTTGTCATTGGAAAGTGTCTGTATTCATATATAACGAATTTTAAATCAGTAAACATTAAGTGCCCAGTGATGCAAGCTAGACGTGAGATGTTTCAGATGTTTTAATAAAGCGCCAAGACGATTTAATAAAATTAAGAATTTATGGTACATGGTAAATTAATGATTCTTGTTCTGCTAGTATGTCTCAAGACTGTAATGTATTTTCGCATGCATTATATTGATTGTTATAGCTACTGCCTGTGATATTAAGACTCATAAGTATTTGAGATTTGCAAAAGTTGTCATATTGATGACTCCACACAAGTAACAGAAAAAGAATGGGAAGTAATTGCAGGAGAGTGTGATGATTTATGGCAGTTTCCACATTGCATAGGTGAGGTACTAGGTGTACAAATGAACGAAAAGTGAGTAAGTGTTTTTTTTATTCTAATCACTGAGCAGACAGTGCAGTATATGGAAACCTTTTTGGTCAAATTTGTATTATAATCTAACTAATTATTGTATTCTAATCTAACTAATCATTGAATTACAACCATCTCTTGTTTCATGTATTTTATTTTTCAGGTGCTCTGGATGGGAAACATATTGCATGTTCACCGTCACAGTGTGTTGGCTCTTCTGACAATAAGAAATTTGACATTGTAGTTTCGCTTGCTGTTGTGGATGCACGGTATCGATTCACACTTATGGATATGATTTGTAGCAATTTAGGTTGTGACACAGACGTATTCTTTAATAGTAGAATTGGCCTTGCACTGCAAGAAAATTGTCTCCATATTCCTCAGGAAAAAGTTCTTAATGGTAGCAGTATTCCAGTTCCTTATGTAGTAGTTGCAGGTGATGCTTTTAGCCTTCAGCCATACATTGTGAAAGCATACAAACACTGTGAAGGTGAAAAGTCAAAAATTTTCAATAGCAGATTATCAAGAGCAAGACATGTAGTTGATAGTGCTTATGGTATTTTCACTCACCGCTTCAGAATTGTGTTACGTACAATGAGGCTACCTACAGAAAAAACTGAACTGCATATTCAAACGCCCTGTCTATTACATAATTTCTTGATAGATGAAGCAGACAGCATGTATCTGTCGAGCATGAACTTTGTGAATACTGGACATGGGCAAGTAGATGGTGCTTCTTGCAATAAGGACTGTATTTTGCAAAGCATCCATAAACAAAGAGAAATCCAAGTATCGTTGACTGCAACAGATGTTCGTGACAGATTTTGTGCATATTTCAGCACCAGTGGATATGTACCTCAGTAGTAAAACCATAAAGAAATTTATTTACATTTTGTCTCATTTATCTGAAGAATGAAGCTTTATTAGTATTAATTTTTTGTTGTAAGTATTCTGCATCTGGGCACTTATTGTGATAATGTTCTCTCCTTGTCTATGTTTATTGATGGTAGTAATATTGATTTGTGGTGATTTTAAGGTAAGTGTTTTAAAAGTGCAAAAGTGATAGAGATGCTACCAACCATTTGCAATTCGTTATCAGTCATAAGCTTCCCTCCTTAAATACACTCCTGGAAATTGAAATAAGAACACCGTGAATTCATTGTCCCAGGAAGGGGAAACTGTATTGACACATTCCTGGGGTCAGATACATCACATGATCACACTGACAGAACCACAGGCACATAGACACAGGCAACAGAGAATGCACAATGTCGGCACTAGTACAGTGTATATCCACCTTTCGCAGCAATGCAGGCAGCTATTCTCCCATGGAGACGATCGTAGAGATGCTGGATGTAGTCCTGTGGAACGGCTTGCCATGCCATTTCCACCTGACGCCTCAGTTGGACCAGCGTTCGTGCTGGACGTGCAGACCGCGTGAGACGACGCTTCATCCAGTCCCAAACATGCTCAATGGGGGACAGATTCGGAGATCTTGCTGGCCAGGGTAGTTGACTTACACCTTCTAGACCATGTTGGGTGGCACGGGATACATGCGGACGTGCATTGTCCTGTTGGAACAGCAAGTACCCTTGCCGGTCTAGGAATGGTAGAATGATGGGTTCGATGACGGTTTGGATGTACCGTGCACTATTCAGTGTCCCCTCGACGATCACCAGAGGTGTACGGCCAGTGTAGGAGATCGCTCCCCACACCATGATGCCGGGTGTTGGCCCTGTGTGCCTCGGTCGTATGCAGTCCTGATTGGGGCGCTCACATGCACGGCGCCAAACACGCATATGACCATCATTGGCACCAAGGCAGAAGCGACTCTCATCGCTGAAGACGACACGTCTCCATTCGTCCCTCCATTCACGCCTGTCGCGACACCACTGGAGGCGGGCTGCATGATGTTGGGGCGTGAGCGGAAGACGGCCTAACGGTGTGCGGGACCGTAGCCCAGCTTCATGGAGACGGTTGCGAACGGTCCTCGCCGATACCCCAGGAGCAACAGTGTCCCTAATTTGCTGGGAAGAAGTGGTGCGGTCCCCTACGGCATTGCGTAGGCTCCTTCGGTCTTGGCGTGCATCCGTGCGTCGCTGCGGTCCGGTCCCAGGTCGCCGGGCACGTGCACCTTCCGCCGACCACTAGCGACAACATCGATGTACTGTGGAGACCTCATGCCCCACGTGTTGAGCAATTCAGCGGTACGTCCACCCGGCCTCCCGCATGCCCACTATACGCCCTCGCTCAAAGTCCGTCAACTGCCATACGGTTCACGTCCACGCTGTCGCGGCATGCTACCAGTGTTAAAGACTGCGATGGAGCTCCGTATGCCACGGCAAACTGGCTGACACTGACGGCGGCGGTGCACAAATGCAGCGCAGCTAGTGCCATTCGACGGCCAACACCGCGGTTCCTGGTGTGTCCGCTGTGCCATGCATGTGATCATTTCTTGTACAGCCCTCTCGCAGTGTCTGGAGCAAGTATGGTGGGTCTGACATCCCGGTGTCAATGTGTTCTTTTTTCCATTTCCAGGAGTGTAGATCAAGCTTGCAGTATGCTGATATATAATCATCTGAGAAGCAGACGTTGAACAAACAGATGCAGATCCCACCTGCTTATGTCTGTATATGTGTGGATGGATATGTATGTGTGTGTGTGTGTGTGTGTGCGCGAGTGTATACCTGTCCTTTTTTCCCCCTAAGGTAAGTCTTTCTACTCCCGGGATTGGAATGACTCCTTACCCTCTCCCTTAAAACCTATATCCCTTCGTCTTTCCCTCTCCTTCCCTCTTTCCTGATGAAGCAACAGTGGGTTGCGAAAGCTTGAAATTTTATGTGTGTGTTTTTTTATTGTGTCTATCTACCAGCGCTTTCCCGTTTGGTAAGTCACAGAATCTTTGTGTTTAATATTTGCATCTGTTTGTGACTTGGAAACAATCATAGCTGCTCACCTTGGAAATATATATATAATTTATAATCCTCAACACTTAATGTTTCTTTGCCACCACATGATATTTAATTATCTTCTCTTTTTCTTGTGCACTGTGTGGAACTGGGTCATGTTAATACTGAGGGACAGGCGATTTGAAATGAACTGATCTAGAGCTTCTCTGAATACAGTGGATGCGATATTATCTGCTTTTGGGTATTCTGTCAGTCACAGTGTTTAGGTCTTTTGCAATAAGGGTAAAGTGTGCTCTTAGGCTCATACATGATGGCAGGTCATTGAAAAGATAAAGAATAATAAGGGATTATGCATTAAGCCCTGTGGTACTCTACATTTCACTGTGCCCATTCAAAGCAGGCCATAACTGAATTATTCAATGCCACCTTCAGTTTCCCGTTATCTAGATATGACTTGAGCTGTACCCCTGCTTTAATATTTAAGCCATAGTGTTAATACTTATGATCTACACTGTCTTATGCTTTAGACAGATTACAAAAGATTTCAAGTAGTGCCATTTTATTGTTTATGTGATCCATTAGTTGGTTGACAAATGAAGAAATTGCCTGTTCAGTTGAAATAGCCTTTTGGAATACAAACTGATTTTTATTACGTATATTAGGCTTATTAAGATGACTCATGATCCTCTTCTACAAGGAACAGTCAAATGAAAATGAGACAAATGGGAAAAAAGTAAATAATCTGTTGATTATTTCAAAAGTAATTGTCATAACTGTTAATACATTTATCTGACTGCGAATCAGGGTGATCAGTGCCTTCTTGGAAAAATGTTTGCAGTTGCGTATAGAACCATGATTGTACCCAGGTGTGCACCTCTTCATCCAAAGCAAATCAACAGCCACAAATGTCTTTCTTTAGTGCTCCAAAAATGTGGAAATCACTTGTGGAGAAATCAGGACTGTAAGGAGGATAGAAACTTCTGTAGCATAGTTGAAGCACCTCTTGCAGCATGTAGGCCCTGAAGAAAGACATGCATGGCCGTCAATTTGCATCGGACAAAGAGGTGCATGCCAGGATACAATCATGGTTCCATAGGCACCCACAAACAGTTTTTTGTAACATTGACCATCTTCTCTCACAGTGGGATAAATGTATTAACAGTTATTGTAGATACTTTTGAAATAATAAACAGTTCACTTACTTTTTTTTCCCCTTGTGTCTCATTTTCATGTGGCTGCCCCTTATATGTAAACTTTTGTAGGATTTTAGAAAGACTATGAAATTGGCTGGTAGTTGGAAATATGACCTTTACCACTTCTTTAACTGTAGTTGGAAAACTGCATAATTGAGTCTATTAAGGGCAACACTTTGATTGAGAAACTCGTTAATTATGTGCCGAGTTTTAAGAATAAATTTACAGTACTGTTCCATACTGTGATTGATACATTGTCCACAACAGTCATTTTTGTTTTTCGTGTGGCTCATCACCTTGTCATTCTCATAAGTTGTGATGTTGGCTGTATTTTTCTGGATAATTTTGTTTTGCACAGATTTTTGTAGAAGGCACAGAAGGCTGTAGAACCTCTGCAACCAGTTTCACCATCTTCTGGCAAAAAATGTTTGTTGAAGATATTTGCAACAATTTCATTTTAGATCCTGAAATTATGACAAACTTCAGTACTGTCTGTGTCCTTTGAACTTTTTCCTGTCTTCTTTTTTACCACCTTCCAGATTGTTTTTAATTTAACTGTCAATTTCTTTTTTGACTGCTCTCTTTAGGATGCTACAGTACAATTTCTGGTGCTCCCTATTGTGATATGTATTAGAATTTCTGAGTGAAGTACAAAATCTTCTCTTTTTGTTTTACAGGATTTTTTAATTTCCATGACAAGCTGTTGTCTTCTACAACCTCTCAAGTTGGTACTTTTTGAAACTCACATAGGAAATAAACTTTCAAAAAGGGTAGTAAGTGCATTCAAGAATATGGTAAAGTTATTGTTGACAATTTTAGATTGAATTATTGTGCTCTATTCTAGCTGCAAATGCCTGCCAAAATGTTGCAGGTTTTCACTATTGATTAATGTAACTAGTCTACTGATAAAATTACTCCTTTTAGCTAAGCTTACATTATGCATTTTCAACAGCTGCCAGTCATGGTCAGAGAAACTATTTAATATTTGTGTTATGTTATGTTGTCGATTTTGGCACTGCCTATTTGACTCCAATCTGAAGAATGGTTTGATGTAGTCTGTCATGTGCAAGTCTCTTCTCCTCCGCATAACTACTGCAATCCACAGTTTTTAGCTCCAACACTTCAACACTTCCTTCCATTCCCAAAATAACTATTCTTTGATGCCTCAGAATGTGTCCTATGAACCCTTCCCATGCTTTAGCCCAGTTTACCATAAAAAGGTTTTCTACCTGACTCGATTTAACACCTTTTTTTTAGCTATCCAATTTACCCATCTAATCTACTGTATTCTTGTGCATCACCAGTTTCAGAAGTTTTTATTCTTTTTCTTTCCTGTTGTTTTACTTCCATACAAGGCTACACTCCAGGCAATACTTTCAGGAAAGACTACTTATCATTAAATTTATATTAGGTATTAAAATATTTCTCTTTGTCAGAAACACTTTTCTTGGTATTGCAATCTATGTTGTATATGCTTTACTTCTTGGGTCATCAGTTTCTTTGCTGCCACAATTACAGATCTTATCCTCTACCTATGGTGTCGTATTTACTAATCTAATACCATCAGCTTGATCTAATTTAAATTAGATGAGCACAGAATATTGTCAAAACGGAGACATGGGAAGAAGTCATAGAATATGACACTTACTCAACTAAAGAGAATGAAGGAATTATAAAAGACAGTCAGTGTATTTAAGATATATTTCATAAATCATTTTTAACATTGGTTCAGGAATTTCAGAAGATAGAGGACAACATTACACGAAAAAAGCAAAATTTAGTGAAATCACACTTCCCCATCCAAAATCTTCTTCTTCTTTTCATGAGTCCTTGGTCCCTCTTGTAGGCCTTATTATTATGGATTTGGCAGTGTTAGTTGCAGAGGGTGGCCAGATGCCCCTCCTGATGCCACCCAGAACCCCCGGGGTAGTGTACCCTAGCTGTCCGCTTGTGGTTTAAGCCATGGAATAGTGTGAATGTTTGAAGTGTCTGTGAGTCGTGTAACTGAGGCGGAACATGGGGACCAGCCCAGTATTCGCATATTGAGATGTGGAAAACCACCTAAAAACCACATCCAGGCTGGCTGGTAAACCAGCCCCCCTCGTTAATCTCCTGCGCGCATTCAATCTGGGGCCGGCGCATCTACCAGAGTCCAGGAAGCAGCGCATTGGTGCTCTCAGCTACCCTGGCATGTACTTCCCCATCCAAAATAACAAATATCATAATGACCTTCCGAACTAAAAATTCATATGAAGTTTGTGTAACCTCTGCTGAGACACTAGACATCTATGGCCCAATAATATGTGATGTTAAATGTGAATGTATGCTTTCCCGGCGTATACAGCTGGCGAAGAGTTCTGATGTTCATTGTCACATGTATCATATGTCTTCAGTTTAGGGCATTTCCAGAGACAGATTAAAATATGTCATTGATGGATCTCTCTGTAAGACAGCTGACTCCAAAGACAGTCTGACTTCACCCCTTACATTGTTTTCCAAAATTGTTAAGAAATTAGTGTACCTGAGGGTTATGACTCATCTGTGCCATAATGGCATTCTTCAGGCAATCACAGTTTGGCTTCCAAAAGAGCTGCTGTACTGAGGCAGCTATTTATGTTATCACTGAGTACATAATAAAATAAATAAGTGATAACGTATTACCAGTTAGTATCTTCTGTGGCTTACGGAAGGTGTTTGATTGCAGGAATCATAATATTATATTACAAAAATGAAGATTTTATGGGATACATCATTCATTATATGCCTGGTTTAACCCCTCATTAAGAAATGAGCCTTGAACGAACTGTGACAGAAACCCGAACAATAGGGGACTGACATACTAGGATATGCATTGAAACTATGAAATAGTGCATTGATAATTGCTATGCACTAGCTGAAATCTAGATTTGATGAATAAAACCTGAAAGGAAATGACTGATTGCTGTGCTCCATCATTTTGAAAGAGATGCAAAAAGTTACACTCTGATGTTCAAGTAAGGCAAATAGGGGCATGACATAGTCTGCATGGGGATAAATCACAATGAGCATTCTCTAAATTTCAAATAGGCCCATTACTGTTCTTGCTTTATGTTATCGACCTGGCATTTATTAGAATCAGAATGCAGAATTGGTTCGTTTGCAAAGAGCATACAAACATAGTCAGGCTGAGCAAAGAAGTACCAACACAGAAAAAAAAAGATCTTAAACTTTTTAAGGTATTTTTCATGAGTGGACTAGTTTTAAATTTTGGAAAAAAAGCACCTTTTCCAGTTATGTATCATAAAAGTATCCCACTTATTATTGGTGTAGCTTACCAACAAAAAGGGTGGATAGATCAAAGTTCTTAGTGTGCATATGAATGAAAGCTTAAACTCAGAAAGCAATACACTAGGCATGTTAAAACATTTAGCTTCAGCTACTTATGCCGAAAGAATAATTGACAACTTTGGGAACATAGAAATCAGGAGTACTAGTGCCTCAAGGTATGAAAGAGAACCACTGTCTGGTTTCGAAGGTGGGGGATGAGATATTGGCAGAAATAAAGTTGTGAGGGCAGATAATGAGTCATGCTTGCATAGCTTAAGTCAGTAGAGCACTTGCCTGTAAAAGGCAGAGGTCCCACATTTGAATCCCAATCCAACACAAAATTTTAATCCACCCAGAAATTTCAAATCCATATCCACTCCAATGCAGAGTGAAAATTCTTTCTGGAAATCAGGTAGTTAACATACAGTTATGTCCTATGAGATAATACACTTGGGTAACTCATCACTTTGACAAAAAGTATTCATTGTATAAAATAAAGTAATGACAATTGTGTGTGGGATGACATTTGCTCACCCTGTAGGTATTTGTTTTAGTGATTGGAAATTTATTAACAAATTAGATTTAGTTTCCTCTGAAATGTTGTTGTTAAAAATACAGTTTGTTTAAAGACTAGTAGAGAAACTGACATACATTACTAGAAGGAAGAATCATCTGCATTTTTTCTAGGGACTCTAACTTTGGCACAGAAAACAGTGAAATAACCAGAAGTAAAATTTTTGCTGATGCTGTGACACTTGAGTAGGGGGTGTGCCGGTTTAAATCCTGAGGGAGGATGAAGCTTTCACTACTGATAAAACCCATGAAGTGAAGACATGTGACACTGTTGATGGTGATGCATCCACTGGATGCCCCTTGGCACTTTTCGAGAGGAATAGGCTATGTGTTGGCATTGGGTTTCATCCTATTCCATATCATCATCATTATGCGACAACACAACCTTACATTGCACGCACATCCAATACACTCAATTACACTTCACATGTAGGGTGATACAACCATTAGTTGATCAATGAACAATTTGATTGTACCTTTATTTTATTTGTAGAACATCTATGAAGGACTAAGTTGGTAA
This sequence comes from Schistocerca gregaria, assembly GCF_023897955.1. Lineage (NCBI taxonomy): Eukaryota > Metazoa > Arthropoda > Insecta > Orthoptera > Acrididae > Schistocerca > Schistocerca gregaria. The sequence continues at coordinate 225,881,840 of NC_064921.1, forward strand.
TATCACAGAGGAAAGAGTTTCCTGTAAAGTATGACATACATACATTAACTTTGATATGATTGTTCCCTACATTTTCTGAATTTCAGTTACAGTGGACAGGAATTACCAATAGTTGATCATACAGTTCCACAAAATGATCACCCATGGACCAGTAGTTGATCAGTATGTAATAAATAAAATCATATGACATTAATTTTTTAATTATTCCCTGGGAACTTAATTTTAAAACACTTACATAAATCATTAACATATTGAAGAATTTTTTCAGTGAAAACAAACAATATAACTTAATACACACAACAATAAACTTTACACAAGTCTGCTCAGTTTCATTTCAGTTTCCCAATATCAACAAGACATTGAAACTTGTAACACAGAGTGCCTCGTGTAGAGATAATAGAGTGTTATGGAAATATTGCTAAAATTGGTGAAGACTGAACTGTGCTTACATCATCTGCATCACTTTTAAACAATGTATTTCTTTCGTCACAGCTTTTAAAACCCATTACCTCAATGCCCTCTTCTGTAATAACTCTTTGAACAGTGCACACAAATTTATACTTATTATTATTTTTCTGGCCTGGGAATAGGATCAAAGCAAAATTTCCTTTCTGTCCAGTGTTATGTGTCTTCTTAGTGGTACCAAGGTTTTTATTACTGCCAAGGTAATTCTGTGATGCGTCTTCACTAGGACTCTATTAATCACTGCTGAATTCTGACTCTGAATTGCCTTTTCTTACAGGTGTCTTTTTTGGTCTCTGGAAACAGTTCCTTACTTGTCTTTTTTTCTCATTCATCTGTTTTGCCATTTCACTTTGTTTTATTTTAACTCATTTGGCAGCTTCCATGTTGGCTTCTAGGTCTTCTTTTGATTTATTCCAGTCTAGCAACTGTTTGAATGTTGTTGCATATGGTATGTACTCTCTTTTCCTTCCAGCTTTGATAGGGGTTTCAGTAGGCCAGGTAAAATGATTAGCAAAATGTGGACTGATTATTTTTTCCTGAGATGATTGAAATGAATCGTGTTTTGGAGTATCTGCTTCGGTGTTGACTGGAGACAGCTCAGAAGGATCTGAATTGGCATTTTCTTGTACTGTATCTTGAGCTCCCGATTTTTCATAATGACGTGTGGATGTTTCATCTTCTGAGTCACAAGATATTGTGCTATAAGTAAAACTTGAGGACCTTCTGCTGGATTTTCTGATATGGGGATGGATTGTTCTGTACTAACTAAATGCAGAGGTGGCATGTTAGCATCTGTAGTTTTATTTGCAGGACATAATATACATGTAGCACAAATTTTATGCCAGACCTGAAATAATTCTTCTGCTCCTGCATCACATTCCATCCATTTTTCTCTGGTGCACGGAATTCTATTGCTCAGTTTCTCTTCATTAAAGATACAAAATGCAAAAGTTGTCCAACACCAAATGATGATGTTTTATTGCATTACCACAAGTTATGACACATGAACAATGTTTAGATTTGCTGGACATAGATCTAGCATAGTCCACTGCATCAGGATCATAAGGAAAAGACCACACTTCCTAAACCACTTTTCACTGTTTCAGGAATAGCCTTTTCATTGAAAACAGTCTCAAGCAATGGACCAAATACAGTTTTTGTTACATCATTGTTGCCAGTTTTGTATTTCCACTTATATACAGCATCTCTCCATTCAGATTTCAGGGGACGAAAAATTGCCACATCAGCTGGTTGAAGCACGAGTCGCAATTGGATACAACGCAAATTGTATTATCCTACTGTTGCGACACATACTGGTGACTTGTGTGCCCATCTACCAGTAAAAAACAGGAAATTTCGCTCTCTCTTTCTTCAGCCATGGAAGGAAAACGTTGGAAATATATTGAAAGTAGAGATAGAGAGCCTCTGTCATTCAGCCCTTTTTGATTGCCCAATGCCCCATTCACTGTTCAAATTCTCCAATATGTACCTTGAAATTTTCTGTAGTGGAAAGACAACCAATGGTACAGTGTCTCCAGAAGCATTGAAATTTGCCATTACAGTAATTATATTAAATTTCAGCCTCCAGTTGCATAAGCAAAGAAACTTTATCTAGGTTTCACTATAATAACGTCACCTTCTTCAGAAATGTCACAATATAAAATTAAATTAAAACATGCCAGATATTGGCCTTGTCAGACTTAAAATGTTAGTACTACAGTACATTGTCATAAGACTGTGTCACTTCTACTAATGTTTTGCCAATAGGTCACACCGATGGGCCAGACAGATGGGTGGCAGGCATTGAGTAGTAACTGGACGCCGCAGGCAGCGACGCAGCGAGCCCAGCTGGTGGTTGAGTGCATGTGCATGTGGAGTAATACAGATTTAAATTCAGTAAATGTTAACTGAGATTATTGTGGAAAACAGTTTATTACAATAGTTTGGACTATTAATGGCATTAAAACCATACATCACTGAAGTTACCGTTCTATAAAAGGCATAAGACATATGTAAAGTGTACAGTACATAAGTATGAATAAACAATTAATTGATAGCATTATTTGTTACAACAGGTAGAAATGATACTGTCAAAGAAACCATAATAACTGAAGTTACAGCTCTATGAGAGGCAAATGACATTATATAGTGGAAAGGAACCTTTTAATAAGAAAAGACTGTAAGTTATGGTTAACAGTGCCTGAAATGTGTGGAACTTAGCTAAGAATTAACATATGTGAATGGCAATAAGGACAATTGTCTCATACAGTTTAGCGGTTGGATATACAATATGTGATCAGCAATTAATACATAAGAAAACCAGTAGGCTGTATGCCATAGCCAGCTACTGTCGTAGGTAGAAGACCATATAAAGTAATGAATTTATTGGATAATAGGTGCGTGCAACACCACAAAACATTATGAAGACAGTATAGCCAGTGGAGTTATTTGCAAACTTTATGAAGCTCTTAAATGTAAATACACCATTTGATGTGTAACAAACTGTGGAACAACATTAAATAAGCAGTGTATGATCAGGAAATACCCAAAGCTACTAATAAGAACAAAATGACTGTATGTTGTAGCCAGGTATTGGGGTGGCTAGGAAGCAAAATACAGTATTAGATTTAATGGGTTAATAAGTAGTACATAGGGGTGTACCACACCACAAGTCATTTTAAAGGCAGTTATAAAAAGCTATGTTGTGTGCAATGTTTTTTAAGCTCATAATAAGAGATACAACATTTGACATGTATCAAATTGTGAAACAGCCTTGAACTAACAGAAAATAATGACGGTTACGTGAAATGTGTATGTAAACAGAGAGATAAGAGGGCAATGGCATCAGGCGACATGAAACTCTCGCATCATCACGGTAGACAAAGCAAGGGCTGAAATCCTTCGAAGAAGTTCTTATTTTTCAACTGCAATTGGTCATTAAGCAAGTTGTCTCTATTGTAAAGAAGGCGTTTGAAAATTTGCATTTCTTCGAGTGTGTCTAGCCTGCATCCTTTAGCTTCTTGTTTAAGAGCTTTTTGTTTGTAAGTGGATTAGGGGAATTGGCCATTTGGATTAGATGTTCTGGTCATGTCGAGTCATGGGTGCCATCTCCATTTTTTGTGGGTAAATGCTTTTTGTATCAAGCCAATAAATCTCTTCCTGTCTGACCTACGTAATAACTTGAGCAATCACTGTAGGTAATTTTGTAAACATCTGATGGTAAGAATTTATCGTTAGTGTTACTTAGAGAGTGGACTAAATTCTTTTTAAGGGTATTATTAATGGAATAGGTGACTTTAAAACCCTGACTCTTTAAGATGTGCCCTATTTTGTAAGAAGCTGTAAATGGGATGGAAATGAAATTAATGGAGTGGTCTTTATAAGCAGTACTAATTCAGTCTATAGATTTCACTTCTGCAAATACAGGGATGAAAATAATGGTTGATAAAAATTTTATCTTCAAGTCACAAATAATTGTTGGTTGATCGTAAGTAAACCAGTGGATGATTAACCCGATCAACTACTGGGAGCCACATCAATTTCACATTTCCATCAGTATGGTCAGAAGAAGGAAATGCATACTTGGTTCACAGTTAAAAGCAACTCTTTATGAAAACATTTTAAAAAGATCAGTAATTGTTCAATATGAACAAACTTCTGGAAAACGTGCTTTTATGCACTCCAGTAGTTGATATACCCCCTCTTATAAATCAGCGAAGCAATAATTTACACTTTCTGTATGATAAACAATACCATCAATCATTCATAATGAGTTATCTATTAAAATAGCATGTCATATTTCAGTAATTAGTACTTGTGTTGATAAATATTTGTATCCTGTAACCTAGCTTACGGTTAGTCTAGATGCTCTGACTCTCCACTGCTCAACACAGCATGAAAGGAAAGATTGTCTCGAAGCTATCAGTTCCCTGAAATTTTGTAACAATAGAAGAGACAGGTTTGCCAACATATGTTCTTTATATTCTCCTATATTTTTAAAAATGTCAGTGCCACCAACTCTTAAAGTTTAAAGATTAGAATGAAACTGATCAACTACCAGATGGTGATCAGTACCAAAAATATTGCAGAAATAGAAAGTGGTGTATGTGCGGTTTCCACAGAATGGATCAGTAATCAGGGGTTCATATTATAGCCAATCAACAGATTGGAATAATGCCTAGAAATTTTATTTTTTGTGTAAACACACACTTAATGAAACAATGCCATTTGCCATAACAAACTAAAATAAAACTAGGGCAAATTAGAATGTCAGTGGTGGTTTCTGCAGGATTCTAGTGTGATTGTTTGTGAGATATCATATTTTGAAAAGTTTCCACATCAACACTTGTGTAGTACCTTTGGTAGGGCACACCAAAGAACAATGTAAATGCATAGACTAATTATGTGGATTCTAACCAGTAATGAGACAATTGATCATCACAAATTGTTTTCAAAATGACAACTGGCAGTGCCAGTACATGCTTCCGGTCTGGTAAGCAAAGACTGCCGCACATGTGCAAGCATTTCAGAGAAGATGTCTGAGCAGGCTGCAGTAATATGTCATTCCATATCATCAGGTGCAGTGGGTATGTCTTTCTGCTTTCCCCACAGAAAAGTCTATAGGCGTCAAATCTGGGGAACAGGCTGGCCAAGGTGCAGGTCCTTTGCACCCAGTCCAGTGATTTGGACTGAGCGGGGGCACAGTGGGTAGCTCACTGGACTCGCTTTTGACAGGCAGCATTTCAAAATTCTGCCCAGCCATTCAGTTTTACTTTTACTGTGATTGCCCAGAATCACTTCAGGCAAATGCTGGGATGGTTCCTTTGAAAGGGCATGACCGATTTCCTTCCCTAATCTGAGCTTGTGTTTTATATCTGATGACCTTGTTGTTGATGGGATTTTAAAACACCAATCTTCTCCTCCTCCAACAATTTGGTAGCAGTTCGCAAAGACATGCAGTAGTACTTTGTGCACTATGGGCTGCACAGCAATTATATTGGTACCACAGGTTCCAGAGGAATGTCTTCTAGTGTCTGGAAGTTGGTCTATTAGAAGGCTGTGATTTACACTCTATGGACACTGATGTTCCGACTGATGAAGCCAACAGGGATTGTTAACAGACCAAGAGTGTATTTTTCAGCATTTTATGTGGCTATGATTGGTTAATTTAGTATCGTCACAACAAATTAAATGATACATCTGGAGTATCCTATCTGAATATCCATGTACAGTAGTTAACACAGTTCTCATAACTATTTATATGCAGCTCTTCATGGAGAGAGATGTGGTAGGGGTGGAAACTATGTCGATGGAGAATGTGTGGACACTTTCCTGACTAATTCATGCCAATGCCTCGTGCAGTTGTGCAGAAGCTAATCAACTGCAGCTGCAGCAAGAACATTAATTTCCCACTGTTCTGTCATCACTTATTTCCTGCTATTACCTTGTCTAGGTGTTATATTGCCAGCTTCACGTAAGTAGTTGAATAAGTTGATAAATAATTGCAGAGATAGTTGATGTCTATTGGGATATCTTGCTGCATACACCATACAAGAACAAACTTCCTACACTCTCCATACACCATGAGCATTTTAGCTTTTTCTGCATTGGTAGATCCCATCATCCCCTCATGATTTGCTTGCACTATCGCACACTAATTGACTAACAAGCTACAATGCAGTCAAGGAACACACTGTAAGCAAACATAACAACATTGTACCTAACAGCTGTGCAGGTTGAATGCCACAAAGAAGTGTTGATATGGAAAATCCTCAAAATAGGATATCTCATAAGCAAATCTCACTAGAATCCTTCAACAAACACCACTAACATTCTAATGTACTTTACTTTTAGTTTGTTAAATCAATAGGTATTGTTCCATTTTAAAAGTATATGTTTACACAAAAAATCACTTTCTATGTATTATTACAATCCATTGATTGGCTAATGATACTAGCACCTAAGTACCAATCCATTCAGTGAAAACCACAAATCGATTGTGATTTCCATTTCCGATATATTTGTGGTGCAAGTTTTAGATGAATCTCCCTGTATACACATGACACGACTCTCAGACTTCCTCAAGGAAAGGAGCTATTGTAGAACGAGGAAAAACACCAGTTCTGCTAGATGGTTGAGCCCAATACAGAAGATATCACAGCTAACAACGCCATACAACATTTAATTTTTAATTTGAATGTCTCCAGAATATTTTGTTCAATTGACATGTTCCAACATAATGTTTACCATACTGTTTACTTAATGTGAAACTAACAAGAGCATTTTTAAATGCTTGACGTCACTACATATATGGTAGAAGTTCTGTGGCACAACAGCCTTCCCTACTGTTAACCCTTTAAAGTGATATTTTTAACATACCCTCCATTGTGTGGATAGAGGAAAACAGAGTGTCATCCTTCTTGTAACATTTTTCAGATTTCCTTTAACAATAATCACTTTTAGGTGATTTTATAAGATAAGACAATGTTTTTCTAACTAGCAGAATAAAGACATTACAATATGTACTAAATATGGTAATCAACAACCTTAAAATATGGATGAGTTTAGTAGTGCAATAGTCAAGAAGTAAACCAAAGAAGAGGGCTGAAGAAATTACACACACACGTATTAGTCTGGTTCATGTCAAGTAAAGGAACTTCATATTTAAAAAATAGGAAATTCATGTATGCTTGATATTCCAACAAGGTACTACAAGACTATTGTGGTGTAATATTGCTCTTTCTCCATGCCAAACAGATAGGAATTTGGCATTATTGGACCACTCTGTAAGTAGTATGATTACATGTTCTCAACAACTACTCACTAGAATCCCTGTAATATTTCACTAAACACCCAAACAAAATTTGGAATGAGGAAATGCCAACATGCTTGGTTAATTTTTCTAACTTCTGCAGAATCACTGACTGTGAAAACCATTCTTTTCTCAGCAATCTTAATACTTTTTTGATTCGGTTATTGCTTCTTTCAAAGGTCACTGCACCGTCAAAACTGGCTTGGTAATTCAGTTCAGAGATGGGAAATATAATGATACCCTTCTGGTTTAGAATAAAAAATTTCTTTAAGACTTTCAGAGAGAAGTATAATTATAATAATGAGTCTCTGAAATAAAGAAAATGAAATGATCATCATAGTTGGTTTTTGTGGGCAGTCATTAATAGGGTGACGCTAGATTGTGTATCAATAACAAAGATTTGAATAGCTAATGCTGGCATGCATAAAATTGCATTCATCAAATTATAATGAGACTTTGTAAATCATTAAAAAATAGTGGAGAGAAGTTCTTTGAATGCTTCTGCAAATTTACATATAATCATCTATAATATCAGCCAATTGATTATGTTACCATATCATGACATCCTTGTTGTGTTCGCTCATGCTAAAGTGAAACAGATAAAAATGGGTACAGCAAGGCAGTTACAAACATTTCAGTACACATGAGTATTTCATTTTAACCAATATATAGTCATAAAATGTACAAGCATGAAAAAATACCACACTTTCTAATTACAGCAGATGTCTACCACAAAATAAAAGAAGACAAGAGAGTGAATGTGTGAGTAGAGGAGACAAGATCCCTCGCTAAAGAACCCAGTACCATATGTTTCAGAAACTATATTTAACTTTTACAAAATCGCCTTATTCCATCTGAGGATTCGTTGACTGTCTAATTAATGTAAAAAAAGGAGGGAGGATGTCACACAGCCCCCTTGAACAGCATTGATACAGTTTATTGCCCAACTTGGTGATGCCATTCAACATCTAGTGAAATGGTTATGTAACACACATACTCATTTCTCACTAACCCATACTTACACTATAATCCAATTATCTACTTCACAAGACTTGTTAAATAATTTCATTTGGCAAATATGTAAGGTCAAAGATAACAAATGCTAGTTTTTCTTTATTTACATGGGTATTGTCTTTTGCTCACTTTAGAGTCACATTGTCCTTTCTGTTTCAGCATAACATTCTCAACACATAGTCATTTCATTGTTATCAAAGTAAGGGTTTATATAAAGAATAAGGATAGCAGCTGTAGATTTTTTGCTGAATCTGAATCACATATTGCTTTATGCACAGATGTAGAACCATTTTCTCCCACTTTCTACAAACACTGAGAGCAAATTTACTCTTTTTGCTTATGACAAGACTATTCTGTTTAAAATCCAAACAACCAGTGAACTAGACAATAAATATAATACTGTACTTGTGAATATCATACACTGGTTTAAGTTAAACGAATTTACTCTAAATATTGAAAAAAAAACAATATATAAAATTTCATACATCTCGAAAGGTAATGAAGTAACCTACTTGAACTCTGATAACCAAAATATATTACTTTGTGGATCTACAAGGTTCCAGGGCATTCTAATTGAGGGTCAACGGAAGCGTCCTATTCCCCTGCCTGCTCTGACCCATGACATAACGGTGTTGTGGTGTGTGACATCATTACGGCACGGAATTTACCGTATGATGTTTGACATTTGAAATTTTGAGGTGTTGTGGTTTGTGGTTTTGGTTTTGTTCTTTGTAGTTGTAGGCATTGGTTTTTTTGCATCAATTGTTGTAGTTGACTTGTGTAGGTAAAGGGAAATGACCGATTCAGATTTTCATAGTTTTATATGTAGATATTGTTTTGATATTGTCAGCTGTGGTCAAGGGAAATGTCTGATTCCAATTTCCATAGTTTTTACTGTTGGCGTTGATTTGGTTTCAACAGCTGTGGGTGGCCTCTTATTTATACGTATTTTCGTGTTTGTTGCCATGTGTATATAGTCACATCATAGGCGCCATTATGTAGACGCTTAGAATAGCAATTTCCGCCATACTGATGAGGTCATGCATCAGAGCAGATTGGTGGAATCGGACACTTCCGTAAACCCCCACAATTGTATGATTTGTACACAATATGTATCACAGTTACTATCAGACATTTGAGGTGGCAAGCTGAGAGGTGTGCCAAGTGTAGGATTTGTATACAGCATGTATCACAATTAGTAGCGAAAACTGCCGTGGGTGACAATGTAAAATGGAAGGGGGGAGAGAGGAGTGCCAAAAGAAAAGTTGTTTGGAGAAGATGGCGAGTGTGATTGTGAAAAGAGAGATGCAAGAATAACTGTCTTGAATTTTAGTGGATAAGAGTGCCCAGAAAAGCTTAGTTTTCTTTCTACAGATGACAAGTGGCTGCTAAAACATAACCATTATTGGATCCAAATGATAAAGGCTGCAGGCATATGTTCAGTTAAAGTAACAGTTAATGGCACCTCTTGTGAGTTTGAAATTGAGTTTGTAATCTTATGTTCCCACACATTGCTATTAAAATTCTTTGTCTATAAAAGTTTTGAAAGTTTCAAGAGGCATAAGATATACAAAAGAAGAACTTTTACTTATCTTCAGTTTCTCTTTTTGTTGTTGTTGGCTCCAAGCCTTATGTCTAGGAGTACATTCTTGTGGCTAATATTTTGACTTAGTGGGTTCCCGATAACTGATTAACTGATGAAGATTTGCCTGTTGCTATGAATATCTTTTTATTTTAACCCATTCTTCCAAATCATACCGACTTTACAATCTCCATCGCATAAAACCTTCAATTACATTGTTGTTGACAAGATGGCAAAACACATGTATTTCCATCAGAGGCATGCCCACTACTACCACTAACATTCTGCGGTACTCACAATATTCCAAAGCATTTACAAAGCAAAAGTGCTTACAAACTTTCTTAACAAAAGAAGAATAATCACCAAGATATAACATTTTATAAATGAATCCAGAAATAAATTTAATATTTTGAATTAGATTGTGCAATTAATAATGTAAATTTTAAGTATAGCAGAAATATTGTAAATTCAAATATTTTTAATAGAAGAGTAATTTTAACTGTACGGACAGAGTACTAACAAATTAATTTCTTTTTACATATTTTGGTCTGAAGTATAATTCATCATATACCAAAACCATATGAAATTCATTCAGTTAAACAGCTGAGATAATGTTCACCTATCCAAGAAACGATAGTATAAATAGTATCAGTTATTTCTATAGAAAAAAAAGTAATTCAGTATTCAGTCTATTCACCACTGACCTCTAACAGTGGAATTGTTCTGAACATTAAATATAAAATTAACAATAACTTTACAGTAAAGTGTTTACAATTTGATTCCATTTCTTTTAGGAATATTATTATATACTAATGTCAATGATTATTTCAAAATATTCTGTCATAAAATGGGTGTTTGAGTACCACTCATAAATCTTACATTGGAAAATATTACTGGTCAGCGACCAAGCAGATATTGGAAGTTTATTGAAGAGTTTTAAACTCAATATTTTGTCTGAGTTTGCATTCTTTGTGAGCCTGTGTCTTTGTCTGTCAAAGACCAGTTTGCCTCTGGTGTTGTGGGGATGTATGTTCTCCCTGGTCTCGAACTCATTTAAGTTGCTTTTGACATAAAGCAGTGCTTCATAGATGTATAGATTCACAACAGTTAATATCATGTGCTTGATAAAGAGGGGGAGGCAGTGTTCCTTAGGCTTCACTTTACTCATTATTCTGATTATTTTTTTTAATTTTCAGATTTTCACTGATAAAGCAATAATATCCCCATAACAATATGCCACAGGAAATGTGCGATTGAAACAGGGCAAAATATACCACCTTTAGATACTCATCAGTGACTACATCTGTCAGTATCCAGATGAGATAACATACTCTTGCTATTCTTTTGCTGATATAGCTAATATGTCATAGCTAATATGTCATTCCCAGTTTAATTTTGAATCAATGTGGAATTCTAACAATTTTACTGATTTTCTTTCAACATCTCTAGTTAAACCCAGAATTAGTTCTTGTGTTTTATCAGGATTAGATAGGAGTTCATAAGAAGCAAACCAATTACTAGTTCTAGTTTTTCCTGTGTAGCCTGATGCAGTTCTGTTTTATCATGGTGTGTATTGAGCAGTGTTGTGTCATCTGCATAACACAAATTGAATTTGCTCCTACATGGTAAGGTAAGGCATTAATTGCAATGATGAACAGAAAAGGACCTAGGACCGAGCCCTGAGGCACTCCAGTCCGAACTTCCTTCAGCAAGGAGCATCTATTTTTAATTGATACAAACTGTCTCCAGTTACTTAAGTATGATTCGATTACATCTAAAGATGGTTTGTGTATGCCATAAAATTCCAGTTTTGCAAGTAGGGTGTTAAATGGTATGTGGCTGAATGCTTTGCTAAGATCACCAAGTACAACTGATACCAGATCCTTATTTTCGAATGCTGTTAACAGCTGGTTAACAACTTCAGTGACAGCAGGTATTTTTACCATGTTGATATGCAAACTGTCTGTTGGAGAGGAGATCATGCTTTTCAAAATAGTTATTTAGTTGGCTGTACATTAGATATTCAAGAACTTTAGAGAAAATTGGGACAATAGAAACTGGTCAATAGCTTTGTGGCAGATGCTTATTTCCCTTTTTAAAGACTGGCATCACTTAAGCAGTTTTGAGTGCATGTGGGAAAACTACAGATTCTAAACACATATTAAAAATTAAAGAAAGAGGTTGACAGATAAAGTGTATTATTTTTTTCATTATATAGTTAGAGAACCAATAAAAGTGCATACTTTTGGAGTTGGTAAGCCTTGCCACAGTTTTTACAATATCCTCTGGGGGTGACAACATTCCAGTGGAAAGTATACCTCATATGGGGCACAGCACTAAGTTGATCTTGTGCACAAGTGCCACTTTGCTTGATTTTGTTTTTCAGCTCACTCACTGGGGTTAGGAAGTAATTATTTACTTCTTCTGGGACCTACATTGCATCTTGTACGTGGGTTTGTGAATCGTATTGGTTGATGATGTCACATGCTGCTTTACATTTGTTGGGAGCACTTTCAATGTAACGTTCACATGCATGTTTTTTGGCCAAGGACAGTTTGTCTTTGTAGATGTTTTTACATTTTAGATAAGCTCTATAAGAACTATTGTCCAGCTCAGTCCTTGTTTACAAGAATTTTTATATATTCTGCACAGTCTGAGCATTTCCTCCCTAGTGAGAGCTAGCTCATCAGCTTTCCATTTTAGCTGTTTGTTTTTCTGTTTACACTTAGGGCTACTTTTGATTAATGGTGAGCAGGAGTACCATAACTCTGTGCGTATTTTCAGGAAGTTATTAAACACCCTTTCACCAACACCCTTCTCAGGTTGCGTGTTGTATTCAAAGTCCCAGTTAACATCAGATAATCTGTCAATAAATAAATTAATATATTCCTCTTCCTGCCCTCTTATACATGTGTCATTAGACTTAATTCTGACTGATGTGTCTGATTTAGGCAACTGATCACAGAAGACCTTTAAAATCAATGGTTCATGATTAGCTCCACTGACAAGTCTGACGTCATACATACCTCTAGAAAAATTTACTGAACTATTATCTAAGCATGCATTACCCTGTGTTGGTGTGTAATTTGTACATTGTAAATTTAGTGATCTTAAGATATTAAAAAATGTTCTCGTAACATGTTCATCACTGTTGGCCACTTCAATTTTGAAATCGCCACAGATAATTAGTTTTGTTTTAGATTTTAATATTTTCCTCATAAGCAGCTCAAATCTTTTGAAAAATGTATTTACATCTCAACCTGGTGATCTATATAAGCTACCGATTATAGTATTATCTGCTTTTAGTCTTACACAGCTAAATTCTCCATCTAGTTCAGCACAGTAAGACCTAACATCTATTGCGGTAAACATTATAGAATCTTTAACAAATATTAGAACACCTCTATTCTTTGTTTCACTTCTACACATAATGTCTCCAACAGAATACCCTTGAGGAACAAAATATTGTACCTGATCTTCTGTCAGCCAATGTTCTGAGACACCAACAACATCAATGTTTTCAATACTGCAAAAATGATGTAATTGTAATTCTTTGTTCCTAATGCAGTGAATGTTTGTTTGCATCACAGTAACAGATTTATGTTTATTGTTTATTGTCTGTGAACACTCTCATTCGAATGTTGCTTTCAGCACCTAGTTTAAGTACAGGAGGTTTATTTCCCGTCAATTCATTGACTTTTATGCTAAAAGAAATGTACATTCCAGGTATTACTCAAACCGCTACTTTCATAGATTGTTTTATTCCATGTGAGTCTTTCTTTAATTATTTCGTTGACACGTTTGCACACAAACTTTTTCCCTTCATAGTTTAGGTGGTGCTCATGTCTGGTGTGACCGCAGCACAATTTACGTATTCAGAGCACAGTTTCTTTATTTTAATATTTGTTCTTCGAATTTATTTATTAACTATAGTTTAGATGGGTCAATGGAAGCGTCCGATTCCCCCACCTGCTCTGACCCATGACATAATGGTGTTGTGGTGTGTGACGTCATTACGGCTAGAAGTTTATGATGTTTGACTTTTGAATTTTTGATGTGTTATGGTTTGTGGTTTTGGTTTAGTTTTTCATAGTTGTAGGCGTTGGTTTTTTTGTATCAATAGTTGTGGTTGACCTATACAGGTCAAGGGAAATGACCGATTCAGATTTTCGTAGTTTTATATGTAGATATTGGTGTTTTGATATTGCCTGCTGTGGTCAAGGAAAATTTCTGATTCCAATTTCATAGTTTTTTGCTGTTGGCGTTGTTTTGTTATAGTCAGCTGCAGTTGGCCTCTTATTTATACGTATTTTCATGTTTGTTGCTGTGCGTATGTAGTCACATCATAGGCATCATTATGCAGATGCTTAGAATTGCTATTTTCGCCATATTGATGACGTCATGCGTCAAAGCAGACGGGTGGAATCAGACACTTCCGTAAACCCCTAATTGATGGCATGTTAAATTGCTCAAGGAATATTCTGCACCATCAAAAATGACTCATCGTGGCAATTTATGCCTTGTGTGTACCCCTGTTAGTGAAATGAGTGCTATCAAAACTGCTTATTTGGGATATTTTCACGCTGTCATGTCGTATGGTATAATCTTTTGGGTTAATCATCCTTTAGCTAAAATAATCCTTATTGCCCAAAAGAGAGCAATTAGAATCATGAGTGGTGTTCATCTGAGATAGTATTGCAGAAGCCTGTTCCATAAGCTCCAAAGATTAACAACCTCTTCTGAATACTTATTTCTTCTGGTGGTTTTTGTCTGTAATACCCATTCTCTCTTTACATCTAACAGTGCCTACGAAGAACACTAAAACAATATCTAAAAATGATTTACATAAGGATCCAAACATCTAAGTCTTGCACAAGAAGGCGTTTACTATTCTGCCACAAAAGTTTTCAGTTCTCTTCCATCAGATATTGGAGTCCACATTAATGACCAACCTGTGTAAATCTAAATGAAGAAAATATGACCAATGACTTCAGCAGTTTCATCCCTTAGGACTTCACACACATTTGAAAATTTGAAGAAAATATGGAATCAAACGATGGAAAATCCAGGATGGGATGTAACGGTATTATGAAAAGGAAAGTTGCTACTCACAATATAGCGGAGATACTGAGTTGCAGATACGCACAATAAAAAGACTGTCACAAATAAAGTTTTCGTCCAGTAAGGCCTTCGTCAAAAATTGATGACACACACACACACACATGCACGCGCGCGCGCGCACCCACTCACGCAAACGCAACTCACACACGACTGCAGTCTCGGACAGCTGAAGCCAGAATAGTGCTGAAAGCTTTATTTCTGACAGTCTTCTTGTTGTGCCTATCTGTGACTCGGCATCATCACTAAATAGTGAGTAGCAACTGTCCTTTGCGTAATATTGAAGGAAATACGAATAAGTTATTTTACTCTCTTGATAAGTATATGAAGATTAGTCAGTGATTGTTTTTGTAAACTAGTATTGTGATTTGAATTTATGTTTTGAGACTTGCAATTTGTAATGTGCTAGCCGTTATTTGTCTTCATTGTATGTGATGGTCAATCTATTAATATACTTTTCTTTTTCTATCTCAAGAAATGCTCAGTAATGTATATTATTATGACACTGTTTATTGTATCTACATTAATAATGTAAACCTGATTAATTTCACATCCTTGTGATTCAACACAATGTGCATCTATGGAATTCGAAATAAATAAATAGAGGCCATGTGTGATGGGCGATGACACCAGGTGATGAGAGACATCAGACCAGTAAGTAAGAACCAAAAAAGAGAGTTGTCTGGCTGGACTGACAGATGGCATTGTAAGATGACCAGGATATGGTAGGCCTTAGGTGCTCAACAGGTTCATAAATCGTGGAAGAATCAGTGATACATCAGCATAGTCCACAATAATTGTGCTGAAAGAAAAGTATCAGACATAGAAATACAGAAGTGTTGATCTCGACATTAAGTTCAGGGATATACAGTTAAAATGCTTTTTGTATTTATTTTTGGGATCCGTTAAGTTTTCTGTCAAGGGACATGGCCTTTTGTAAAGTTTATTTGCCTTTTTTGTTTTCTACTTGTTTACTGCAGCATGACCATCCAAGTTCTGCAGTTACTATTCAACACCACACAGTCTGTATCATCACAATCCACTATAAATGTTGATAACACAGACTATTTACTAGCTTCCATGTTATTCATTCTCTTTGTATTCATTGAAATATTACATTATTTGCAATTCATCAATAGCTGTTGCTCATAGCTAGGATTTTCACCTGGTGTAAAAAAGGCAAAACAATGAGGTGAGTGTAGGCGCACAGTGTGTAACGTGTTCCCATGTGCGAAATGCAAGATGCTGTCACTACGATGAGTTCATTACCAACTAGCATCTCACACCGTAGACTGCAAGTAGTCCACTGCTTACCGAATACAGTTCAGATACACAAAAGTCTATTCAGTCTTTGAGTGTTGGCAAAATATTTCGTTCTCAGGTAGCAACTTACACCAGACACTCAACCCTGTCTAGGTTCAAATCTTTACTTTCAAAAACACGTCACAGCAGGCGCACACTTCCAAAATGGTTTCCCATTGTGGATCTCAGCAAGAAACAGATTTACTTATTCTATACGTTCTGCTTAGGAACTTTAATAGTTTTCTTCTGCATTCGTAAGCATACCCTTGACCTTTACAAAAGTGTGGATTTTGTATCTCATTGGAACAGGTAAAGGTGAAAAAATAGCAGTTAGGCCAGTCTGGGCTTTTGAATACTCATTTGATGCCAATGCTTCATTATTTAAACTTCAGACAAAAGGCATATCCTATATCGTGTAGGAAAAATTTGAACATGGCAGAGCAACAAAACAGAAAATGTGTTTAACCCATATGTGAACTAAGTCAAAGCAAAGAAAAGCTCAAATATGGAGCAACGCTAGACTGTATACATACAATTATCTACACTAAAACATTTGTCCACTAGTCACAAGTAGTTTCTTTTTCTATACAGAGTTAACAGAATAAGACCTCAAAAGGCTTTGAAGATTCTTGCATGAATTATCAGAAGACCAAAATATATACAGAGTGGTCCATTCACAGTGACCAGGCCAAATACCTCACGAAATAATCATCAAACAAAAAACTACAAAGAACGAAACTCATCTAGCTTGAAGGGGGAACCCAAATATCGCAATGGTTGGCCCACTATATGGCACTGCCATAGGTCGAACGGATATCAGCTGCGTTTTTTTAAAATAGGAACCCCCATTTTTTATTACATATTCGTTTAGTACGTAAAGAAATATGAATGTTTTAGTTGGACCACGTTTTTTTCTTTGTGATAGATGGCGCTGTAATAGTCACAAACGTATAAGTACGTGGTATCAGGTGACATTCCGCCAGTGTGGACGGCATTTGCTTCGTGATACGTTACCCACGGTATCCTGGACGACATCATCCAAGTGTCCGGACTGTTCGCTGGATAGTTACGTTATTTAAGGAAACAGGAAGTGTTCAGCCACATGTGAAACGTCAACCACAACCTGCACCCAGTAGGTGTTTTAGCTGCTATCGTGGCTAATCCGCACATCAGTAGCAGACAAACTGCGCGAGAATCGGGAATCTCAGAAATGTCAGTGTTGAGAATGCTACATCAACATCGATTGCACCCGTACCGTATTTCTATGCACCACTTTGATGTCGTGTACAGTTCTACCATTGGGCACAAGAGAAATTATAGGACGATGACAGATTTTTTGCACGCGTTCTATTTAGCGACAAAGCGTCATTCACCAACAGCGGTAACATAAACCGGCATAATATGCACTATTGGGCAAAGGGAAATTCACGATGGCTGCAACAAGTGGAACATCAGCGACCTTGACGGGTTAAAGTATGGTGTGGCATTATGGGAGGAAGGAAAATTGGCTCCCATTTTATTGGTGGCAATCTAAATGGCGCAATGTATGCTGATTTCCTATGTAATGTTCTACTGATGTTACTACAAGATGTTTCACTGCATGACAGAATGGCGATGTACTTCCAACATGATGGATGTCCAGCACATAGCTTGCGTGCAGATGAAACGGTATTGAATAGCATATTTCATGACAGGTGGATTGGTCGTCGAAGCACCTTACCATGGCCCGCACGTTCACCAGATTTGACATCCCAGGATTTCTTTCTGTGGGGGGAAAGTTGTGGGATATTTGTTATCGTGATCCAATGATAACCCCTGACAACATGCATGAGCGCATTGTCAATACATGTGCGAACATTACGGAAGGTGAACTACTTGCTGTTGAGAGGAATGTCGTTACACGTATTGCCAAATGCACTGAGGTTGACGGACGTCATTTTGAGCATTTATTTATTGTATTAATGTGGTATTTACATGTAATCATGTTGTAACAGCATACGTTCTCAGAAAAAATATGAGTTCGCAAAGGAACGTGTATCACACTGGAACAACTGAAATAAAATGTTCAAACGTATCTACGTTCTGAATTTTAATTTAAAAAACCTACCTGTTACCAACTGTTCATCTAAAATTGTGAGCCATGTGTTTGTGACTGTTGCAGCACCATCTATCACGAAGCAAAAAATTTGGTCCAACTAAAACATTCATATTTCTTTACGTACTACACGAATATGTATTAAAAATGGGTTTTCCTATTTAAAAAAGATGCAGTTGATATCCGTTTGACCTACGGCAGCGCCATCGAGCGGGTCAACCATAGCGCCACCTGGTTTCCCCCTTCAAGCTAGACAAGTTTTGTTCTCTGTAGTGTTTTCGTTTGACGCTTATTTCGCGAAATATTTGGCCCGGTCATGATCAATGGATCACACTGTACATTTAAAATATGGTTTCAATGTAAAATGTTTTCATAAGGAAAATCTCTTCAGCGCTGCACATAAAAATTCATATCATTTGTATTCATGGACTGACAGCAGTTTAGTTGGCATTATGCTGCACAAAAAACTTATAAACTAGCACTTACAATTAAATTCATATTATTCTTCAACATAAAGTCATAATAACCACTAAAGACAGTAGAGTTCATACCACTTACTGTTTCGTAGAGCACAATGGTTATCTATTATTCAGATAAATTGTTTGCTCAAAGTGTTCACATTGGTTTTACATTAGTATCATGGAAACAATAAATCATTTTCACATGCAGATTTTGCTGGTGACCACTGGTAGTTTCTTGGTGACACAAACAAACAGTTAAAATGAAATTACCATCTCTGAACAAATGTGCATGTCTCTTTATGCTAAACAAAATAATGGCCATATGGAATGTATGTGACATCAGCTTACGCTTTAGTCATTCATACAGGAGATACATTAGTTGAGTACATACAGTATACTGACATTAATGACTATTCATAGAATGTAGTTACATGTACAAAAACTTGGATCCATCACAACATTACATAATCTGCTAGTAGTAAACATATATATTTTATGATAATTCTCAGCTTGAAAATTTTGTGGCTAACTGTGTAAATATATCGTCAGATCCTGGTGGGCATATAACCCTTTAATTTTCTCTGATCTTGGAAAAGCCAAAAGATAACTGCTAGGGTTAAGTGTACTAATGATTTTAAGCAGCATAAATTTAGTTTCTCATGCATTTATTAGCACCACAGTTACCCCAAACAAAGAGAGTATGCCAAAGAGTAAACATGATTTACATGTACTAGGGAGACATACACACCAGTTATTACTATTGACATTGTGTCGGTAGAACAGTACATCATTGTGTATCTTGTACAGATGCTGAATTCTGTCAGATGGATTGTATGATAGAAGTGTTCTTAACCTATGACACCTTGGATCTGAATCCTGCAATTTTGCCATGTTATTTCATATGTCTAAATAGTACTACATGTCATGGGTGTCTTTTGTCAAAAGTTTTCTGTAGCCTGCGATTTGTTCAGTGAGATCAGAAAGTTCAGTTACTGCTTGTGGCAAACGTGATGAAGTGTCATCAAGAACATTATCCTTCCCTTATACACTGAAGCGCCAAAGAAACTGGAAGTACGCATTCATATTCAAATACAGAGATATCTAAACAGGCAGAATATGGCGCTGCGGTCAGAAACGTCTATATAAGACAAGTGTCTGGCACAGTTGTTAGATCAGTTACTGCTGCTACAATGGCAGGTTAACAAGATTTAAATGAGTTTGAACGTAGTGTTATAGTCGGCACACAAGCGATATAACTCAGCATCTCTGAAGTAATGATGAAGTGGCAATTTTCCCCTTGTGATCATTTCACGAGTGTACCATGAATATCAGAAATCCAGCAAAACATTAAATTTCCAACATCAATGCGGCCAGAAAAATATCCTGCAAGAATGGGACCAACGACAACTGAAGAGAATCGTTCAATGTGACAGAAGTGCAGCCCTTCCGTGAAATTGTTGCAGATTTCAATGCTGAGCCATCAAGAAGTGTCAGAGTTCACACTATTCAATGAAACATCATTGATATGAGCTTTTCGAGCCGAAGGCCTGCTCGTGTACCCTTGATGACTGCATGACACAAAGATTTACACCTCGCTAGTGCCCTTCAACACCGACATTGAACTGTTGATGACTGGAAAGGTGTTGCCTGGTTGGATGAGTCTTGCTTCGAATTGTATAAAGCAGATGGAGGCAACCTCGTGAATCCATGGACCCTGCATTCCAGCAGGGAACTGTACAAGCTGGTGGAGGTTCTGTAATGGTGTGGATGTGTGCAGTTGGAATGATATGGGACCCCTGATACATCTAGATATAACTCTGATGGATGACACGTACGTAAGCATCCTGTCTGATCACCTGCATCCATTCACGTCCACTGTGCATTCCAACGGACTTGGGCAATTCTAGCAGGACAATGCGACACCCCACATGTCCAGAATCGCTACAGGGTGGCTGCAGGGACACTCTTCTGAGTTTGAACACTTCCGCTGGCCGCCAAACTCCCCAGACATGAACATTATTGAGCATATCTGTGGTACATTGCAATGTGCTGTTCAGAAGGGATCTCCAGTCCCTTGTACTCTTACAGATTTATGGACAGCCAAGCAGGATTCATGGTGTCAAATCACTCCAGCACTACTTCAGACATTAGTCAAGTCCATTCCGCATAACATTGTGGCACTTCTGTGTGCTTATGGGGCCCCTACACGATATTAAGCAGCTGTACCAGTTTCTGTGGCTCTTCGGTGTAGTAAGGAAAGGAGTGTAGAGTAAATGACGTTGAGAAAAATCACAGAGAAGTTCCCATCATTTGAAGTGCAATAAAATTGTTAACGACTTACATGAACTGTTCAAGCATCAATTACCTGTTGCAAGCGTCCAACGTTTTACGTCTTTTATTTTGCAAGTATTGTCATAGCTATTGAAAATTCACACGAAAAAAATTTCACAGCTACCTCTATGGCGTTAGGAATCTGTAAGGCGCTTTGGAGAAATTATTTAATACATTTTAGTCCATTTTAAAAAACGTGTTATATTAAAAAGTTTTTTACTTAAATAATATATTTTTATTTATATTAATAAGCAAATACGGCCTCTTGTGTAGAGTATTTTTTCACGAAAAATATTTGTCATCATTCATTAACTTCCTCTGAATATCAGTGCTAAATATAGTTCCACAATACGAATCATCCTTGCAGATATTGTTTATCGCATTGAATTTATTTTGACGACGACATCTTATTTAGTCAAGTGATTTCTCCCATTCGTATATACAAGGTGCGTCAAAAATGTATACACACTTTGAAGCGTCATAGGAAATTTATTTCTCGTTCTAAAACGTTAAATTTCTGGAAATGAAAAGCTTAAAGTCCAGTTGGAAAAATAAATGTACTTTGCAAATGTGATTAATGTTCAAACTGGTGGCCTTCAGCATCAATACATTTCTGAGTATGAGTCACCACTGATTCCGTACATTGTACCAAATTGTTCAATGAGATTTCTGCGCCAGCAGGGTGGCCGAGCAGTTCTAGGCACTACAGTCTGAAACTGCGCGACCACTACGGTCGCAGGTTCGAATCCTACCTCAGGCATGGATGTGTGTGACGTCCTTAGGTTAGTTAGGTTTAAGTGGTTCTAAGTTCTAGAGGACCGATGACCTTAGAAGTTAAGACCCGTAGTGCTCAGAGCCATTTTTGAGATTTCTGCACACACCGCCTGAATCTCATTCCAAAGTGTGTCCAGGTTATGTGGGTTACGTTTGTACACCTTATCTTTTACTTTGCCCCATAAGAAGAAATCCAGCGGCGTGAGCTCTGGAGAGCGTGCAGGAAACTCAATTGGTCCCCTGCGTCCTATCCACTTACCTGGCACATTGCGATCAACGTATGCTCATTCGTCCCTATGATAGTGTGGCGGGGCGCCATCTTGTTGGAAATAAATCTCATCATTACCGTGTAATGCACGAATGTCAGGGAATATGGAGTCAGCAAGCATTGTTAGGTACGTTTCTCCAGTAACAGAACCTTCAAAGCGGAAAGGCCTAATGAGAAAGGTCCAATGAGTCCCCTTGCAGACAAACCACACCACACATATACACCAGGGAAATTCACGGCCTTTTCAACTGTAATGTGAGGATTATCTTCAGCCCAGTACACACAATTGTGCCTATTGACAGTTCCATTGAATTTGAATTGGGCTTCATCCGACCAAATTATGCTACCCATAAATCCCAGTTCACGTCTCACCATCTCCTGAACCCATTCATAAAATTCTAACCTTCGATCTGGATCGTCATCACTTAGCTGTTGCACCAGCCTTGGAATGTACACACGAAACTTGCCTTTCTTCAGAATGCGTAGCACACTACTAGCACTTACATTAATCTCACGTGCCGCTTGCCTTGGTTTTTGAGGCAAATGCTGTAACATTACCACGACCGCAGTTGTGGAATCATCACTTGTAACTGTACGAGGTTGCCCTGATCGACCTTTATGCACATCACACACTGTTCCATGAATTTCGAATTTGTCTCGTAGATGTGTAATTGTTAACCTTGAAGGTGTTCTGTACCATACTCACTTCTCCACTGTCTTCGAACTGCAGCTACATTCTCAAATTTCCAGTACCACTTAATTATCTGCTTCTGCGCTTCAAAGCTCAAACACACGTCCGCCATGTTGCAGTTACTTCCTTGCCACTGCTGCCACCTGTTGAAGAAACGTAACATTACTTTCTCACAGATATTTAACCTTCTAGAACGGGAAATAAATTGTCTATGACACTGCAAAATGTGTATACATTTTTTTTTTTGACGCACCCTGTATTTCTATGATTCAAATATGCATGTTTGTAAGTAATGGTTACTGTGTCTTTGTTTTCATCTGGCTTTTGGTACATCAGACTCACCTGCAGTATTATTTGTTTCAATTTAAGTGGTACAAACGAACAAAATACATTTATAAATTTCAAACTTTGCAGCTTCATACAATAATCGATACACAATAATCTTGACAATATAACTCAAGGTACCCCTAATGGTAGTCTTACATGTGTTGAAATGTGTCTTGTGTAATAGTGATAAATGTAGATTTGTTTTTCCTGTTGGGAGCATTTGTGTATCGTGTAAATGAAGCTGAAATGCTTAACTAGCTCAGCGTTCGCCTAGACGAGTGTGAAGAAACTGCGTAATAAACTGCACTCTTGCTGGCTGGCAAAAGCAATTAATCGCAGCGTTGAGGAATCAAACTGAAATGGCCCTTGCATTTCCAAGTCTGGCAAACACAGACAGACACATTTTTGAAACAAACACATCTTAAAACTGCTCAACTGAATTACATTATAACATCTTGCACCAATTTTCAAATAAGCTGTGAGTGTTCTTGCTCAATGTTACTATGATCACAGATATACAGGGTGTCCCCAGTACATCAGATCTGTGATTTGACTTTGTATGTTAGGGGACAATAAAAATCTTGATTCTGTATCAATAAGAATCATCCGATTTGGCATGCCCATATTTACGAAACTAATAAACATACACAATGAATTTTGTTTTTTGATGGACAGGAAACTCAAAAAGATTTTTTTCATACCTTTTCATAGGTGTTCAATGCGCCCCCCCCCCCCTCCTCTTGAGACCCACGTCATATGTCAATGTGATATTAAGATTGTTTCCACACAGTAACGAGCACATCTTGAGTTACAGGTTCCACAGCTGCTGTTCATTATTGTTGGTAACAGAGGGACATAAACAGTCTTTTATAAGCCCAAACAAGAAATAATCACATACAGTCAGGTCTGGTGATCTTGGAGGCCAGTAATGTAAGGCTGAATCATTTAGTCCAGTGCGACCGATCCATCGTTCAGTAATACTTTGATTTAAAAATTTCCGCAATTCCAGATGCCAGTGTGGCAGTGCCCCATCCTGTTGGTAAATGAAGTCGTTCGAATCAGTCTCCAATTATGGGAAAAGAAACTTCTCAAGCATATCGAGATATGTGCTTCCCATAACAGCGTTCTTGGCAAAGAAAAATGGACCATTCACATTTTGCTGTGAAACTGCACAAAACACATTAAATTTTGCAGAGTCTCTCTTATGTTGTGCAACCTCATGTGGTTGTTCTGTACCCCATATTCTCACATTATGGCAGTTCGCCTTTCCATTTAAATGGAATATTGCCTCGTCACTAAACACTAAGCGTGCAAGTAAACTGTCATCCTCCATCTCGTCAAGAACGAAATTACAGAACTCCACATTCTGTTTTTTTTTTTTTTCATTTTTATGAGGAGCTTGCAGTACCAGAATTTTGTATAGTTTCACGCGTAAACGTCGACGCAACAAAGGCCAAATGGACATAGGTGGCACATTGAGCGGTTGGCCTGCACGGCGAACAGATTTCTGCAGATTCCTTGTGAAACTATGGCGGATGCGTTCGACATCTGTGTCAGACTCATGGAATGGCCTGGCGATTTGCCTTTATACAAACAACCTATTTCTCATAATTGTTCGTATCATCATCTAATTCTCTGTCCTTTATGAGGATCGACACCACACCTAGAACGAAAGTCACGTTGAACAGTTTTTACTGACCAGCTCTGCGCAAAATGTAGAACACAATATCTTTTCTGTTGCCCTGACACCAATTTTACTAGAACTAAAATGAGCGCACACTGCTGCTACTTAGCGTGAACCGTGTAAAACTCGAGAGTTTGCTCTTCCCAACAGTCCGTTGTTCAAGCACATATCTCAAATAACATAATAGTTGTCATTAGAGACTGGATTATATGCATTTGCATGTTACACACGCACTGGAGTAAAATTTACATATAATTTAAATATGTGGAGCCTTACACTAAAAGTTTCTAATAAGTCTTACTATTAATACTATTAATATGTTTCAGTTTTATATCATCAGAATAAGTACAACTTTCCACAAGTGTGCCTCTACTTTTTGAATTCCCCTCGTATATCTGTACCCATATGTAGATGATTTTGTAAGCTTTACCTATAATATACTTTTAAAGATATTACAAGGGATGGCTTTTCTGATAGTGCATACTAGTCAATAGTGAGTTTCGGCATTAACATCTATTTATGAACAACTGTTTAACCATGCGTGACTTCACGGTCCAAGCTAGTAACATATATAATTCTATTAACCCCCTAAGACATCCCCCCCCCCCCCCCCCCACTGGTAAAAGCACAA
This sequence comes from Schistocerca gregaria, assembly GCF_023897955.1. Lineage (NCBI taxonomy): Eukaryota > Metazoa > Arthropoda > Insecta > Orthoptera > Acrididae > Schistocerca > Schistocerca gregaria. The sequence continues at coordinate 225,907,394 of NC_064921.1, forward strand.
ATCGCACCCTGGCTTAGGGGAAATTATAATTTTGCAGCCTTGAGTTTCCCCGGATTGGTCCTAGTTTTGAGGGCGTCCAGAGGTGTACTGGGATTTTTATGCAACTGTCTGCAGTAAACCCGGACCTTTTTTCGTGTCTGGGGAAATTCGATCGATCGGAAATACACTCCTGAAAATGGAAAAAAGAACACATTGACACCGGTGTGTCAGACCCACCATACTTGCTCCGGACACTGCGAGAGGGCTGTACAAGCAATGATTACACGCACGGCACAGCGGACACACCAGGAACCGCGGTGTTGGCCGTCGAATGGCGCTAGCTGCGCAGCATTTGTGCACCGCCGCCGTCAGTGTCAGCCAGTTTGCCGTGGCATACGGAGCTCCATCGCAGTCTTTAACACTGGTAGCATGCCGCGACAGCGTGGACGTGAACCGTATGGCAGTTGACGGACTTTGAGCGAGGGCGTATAGTGGGCATGCGGGAGGCCGGGTGGACGTACCGCCGAATTGCTCAACACGTGGGGCGTGAGGTCTCCACAGTACATCGATGTTGTCGCCAGTGGTCGGCGGAAGGTGCACGTGCCCGTGCAGGTGAGCGACACAATCAGGACTGCATACGACCGAGGCACACAGGGCCAACACCCGGCATCACGGTGTGGGGAGCGATCTCCTACACTGGCCGTACACCTCTGGTGATCGTCGAGGGGACACTGAATAGTGCACGGTACATCCAAACCGTCATCGAACCCATCGTTCTACCATTCCTAGACCGGCAAGGGAACTTGCTGTTCCAACAGGACAATGCACGTCCGCATGTATCCCGTACCACCCAACGTGCTCTAGAAGGTGTAAGTCAACTACCCTGGCCAGCAAGATCTCCGGATCTGTCCCCCATTGAGCATGTTTGGGACTGGATGAAGCGTCGTCTCACGCGGTCTGCACGTCCAGCACGAACGCTGGTCCAACTGAGGCGCCAGGTGGAAATGGCATGGCAAGCCGTTCCACAGGACTACATCCAGCATCTCTACGATCGTCTCCATGGGAGAATAGCAGCCTGCATTGCTGCGAAAGGAGGATATACACTGTACTAGTGCCGACATTGTGCATGCTCTGTTGCCTGTGTCTATGTGCCTGTGGTTCTGTCAGTGTGATCATGTGATGTATCTGACCCCAGGAATGTGTCAATAAAGTTTCCCCTTCCTGGGACAATGAATTCACGGTGTTCTTATTTCAATTTCCAGGAGTGTAAATAGATTGTAACAAACTGTAGCTAAAAATTCATTATATAAGGATCGCCGCATTGGTAGTTTCTTCGTTAATAGTCTATTAAAAACCCAGAGGCAAGCACGATTAGATGCTCTGCTACACACATACAGGATGTTCCGAAATGATCTGTATAGCTTCATCACGTAAATTTCAGAAATGGGAATATGTAGAGATGTGCGGTTTTCAGCATACTGTACAGACCTGGAAGAACTGTGAATTCGAGTCAGGGCAGCAACAGCACACGTTAGCGAGGACACACCAGGCCGAATCGATTCGATATTCTGTGTACTGTAGATGGCACACACATCCGTTACTCCCTCCCCCCCCCCAATCGCCACCCCATTTCCGTTCCATGACAGTCATGATTTTTCTAGCTCTGTCCCAAATTTTTCAAAAGTAATTCATAACACATGATAGGGTATCTTCCCCACTAAGTAATGCATGGAGCAATGGCAAACATAGTTTGTTGTAGATACCACGAAAGCAGTGTTAGTGACTATAATGAATTACGGTCAAACTTGAGGTGAATATTTTCACTTGCGATCAAGAATACAGACATGCTGAAAAAAATTTATTGTACTGACGAAAATTGTTATGTCTTCTAGCATTCCTGCATCTTAGAAGGTACTAATAAAAGATAAGTCAATGTACCTCTTGCAAGAAGCTAAAGTGATAGTTTATTTTATTACATTTAATTAAGACCTCTTTCACGATATCAAAAATTTTTTCGTGTCCCGAATTTTGGTCTAGAATATATGGTCACCTTACCACACTGTACTCTGTTAAACGGCTGCTAGAACCCTAGGTGTGTATGGACATCATGTAGCAAACCACACGTTTCTACATCTCCCCATTTCTCAAATATATGTCATCAAGGTTGTAAAGAGAATTTTGGAACATCCTGTATTTTCTATACTTCTGTATTGAGAACCCAACAAACTGCGATCGCGTGCTTTGCGACGCGGCGCCGCCCGCCAGGTAAATGAATATTTTAAGTCGCATTTGCTTCTACTCATTGAGCTGCATTAAAACTGATTTAATTTACGTTATATTCCTTACTGCAAATGAGTACTACGTTTGAACATGAATGCCTCTATAAAGCACTTACACAAATGCTTGTTAAATGAGTACTACATTAGAACACGAACGTCTCTTTAAACCGGTTTCACAAATCCTTGTTACTCTTGTGTGTAATTTATATCTGCTGATGGGTAGAAGGCACGCGTCTGCTTCTGTTGTTAATACAGAAACGCAAACGGGAAAACATTCCCCCTCTCACGGCCACACTCCCGACGGAACATAATGACCAACGGCCAACTTATCGTCTAAAAACTGTGTGTCCGCGAAAATAATCAGATTGGTTTGGAGTTTATTTTATTTGGCCTTTAGCAGCATAACTAATTAGCCAGATTTGGCACACATGTCTGGTGTTTTTGAAGTTTTTGTCTGAGGCTGGGAATTTAGGTGATGGCAGGCCCACCTCAGCGATGCGTGAGCGTGATCAGTTATGTGTTAATGGCTCCTGGAAAAACTTAACCAATAACAATATGTGGATCAGTTTTAAATGATGAAAAAATTGCTTCCTTCGATACATAATTAAATAATTATGGGCTGGCATCTGGGAGGTATGATGTAGCATTGCTTTGTTCAACTGAGGAGAGTACTGCAGCCTGGCTTCACCCAGAAATATGAGTGCACAGCTCAGTCAAATAAAACACTAAAGAGTGGTTTCAGCTAAAAGAATGAATACGATGTTCAACCGACAGAAGAAATACTAACTGCTTCCGTTTGGGAAGAAAGAATGGATAACTCGGTTAATATTTAAAGCTACAACGGTGTGGGACTGATGACCCTGTAGTTTGGTTCCTTTACTCCTCAAACCAACCAACTACAACGGTGTGGATTGCTTTCATTCGAATCCTCCAACAGACTTCTTCCACTCGCAAATTAAAAAAAAAGCAATAAACTACACACAAAACTACCACCGACATACTCGATTGCTTTCATTCGCTTCCTCCCGCAGACTGGTGTGTAACTGACCAACTGAACGATTGTTTTCATTCAGTTGTTACTACGGATTGGTTATATTCAAGACAATTAATGATTAGACCGATCAACTAAATGATTGTTTCCATTCGGTTGCTCCTACAGACTGGTTTTACTCAAAAGTGTGAATGAATAATTCAACCTATACGTAAAAGTACAACTAAATAAATCTATTGTTTTCATTCTGTTATTCCCAGCACTCCTGTGGCGGGAATCAAAGGCGTCACGGAAACTGTGACTACGTGAACCTTATTGCAGACCACCTGCATATCTCCATGCTTAATAATATGAATCTGTGGTGTCTCTTCTTTCAGACGTGTCTGAAAGAACACACACCACGCGAAATCCTTAGCTGTGATACATATTACGTAAATTGATGGTGGAGGCGGGAGAAAGGAAAGGAAAGGGAAGGAATTCATGATGGCAGCTGCATCGGAACCTTATGCGAAGTCAGCGGCGACGAGTGAAAATGTGCACATTTTCACTTGTCGCCACTGACTTCACATGACGTCCCTATGCAGCAGACGTCATGAATTCCTTCCCTTACCTTTCTCCCTCTACCCTTCCATCTTCAATGTACGTCATATGTGTCACATCTATGGATTCCACGTGGTGTGTGTTCCTTTGGACGTATACGAAAGCGCAAACGCCACGCATTCATATAACTGATTTGGGTGAAGGGCTATGAATCCGCCACCTTCGGTGCGAATGGACAATGAGTCAAGCAAAGCAGCAAGCAAGGAACGCATGGATGGAGACTGCTGATAGGTGGCGCTGGGTGGGAATATGGGTCGGCCAACGGGTGTATAGACATTGTTCACGCAATTGCGATAAACACTGAGTCCGAGTGGTACAGTGGTTTATGCAACAGCTTAGTAACCAGCAGAACTGAGATTCGAACCCTGATCCAGCACACATTTTCACTCATCACCGCTGAATTCATATGAAGTCCAAAAGCAACTGATGTTATGAATTCCTTCACTTTCTTTTCCTTTCTCCCCCCCCCCCCCCTCCCTCCTCCATGTTCAGTTTACATTTATGCTTAATGTCTTCTGTGACAGCAATGGCGTCTTACAGCAGGATAATTGCCACTGTCATTAGGCTAGAATCATGCTAAAGGGTTTGAGGAGTATAATAGTGAACTCACGTTGATTTTACTGAGCTGACGAACCCAATGGAACAAAACTGGAACGCCAGCTTCACAGCCACAAAACACCAGTCTATAATTTGTGTGACATGTGATTGGACATCTGGTACTCACAAGGACTTGCCAGATCCAAGGTATGCAGGATAGCCATTGCATTTTTTTCCAAAGGCAGACTAACACACTATCAAGCAGATGGTCATAACGTTTTGGCTCCAGAGAGCACCATAATACCTACCCCAGAGCGCATACTGGCTCTCAACAGCCTGTGTTGACGGCTACATGAAGCGCAAGTCCAACTGATTCAGCTTTTAACCCTAGGATGCATGGTGCCGAAAAGACACATGAATGCATATGCAGGGCCTTCAAGGCCCTGCCATAATTTGAAATTTTCCTCTTTCCAGATAATCATTCTTTGGAGTTAAATTTATTTCTGTCAAATTTATTGTCATATTGAAAGATTCCTAAGATACAGTAACAGGATTTGGTGGGCCTGATTAACATTTTATTAATTTTTTAAAAATACTCTAAGAGTGAATTTCTATTAGTTACATCCATTTACGTACAACATACACAAATAATTTTATGAATTCACTTATAAGTTGCAGTTTACATTTTACAACATTTATTACAACCAATTTCTTCAATTAAAACATACTCATTATTCACAATATTATGTATATAGGCAATATTTTGACAAAAATTTATTATTCATTGTTCACATAAAATTGCATTTTTCTTGGTTTTCAACACGTGACAAACAAGAAGCACAAAGAACACCACTATGTTCCTTACAAATGTTGGTTTTACACTTAATGCATGTCATAGCACTTAAATCTCTTAGGAATAAACGCCTTTTATCACTTCTTCCACTATGGTATGTCAGATGTTGGACGGAAGATAAAATTTCACTGTTCATTGCTTCAACATCCATCACATTCATCCATAATGCAAATGGCCATCTTATTGTTTGTCTCTGTAATCACAAATTTTCAGGTCCATTTGATCTACTCCACCCTACTTTATTATATCTGGTTTCTTTTTTGCACGAGTTTCATCAATGTTTCTGTCGTGATGCATTGTGCTAATGAAAACTACAGACTCTTTCTTTTTGGGAACATAACTCACCATTGTAATGTCACCTCTAAATGCGAACAAAGAGGAATGAATCACTATTGAGGCAGATGGTTTCATCTCATTAGGGATTTCTGGTTTATTTTGTTTGATAGTTCCCACCACTGTAATTTGCTTCTGAAGCATCTCTTCTGCCAGCTGCACACTACTAAAGAAGTTGTCAACGGTAAGATATTTCACCACATTCAATCCAAGATTTTTCCGAATAGGTTCATGGGGCTTCCTTCCCATGTAAACAATTCCGTCTAAAGCATATGCAGGTGTAGCATTACATAAGCAAAATATTTTTATGCCAAACTTGGCTGGTTTAGAGGGCATATACTGGGTGAAGCTGCATCTTCCACGGAATGAGACTAGCTTTTCGTCAACTGTGAGCAAATCATTGGGAATCATTCTATTTCTACACTTTTCAAGAAATAGTTCCCATACATAGTGAACAGCTGCAAGTTTATCATCTGCAGATCGAGCTTCATGGGCACGCCTGTCATCAAATCTAATCATTCTCCTTATATCATCGAATCTTTTTACTGACATGGTGGCCTTATATGTAGGATTTGCCTTTTCATCCAAGAATAATTCTCTAATAGGGGCATACCAAGCGAAACGTTTTTACACCTTTTACCATGTAAAGCAGCCACTCTTCTGCCTTCAATATTTGTGCAGTTGATGAATTCCTCTAGTATTTCCTTGGAGATGAAATGGTCCCAGGCATTCTCAGATTTACTGGTTTTCAAACCACATGCTGGACCAGGTGCCTTCTTTACGATATTATGGACAGGAGTACAAAAAGTTGCAGGAGGATCTAATTTCCAAACCGTTCCATTCCGACTAATACATGTGTGGTCTTCTACACCTTTCTGTGGTGGTTCTTCATTTTCAGACTCTGATGAAGTAATATTATCAGAAGGACTGTCATCTGCCTCAATATTCACACCTGCAGGTTCATTGGCTGATTCTTCACTACTTGCAACTTCAAAAATATTTCCTTCCTCGCAAGAATCATCTTCTTCAAACCGATGAGCTACAACACTTTCAAAATTAGCTGCATTTGTACGTACTGACTCTCTTGCTTTGCGTGTCTAAGCCGTAGCAAAAGGCGTGTCTCTCGAACAGCAGCTTGTGCAGCACTAAACGAGTCATACTCGTAACAATATGGGCCTTGCAGCAACAAACAAACTACAGTAACAATGAGGCTGACAAGAGCAGCAAAGGATAACAATACTATGCAATAATAAAACATTTGATAGCAAAAAGATCAATAATACACCGACATCGTAAATATGTGAAAGTAGTGTGCATTATTTTTTAGTTATACTATTACTACTTCAGCTACTGGTGCTGTTGGCAGTCTTATTGCTGGAAATACCACTACAGTTATTGTTGAATTAATAGTTGCTCCCGAACAAATGTTTAAGACAATATAGGCTAAAGAACATTTATAAATGTGTAAAGCTTCTGAAGCCCTCCTTATGTATTCACGGTGTATGGGTAAACGTATTGAATTATACAAAAAACTTAAAAAGATATCTTGTTCAGACTTGATAGGAAGAATGTCACAGTGTTAGTGAAAGAGTACTGGAAAGCAGTTTGAAATCAAACAAAAAATTACAGAATCTTTTTTTTTAAAAATGAAGACATACAAGGGCCTCGGAGGCCCTGTATATGCATCCTAGGGTTAAGTAAGAGGAAGATATCTAGAAAACTTTAGAAAACTTTAAAACTTAGAACAAATTTCAAACGACGGATTTTTCTGAATACAGTTGCTTGGTCTGAGAACGTATTTCCACAAATGCGACTTATCATTTGGCGCCAATACCCCCCCTCCCCACACAATCCTCCTCCCTTTTCATGCACACACTCTCCCCATGAACTGTCATAAGAACTGAATGCAAACGTTGCATTCAGGCACCACTGCTGCCACTAGGAGCTTTGTGTACCAAGCTCCTGCTACTTCTATTTGTGATACGTTCTATGCAGAAATCTTAGGCCGCCATTAGCAGAGGTATACTAGTGGTGCCACTTTTGACATTATGAGTGGCGCCACTATGTTCCAGAGGTTTTTGAACCAGGCAGCTTGTGGCACCACTTTTTAATAACAGCTCAATTCTTTTCAGGAAACAGTTGAGAAAATGATGTTATATGAAGAACTATTTCTCCTTTATGAAAGAAAAGCCTACACTGTAGGAAAAGGAAGAAATATCCAATGTATTATACTTGATTGAGAGAGGACTGTATTATAAGAGGGGCGCTTGAAAAGTCCGTGCAAAGTCCAAGAGATGGCACCACCGGTGCGTATCGAGGTCATGTTTAGTTAGTAGCACCTTTGGAAAGAACACAGCCCAAGTTTCAGCCATATTGGTGCGTTTCTTTGTGTTTGGCATTCGTGTGAATCAAGAAAGACAAGTGATTGTCAAAAAATGGACGAAAAACAATTTCGTGTGGTAATTAAACATTACTTTATGAAAGGCAAAACACAGACTCTGCAACTACAATTAGAACAATTTATAAGTGGTTTCAAAATTTTCGGAGTGGCCATATGGGCACAAGTGATGCTGAAGGTTCTGGACACCCTGTGGAGGTTATGACTCCAGAAATCATTGATAAAATCCATTATATGGTTATGGATGACAGAAGAGTTAATGTGTGTGACATTGCTAGTGCTGTGAATGGAATGGGTGCATAATATTTTGCATAAAAAATTGGACATGAGATAGCTATCCGCAAGATGCGTACCGCGATTGCTCATGCTTGACCAATAACGGAATCGTATGAAATTTTGCAAGGATGGTTAGCAATGTGTTCAGAAAGAATCCGCAGGACTTGAAGTGCTGTTTCGTCACTGTAGATGAAACATGGATACATTACTATACTCCTGAGACCAAACAATAATCTAAACAATGGGTTACCAAGCGAGAATCTGCACCAAAAAAAGACGAAGACCATTCCTTCGGATGGAAAAGTTATGGTGACTGTCTTTTGAGATTCGCAAGGGAATCCTCATCGACTAACTCAAAAAGGGTAGAACTATTACAGGTGCATATATCATTCATCGTCATCGGACAGTTTGGAAACCGAGCTGCAAGAAAAACGCCGGCGATTGGACCGCAAAAAAGTCCTTTTCCATCACCACAATGTACCAGCACACAACTCAGCAGTTGTGGTCGCAAAATTTATGGAAACAGGATTCCAACTCGTTTCACATCCCGCTGTACTCCAGACTTGGTTCCCTTGCACTACTATTTGTTCCCCAATTTGAAGAAATGGCTGGCAGGACAAAGATTATTCAAACGAGGAGGTGATTGCAGCTACTTATAGCTATTTTGCAGATCTGGACAATTTCTATTATTCAGAAGGGATCAACAGATTAGAACAGCGTTGGACGAAGTGTGTAAGTCTAAAAGGAGACTATGCCGAAAAATAAAAAAAAGGTTTATCCCAAACACGTAAGTAGTTTTTAATTTTGCACAGACTTTTCAAACGCCCCTCGTACGCCGTTCGACCGTCTAAATGAGGACGATGTTAAATTTTCCATCTGTCTTCGAATGTCGAAATCGACGTTTTACGAGTTGCCTGGCTACATAAAAGAAGATACAACAGGCATCGACACATAACTAAACAAACGTTTTTCAGCAGAAGAGGAATTGATCCTTGCACTGAGCTAAATAATGCTGTAGTCTTTACTTTATTTATCGTAATATATCTTTAACAATTTTCTATAATTTTGAAAAATAGTTTTTGGGGCTAATAGCAATAGGAAATTTATGGTAAATAAAGAACCAAGTAAATCTTTGAATGTGAGTATTTATCTATAAAACATGAGCCAATAACCATTTAGATGCTAACAAGGTTACCGAAAATGATCATAGTTACTTGTTTGTGTTATGCTAGTAGCCAACGTATAATCTGTTAATGGGCGCAGCTGCAGAGGGGGTGCTTCAGGAGAAGTGAAAGGAGAAAATTGGACGAAAAGTGATGCCACTAATGTAAAATAAAGTGGTCGTCAAACTGCGGCCCGCAGGCCACATTCGGCCCAGATCATGTTTTCGTGCGGCCCGCGACCCTCCTCGGCTTCGCACAGGTAGCACTAGTTATCCACTTGTCTGGCGTTGCAGTGTTTTGTTTACGGAAACTGCGTAGAATTATGATTAAAGTCGGGGAAGTAATTAGGTAACTGAAAACCATCCACCACGTTCATTTAACGCGCCACTTGCCGGTGTTCCGCAGCGCTAAAGGCGTGAGCGGCCTGCTAGCCAACAATGTGGACCGTGCATCAAACGCGCCGCGTGGCCACGGCCGCTCGTTTGTCAGAGGCGGGCTTCTCGCGCAACCGCCTCATTGTTAGCTTTGTTGTGTCAGTCGTGAACTAAGTTTCGCTGCCCCTGTGCGTTTGTCGCGTACTCAGTGTATTTGCGCCCATATTTGGTGATATAGTTATTAGTGGAATAAATAATGTCTGGCGTACTCTCAAGAACAGTGATTAAGAGGAAAATATGTGAAGAGAAAAGAAGTTTCCCTGCGACCGTAGAGGTCGTGCGGTTCTACATCTGCATCTACATCCATACTCCAAAGCCATCTGACGATGTGTGGCGGAGGGTACCTTGAGTACCTCTATCGGTTCTCCCTTCTATTCCAGTCTCGTATTGTTCGTGGAAAGAATGATTGTCGGTATGCCTCTGTGTGGACTCGTATCTCTCTGATTTTATCCTCATGGACATACGTAGGAGGGAGCAATATACTGCTTTGACTCCTCGGTGAAGGTACGTTCTCGAAACTTCAACAAAAGACCGTACCGAGCTACTGAGCGTCTCTCCTGCAGAGTCATCCACTGGAGTTTATCTATCATCTCTGTAACGCTTTCGCTATTACTAAATTATCCTGTAACGAAGCGCGCTGCTCTCAGTCGGATCTTCTCTATCTCTTCTACCAACCCTATCTGATATGAATCCCACACTGCTGAGCAGCATTCAAGCAGTGGGCGAACAAGCGTACTGTAACCTACTTCCTTTGTTTTCTGATTGCATTTCCTTAGGATTCTTCCAATGAATCTCAGTCTGGCATCTGCTTTACCGACGATCAACTCTGTATGATCATTCCATTTTAAATCACTCCTAATGCGTACTCCCAGATAATTTAAGGAATTAACTGCTTCCAGTTGCTGACCTGCTATATTGTAGCTAAATCATATGGGATCTATCTTTCTATGTATTCGCAGCACATTACGCTTCAGCACATTACGCTTGTCTAAATTGAAATTCAATTGCCATTCCCTGCTCCATGCGTCAATACGCTGCAGATCCTCCTGCATTTCAGTACAATTTTCTATTGTTAAAACCTCCCGATGTACGACAGCATCATCCGCAAAAAGCCTTAGTGAACTTCCGATGTCATCCACAAGGTCATTTATGTATATTGTGAATAGCAACGGTCCTACGACACTCCCCTGCGGCACACCTGAAATCACTCTTACTTCTCTCCATTGAGAATGACATGCTGCGTACTATTATCTGGGAACTCTTCAATTCAATTACACAATTGGTCTGATAGTCCATATTCTCTTACTTTGTTCATTAAACGACTGTGGGGAACTGTATCGAACGCCTTGCGGAAGTCAAGAAACACGGCATCTATCTGGGAACCCGTGTCTACTCTAGGCCCTCTGAGTCTCGTGGACTAATAGCGCGAGCTGGGTTTCACACAATCGTCTTTTTCGAAACCCATGCTGATTCCTACAGATTTCTAGTTTCTATAAAAGTCATTATACTCGAACAAAATAAGTGTTCCAAAATTCTACAACTGATCGACGTTAGAAATATAGGTCTATAGTTCGGCACATCTGTTCGACGTCCCTTCTTGAAAACGGGGATGACCTGTTCTCTTTTCGAATCCTTTGGAACGCTACGCTGACTGAAGCACCTAGAACCGGTCGGCCACATCAGCCGACAACTTTATAAGTGGAGACAAAGAAGGTACTGCTACTTGCTTAACATGCCGGGGTACGGTTGTGGGACTGAAGAGATACAATTTATTTCGCCACTACACGAGTAAGCACAATTCATTGACAGTAGCTTCTCCCTTGAACTCAATTGAAAGAAAGGAAAAATTGTTCATCTAAAATCTACCATTCGTTGTAAATAAAACGTTATGTTAGCAGCACTTGGGCAAAGTGAGGCAGTCACAAGCGCATCATAGCAAGTCTTATTAGGACGGAGGATAGTAATGTGGAGGGAGAAGGGGGAGGAGAACATGGACACATATAGGGAGAGTGCGAAATGGACAAACAAAAGGGGTGAAGAGATGGTGAGTGAGGGGAAAGTCGAGATGGACGACAGAGAGTGGGGAAAGGAAGAGACAGAATAACATAACATTTGAATGAATACATAACTAGCCAATTCCAGGTACCTCACCTAGTATGAAATAAAATTAAGGCTGTTGTAGTTCAGTCAAGTGAGTTGAAGAAAAATGACTTTCAAAACATGTAGAAAACAGTTGTGATCGTGTCTCATGTTACATAATACATTTAAGTATAAGTCCATTTGCTGTTATTAATTATCTGTTCGCAAAGACAACACAGCAACTTTTCGTCGGGCAATTACAGTGTTACAATTTACGGGTAATTAAGGGTGGCAACAATCTGAAACAGCGAACATTCTACACGTCGTGGTCCGAATGGTATCGACTTTAACGATAAATGATAGAAAGTCAGTGGTAAACCTCTCGCTTCTTTACTATAGCTAGTCCATTGGAGGTTCATAACACACCATTTAAGTGTGTTTGCCAGTTAATAATAAAAAAAAAAACCCTGGAAATCTGCGGCCCGAGGTGGCACTTCATATTGTTAGTGTTGGCCCTTGAGCAAAAACGTTTGACGACCGCTGGTCTAACAGGTATTCCGCTAGGCCTCTTGACGGTAACTGCAAGTGGACAGAAATGTTGCCGGGCCCAGCAGCTAGTGGGTCAGTGGCGCCACTAGTTCACGGCGGCTAATGCGATCCCAGGCCCCCACAACCGCACGAGTGCTCGACTGTGAAAAGCGGACAAATTGAATAGCTGGGCGGCGGCCATTAGAGTGGTAAACTGACGCGCGGAGTTCGAATGTTTATACATCGCTTTTGGTTATAAAATGCCTTCCCTTGAGTTAGGTCACAAACATAATGCCTCATTTAAATACGTCACTACAATATACTTTTTAATTTATGAACAAACAGCAACTAGTCACTGTTTATGAATTTATCTTACGTACTACATGGAATCTGCCGTTGCTGAAAGTTATGTACTGGACCCCTAGCATTTTTCGTAGTTCATTTACGATAGATGTACGCAAAATGCATCAAAATACTCGAAGATTTGCCCACTATATTAATAGATATTTTCTGACTTTACCTTGCTTTAGATTTTATGACGAGAAGTGCGTTATATATGGCATAGTGATATGGCAACTCACGACCAAATTATCAAGTTTCAACCTAACCTAGACCATGAAAACACTACCGATCAGCCAACTTTCTTAAAAATGATTAGAACATATAAAAATATATTCTGTCGGTCGTACACCTTGCCTCCTGACAGCGTGTAACCATTTTTGTAACAGCTGTGGTTTTGAGAAAGGAAACCTACAAATAGATGCACAGACATTATGCCAGTACCGGGTTACAAAAAACATTTATTAAGCAAGTGCACTGACATACAAAACAACTTAAAATATCCGCATACCTGTGAAATGTAATATTCGTTCCTTTCTCGATTTTATTTGTACAATTAATCGCTGCACAACTCTTCACCATTGTACTTCTTTTCATTGGAACGTACAGACAGTAGAATTACGAGTAACAAATACTGTATGTACGCCCCAACAAACATACAACGTTGAATCAGGGTCTTCATAAACAACAATACTACACAACACATCACACTACAACCACTATAATGGCGTCCAGCCGAAGGTTCAAATGGTTCAAATGGCTCTGAGCACTATGGGACTTAGCATCTGTGGTCATCAGTCCCCTGGAACTTAGAACTACTTAAACCTAACTAACCTAAGGACATCACACGCATCCATGCCCGAGGCAGGATTCGGATCTGCGATCGTAGCAGTCGCGCGATTCCGGACTGATCGCCTAGAACCGCTAGACCACCGCGGCCGGCTGCCGAAGGTTCAAATTATCCCGCGACTGCAGCGCCATAAGTGAATCTAGTTATTTCTTACAAGGTCTTTGTGCGATCCCAACAGTGCCTGTAACACACAGTGTACCGTAACATCTGGTAGCTAGCCGCGCCACTCATGACGTCATGAGTGATTAACTAGAAAATTTAATGCTTTGTACTACATCTACAGTATGGAGCACGAGCGGGTTAGGGACGTGTGTTGATATTTTAGAAAACGACTTACCCTTCAGACGTCTGACTTTTTTTGCAATGAAGGGCTTGTTGCGAGCGGAACAATCACACGTATTGTAATACGCGACCGTGCTCTTTGGCAGTCTCTTTCGCGGCCGATATGCCTTCCCAAAGAAAACAGATGTTGACAGATGTGAAAATTACAGAACTATCAGTTTAATAAGTCACATCTGCAAAATACTAACGCTAATTCTTTACAGACGAATGGAAAAACTGGTAGAAGCCGACCTCGGGGAAGATCAGTTTGGATTCCGTAGAAATACTGGAACACGTGAGGCAATACTGACCTTACGATTTACCTTAGAAGAAAGATTAAGGAAAGGCAAACCTACGTTTCTAGTATTTGTAGACTTAGAGAAAGCTTTTGACAATGTTGACTGGAATACTCTCTTTCAAATTCTGATGGTGGCAGGGGTAAAATACAGGGAGCGAAAGGCTATTTTCAATTTGTACAGAAAGCAGATGGCAGTTATAAGAGTCGAGGGCTATGGAAGGGAAGCAGTGGTTGGGAAGGCAGTGAGACAGGGTTGTAGCGTTTCCCAAATGCTATTCAATCTGTATATTGAGCTAATAGTAAAGGAAGCAAAAGAAAAATTCGGAGTAGGTATTAAAATCCATGGAGAAGAAATAAAAACTGTCAGGTTTGCCGATGACATTGTAATTCTGTCCGAGACATCAAAGGACTTGGAAGAGCAGTTGAACGGAAAGGGTGATGCTGAGGGAATTAGATTAGGAAGTGAGACACTTAAACTAGTAAAGGAGTTTTGCTATTTACGGAGCAAAATAACTAATGATGGTCGAAGTAGAGAGGATATAAAATGTAGACTGGCAATGGCAAGTAAAGCATTTCTGAAGAAGAGAAATTTGTTAACATCGAGTATTGATTAAAGTGTCAGGAGGTCGTTTCTGAAAGTATTTATATGGAGTGTAGCAATGTATAGAAGTGAAACATGAACGATAGATAGTTTAGACAAGAAGAGAATAGAGGCTTTCGAAATGTGGTGCTACAGAAGAATACTGAAGATTAGATGGGTAGATCACATAACTAATGAGGAGGTATTGAACAGAATTGGGGACGAGTTTGTGGAACAACTTGACTAGAAGAAGGGATCGGTTGGTAGGACATGTTGTGAGGCATCATGGGAACACCAATTTAGTACTGGAGGGCAGTGTGGACGGTAAAAATCGTAGGGGGAGACCAAGAGATGAATACACTAAGCAGATGCAGAAGGATGTTGGCTACAGTAGTTACTGGGAGATGAAGAAACTTGCACACGATAGAGCAGCATGGAGAGCTGCATCAAACCAGTCTCAGGACTGAAGACCACGACAACAACAACATGCCTTATAAAACTAGACAGTTTCCACGCGCCGTGTCTGTACGCATCTACAGTGTATAAACGATTACTGTTTACAATGTACTACAGTCGTGTAGGGGAAGTCGAGGCGAACAGTTTGGTATATGACACTTGCGTTATCAAGTTGGGAAATAACCTCAGAGTGGTCCTCAAAAGCGGCCCAAGCTACGGCTTATGTAAGTCGCATGAATTTCCAGTACCGTCTCAATCTCTTACGCCACCGCCATAGTCGGCTATTTCATTAATTAATTTAAACTTACCGAGAAGATAATGAAAGAAAGCAGACTTTCGTAAACACTAAGCAAAAGGTAATTACCTTTTCAATTCGATCTATGCCTAACCCTCACAACCAAGGTAGCTTCGTTGTAATGAGGACAGATAAGCGAAGCGATTCAATACCCAATCTTATGTCGATAAAAAGCCCATTTTCTGAGGTATAATTTACACAAACTTTAATTTTACATGTTGTAGGTGCAATAACCAGGAGCTTTTAATAGTCAACAACCGAATTACATTTTCATCTAGACATTTGAGTCTCAAGTGTATTACTGCTAAGGATTGAAGCTGAAGTAATGAATTAAGATTTGTGCCAAAGCCAGGACTTGAACGCAGGACTCCTGCTTACTAAGCCGATGTGCCTTCCACTACACAATCCCGGCGTTGTGGCTCACACAGTTTCGCAGAATACTGTAATCCAACGTCCCCCTAACATGAACTTCAATTCACACCTCAGGCCATCTTAATTTCTCCCTGTTCAAATTGTCAGTATTACCTCCTTATCAAAGATAAAGTTGAGACTCAAACGTCTCTAGGAAGATGTAATTCCATCAGATCCGATCACCGAGGACTGATGTACAGGCAGGATTTCCCCATTATGTACAAAGCTGGGGTGCTATTCCAGTATCGGCGAGTCTCAGTAATACTGACGATTTAAGAAGGGGAAAATCAAGATGAGGTGAGGTATCAATTGACGTTTGTGTTATGGAGGAATCGAAATTACGGTAGTTCGTGTTGTTCAAAAATGGTTATAATGGCTCTCAGCACTATAGGACTTAACATCTGAGGTCATCAGGCCCCTGGAACTTAGAACTACTTAAACCTAACTGACCTAAGGACATCACACACATCCATGCCCGAGGCAGGATTCGAACCTGCGACCGTAGCGGTCCTGCGGTTCCAGATTGAAGCGTCTAGAGCCGCTCGGCCGCACCGGCCGGCAGTTCGTGTTGCTGTGCTAGGCATTACGTCCTGGTGGTATAGCAGAGAGCACATGTGCCTAGCAAGCAGGAGACATGGGTCAAGTCCCGACCTTAGCACAAATTTTAATTCATTACTTCAGCTGCTATTCTCACAGAAAACTCAAGGACGATTTTACCCAAGCGTTGTAGCGTATGCAGCTATCATAGGTCAGTTTGAGGCTGTTTTCCTGCTTGATAGACCACAAGTGTCCTATATCAGTTCATTCGTCTCGATTTCACCTATAAAACTATGATACATTGTAAACAGTTACCTTTTACAAGCTGTATAGCTCTGTCTTGCAAAGATTGGCATCTGCTATTTGCTAAGGTCAGCCCAGAGACACGGTTGTGTCGAAGAAATTGGCGCAGTTTCCCGTGAACATTGTAATAAGCAATCAAATGTAAGTTGTGCTCCAATTGGTAATGCCGTAGTATTTCTCGCGGCGGTCACCCACGCCTAAAACTAAAATAATAGACAAAAATTAGTTGATGTCTATGATAACGCAACGATGAATACGAAGTCAGAATCCTGTGGAGGAGGGACCTGGAGAGTAGGAAGTTTTCCGTCTTGTGGGTGCCCATGGACGTCAGCCATATACTTTCCCCCATCGGAAGAAACAACCATGCGACCGAAAAACTCAACATTCTAACATTCTTATTTGAAATAATGGGAGATATCTAATATCTAGTAGATCTTCAAATAAGTAACACAGTCATGTTTGTTAGTTCTTTTATTAAACCAGGTGATTATGTTTAGTCCGCCTCCGTAGCGTAGCGGTAGCGTTGCCGCCTACCACGCAGGGGGTCCGGGTTCGATTTCCGGGTCTGAGTGTTGTGTATCCTTCATCATCATTGACTCGCAAGTCGCCGATGGACTTGCAGTACGGCGGCCGAACTCCCCCGAAAGGAGCTCCATGCCAACAATGCCATACGATCATTTCATTTCAATATGTGTAAATGCAATGCTTAATATCGCTTATTATAACCATCTTTTTTACACTCACTCTGGTATCGGCCAACGCAAATCATAAGCAGTTCTCCAGATTCATACGCTGATTCGCTTTTCACTTTATTCCTAGCACAAATCTGAAGTCCAAGTCTACGTCTACTAGTTGTAGCGAATAGACTCGGTATTCTTAAGATTCTTTCCCGATAATAATGGGAACTCTCTGGCGACCTTTCGTCAAAATGTAGCCATTAAGTTTTATCACAATCTATTTTCACTGTGTTGTCATTATGGAATCCAAGAAATTATACTTTGACTCGAATTCCAATATGTGAAAATATTCCTTCATTCACTGAAAATGGTCGTGGATCCCAGGTACTTACTCGTCGAATTTCCAAATCAAGAAAATTGTCAACGGATTTCATAACGCATGACGATCGAACGGTAATGAACAGAAGAGTATAAATGGCTTGGAATGCATCTGCCAAACTAATGACTCATGTGACTGAAAAGGAAGTTTTATACTGAGTTTGTATTACCATGATTTTTGATGCTCAAACAATTCAGATATTAATGCTCACGTAGCAAAACATCCAGAGGGCGCGGTATTGTAAGAAGTGCAACAGCTGGGGTGTTTATACCTTATCAGTGACTTCAGCTGGGGATATTGCGCAACCAGTGAAATATATTCCATTGTTGTTGTTTGCTCGACAGTGTTAAAGCGACTCCACTTTCTTTGTTTAGCTTCCCCAGTTTTCTGAATTGTAAGCAACAAGGTGTTGAATGTTGTAAAAAGTACAACATATGCCTGCTGTTGTGACAGCTGCAAGATTTGTTCTAATAGTCAATATGCAGAGATAAATATGATGACATGTTAACCTTACTTATTCATTTTTTTTATTTTGAAACATTACCCATTTAATGGTAATTTAGTCATGTTGGCATGTGAATGTAATCATTTATTTTGACACTTTGTGTCAGTTCAAAGGGCTTATCGGACGAGGAAATTCGCAAACTACTCGACGGACTTTCAGACCTGGAATAAAGTGAAGTGCATTTGAGTGATAAAAGCATTGAATATGAGGACCATGACAGTATATCTCAACTGGAAGGTGGGGATCTGGAATAGATGACTGTTGTGCATAAGTTCTTTATTAGAAAAGACAAAAGTTACGCTTTGGTGTAGAAGTAAGTGTGCTAAAACTTCCAAAAGCAAGAAAAAAATTTAAAATTGTTTGGTGTAGAAGTAAGTGTGCTAAAACTTCCAAAAGCAAGAAAAAAATTTAAAATTGTAACAGTCCACAGAGAAATGAAACGGACATAATTAATGAAGTTACTGCTTTTCTGAAAATAATTGGCCTCGACATTATTGATGAAATAGTGAACTATACAATATAGAGAGACAATGAGACAAACATCATTCTCTCGCGAAAGAGTTAATATATACGAAATAATGACTGTATTTGGGATTATTTTATTGACTGGAACAGGAAAATGCCGTCATGCTACTGTAGCGGAACTCTGGGCAGCTAATGGAGCAAGTATGTAACTGCTTTGTAGTGCAATGAGTTACAAGGGTTTCTGTTTCTCTTACGTTGTACGACGGGTTGATGACGTGGAAACGAGGAATGACAAGAGAGAAACTGATAAGCCGGCAGTAATTCGTACAGAATTGAAAGCTTTTGTTGCTAACTGTTAAAGTTCTTACAACCCGAGTGAATTCACCACGATAGATGAAACGCTTCACACTTTTAGAGGCCGCCAAGGACGAATTCAGAACACGCCCAGCAAACCACCTAATTATGCGACAAAAATGTTTGCACTGTATGATGCAAAAACATTTTATTGCAATAATGTCGAGGTTTATTGCAGAACACAAAAAGAGGGGCAATATCGAGTATCTACTGCGGCTGAGGGCATAGTGATGACACTTGAGGTGCCTACACAAAATCCGAACAGGAATCTAACAACTGAACATTTGTACACAGACTTCTTTCTGAATATCTGCTGCAGAAGAAAACATCCTGCATCGGTACTATGAGGAAGAACAAACTTGAAATACCTCCTAAATTTCTCCCAAATAAAACAAGAGAAACTGGAAGAGCAATGTTTCGATTTCAGAACTATGATTTAGTTTCACATGTACCTTGCAAAAACCGTGCAGTCATACTTTTGTCTTCTGTGCATGACAGAGCAGTAGTTGACGAATAAACTCACAAACTGGAAATAATAACAAAAGATGGAATTGATGCTGTAGATAAATGTGTGCCTGTCACTTCGTTTCAAGAATTACAAGAAGATGACCACTAGCTGTTTCTTCACTTTTTGGAACTTTACTGGAATTAATTCAGAAATATTGTTTTTCCTCAGAAAGCCAGAGATAACTTTACGAAGATATACTTGTCTCAAGCAGAAGGTCTCATGAAACAACTCATATCCGGAATTCAACTCAAATCGTTGCCAGCCGATCTCGCCATTTTTCTCACGCAGTTTTGTGTTGAAGCATCGACTTCTGAAGATCAGAACCTTGAACCTCCGGCCAAGCAATGCAGGACTTGTATCCTTTTTGGAATTCGAAAAAAATCATCCCCTTCAATTAAATTTGAAACAGCTAGCTAAGAAACAAACTGTGTGTGAAAGGTACACTACTGGCCGTTAAAATTGCTACACCAAGAAGAAATGCAGATGATAAACGGGTATTCATTGGACAAATATGTTATACTAAAACTGACATGTGATTCCATTTTCACGCAAATTTGGTGCATAGATCCTGAGAAATCAATACCCAGAACAACCACCTCTAGCCGTAATAACGGCCTTGATACGCCTAGGCATTGAGTCAAACAGAGCTTAGATGGCGTGTACAGGTACAGCTGTCCATGCAGCTTCAACACGATACCATAGTTCATCAAAAGTAGTGACTGGCGTATTGTGACGAGCCAGTTGCTCGGCCTCCATTGACTAGACATTTTCAGTTGGTGAGAGATCTGGAGAATATGCTGGCTAGGGCAGCAGTCGAACATTTTCTGCATCCAGAAAGGCCCGTACAGGACCTGCAACATGTGGTCGTGCATTATCCTGCTGAAATGTAGGGTTTCGCAGGGATCGAATGAAGGGTAGAGCCACAGGTCGTAAAACATCTGAAATGTAACGTTCACTGTTCAAAGTGCCGTCAATGCGAACAAGAGGTGACCGAGATGTGTTACCAATGGCACCCCATACCATCACGCCGGGTGATACGCCAATATGGCGATGATAAATACAAGCTTCCAGTTTGCTTTCACCGCGATGTCGCCAGACACCGATACGACCATCATGATGCTGTAAACAGAACCTGGATTCATCCGAAAAAATGACGTTTTGGCATTCGTGCACCCAGGTCCGTCGTTCAGTACACCATCGCAGGCGCTCCTGTCTGTGATGCAGCGTCAAGTGTAACCGCAGCCATGGTCTCCGAGCTGTTCGTCCATGCTGCTGCAAGCGCCGTCGAACTGTTCGTGCAGCTGGTTGTTATCTTGCAAACGTCCCCATCTGTTGACTCAGGGATCGAGACGTGGCTGTACGATCCGTTACAGCCATGCGAATAAGATGCCTGTCATCTCGACTCCTAGTGATACGAGGCCGTAGGGATCCAGCACGGCGTTCCGTATTACCCTCCTGAACCCACCGATTCCATATTCTGCTAACAGTCATTGGATCTCGACCAACGTGAGCAACAATGTCGCGATACGAAAAACCGCAACCGCGACAGGCTACAATCCGACCTTTATCAAAGTCAGAAACGTGATGGTACGCATTTCTCCTCCTTACATGAGGCATCACAACAATGTTTCACCAGGCAACGCCGGTCAACTGCTGTGTAATTAGACGCGCCTTTTGGAAGGTTGGTTAACATTTTCAGGTAGGGTCTGTTGCAGTATGGGCAGTAAAAGGTGCAGCCTATGTGCTTCAGAAAGTACATGTGAACTGTTTCAGATTCTAGTAGGACATCTGCAAATATCAAATGTACCATGCGCGTTTTATTTCAAAATGTGCCAAAGGCAACGCAGTCAAAAATCCCAATTAAAAAAAATACCGATACACCAGAAGCAATGGAAGAGACGCCTACTATTTCCATTCACAAACTCACAGCACATTGTCAGCTGCGGGGGTAGAAGCAGTGTGGAGGCACTAAGCAGCACTTTCGTCGCACAGTGCCGGCGTTACACTTGTGTTTACTGGTTTGGTGCATGATGACACCAAGATCAGTTCGTAATGGCTACGGTACACGCACGAACTATATTGTTAGATAGCCACATCGTGAGCAGCAGGACGCAAAACACTAGCGGGCCAAATTTGACCGACTTCAATTGATCAAGAAATAGTGATCCCTGGTTCAGGACGTTGTGAATAAATAACTTGACACTAATGAAAAACAAGCCTTCTCGAGGACCGGTGCCTTACCGTTGCGTCGAGGTTTGTGCACTCTGCTGCGACCTGGAGAGCTTTGCTGGAGGGAGCCCAAGTTCCTGGAAAGTCCGCCTTAGCCAGATAGGTCTTCTGGGCAGGTGTCGGATGAAGAGCAGTGGTTCAACGTATGGGGCAGAGTGTGGGAGCTCTTTGATGTAAGGAAGCCAAACATCCTAGAGGAGACAACCTTGACTAAAGACAGAGAAGTACACCATACAAAACCTGGAGAGATGGACGCATAGCCGTAGCGAAGGCGACCGTCTAAGGACAGACAACCCCTAAAGAAAAATAGTGTGCTGGGACACCTAGCGGCAACACCATCAAGCTACCCTGGCTATAGGTCGGTATCTCGGAACGGGAAAGTTACAACATTACGTAGTACTATTCTAATCTAATCTAACGTACAAAAATCAAGTAGAAACATTGGTGAGGTAGGATTCGCACACTGAGAGTTCCGTACACAATTATGTATTCGGAGAGTTCATCCACTCCGGGAATCGAGAATATCGATCATTTTTGCCTGACGTTGACACTGATACTGGCAAGATATCAGTCCCACGGATTACAAGATTTTCGGCAACGTTTCAGTTCCAGTAACACAGAGGTGACAACGCTATGCAGGAGGAAAGCGACGACTGTTAAATAATCAATAGTTGCGCTTTCTCGCTGACTGAGTCCCACAATGCTAAAAGTCAATCATCATGTAAGGAATGACTTTATTGCTCATTTGATGCTTTTCGGAATTTATCCATCACCAGATATCCAGAAGCGATTGTTGCACGGAGATACGGCGTTTCAAATTGTACGTGAAACAAATTTTTGCCGAAGTACGCTATAGTTTTTGAAGAGTGAGTTTGCGAGTATCAAATTATGTAACATAAATGGCCACTAATTTTCGTTAAATTGATTTATCACACATTTATTACACTGATAAGAGCTTATAGACCTTAGTATGTGACATAAATTTCAACTTGATACGCGGAGTCGTTTCTGAGAATAAGGGGTCTTGATAGATGGACGTACAGACAGAGTCAGATAAGAAATGACAAATTTTTTTCTCGTGTGATATTATTATGAATTTACAGTTTTCGGATTTTTCCCTTTGGCTGTACTGTGAAACCCTCCTTTTTGCCAAATTTCATAATTCTAAGTTAACGGGAAGATCCCTATAGGTTTTGATGAGTGAGGTCGCGAATATCAAATTATGTGATACAAATGGCCGTATCTTTTGGCTACTCTGACTTAGAAGCTTCAACTTGTTTACACTTCCAAGACACCATTGGCTTTAGTATGTGAAACAAACTTCAATTTATACATCTACCCATTCCTGGGAAAAAGGTTAACAGACGGACGGACATCGAAGTGAACCTATAAGGGTTTCGTTTTCACTGAAGTACAGATCCCTAAAACCTGATTGATCGTTTGATGACCAAAGCGAGGAAAAGGGTTAAAAATAATGGAACAGGGAAAATGTTGAACATAGACACATAGGATGTTAGAGGAATGAGCACTAAAGAAAAAAAACTAACAGGGGAATTAAACACTGTAAAAATTGATATAGCTGTAATATCAGCAACAAAGGAGAAAATGCAAGGATCTAAAGAAATTAGTGGTTATA
Organism: Schistocerca gregaria; assembly: GCF_023897955.1. NCBI lineage: Eukaryota > Metazoa > Arthropoda > Insecta > Orthoptera > Acrididae > Schistocerca > Schistocerca gregaria. The sequence continues at coordinate 225,930,987 of NC_064921.1, forward strand.
TTGTGATAATACAGCGGAGTAAGTAGAACTGAACAGGCAAGAGCTGGAGTTGCAGTTTTGATCAAAAGTACCTATAGGAAATGGTTGTAATCATATACGTTTATAAATGAAAGATTGAAACTCTTAAGGTTAGAGATATTGAGAAGCTCGTGAATGTAATTAGTAAAGAGGCTCCAGAGGAGAGAAAGAGAGAAGAAAAGCATGCAGTCTACAAATGCATGCAGACGACGACTAATGGAATATCTAAAGCAGAATATTTAATTGTTGCTGGAGATTTCAATGCGAGGATAGGCATACCTAGTGGGGCCACATGGAGAACGTACTGAAACTATAGTGAAGATCACTTGAGAGATTTTTCTGCCTTCAACCACTTAAGGATATCAAATAGTTTTTCCCCCATAAAGATATCCATAAATTAAATGGAGTCCTAGGGACACTAGATATATATTAGGCTATGTTATTAAAAATGAAAAAACCCATCCCATTAATAGAAGACCCCAGAGTCTGCAGAGGATGTGACGTTAATACTGACCATTTTCTGGTAATATCAAAAAATGGTTCAAATAGGTCCGAGCACTATGGGACTTAACATCTGAGGTCATCAGTCCCCTAGAACTTAGAACTACTTAAAACTAACTAACCTAAGGACCTCACACACATCCATGCCCGAGGCAGGATTCGAACCTGCGACCGTAGCAGTCGCGGGGGTCCGGATTGAAGCGCCTAGAACCGCTCCGCCACCGCGGCCGGCAGTAATATCAAAACTAAGAATAGCACTGTATAACAATAAAAGTACAGTCAATAAACAAACATGAGAAGAAGTCTATAGAGTACATTTGCTGCAAAAGCCAAGCATTAGATGGTTACACACAAAACGTTTAGATGAAATGCTAAAACATGTGCAAGAAAAACACAACAATAAAGAAGAGTGGAAAGATATAGTAGGAATAAATCACATAGCTGCCGTGAAAGCTTCAGGGAAAAGGATGAAATATAAAAACAAAAGGAGACTCCTAATCTGGAACAAAGAACAAACAGACATACAATTTAAGAAACAGGCCTACCTGAAATATCTACAGTTAGAGAAACAAGAAGACTATATTGATTATAAGCGACACAAATCATTGGTCAGAACAGCGACAAGAAAAATAAAACAACAAAGCTGGAAAAAATATCTGAGTGAAATGGAAACAAACTAAAGCCTATAAGATACTGAAACTGCTTAATAAAGATGAAAGAGATATGATTAAAATTAATCACACTTCAGAAAATGAATGGTTGGATTATTTCCAGAATCCATGGAGAGGTGATGAGGAAAATATGGGAACTGCAGTCAGTGATGGGCATGTTGATTTTATGCTAATGGAAAAACTAAAAGCACTGTTAACAGCATCCTGAGACGGAAAATCCCCAGGGAAGACATAGTCAGTATGGAATTATTTAAATATACTTCAGAATCATTACTCAAAAAACTACTAAATTTTGTAAATCCTTGATGGAAATACAAGAATATACCAGAAGACTGGCAAACAGCAGTTGTTATAAAATTATTTAAAAAAGGGCATAGCAGAAAATGTGACATTCATCGACGTATTAGCCTCCTGAACTCTGGATACAAGATATGGGCGGAACTAATAACAAATAGATTAAAGGTGATTTCGGAAATCTTTCTTACCGAAGAACACAATGAGTTTGGGATGAGAAGATCTTGTTACACCCTGCTTTTCCAGTCTGCCGAATTACTGAAAAACACAGACAATACGATCCTCCCACTTACATACCTTTGTTGGCCATGACAAAGCAATTGATGAAGTTAACAGTGTTAAGCTGTGGGACGTTTTGGAAAAGAATCGATTATCATAGAATCTAATAAGTGGAATTCAAAGTATATATAAACGCAACAAAATCAAAGTACTAAAAGGAAGTATGCTTGCGAGAAACATCTTCGAAGGAGTGAGATATGGATGTCCTTTAACACCCGCATTATTTAATATTTACACAGACGACGTGAGAAAACATGGCATAATAAAGTAGTGCACCATTATAAGAGTAATAATAAAGTTCTAGATACACTCCTGTTTGCAGTGATCAAAATAATCTTGGCGGATTCAGAAAAATTAGAGACAGAAATCTGGTTCTTGTACAAAGTAGGACCTGATTATAATATGATAGCATCTAAAAGTAAAGTTAAGCTACCGCTATTCCATGGTAAGGAGCGTTTAAGAGCAGAAATTATAATTAATGACAAACAGCTAGAAGAAATAAATATTTTAATGGGATGTGAGGCCTCATTATCGCACACAACGATCAAGAACACAAACTACAAAACTTCCAACAGTTTGTAGGTACTATAAATCTCAAGATCCTCAAAAAAGTTGTAAATGAGACACTACTAAGATTTTATAATGTGGTGGCAGTACCAGTTCTAATGTCTGGGTCAAAGACTTGTACTTTAAATGCCACTCAAAGGAGAAAGATTGAGGCAACAGAGATGAGACTCTAAGGCCTCTAGCTGGCTACAAACTCATAGATCGAATAAAAATAGTGAAATAAGGAATAAAATGGGTGTGAAAAACATAAATCAGAAAATAGAGAAGACCAGAAGAAAATGATATGAACTCTCTCAAGGGATGTCACAAGAACTAATACCTAAAGTAAGATACAAATATACACCTCAAGGGAAAAGGAATGTTGGGCGTCCTAAGAGGAGATGGGAAGATCAGCTGCAGTCTTCTTGAAATTGGAATAGTCAATGATGGCTAAACCAAAACTGGATATGATAATGAAAAACAAATGGGGCGGGGGTGGGGGGTGGGGGGTGGGGGGCAAAAGCAGAAGCTATATGGATGCATACAGCTGAAGAGCAAAATTCGTGGAGAAATATGATAAGGCAGTTATCTAGCAGTGAATAACAAACCCGATGATGTTGATAGCGATATGGTAAATGTTACGATTTAACTAAATGGTGGAAACTGAGATAAGTGCAAGAGAGGCCAAATACATCAAAGAAGAAATGGAGGCACAACACAATGTTTTAGAACTCCACCATAACTATGCGGTTATGCCATCCCTTTGACGTGCCTGTCAAAGACGGAGCAGATAACGTCGTAAGTCCCGTGAGGTTTTTCGTGGTTGCTCCTGTTTTGTATAGGAAAGTGACGTCAGGAAACTGTTGAAAACTGGTGGAGCAACTGCAGAAGATCAAGGACTGATGCAGGGACGCAGTTGGCCCTCAACGTAAACAGACGTTATATACTGATCATAAATAGGTAGAAAGACACAATAATGTTCAATTACACTACCGATGCTCAATCATTGGAACCAATAACAACTGTAAAATATCTGGAAATAGCTATACAGAGGGACCTAAAGCCGAATGACCACACAAAAATAATTACAGGAAAAGCGGATTCCAGAATGAGATTCATTCGAAGAATTCTAAGAAAATTTTAATGACCCACGACAAAACTCTCACTTGACCAATTGTTGGGTATTGTTTATCACTGTGGCAACTTTACCAGGTGGAATTAGTTTGTTTGTCAGTGTGGGAATCTTACCAGTTACGTATTGTACGTCAGAGTGATGTATCTCACCAAAATTACGAGAGCTGACGCTTAAGAAGAGCCAGGCATCTGTCCCACATACGAGGGGCCTTCAATATGTAAAGCAACACATTTGTTCCTCAGCCAAGTACGGCTGAAAAAGTGTGGAATCTGTTGTGGGACGTCGTGGAATATTTCCGCTTCAGTCCCTACAGTGCTGACGCCACACGTAGCTTTCAAAATGACGTCTGCAACGACGTTGCGTTCCAAGCAGCAAGCTGTGATTGAGTTTCTTTTGCCAGAAAATCACAGTACCACAGATATTTATAGGCGCTTGCAAAATTCCTTTGGAGATCGGGTATTGAACAAAAGCACGGTGAGTCTTTGGGCGAGGCGTATTTCATTATTGCAACAAGGTCGCGTAGATATAACCGATCTCTGGCATGCCAGCCGGTCGTATCATTTGTGACTCCTGCAATGTTTCAATTTGCGGACCCTCTCGTTCGAGGTGAACAACGGATCTGAAACAAACAGCCCGCTGCTCAACAGGATGCCTCTGTTCGTAGCGGTGACACATTCGCCCAAGAGATGGGGTACATATTGATGTGTGCGGGCTGGGATCCTCGCCGTGCATCAGAAGATCATAAAGAGCATCGTAGGACTATCTGTGTGGAATCGCTTTCGCATTACGAGACTGATCGTGGCAACTTTTTTGTCGAATGTCCTACGGGCTATGAAATATGGGTTCATCACTTCGAACTGGACACAAAACGGCAGTCCACGGAGTTGCGACACACCACCTCTCTACATCTACATCTACATGGATACTCTGCAAATCACATTTAAGCGTCTGGCAGAGGGTTCATCGAACCACCTTCACAATTCTCTATTATTCCAATCTCGTACAGCGCGCAGAAAGAATGAAAACCTATATCTTTCCGTGCGAGCTCTGATTTCCCTTATTTTATCGTGGTGATCGTTCCTCCCTATGTAGGTCGGCGTCAACAAAATATTTTCGCATTCGGAGGAGAAAGTTGGTGATTGGAATTTCGCGAGAAGATTCCGTCGCAAAGAAAAACGCATTTCTTTTAATGATGTCCAACCCAAATCCTGTATCATTTCTGTGACACTCTCCCACATTTCGCTATTATATAAAACGTGCTGCCTTTCTTTGAACTTTTTCGATGTGCTCCGTCAGTCCTATGTGGTAAGGATCCCACACCGCGCTGCAGTATTCTAAAAGAGAACGGACAAGCGTAGTTTAAGCAGTCTCCTTAGTAGGTCTGTTAATTTCCTAAGTGTCCTGCCAATAAAACGCTGTCTGTGGTTAGCCTTCCCCGCAACATCTTCTATGTGTTCCTTCCAATTTAAGTTGTTCGTAATTGTAATACCTAGGTATTTAGTTGAATTTACGGCTTTTAGCTTAGACTGATTTAACGAGTTCCTTTTAGAACTGATGTGGATGCCTCACACTTTTCTTTATTTAGGGTCAACTGCCACTTTTCGCACCATTCAGATATCTTTTCTAAATAACTTTGCAGTTTTTTATCTTCTGATGACTTTATTAGTCAATAAACGACAGTCATCTGCAAACAACCGAAGACGGCTGCTCAGATTGTCTCCCAAATCGTTTATATAGATAAGGAACAGCAAATGGCCTCTAACGCTACCTTGGGGAACGCCAGAAATCACTTCTGTCTTACTCTATGACTTACGTCAGTTAATACGAACTATTTAGACTGCAGAATAACTGAGCATGATAGAAGAAGGACATCAAACATAAAATGACTATATCACGAAAAGCATTTTTGAAAAAGAGGAGTTTGTTGACGTCTAATATTGAGTTAAATGTTAGGTATTCTTTTGTGCAGGTTTTTGCTGGAGTGTAGCCTTGTTTGGAAGTGAAACCTGAACGATAAGCAGTTCATGTAAGAAGAGAATAGAAGCTTCTGAAATCGGGTGCTATAGAAGATTAGTGAAGACTAGATGGACAGACTCAGCAATTACTGAGGAACTTCTGAATCGATTTGGGGGGGGGGGGGGGGGAGAGAAATTTTTGACAGAACTTGAGTAAAGAAGAGATCGATTGATAGGACACACTCTGAGGCGTCAAGGTATCGTGAAACTGGAGCACTGTAAGCTGCCTTACGGTGTTAGATGTATGTGCAGATCGTGGAGCGTGCGCCACAGCGACTGGATGCATAACGGCCTTGGCGAGAGAGAGAGAGTTCATGTGAGTCCACGTTACACAACGTACCCGTCAGTGTGTACATACACTGCAACCTTATCTTGTTCTGCCAAGCAGTGGTTGTTGAGTGCTACTTGGACGATGAAGTATTATTTTTAGTCAAATGTTTGAACGCAGCGGCTCAAGACTCCCTAGAAACTGCCCTGTAGATTTTTGTCCGAATTTTCATATCGAAGCGAACAGTGGGGAATGAACACTTGGGGTAGCAAATTGGGCTATCGTGAAGTCTGGTTTTACACAAAACAAATGTTGGTTGAAAGTATTCAGTGTTCAAATGGTTCAAATGGCTCTAAGCACTATGGGACTTAACATCTGAGGTCATCAGTACCCTAGACTTAGAACAACTTAAGCCTAACTAACCTAAAGACATCACACACATGGATGCCCGAGGCAGGATTTGAACGTGCGACCGTAGCAGCAGCGCGGTTACGGACTGAAGAGCCTAGAACCGCTCGGCCATAGCGGACGGCTATTAAGAGCAACTAAGAAAGATTTAATTAGTGATCAGAGGGAAAAATATTTCACGAACAGGTGGTGCTAGTGTGACGAAGTGTCAACGAGTTTTTCTCTTCAAGTTATTTTTCGCATAAGAAGTTAAATTGGTGTGGTATTTAACTATGGAAACGGCTTTCTTCGGATCGACTACGTACTAAATTCAGGATAGTTCTAGAACAGAATATGCTAGGAAAGCAAATGGTGTCATGCGTTCACCTTTCCAAGACGTAACTATTTTGCGTGCAAAAGGTTGCATTGGTGTGTTATTTGATTTTTGAATCAGATGTTAAATTTTTAAAATGAAGTAAAATGTTATGTATTTCAAGCTTTCGGAACGAAAGGTGAAAATTTAAAAAAAACAATCTGTCAACTGTACCGGTCAAATGTGTTGTGAAATGATTTATCTAAACGTTAGAAATAAAGCAGACGAGAGAAACCTTTATGCAGCTTTGAATGACTTTCTAAATCATGTAGCAAATGAGGCGCTGACAGAAATTAAAGTTCAATGTAGGAAAGAGTAACAGAGGATAATTGCTGTACTTGATTTCGAGCATCATTCCAATGAGCGCCAAATCTTCCTCTACTCTGCTTTATTTCTTACTTTTAGACGAATCATTCTACAAAACATTTGACCTTTCGTTTTTTTCAGTATTTTTTATTCCTTCCTTCTTGCACTTTGCTGTTGCCTCACTATTATGTTGTGCATGAACTACGCATTCACTATCTTTAGTACCCCATCTTACTACTTGCGTTACCTAACTGATCAGGGACTAACTACATACAACTGAAGGTCCTGGTCTAAGGAGAGGTAGTGCTAGTGCGTTCCCTTACTTCCACTATTCTAGCGCATAACTGTGAATAACCAGAAATAGTTTTCCAGTGTTCTCAAGAAACAATTTTTCTAGGACCACAATAAACGGCTTACTGTCTAGCTTTCTAGCGTTTATTGGCCATGAATGCCGTATGTCGACCTCACACTCTCTAATACGCTGAAGAGCCAAAGAAACTGGTACACCTGTCTAAAATCGTGTAAGGGGCCCGCGAGCATGGACGGCGTGGCATGGACTCGACTAATGTTTGAAGTAGTGCTGGAGGGAACTGACACTATGAATCCTGCAGGGCTGTCCGTAAATCCGTTATAGACGAGGCAGTGGAGATCTCTTCTGAACAATACGTTGCAATAATGTTCATGTCTGGGGAGTGTTGTGGCCAGCGGAAGTGTTTCAAACCCGAAGAGTGTTTCTGAAGCCGCTCTGTAACAGTTCTGGACGTGTGGTGTGTCGCATTGTCCTGCTGGAGTTGCCCAAGTCTCTCGGAATGCACAATGGACATGAATGGATGCAGGTGGTCAGACAGGATGCTTACGTACGTTTTACCTGCCAGAGTTGTATCTAGATGTGTCAGGAGTCCCATATCACCCCAACTGCACACTCCTCACATCATTACAGAGCCTCCACCAACTTGAACAGTCCCCCGCTGACATGCAGGTCCATTGATTCATGAAGTTACTTGAGTACCGTACGCGTCCACCCACTCGATACAATTTGAAACGAGACCCGTCCGACCAGGCAACATGTTTCAAGTCATCAACAGTCCAGAGGCTGTGTTGCCGGGCCCAGGCGAGGCGTAAAGCTTTGTGTCGTGCAGTCATCAAGTGTATACTAGTGGGCGTTCGGCTGTGAAAGCCTATTTCCATGGTGTTTCGTTGAATGTTTCTCACGCTGTCACATGTTAATGGCCCAGCATTGAAATCTGCAGCAGTTTGTGGAATGGTTGCACTCCTGTCACGTTGAAGGCGGACACTTGTCTTATGAATGGTGGGCTCCATGTGTTTCCCAAGTCGTGTAGCGACCGTAAACCATAAATCACCAATATGCAGCAACCAGTCGCAAAATCGTGTTTTATTTATTCACATTTGAAAGTCGATTTCAACTGATTAACAGCCATCAACGGTGCTTTCAACCAAAATGTGCCCTGAGTAGTTATCCCATCTTAAGCAGAGGTCAAACAAAGTTTGTTGAAAGCACCGATTATGTCTGTTAATCAGTTGTAATCGATTTGCAAAAGTGAATAAATAAAACATGATTTTGCGACTGGTTGCTGCATATTTGGTAATTTTACTTGTTGTCTTATACATGCCTTAGAACTTCACTATTGTATTCAAGCAGAATGTAATATTTCCGCAGAACAGTTCAAATGTTGTGACACTCATTGCTACTAACACATATTGTATTTAAGACAGAATCGTCTCAGAAACCAGCGACTGGTTTGTTAAAATTTATCCTTCGTTTTACATTACTAAGATTCGGTTCTGCCAGAGAAAACTCTAAATCCCGAATGTTTATTGCACCATAGTTCCAACTTTTTGAAGATAAGGCCATTTCAGTTGTAAGTATTTATAGGCACGACCGGTTTCTCAGCATTTTAGCTGCATCATCAGGTGCAATAAAATCAAGTCATGTTCCGATCGAGGAAACGGAATGCGATGACCCAGCGTTGATAGTCAGCAATTTTTTCTAACTAGCAGACGTCAAATATAGTACAGCATAGAATAACATAGAACGCTCCCGTGATACCAAGAGTACCAGTATAGGGTGAGCTAACGGTTTCCACAATGAAACATTGTCTCAAAATATGGCAGAAAACCCAAAGAGATTCTGGTCGTATGTAAAGTACACCAGTGGCAAAAAACAGTCAGTACCGTCACTGCGCGATAGCGATGGAAATGTTGCCGATGATTACCGATAATGGTACCACTAAAGCGGAGGTACCAAATACAGTTTTCCGTAATTCCTTCACGAAAGAAGATAAAGTAAAGATTCCAGAATTCGAAACGAGAACAGCTGTTCGCATGAGTGACATGAAAGTAGATATCGTAGGTGTTGCGAAACAACTCAGATGACGTAAGAAAGGCAAGTCTTCCGGTCCAGATGGTATACCAATCAGGTTCCTTTCAGAGTTTGCAGACACAATAGCGCCTTTCTTAGCAATCATATACAACCACTCACTTGACGAAAGATCTGTTCCTAAAGACTGGAAAGTAGCACAGGTCACATCAATATTCAAGAAAGGAAATAGGAGTAACCCATTGAATTACAGACCCATATCAATGACCTCAATTTGCAGTAGGATTTTGGAGCATATACTGTACTCGAACGTTATGAATCACCTTGAAGAAAATGGCTTATTGATACATAACCAACACGGATCCATAAAATATCGTTCTTGTACAACACAGCTAGCTCTTTATTCCCATGAAGTAGTGAGTGCTGTCGACAAGGGACTTAGATCGATTCCATATTCCTAGATTTCCAGAAGGCTTTTGATACCGTTCCTTACAAGCGACTATTAATCAAATTGCGGCATATGGAGTATCGACTGAGTTGTGTGACTGGATTCGTGATTTCCTCTCAGAGAGGTCACACAGTTCGTAGTGATAGACGATAATCATCGAGTAGAACAGAAGTGATATCTGGCGTTCCACAAGGTAGTGTCATAGGCCCCAAGGGCGTACCCAGGATCTGAACTAGGCGGGGGGGGGGGGGGGGGGGGGGGCAGGTCATACTACTCTCAGGAAACAAGGACTCGAGACAACATACAGCACTTCTTATTAAATAAAATATTAAACCAGTGAAAAACTGCTTTTAATAAACATTTTAAATACAAGAATTCACTTGTACAATCCGAGAAAACATGCAGCATTTATTATTAAATAAAACAGTAAACTAGTAAAAAACTGCGAGTATCTTCTGGGGGGGGGGGGGGCAGTGACAATTGGCCCTAAACAAAGAAAAGTGCGAGGTCATCCACATGGGTACTAAAAAAATCAGATAAATTTTGGGTATGCTATAAATTGCACAAATCTAAGGGCTGTCAATTCGACTAAATACCTAGGAATTACAATTACGAGCAACTTAAATTGGAAAGACCACATATATAATATTCTGGGGAAGGGGAAATAAAGACTGCGCTTTGTTGTCAGAACACTTAGAAGATGTGACAAACCCACTAAGGAGACAGACTGCATTACACTTGTCCGTCCTCTGAAGGATATTGCTGCTTGGTGTGGGATCCTTACCAAGTAGGATTGACGGAGGACATCGATAAAGTACAAAGAAGGGCAGCTCGTTTCGTGTTATCGCACAATAGGGGCGAGAGGGCCACTGATATGATATGCGAGTTGCAGTGGCAGTCACTGAAACAGAGGCACTTTTCTTTGCGGTGAGATATATTTACGAAATTTCAATCACCAACTTTCTCTTCAGAATGCGAAAATATTTTTTTGACACCCATCTACGTAGGGAGAAATGGTCATCATAATAAGAGAAATCAGAGCTCGAACCGAAAGATTTAGGTGTTCCTTTTTCCCACGCGCTATTCAATAGTGGAATGCTAGAGAAGTAGTATGAAAATCGTTCGATGAACCCTCTGCCACGCACTTAAGTGTGAACGGCAGAGTAACCATGTAGATGTAAATGTAGATGTAGCTAACAGGATCCCATATACCGAACAAGTGAGGGAAGTCTGCTGCATAATTCTATTAGGATTTCACGCTGCATCAACAGCGACGAACCAGAAAGTTGACGGTGCGCATGCAAGGTCAGCTGTTTCGGAATACGGAGAGCGACAAGTTAGTGTGTTTTGCAGAGTGGTACCAGTCGTGCTGCGATAGCGCTATGGAGAGGTACACAGGTCGCGTTGCCCTGGTTACCGGAGCCAGCGCGGGCATAGGCGCCGCCATAACGCAAGCTCTGCTCCGGCATGGCGTCACTGTGGTCGGCCTCGCAAGAAGAGTCGACAGGATAAAGGTAGGCCATTGTTTATGCTATCCGCAACAAGCAAAAGCGTGCCTCGCTAGTTTTGAGCTTTTCGTCCAGCATTTGTACATGTAGACTCTCACAGCACATCAAACTCATCAACGTCTTATGTTGCGATCTTGCCTAGTGTGCGAGGTGCCGAAGGTGATAAAGTAAAACTTTATAACGGACTATCCAGATATGCCGGCAACGCTAGTTTCTTATTTTACAGGAATTTAAAAGAATCATCATCCGCGATTGTTCTGTTTCTATTTTTCACTATTCTGTGAAAATTTGCGTTTTACACCACGAAAAAAATTTTCGTTTCTACTTTCGGATACTTGTGGTTTACCCTCACTTCGATTTTTCCCCCAATTTTTTTAATAATCAACCACATCTCTGTCTATGCTGTCTGTTGATTTTTGTTCTCTCTTCGGCTGCCATACCGAGAAGCCGCGATCTGTGAAAAGGAACTGTGTAATGTCAAGGAAAATGGAAACGAGCGTTTGGCGTCATTGGCCGGGAGGCCACTTGCGGGGCAGGTCCGGCCGCCTGGGTGCAGGTCTCACTGCATTGGGATACCTTCGCTCCACATGTGGATGAAATAATGATGAAGGCAACACAACACTCAATCCCTGAGCGGAGAAAATCCCCGACCCAGCCAGGAATCGAACCCGGGCCCGTAGGACGGCAGTCCGTCAAGCAGACCACTCAACTATCTTTTCTTATTTTTAAATCTCATTTTGTTCGTTTTCGTTTGTTGTATCTGCTCGGGGCTGACGTCTCAAGACACCCGTTTCAGTTCGTCGCTGATCCATTAACTCAGTTTTTTTTTTTTTTTTTTTTTTTTTATTACAAGGGGCAGTTAATCCTCTGACCGAACACGGTGAGTTACCGTGGCGGCATGTACTCTAAATAAAAATTACTGGAACGCGGTGTCACAATAGAGCACTAATTACAAGACAACGGCAATAAAACTACACTAGGTTTACGAAAATATCTGGTGCGTCGACAGTGGTATATGGGCAATCTTTTTTGGTTGACATTTTCATTCTCTGTTTTGGGAATACTTGGGAGAACCCCTTTCAGAGCTTAAATGTGCATATTCAAATAGAATTCACATGTGCTCAACTTCAAGAAATAAAAAATACAGTGTAGTTGTACGTGAAAAATCGTAGTACCTTTATGTAAATGCACGTGAGAGCTAAGTGAAAACCCTTCTAAAAGGATCCTAACTTTACGCCACTATTTTGACTCCAACGTGTAAGGCCTAAATACAGTCGACTCGTTCTGAGTCTTCATTCTTCTTTAAAAAGTAACGCAGCCAGAACCCAAAGGATGATTTCACCATTTTAATCTAGAAGTTTTTCTGATACTGGTGGTAAACCCTTGCCTTTATGCAACTCGAGAACTAACACAGCCAGGTACAGGAAGCGTCAAACTGTGTAAAATAAATAATGACGCCTTTTAGATGCGATTCATAACATAACTTAGCCGGCCGGAGTGGCCGAGCGGTTCTAGGTGCTACAGTCTGGAACCATGCGACCGCTACGGTCGCAGGTTCGAATCCTGCCTCGCGCATGGATGTGTGTGATGTCCTTAGGTGAGTTAGGTTTAAGTAGTTCTAAGTTCTAGGGAACTGATGACCTCAGAAGTTAAGTCCCATAGTGCTTTACAGCCATTTGAACCATAACATAACTTAAAGAGCAAGATACGAAAATGTTGAATGACTCATGATGTAGTGACTTTCTAGGCAAATTAAAACTGTTGTTAGGACCTAGGAATGAAACCATAACACTACCTTGGCTAGCAATGATTTCATCAGTTGTGTCCAGGTACGACCGAGAAACCCGTTCCATAGTTTGACTTCTGCCAGTACCTCTCTCCTACATCTTTTTCATAGCGAGCATCACAATCATAATTACGTTGAATGACGGTGACATTTTTCCAGTGAGGCTGTATCATTTGTTGAAACCTCTTCTTACAATGAGTTATACAACTATTTTCGTGTGTTTACCCAAAGCAAGGTGCCACGGATCTGAAAACGTTACTGAACTCACACAATGCGCTGCTATTCGTGATGCTTTATAAAGTATATCAGAAATTTTGTGTGGTCTGGAACTATCTGTGTGACTAAGAAGAAGCGTTAATAAACACTATGGCGTTAGTGGAAAAAGTCGCGTTCGTTCAGCCTCTCTTCTGCTTTTAAAACTTTACAAAGGTTCTCCTGCATGTATAGTTGAATTAGTACTCGTTTCATTCAACTATGTGTTACGGAAGCCCGCCCGGCTAGCCGCGCGGTCTAATGCGCTGCTTCCCGAGCGGGAAGGAGTGTCGGTTCCAGCACGAATCCGCTCAGCGGATTAGTTTCGACTTGTTTTCAGGCGGTTTTCCTTCTGCCTCGGCGAATGTAGGCTGGTTCATCATATAACGCCTCAGTTACACTATGTCGGCGATGGCTGGACAAACACTGTCTCCACATATGCGTACACCATAATTACTCTACCAAGCAAACATTTGGGGGTACACTCGTCTGGTATGAGACGTTCCTGGTGTGGGAGGGGGTAGGGGGGGGGGGTGTTCCACAGGGGGCCGAACCGCCCAATAATCCTGAGTTCATTGTGGGGCTGCGGTGAGGTGGGTGGACTGCTGTGGCCTGTTGTGGGGCTGTGAACCACTGAGGACTAAGGCGAGGACGAAGCCTCTCCGTCGTTTCTAGGTCCCCAGTTCAATACACACAATGTATTACGAGTATCGTGAGCTGTGCCTGGATTCTGAATGGGTAAAAACAATGCCCGTGAAAGGCAAAGTACTTGTTTCGAGTCACACTCTGACCCTCTTTAAATCTTTTTATTAAAAATGAAATTTCTCCAGCTGTACTTAAGATTTTATATTAATTTCGCTACTAGTTTCGACGTTGCGTCAACGCCATCTTCAGACCTGTACACTTTGATGAAATCAGTAGCGTATGGCTCAGTCTAGAAGTTCGCGTTGAGACCAACACGTGCTCCACATCCCTCCTGCATGTATAGCTGAATTAGCACTCGTTTCATTCAACTATGTATTGCGGGCGCCCGCCTGGCTAGCCGCGCGGTCTAACGCATGGAGCACGTGTTGTCTCACGGCGGATTTCTAGACTGAGACACACACAACAGATTTCATCAAAATGTACGGGGCTAAAGATGGCGTTGACGCAACGTTGAAACTAGTAGCGAAGTAAATATAAAATCTTAAGTACAGCTGGAGGAATTTAATTTTTAATAAAAATCATATCAGCTGTGCCCCACCTACATACACTTTAAATATGGTTTTACTCTTTAAACCTGTCCGAAATTTTCAAACCAGCACACTCCGCTGCTGAACCAGTCATTCACTCTGGACATTACGTAAGTGAGGGAAGAAAATACCTCTCTGGTTTTATTCATACACGGTACACTATCTGATCAAAAGTATCCGGACACTTAGAAGCGTACATTAATATGGGGAATGTGCATCTTTCGCCTTTAGGACGGCTTGGACTCTGCTGAGGACATTTCCAGTGAGGTGTCTGAATGTCTGTGGAGGAAATAAAGCCAATTTTTCCTCAAGAGCCTAAACCAGAGAACGCTGGAGTATGGGACGCAATCGACGTCCAACTCATCCTATAGGTGCTCCATTCGATTCTGGTTGTGGCTTAGGTCAAGTCAGTCCACTTCAACAGTGTTATTGTCCGCCAACCATTACTTCACAGACGCTGCTTTATGACAAGGTGCAGTGTCAAGCCGAAACAGCCCATCGTCTCCGAACAGTTTCTCTCCTGTACACAGTACACACTGCTGAAAATGTGTTCATATCATACCGCATTTACTGTTTTCTTAAGTACAGTACGGGGACTGCTCCCTAATTACAAAAAACGCCCCTATTTCGCAACAAGCCTCCTCCATACTTCACTGTTGGCTTAGGAACGATGGCAGGTAACGTTCTACACGCATTGCCCAAACCTCAACCCTTCCATTTGGTTGTGATAAGGTATAGCATGATTCATCACTCCAGATTACTCCTTCCTCTCATCTACTGTCCAGTGGCGCCGCTCTACATCTCCTAAAGCGTTGTGTAGCACTGGCTACAGAAATTTGTGACTTATAAAGAGCTGCTGCGCCACTGTACAGCATTCTTTTTAACTTATACGCAAAGTCCTTGCGTTATCTGGACTACTGGTAGTGCCGTGGAATCCGATGACTTCATGCGATCTTTTACGACCACCTTCTCCGATGTTCGACTGTCCCTGTCTCCTGCCCATCGTTTAACGATAGTTTTGAGAATGGGAACAGGCACCATGCATTCATATAATTGATTCCTCCCAATGGGCAATGAATTCACGACTTCCAGTGCAGATGAACAGTATCGTTCGGCTTCCAGCGGCAATCTAAAATTTGCGTGCATGAGGACATGGACGGGGACTCCGGTATGTGGTGCTAGGTGGGAATGTGAATCGGCCGGGGAGAGTGCCGAGATAGTCAGTGCATTTGCGATAAACTCTTTGTTCCAATAACGCAGTGGTTAGCACAACTGCCTAGTAAGCAGGAGATCCCAAGTTCGAGTCCTGGTGTGACACACATTTTCAATCGTCGCCGCTGATTCCACATAAAGTTCCTATACAGGTAGTATCGTCAGTTCATTACCTTTCCTACTATTTCTCCCCTCTCCACCTTCAGTTTACGTAATACTTGACTATAGTAGTTCATTCGCATTTCCACTTCACGATCACATCACCTACAGTTTACTTGGGCAATTTCAGAATGGGTGATACACCCCTATGGATTTCTTACTCGGTTGACAACCGATGACCACGTTCAAAGGCACTGATCTCTTCTGTCCGACCCATTTTGCTGTTACTGTTTCTCTACTGATTACACAGTACTCCCCGCTTCCTTTTATACCGGCCTGCCGGCCTTTGGTGATCTCTAGAGATTAATTCCGCATTACACAGGGGCGTGTCCAAAGATCAGACCTGTAAGAAGTCCATGAATAAGGAATTTATTACTAGCGCACTCGAGCAGATGTAACTTCGATGAAATGCTCACGCTCTGCTTGTGATATCTAAGTTACAATAGAATCACAGACCAGAGAGCAGTGTCGGCAGCAGTAGTAGTAGTAGCTCGTAGTTGGGCGGTTGGGTCAGGCCGCTCTTAGAGAACAGTTGTCTAGCTGTATAGCTCACAGAGAACACTTGCGTCTTGTATGGAGTTGCGGGGGCGATCGTGGAGCGCGATGTAGTATAAGGTAAAACCAAAAAATACTATTTATAGCCGCGCGCAAATATAATTTGTAACAGCTGATTTTGTACTTTTGTTATATCAAGTCCCATGTAAATGTTTTTAAAAAATCTTTTAGTAATAATCTTTCTTAGAAAATTAACTTTTGACAATCATTCATCTGAATTTAAAGATTTTACTAATTTCTCCTAGCCATGGTCATCCCAATTATCGTAAAGAAAAATCAGTTGTTTCTTTTTATACATGACAAATCTAGCGGCCAGCATTGCAGTGGGCTGTGCCAGAAAAATTTCTCATAGGAGCAGATATATACGCGTTATACGGCGACATAATTGAGGTAAGAATTTCCAGTTTATTCAGAATGACTTTTCAGGGCCATGACGCAGCATTGCTGACGTCCAGATTTACCAGTTTAGATTCACAGTAACTTAATTATTGAAAGGTTATATATGAGTCACAATTTTATTGAGAGGTTAGTGACATATTTATTGCGAGGTTACGGAAATAAACTGTTGAGAGGTTACAAACGGTCTTTTGTGCAAACAGTCGATGCATGACAAAGGGGTACATATCCGAAAGGCGTTCGACGTTGTGCCATCACGTTGTCGATTAATAACCAACATGCAGTCATACGGAGAATATTGATAGATTTGCGATTCTCTCCGTGAAATTTGTTAACAATAGAACACAGTGTGTTATACTGTAGAGCGTATGTTCAACAGAAACTGAGTTAACATTGGACGCCCCTGAAGTAATCGTAGTAGAACCTACGATGTTCAGAACACCTATACGACTTATCACATAGAGTCAACAGCACCATCAGACTGTTCGCTGACGATCCTGTTATCTTACACTCATAAGGAAATGTGAAATGACGGACAAAATTTCTGCATGATGTGATGAAAGGTAGCACTATCTAATTTGCAACAATGCAAGATAACACCTACTACAAAAAGGAAATACCCGGCAATATCCGACTGCAAGGTTACCTGAGATCGTAGTTTACATGTGTAGGGATTATCTGCGTATATCTCTAAATGGCTAACCCGGTTCATTGCGTACAGCCCCAGTTGCAGGCTGCCCATCTAACGGCTTCCAAGCATAACAAATATTTGATTTTCAATATTTCACATAAGTATTGCCCCGATTTAGGAATTTAAAATGCTGTCATAACCTGCTTATTTAAGAAGCAAACTTGTGTTAATGGTTTACAGTAGTAAGACAAGGATTAAAGTTCCAAACTGTGTCTTAGACGTGAGATAGGATAGCTCATGGCGCGCAGATTAGGCTATTTTCATCATATAACATCGCACGTAATTTCGAATCGTTAGAAAACTTTTTCTCTCCAACACCCCCACAAACTGATAAACTGGTTCACAGGTAGATGCCGTGTTTCTCGACTTCCGCAAGGCGTTCGATACAGTTCCGCACAGTCGTTTAATGAACAAAGTAAGAGCATATGGACTATCAGACCAATTGTGTGATTTGTTTGAAGAGTTCCTAGATAACAGAACGCAGCATGTCATTCTCAATGGAGAGAAGTCTTTCGAAGTAAGAGTGATTTCAGGTGTGTCGCAGAGGATTGTCATAGGACCGTTTCTATTCACAATATACATAAATGACCTCGTGGATGACATCGGAAGTTCACTGAGTCTTTTTGAAGATGATGAAGTGGTGTATCGAGAGGTTGTAGCAATGGAAAATTGTACTGAAATGCAGGAGGATCTGCAACGAATTGACGCATGCCGCAGGGAATGGCAATTGAATCTCAATGTAGACAAGTGTAATGTGCTGCGAATACATAGAAAGATAGATCCCTTATCATTTACCTACAAAATAGCAGGTCAGCAACTGGAAGCAGTTAATTCCATAAATTATCTGGGAGTACGCATTAGGAGCGATTTAAAATGGAATGATCATATAAAGTTGATCGTCGGTAAAGCAGATGCCAGACTGAGATTCATTGGAAGAATCCTAAGGAAATGCAATCCGAAAACAAAGGAAGTAGGTTACAGTACGCTTGTTCGCCCACCGCTTGAATACTGCTCAGCAGTGTGGGATCCGTACCAGATAGGGTTGATAGAAGAGATAGAGAAGATCCAACGGAGAGCAGCGCGCTTCATTACAGGATCATTTAGTAACGCGAAAGCGTTACGGAGATGATAGATAAACCCTAGTGGAAGACTCTGCAGGAGAGACGCTCAGTAGCTCGGTACGGGCTTTTGTTAAAGTTTCGAGAACATACCTTCACCAAAGAGTCAAGCAGTATATTGCTCCCTCCTACGTATATCTCGCGAAGAGACCATGAGGATAAAATCAGAGAGATTAGAGCCCACACAGAAGCATACCGACAATCCTTCTTTCCACGAACAATACGAGACTGGAATAGAAGGGAGAACCGATAGAGGTACTCAGGGTACCCTCCGCCACACACCGTCAGGTGGCTTGCGGAGTATGGATGTAGATGTAGTAGATGTAGAAAAGAAAAAACGTTCATCGCCTCCTACATTTTCGCTGTTCATGCAGTAAGAATTAGCATGAGACATGCCGTTTTAACTGATTATTTCTTTACCATTACCTCTATCCGCAGCACATTTTGCAGACAATATTCACTTAACGTACCTGCAAAATTATTGCAGTATACAACATGCAGTTCAGGAGATATGACTTCATAAACATTGAAATGGGCGAAAAACTAGCTTTTCTTAAAACGAGGTGCAGATTACCCGGAGTATAAACATAATTTCAAACATTTTCTAATTATTTCCTCGCTTACATGCTTAACGCCAAATATTGTAACACGTTAAATTTTTAAATGAATCAGAAGTTTGTAGTTGTTTTATAACATGGGATTTCGATCTTTTAAAGACTCGGGAGTGGGGCGTTCACAGGTAAATACCAAGAGGCTTTATCACGTAACATTGTGTAACATAATGCATATGTTGGCGATCTATTCAGCTACTTAAAATGATTGTAGAGTAGGAAGTTTTGTCTTGACTGAGGGGCTGAGGCGGCGGCATGTGGCGGAGACAGCTTCGGTAGCCAAGGGGGCACCGGTGAGCGAGTTGCCAACGGCCGGACATCGGTGCTGTTTCCCAGACATAGAAAGGATGAGATGGACATCGGCCTGAGTGCCGGCACGTGGAGGAAAGTGCCGGCACTAAAGACGGTGGATCTCGCAATATGGCAGACTGAGGCTATTGAGAAATACTTTAAAATGGAACAATAATTAACAGTTTTGATGTATAACAAAACCACTCACAGCAAAGTAATCACGGCACTGAGGTGTATGTATTCAGACATTAATGTTTTGTACCTCCAAAATATTACTCATGTTAGATCGTAGCAGTAAATGAATACTCACAAATAAAAACCACTATAAAATTATAAAACTTGAATGTATGATGGGATTTGGGTAACAAATTATTAAATGGTAATTGAGGACTGTAGCTATAAATGAGAAAATCCACCTATCTATAAATGTTTTATTTGTGAAATCACTATGTGTTTTATATCTTTCTATGTAAATGTGCCAGAACATCGTATTCCCCACATTTGCACTGAACAGGAATGCAGTATGACATATCTTATATTTACCCTTGGTAAATAAGTGTCATGTGTATAACTTACTATATGATTTCTAGTTTCTGTAATTACATTTTAAATTTGGCAAATATTAAATACTCTTGTCACTTGAAAGTGGTATTTAAATGAAATATTTAATGCTACCATTGAACAGAACGCAAAGAGACGCTACCTTCATTTTTATCAGTCTTAACAACAATTTCTTGGCACTGCCAGACTGAAGCTGTGTGGGGCCCGTAGAAATGCTAAACAATAAACAGTGTTAACTCCTGGTTGTGAGTATTAAAACATGGCGTTAGACCTGGGTTACACGATAAATCACACAAATTTAAAGTTAGTCGATTCAGCTAAATACCTAGGGATTACAATTACGAACAACTTAAATTCGCATGAAAATGTTATGGGAAAAGTGAAGCAAAGACTCCGTTTCATTGGCAGAACATTTAGAAGATGCAACAAATCTACTGTTATACACTGTGCTTGTCTATCCTCTACTGGAGTACTGGTGTGCAGTGTGGATTCATTTTCAGAAAGAACTGAAAAACCACGTAGAAAAAGTCCAAACAAGGGCAGCTCGTTTTGTGTTATCGTGAAAGAAAGGACAGAGTGACACGGATGCGATACATGAGGGGGGAGGGGGGGGGGGGAGTTGGCAATAATAAAAATAGGGCCTTTTTGTTTCGGCTAGATCTTTTCACGAAATTTCAACTACCAACTTTCACCTCCGAATACGACAATATTTTGTTTACGCCCACTTAGGTAGGAACAAATGTCCATCGTATTAAAACAAGAGAACTCAGAGTTCACACGGTAAGATTTAGGCATTCATAATCTGAAAGTTATTCGCTAAACCCTCTGCCAAGCACTTAGTGTGAACTGGAGGTTAGTCACATAGATGTAGATATTCAATTTTCGCTGAGTCATAGCGGACATTTTCTACGTAAGCGAGTGATTTTGTCGTTCATAACTCCGTCATCATGACAGCGAGTTTTCTTAAAGAGAACTATATTCTTTTCAGTGGCACTGAAGGATTTCAACTACATAACATTGTTGGCGATCTATTCAACTACCTAAAATAATTGTAGAGTAGAAAAAAAATACTTGATCAAACAATAACAAGATAATTGTGTCGCAGCCCACTGTCCCGCCATCAGGAGAAGAGGTCCACAAACGGCTGCCCTGCGGTACCAAATGTAAGCAACATGTGACTCAGGTACGGATCATGTGTTTATTATTATGAGCATTGATACACGACATAGAGAGATCCCGCACAGGCATTGTTGCACGGCGTTTCTCGTAAGTCTCCTGCTTTAATCTTCGCACAGATAAAGTCCAGAAGTTTTACGTCTGGTGAGCATGCTGACCCTTTTGTGTTTCCTTAGCTACCGATCCAAAGGCCCAAATTTTCTGTATCATCAGACCCCCGATTCTTTAATGTATCAGACTCTTATTTATAAAACACTTCAAACGTCTAATTGCGAATGAGTTAATGTTTTAAACATTTGACGTTAAGCACGCAAGCGGGGAAATGCTTAGAAATCGTTTGAAATTATACTTAAAGTTTGTTGGAAGTCGTTATGTGCTCTCGTTAAGAAACACTGGATTAATACAACCTCCGTAAGTTGTACTCTGTTTTAAGCAAAAGCAAGTTTTTCACGCATATCGTATCTCCTGAGCTGTGTTTCGTACAATGATAATTTTGCAGATACGTTCAGTAGATATTGTCTACAAAGTGTGTTTTGATAAAAGTTGGTAATACAGAAGTAATAAATTGAAACGTCATGCTTGACGTTGAAGGTTTACTGGGAGCCATTTTAAGCAGCAGCTAGTTTTTCGTGCATCTATATGTCAATGATATCATATCTCCTGAACTATGTCTCGTAGAATTATGTAATTCTGCAGGTGCATTCAGTGGCATATATAGATTCTGCCTGTAAACCGTATTGCGAATAGAATTGATAGTAAAGAACTAATAAATTAATAAATCATATCTGATGCTGAAGCTTTACTACATGAACAGCGAAAATGTAGAAAGCGACAAACTTTTTCCGTTTCATCACTTTGAGGCGGCTGCCAGCGAGAAAAAGTGCCGTAAATGTTTGAAATTCTGTGCGCAGTTTGCTGGAAATAGCTAAGGGCGCTCATTCGCAAATACTAGATGAACAAAGTGCGTGTATTTGCACACCGTCAGTTACCCTGGCTTAAAACAAACACACAGTTTCTATCTGTAATACTTGTCTAATTGTGTTAGGCTTTTAAGGTAGGATTATACTTATTAAAGAATTGATTATGACAGCGTATGCATTTTTAGATTCGCTCAATAATTACAAGTAATAATTGAAAATCAAATTTTTGTTGCCCCTGAAAGGCGGTAGGAAGGCAACCTTCAATGGGTGTCTGGTTTCGGGTTAGTCAATTAGTAATATGTTGTTGTTGTGGTCTTCAGTCCTGAGACTGGTTTGATGCAGTTCTCCATGCTACTCTATCCTGTGCAAGCTTCTTCATCTCCCAATACGTACTCTAGCCTACATCCTTCTGAATCTGTTTAGTGTATTCATCTCTAGGTCTCCCTCTACGATTTTTACCCTCCACGCTGCCCTCCAATACTAAATTGGTGATCCCTTGATGCCTCAGAACATGTCCTACCAACCGATCCCTTCTTCTTGTGAAGTTGTGCCACAAACTCCTCTTCTCCCCAATCCTATTCAATACTTCAATCTTCAGCATTCTTCTGTTGCACCACATTTCAAAGGCTTCTATTCTCTTCTTGTCCAAACTATTTATCGTCCATGTTTCACTTCCATACATGGCTACACTCCATACAAATACTTTCAGAAACGACTTCCTGACATTTAAATCTATACTCGATGTTAACAAATTTCTCTTCTTCAGAAACGCTTTCCTTGCCATTGCGAGTCTACATTTTATATCCTCTCTACTTCGACCATCATCAGTTATTTTGCTCCCCAAATAGCAAAACTCCTTTACTACTTTAAGTGTCTCATTTCCTAATCTAATTCCCTCAGCATCGCCCGACTTAATTCGACTACATTCCATTATCCTTGTTTTGCTTTTGTTGATGTTCATCTTATCTCCTCCCTTCAAGACACTGTCCATTCCGTTCAGCTGCTCTTCCAAGTCCTTTGCTGTAATATACACTGTATTATTATTACACTATATTATTACACTATACTATTACACTATATTAGTAATATACACTGACGGAAAAAAAGATCTCAACACAACGAAGGAGCTGTGCAACATAAATGAAAGTTATACTTATATGGATATGGTGTGTGTTCTTTCGGACATGTCCGGAAGAACAGACACCATTGATGACCCGCATTCGTCTAGAACGAAATTAGAATTATATATTAATACCTTCAGCTACTGACGGGCGTTGATATATATCAACGGGAAAAAGTGAAAACTTGTCTCCCGACCGGGACTCGAACCCAGGATCTCCTGCTTAGGTGGCAGACGCTCTATACATCTGAACCACCGAGGGCACAGAGGACAGTGCGACTGCAGGGACTATCCCGCGCACGCCTCCCGCGACACCCACATTCTCACCTTATATGTCCACACACTACATTCGTAGTGTCTCTACCCCACACACTCATTACTTGTGGAAAACATTGTTACCAATTCCCGTAAGAGTTCGGATAATATGTGTGCAAAACATTTTTGATTTTCACTGTGGTTGCCATTTCGCGACCAATCGAACCTTACTTTCCGAATAGCCCTCGCCTATTCTTCTATTAGCAAGATTACACTCTCCTAAGACCACTCCATCGATGGCGCAATTCGTGTCAACAACAACAACATAGAAGAGTAGTCGGCAGACGAAAGTTTTCTGCACTGTCGTGACCGAAGCGTAAGGCACACAAATATCCTTTGATCGTTCGCTTAAAGACCGACAACCAGCGAACCTCGAGCAAACTCGAGCGAATGCGAAAAGAACACACGACTGAATACCGTTTGCAAAAGCGCCCATAGCGCTTTCTCCAGAGGGAATAATTTTCGTTCGCTGTTGCATGTTCGCTAGTGTTCGCTTCTATGTAAAGGGGGTTTGTGGACCTCTTCTGACGGCAGGACAGTGGTTTGTCACGGTGTTATCTCGTTACTATTCCCGGCGGGGTCAGGGATATTCTCTGCCTCGTGATGACTGGGTGTTGTGTGATGTCCTTAGGTTAGTTAGGTTTAAGTAGTTCTAAGTTCTAGGGGACTTATGACCATAGATGTTGAGTCCCATAGTGCTCAGAGCCATTTGAACCATTATCTCGTTGCTATTTAATCAGTTTCAATACATGTTACGTCTTTGAGGTGCTGTTCAAAGACTCTTTCAGAGCAACAGGAACGTATATAGTAGTTCCAATAACAAAACCTATGTGTCACAATTCGACACCTATAACCATTAAAAAATCTGCCACGTTGTCCAATACAAATTAGCTGAAGCATCACCTCCATCTATTGACTAATTCTAGATATACGTATGGCAGTTGGCCTGTCATATGTCTATATGTACATGCAAAAAAAAAAAAAAAAAAAAAAAAAAAAAGTTCAAATGGCTCTGAGCGCTATGGGACTTAATAGCTGAGGTCATAATTCCCCTAGAACTTAGAACTACTTAAACCTAACTAACCAAAGGACATCACACACATCCATGCCCGAGGCAGGATTCGAACCTGCGACCGTAGTAGTCGCGCGGTTCCGGACTGAAGCGCCTAGAACCGCTTTTTTTTACGTTTAACACATTCTTTTTTTTTATTTTACAAAGTGATGACCAGTTTCTGTAGCTGGACTACCATCTTCAGATCACATGTAGTATTATAAATGCACTCACAGTGTACAAGACCGTTGCATCATCCATAACACTCTTATTTTAAGTCTTCGGGTAAACTGTGCTATGTACAGCCACATCATCTATGACAGCAATTGAAACAAAAATCCTGCACAGGGTCGTAAACAGTTGCTGTCACAGGTAGCGTGGATGTTTTTTTTTTAATTTCACAAAAACAGTAAAAAAATGGCTGCAATGAAATGACATAAACAAGGTGACAGATAATCGCAGTCATAAATTACAGCATTCAAAACATGAGTCTTTAGCAGTAGCACAATCTTCACTGTCACCTTCAACTGGTGGCAGCTCAGCAGCACATTTTCTTCTTCTGCAGCCTGAAGTTCCTCATCATCATTTCCCAGACCCAAATTCATCATTCAGTAAGTCCTTGACGTGTGTTCCTTCCAAGGTAAATTACGTGGACAGAAGGGCAGTCCCGAACTGCGACATCGCAAAATACTTCACTGCCTTGTTATTTTTGTCAGTTACAGCCTTCTAAACGCATTAATAGGGAGTTCAAGATCTTCCTCTATATCAGACACCAGATGTTTGTCGCCATATTCTTGTATTTGCTGTACTACTGATTTATTTTTCATGTGTGACTTGCAGGTGAGGTTAGGGTCGGGAACGTGACCCAAACCCATTCCCTCTTTACTAGTAATCCAGTTCCTAACATATACCCATTCTGTTGAAGACTCGGCCACCACGGCCGGCATATGTACATGCAGATTAAGATGTTGAAATATTAAAAGAATAACGATCATACAGCCTCACTGTAAGCTGTTATCAAAGGAGCTGCATATCTAATGCAGCATTGAAGATTGATTTATTATTACTTCGCTTCAGGATCCTGTTTATCTATTATTCATCGACAAAGAGGAAAAAAGAAAGAATTTCCGCCGGTATTTATTAAATAGAGCAACTGTCTCAGTTCGTTATCTGAATGACGATAGAGTTCCGCTACATACGTTCATGGCTGTTTCTTCTTAACGCTGCACCTAGGTATCTCAATTCTTGAGCCAAGTTTTCATCTTTAGACGTCACATAACGTCAACAACATAAAGATGATGTCGATGAATCATCAAGGACGTGAGCACCTCTCCATCCACATCCTAACCCAGGTGCCTGTACCTCGCCAAACACGGAGCTCAAGCGATTCACTTTACACTGAACCTTAAAGGTCAGTTCACAAGACGATGCATATATTCGGACGTCTGTACACTCAAAAAGGTCTCATTCATCATGCGAGTTGACAACGTGTCGCTTGCCATTCACCTCCTGTGTGATTCAGTGGGATGCCGCACACTGTGCCATTTCCAGGTGGCTCGCAGTGTCTGTCAACATTGATTCCTCAGTTCTGAGAGATAAAGTACGTTTTTGTGATAACAAGTGAACGAATTTATTTATGTATTGAATAGTGTACGTTCATTCGTTTTCTTCCTCTGCTTAAGTTGCAGTTAAAAATTCGTTTCACATTATCCACTTTACTTTTCTTCCATTAAGTTGCTTGATGAAGGGAACGCTCCATATGTTACAAGATCGTAGGGAAAAGTGCTATCAGTCTTATAGTACATTAAACTCTATGGGCTTGGAAAATCGAGACCTGGATACAATATCCAGTGTTAGATTGTTGAAGCAAGAACTATTTCATCCACTATAGCCATTCTCCACAGTAGAAAATAATTCATCAGTATTCTAACATGCCACTAACACAGCAGAGTTGTATGATATTCAACCAATATTCACCAATTATTCAGTTCTGACATGTTTCTCATCCACTGGATCAATACAGTTTATAAGATTCCTCAAGTGATAAAAACATCTGCAATCTTTCTCCAGTCTCCTCTTGTTGATACTGACATACACCATAATACATTTTTGTGATCTCCGTTATGATAGACCCAATAATGGTTTCTCCTCATGCAAATTACACTGAGATTGAATCAAATATCCTGTCTATAGCTAAATACGAGGTTAAGTCAATTATTATCCGCAATTTAGTTATATTTTTGTTTATTTTGGCAGTACTGTCGTTTAACGTTGGTGACACATGCTTCGTTTATTTGTTGTTATATCTTTGCAATTTTCAAGCTGCTAGGTTAGTTTCATTATCGCTGCCCTGCTGTTAACCATGGCTGCTCTGCTGTCTATTTGCACCAAAGAAGAGCAACGTTCAGTGATCCGCTTCTTGTGTTCGGAAGGCGTATCAGGGGCCGAAATGCATCGAAGACTTTCGGTACAGTGCGGGAACAGTGTTTTTCCACACCGGAGTGTCTATGAATGGATTGAAAAATTTCGAAATGGTCGCACAAGTGTTAAGCACAACGAAGGAGTCGGACGTGCGTTTACCGCCACAAATGAAGAAACCATTGAGTGTTCATGTGAAATGATTCTCTTAGACAGACGATTAACTATTGACACAGTGACACACTGTCTACAATTTAGTCACGGTTCTGCCTATGAAATCATCCACAACAGACTTGGCTTTCATAAAGTTTGTGCAAGATGGGTTCCAAAACAACTCACACAGCTGCATAAACAAATGCCCTTGGACATGTGCAAAATACATTTGGATCGCTATGGTAATGAAGGGGGCAACTTCTTAGACACAATCATTACTGGTGATGAAACATGGATCCATCATTACGAGCCGGAGAGTAAACGGCAGAGTATGGAAGTATGGAATGGAAACATCTAAATTCGCCGTGCAAGAAAAAGTTCAAGACCCAACTGACCGCAGGAAAACTGATGGGTCTCAGGTCGCACCTGATGAAGGTAACGAGCTACGTGACCGAAATATTGTGCAAGTACGACGCTGATATCCGGCAGAACACCCGACAACCCAAGATGTCACTGATGGGTACAGTTTTTTGGGACGCACAAGGTCCAGTACTGGAACATTATGGGGAAAGGGGCACAACAGTAGACAGTGTAAGTTACAGTGAGATGCTTATTGCCAGGCTAAAGCCTGCACTTCGAAGCAAATACCGAGGATTGCTGTAAAAAGGTGTTGTATTGTTGCACGACAATGCTGTCTGCATGATGCTGACCACACCGCTGAAACGCTCCAGAAACTCAAATTTGAAGTACTGTATCATCCTCCATATAGTCCAGATCTTGCCCCTTCTGACTATCGCTTGTTTGGTCCACTCGAACATGCATTAAGGGGCCGTCGATTTGCCTCAGATGAAGCAGCTCAACCGAGAACCTTTTTTTGTGAGGGCATCAGGAAGCTTGCACAACGATGGACTAATTGCGTTGAAATGCAAGGAAACTATGTCGTAAAATGATGTTCTTGTAAGTTTCCTATTTGTGTAGAATGAAAATGTATAACTAGTTTGTGGCTAATAATTGACTTATCCTTGTATGTGTAAATGAAAAACTATGCATAACGTTACAGTATTCAAGTTTGCAAAACATATAATGCACTACCTGTAGTAGTGCCCTGAAATGAGAAATTTCCTGTTCACTATCCTTCCCACCCCTTCCACAGTGGTATTCGACTGCCTACCAAACCTACGCAATATACTCGTCCATCCCTACACAACCTTTGCTCCGAACCCATTACATCATGGCTCATACACCTGTAATACATGTGGTTGCAAAACCTGTCCCTTAAATCTTCCCACCACAACCTACCCCCATCTGTCACAAACGTCACATATTCCATCAAAGGCCTGTGAAACCAGTCATGAGATCCACAAGGTAAACTGAAAATACTGTTCTGCATTCTATGTCGGCATGACAACCAACAATCTCTCTGTTTGCATGAATGGCCACCTACAAACTGTGGCCAAGAAACAAGTGGATCATCTTGTTGCTGAGCATGCTGCCAAACATAACATCCTTCATTTCAATGACTGCTTTACAGCCTGTGGATCCTTCCCACCAACACCAGCTTTTGTGAACTGCACAGTTTTGGACTTTCCCTGTAATACATCCTACGTTCCCATACTCCTCCTGGACTCAAACTTTGTTAGTCACTGTCTTCACCCATCCAGCTCCATCTCTGTTCCCATTGTAGCACTACATAGCCCTCATTCCGCCAGTGCACCTCATCTTTTTACTTCTTTCCTTATCCACTACGCCCCTTGACCCCCTCCTCTCCCTGAATCAAAGTGTGCTAGAAGCCCAGAAAGGTAGACACAATAAAATCAACAAAAGGAATGATACTGAACACTTCAGTTATTGTTTTAAAATACAGGTTGTTGTGTCACCACAACTTTTTTACATACATACTCATAACTTTAGTAATCTGTAAATGAATGGAGTTCTGCTGACATAAACAGTTCTGTGGACATATACATTGCATCACTTGTGAAACCAGAACACTTTGATAACATTAACTTATTGTTACAAGATGTGGAAAACCAGTATCAAGTATACCTCAGACACAAACATACACTCCTTTAAAATAATAGTTAACTGTTAAAGTTAAAGACCTTAAAGGCGAGCCACATTCTGTTAAAATCACAGGACCTGTAGGCCTACTCTTGTGAAACTAATGTGACAACAAATCTTCGTTTACACTGAATACACTCTTAAGCCTTGAAATATTCTCTTTGTCTGTGGATGTTATTTTCAAGGTCATTATTATAACATTCAATTGAGATAATAGTTTGCCTGCATAAGAATTTTGACTTTCTCTTTGCATTGAAAGTTTATTACACACATGGCTTACAAATTTCTCTCAAAATGAGTCAGGAGGTGGGCTCTGTAGATTAAGGGAAACATCTTTTGACCACTCTAGAAATCAAAGAGATGCATAAAATAACAAAATCAGCATAACATGACACATTTTTGGAATACAGAAATTATAACTACTCTCCAGAGCAACAATTCCAAAAAGATAGAAAAAAATATTCCAACATAACATTTAACACATTGAACAATAGTCATACACACTCAAAAAAAGAATTTATATGCTGAAATTTTTAAATTAATGCATTGTCGCCTGAGTACAACACACACTCTCTGGATTGTCTCACATGTAAATACTGAAGTAAAACTATACAGTTCATGGAAACGTGCTGTGACACCAGCTGTCAACAGACAATTTTGTCAAACAGGTACCAGTATCATAGAATAAAATATTCCACTTATTTATGAAACCACTTGTGCAACTTACACTCTGCGTGTATGACAGGAACAATGAAAAATGCAAGGCATTGTGCTGTCTCTGATGCAAATGCTTGATATTGAAGCTAGATATACATTAACTTTGCAGATACGCTTGGAACATTTTGAGCTATATTCCATTGGTGTGCTATATTTTATCATAATGCTCAATTCTCAAGCTTTTCATTTCACGGTCCTTCATTAACTTACATATTGTAAACATTAAAGTTGAAAGTCACTGGATTTAAACATCAACACAAGCAGTCCATATTTAAACCAAAAATTTTAATTTAACTGAGGGGATCGATTTGTTACGTACGGTAATATCGAACCCAACATTAAGTATTCGCTCGTTTATAATGAATTAACTTTATCTTGATCATGTCAGTACAAACACATCCGCTCGAATACAGAGTTCGGGACACACTGAGATCAACAGTTTTCTAAGATCGTTCTCAAAGATGAGGCAGTAGACTCTTGCAGTCGATAACCGCCACAGAGCCCCCGCCGGTAATGCTGAGCACGGTAAGGATGATGAGAGGCGTTTGTGCACCCGGCCGGCTGGTGGCGCAGGTGCGCATGACCGATCATGTAGTGGCAGGCAGTAGTGCGAGGTGCGATCGGACCATTTCTCTATGCCTTGGTAGGCACGACCAGCAGAGGGAAGGAGGCGCGGAAGGAGTCCACAAGTTGACCGTGCCATGCTGCTGATGGCACGGTGGAAGCAGAAGGTGGTGGCATGTCGGTGGGGAGAACATCGTCGTGCCGAGGCTGTGCAGCGCAGCGGGGTTTTATTCTGATCAAAGGTGCGGAGTGCATCGAATATGCAGTGCGAAGTATTGCCAAAGTATTTGCCGGTGAGTGTAATGTGTCTGGTAGCAATTTGTTGTTGACCGTATGACATAAAGGAGCAAGCATGCTGTGGCTTAACAGGTTGCGTAAGAGATGCCGGATGAGCAACACACGCAGTAATGACGGAGTTGTAGAGGCGCTTGATGTCACAGCAGTGGAGAAAACAGCAAGCTGCACATGGCTGACCTTGGCGATGGATGACTTCAGTGTAGACGGAAACGTCACCTCACAGTTCGTGGACGGTGAGTGTGTTACAGCAGTAGATGGCAGGATGTTCCAAGCGGAGTTGACAGTGTCGGTGTTTTGATGTGCAAAACAGCCGTGATTGAAGGTTCGAGGGCGTGGCCGTGAGCCCTGTGCATGAGGCATGGTGAAGGCGAGAGGTGGTGGAAGGTGGACGTGGTCGGCGAAACCATGGTCGGAGCAGGAAGGCCATGAGATGTAATGTGAATGTGAAGAAGCCGAATCGGCGGATGAACTACTGGTCCATGGCGGAGAGGTGACACAGTTCGATGGAACTGGAGCTGCGTGTGTGCTGTCGCTGTCAGCGCTGCGGTCGAGTCGTAAGGCTGCAAGCTGCTTGCGTGAAACTGCTTCACAGTATTGTGTCGGAGTGGAAAAATGCTCACTCGTCGAAGCAGAAACGGCAGATGTGTTGGTCGTACAATGCTGGGCAGCAAAGCAACCGGCACTGGAATGCGGCCTTTTGTGCCATGGTACAGAAACGAAGTTTCTGGAACTACCAAGGAAAGCTGGCAGCAGCGAAAAATAAGTTGCTTGTATCACATCAGTAACATAGAATTTCCACTTGAGGTGGCGTGATGATGACAGTTGTGACATCTTGGACATAGATCCATGTAGCATGATCGTCAGGTTATTAGTTGTAGCTGGTAGCAACGGCAAAGGATCGTCAGCAGTCGGAGGTGGAACAATGACAGGAGCATCTCGTTGGATGTCGTGCTTGATCAGTGTCGGCTGCAGCATGTGTAACTGATCTTCTACCAACAAGCTGTATGTCGCAATTTGCTCATGTATCTGTCGCAGTTGTTCAGGCGAAAATGTATGTCGTGAAGCAGTCTGCTGTGTATCACTGAGTAAGTTGGGGTTGAAATCAGAATCTGTCTCTATCGTAGGGTAACCTGGCATACAAGACAAGGTTGGCGGCACAGTATTGACGTAATGGTTCGAGTAGAAGAGATTGTGTGTGCGATCATGAATGTGAAACTCAGTATTCGGCGGTGGCGGAGTGAGAACACGTTCACTGCTGTATGAAGCACTGATACTGCTGAAATCGTCTTCTGGGGTGGGTGAGCAAGCTGCGGGCGCGATCGAGTAGTGAACCTCCGGGCGGTAAGTGGGCATAGTGCCGGTGATTTGTTGACAAGATGCGGGAGCGGTAGCCGTGGTGGGACTGTATGTCACACAGCTGTTTGTTTTGACTGGGTCAAGGTCAGTGAGCCAGCAGGCGGCGGCCGTGATGTCGCTGCTGTCGGCAGTGGTCGAGCAGAGTTGGTGCGACTCGGGTGCTGTGTAGAGGGAGGCGTGGCACGTCCAGTGTTGCACTTAGAAACAGCCGGAATTGTCATCAATGTAATTGGTGCATTATCGTTGATCGGTAGGATGGCCTTGATGAAATTGTTCCTGTGAATTCGACCAGGCATGCGATTTAGCCGTAGTTCGGAGTTTGTGTGAACTGGGATTTGCAACATAGTCCCTGTTTGTTGCAGTCCATTGTTTGAAAAGATTGTCCGGTATCGAAGCACTGCACAAAGTTAATTCATTACACAAAAGCAAGTCAAAATAGTCCAAATTAATCGGCGATGGAGCACTGCACTGCCCGGAAGTGAAATTACCGACTGGTACAGCAGGTTTTGACGGATGACATTTGCGCCTTGGTCACATTTTTGATGTGTGAGAAGGTGATGAAAGTTACCAAAAACCCACGATTCACACAAGAGTCGAGAATTTACACACTAATTACACTTCCTGTACACTGCATCCAGATGCGGCGCGATGCGAAGTCGGTGGACGTAGAAATCCGACAAAGGGTCGCTGCATTGTTTGTCCATGGCGATGTTCCAGTACACATTTCTGGCATTGTAAGCGGCGTTCGTGAGCGTCGGGGTCACCAGTAAGGGGATCAAGATGTTATGTACAGTAATATCGAACCCAACATTAAGTATTTGCTAGTTTATAATTAATTAACTTTATTTTGATCATCTCGGTACAAGCACATCCGCTCGAATACAGAGTTCGGAACACACTGAGATCAACAGTTTTCCAAGAACTTCGTTCCCAAAGATGAGGCAGTCGGCTCTTGCAGTCGATAACCACCACATAACCAAGGCATTTACATGCAGCCGATTTTCCACTTCTGATGGACCCGCAAGCAACACAAGTAATGATTTTTTCACAAATTTGTGTTATCATTTTGGTGAATAACACAGCGATACAAATGCACACTACTCACGTGCACGTGTTTGGGTCTTCAAACTATGGTGGGGTGCATAAGCCACTGACCTCACATTTAAGGAGTTAGGGATCTCCATAGATTCTAACTTCCTAGGTCCTTCATTACTTGCAGCTGCACAACTTCTCTATTAAGGTCCACTGCTGTCAAAAACCATATACAGTCCAAAGTTTTCATTTGAACCCCTCAGAGAGTTTCTGTGACCTCTATGTAAAACAGTCGCTGACTTAAAAAATATACTAAACTGCTTCTAACTGTTTCACGTAATATTCCATTTATGACAAACACATTTTTCATATTTAGTTTACACATTCATACAACAGTGGAACCATCATGCATAGTAAGGAAATTTAAAAAGTCACATTCATGGAAGAGGAAAAAATAATGTTATAGTCTCACTAACTTTACTATAAATTAAAGTTTCTCTCCTGTGAGAGTGGACTATTTCATCAGTACATTCAAACTCCATGGTCACTGAATGCATGTGACCCAAGGGTGAAATTATTTCAGACATTATAGAGGCATTTTTCATTTCTGGAGGTGCATCATTTGTTCTCTGTATCTAAAACTGAACCAGCTCCTAGCCAAAAAGAAAAAAGGTCTGTTTTTATTCATATGTTACTCAGTCTGTCAACCGTCAGCCTACTACCAAAGCTCTCAGAAAGAAAAATCACACTGATAGAGGGCTTTATCCTCTTGCAGAAAGCACTTTCAGCCTCTAGCCAATGGTGAGAAAAGTCACTGCCTTTGTCAACAAGTAATTACATAGAAGTGAGACCAATGAAACATTATAATGTAACCACCTTCTTAGGTTAACAATTGTTATTTTACTTCAGTTCTTGATGTTGAAATACTGGGTTCACTGCAGTTTGCTCCATCTGACTATTAGTTCCTGGATTCCCCAACACTGCCAGGCAGTTTATGCCTTAGTTAATCAAATTCTATAGAAATGATGTAGCCAAAACATGTAAATCTGTTTTCTAACACTATTATTACATTTCAAGAGGACATCACACACAACTGAGCCTTATAAATCAAGAATGAAATTGATAGACTCTGGCTATTGGTGTCCAGATTTATATAGATTCTAGCCACCAGACCATAGCTATTTACATTGTTTCACATAGTAATTCTGATGAATTCAGTTAAAATTTGTACAGTTTCTTAGGATAAATTTAAATCGTTACTAACATTCCAGAATAAGAAACAAATGAGTATCATTAACATTGCTAAAACACAGGAAATGTGTCCAGAATGAGATTTTCACTCTGCAGCAGAGTGCGCGCTGATATGAAACTTCCTGGCAGATTAAAACTGTGTGCCCGACCGAGACTCGAGTCTCGGTCGGGCACACAGTTTTAATCTGCCAGGAAGTTTCACAGAAAATGTGGCTTCATAATAATATATAATTCACAAAATTGAATATATTTTTTAATTACCAAATCTATTGTATTCTTTTCAACAGCTGAAATGGAAATAATGAATTTTTATAAATATAATTTTCAGTATTGTCAATATTTAATGATTATGCTTTTGGTTAAAACTATATTTCTTGACATTATAGTTACAGATTATCACAACAATTTACAAAGTATGGAAAGAAACTTGAATTGACCTCTCAGCATTGTTACAATACATGCTCGGCACATTTATCAACTTCATGTGGTACATTGCACCTTAGTAACAGATTCTTTGAACACTGTTACTTTATGATGTGAGAGTAGTGTGTGAGGCCACAGGCTCCATGTTAGCTACAATAAACTGCTATTGAGCCATGCTAGTTCACAGAAGCTCTTCCTCATACATTGCAAGACTAGCACTCCTGGAAGAAAGGATGTGATGAAATATGAAAGCCCAGAGATTGTTTCCAGACTGAAATTATGACTCTGCAGTGGAGAGTGTGCTGTTTCAAAACTTACAAGCAGACTAAAACTGTATTTCAGTCTGGGACTTAAAACCAGAACCTTGTCTTTAATGGGCAATGTTCTTACCGACTGAATTATCCAGATGCGACTTGTGAACGGTCCACACATCTTCACTTCTGCTAGCATCACTCTGCTTCTTGCTAAACTCAATAGGATTCTCTGGCATATACTATGCAGGACTAGTACCTGAGTAAAAAAGGATATTGCAAAGAAATAGCTTAGCCACAACCTTGTGAAGTGTTACCAAAATAAAACTTTTAATCTGCAGCAGAATGTTTGCTGTTCTGAAGATTCCTAGCAGATTAAAATTTGTATGGGCTTGAACTCAAACTTGGAACCTTGTCTTTCATGGCCAATGCTGTTACCAATTATGGTAAAGATAATTTAGTTGCTTCATGAGGGCTTCTCACTTCTGGTTGGATGTAGGTTTCCAGAGAGAGATTCACACAAAGATCAAGCTGTCAAATTAAAAATTGCTATTAGAACAGCAAGCCAATTTGTAAATTTTTCAGTAATGAAGAAGAGTAATCTCAATTTACAAACTTTGACTTATCAGTGTGTTTTATGAAAGCCAAAATTTGAATCTTGTCTCCAATAATTTAGGGTACTATTGTTAATGGTTCAAATGGCTGTGAGCACTATGGGACTTAACTTCTGAGGTCATCAGTCCCCTAGAACTTAGAACTACTTAAACCTAACTAACCTAAGGACATCACACACATCCATGCCGGAGGCAGGACTCGAACCTGCGACCATAGCAGTCACGCGGTTCCAGACTGTAGCGCCTAGAACCACTCGGCCACCCTGGCCAGCTACTATTGTTAATAATTGAGCAGAGCATCTGAAAATAAATGTTGTGAGCATTTGAAAAGCTGAGTTACAGTGTTCCTGTTATGTTACCCAATGAGATAGTCTCAGTGGATTTAGCCACAGGAATTGTCAGATTCTAAGGGGATAATTGACCTTTATTGTGGTTGCTGTTGATATGGAACCACAATTAATATGCAGTATAATGGACTATATAAGTGCTGATGCCCAAACTTGCTGAATACCATACATATACAGACATCACTACCACTGCACTCTTCTAATGGAACTTAGTTCTAATATTTAGCTCATGTAAATTTTTGTTGTATTTATTTAAGGTACTGCTGTAATTAACAATTTTGTATGCAATTCTTCATAGTTCACACATGAAGTTTAGTGCTAAATTCAGTTACCAGAGGCCACCAAGTCTGTCATCAGCTGCATGTAATTGCTATTTAGGTTAGAGCTCAAGGCTCTGACAGCCACTTGTATATTGCTAGTTGTGTTGTGCTTTGCCTTCCATGTGTGTGTACTGTGTGTACTGTTCAAGAACTAAAGTACAGTATTATTGGGTTAGAACACTTATTTTTATTTTTTTAGCAAAGAGGATGGTATTTGTCTCCAAATGTTTGACTTCAGTCATTTGTACTTTAAGTTTAATTTCCATGGAGGCAGTGTTTAAATTTCTTCTTGAGCAGTAGTAGGAACTGACAGTTGCTATTTCTAGTTTAACTACATTTGCATTACCTGTGGCCCCACCAACAACGAATCCACGGAAGACAGGGACACTTACAAAGAATACCTGTGGCAGCATTTCGAGGCATTTCGGTTAACAGATGTTAACTTGTGCAATGTCCTGTTTTTATCATGGATTTCACCTTGCAGGTATCAATTGTAGTGTCAGCTTGCTCCCTTTCAAGAATCTTCGAGTCTTCATTTTGATAAGACGCGTTAGTTACTTTCTACCCATCATTGTAAATGATCTCACATTATTGCTGCTTGTGTGGGATTTTACCAATGCCAAAAGCAGCTGAAACAGTCATTTAGATAATGGGCAGCAGAACTATATGGACTTAGCCACTGTTGTAATTTTGTGACAAATGTTCATAAGGAATCCGACGCTTAAGAAAGTGTTGCACATAGCTCAGTCATTTGAAGTTTCACAAGTTGCAGGTAGCTAGATAGAAGCCTGGTCTGAAGTTTCAGATATAAGTTCCTCTCACTCCTCCCAGCCATCAGTCAGTTTGCAAGAGAATGTAGACACTACTGCAGCAGTCCATAAGGCATCCCCGCATCACACAGGTAATCATAGTTCGTGACAACAACAGCCCATGTCGCAACAGCCTTGTGCTCCACTGCCTTCATGCCCATACTGCTTCATTCAGTATGAATGTACCACATGTCCCAAGCACTGGACAATGTGTAATATGTGCCATAAGAAAGGACACATTGCTTTGCTATGTAAATCCTTTCCAAACCTGAGTGAGGATGACATCAACATGGATGTGAACAGTGTGTCAGCAGTGACGATGTCTCAAAGTGAGTTATACAGGGTGTACATAAAGTCCGGGAATACTTTCAATTATTTATAGCACAAGAACCAAATATTGTACAGATATCATACATATGAAATTTTGAAGAGAAATCCTGAAAGTTTGTTTCATGTATACTGCCACAGCGTAGTTTGGTAATTTGCCGATAGTCAGCACTAGTCGCAAACATGGCAAGTTCAGGTGTGGAGCGAGCTTTCTGCGTGTTGCATGGCATTGCTGATCGCTTAATTTTTAGTGACGAAGCCACTTTTCACACTAATGGGAAAGTGAATAGGCATAATTATCGAATCTAGGGTGCAAAACATCCACTAATGGGAATGCGTAGAGGCATAATTGTCAAATCTGGGGTACAAAGCAACCACACAAATGCATTGAATTTGAGCATGATTCCCAAAAGGTAAATGCTGATTACTGTATTAACGTCTGCCAGGTCCCTCATGGTTCACATATCGAATGTTTGTAAAATTAACTTTTGGAGTTTCTCTTCAAAATGTAATACATATGACATCTGTACAATGTTTAGTTGTTGTGCAATAAATAATTGAAAGTATTCATGGACTTTATGTACACCCTGTATATTGAAGTGCATGTGTTTAACAAACCATAGAGAATGCAGGTGGACATTGTTGCAGCAGCAACATTGGTGAATTCTCAGACACATGTGGATTTGGGTTCTCCCCCTTGAGGCCATTGCCATGGCGGCTGGTGAGTTATAACGTAAAGCACATTCCCATTCTTAGGCAGTTCCTGCACCTGTGACTTGCAATACTGTGGTTTGTTCATTAACTTTCTTAGTTGTGAACAATGCTTACACTGAAAATCTGTTTGGTTTGGATGTTCTCATAATGCATGGATTCTCTTAAATGATGAAGTGCATTTGGTTTCTGATCAAGTTCCATATCAACAATTAAATGCTCTCTGTGATAAATTTTCATCTCTTAATTTCTCCAGGACTGGAATGTCCCACAGAATTTCAGGCACGTATTATGATGAAACAGCTGCCTGTCACTGTTTTCTCTGGGTTCACCTGGTACAGGTGACTTTATAGAATCAAATACAAGCAGAATTAGATTGTCTTCAATCCCTTGATGTTATTTGACTCATTTCTTCTAGTGAATTGTCAGCACCACAGGTAATAGTCAAAAACCCTACCAGTAAATTATGTCAGGGATGATTTTAAAAAAATGTTAATGCACAGCCAATCATTGATAACTATCCTTTGCTGTGGCCTGATGAACTGTTAGCAAAATTATTCGGGGGCCATTATTTTTCAAAGACCTACTCGGCAGAGGTATATTTACATCTGCTGCTTGACAAGAAATCTAAACCACTTCTAGTCAGCTATACCCCATTTGGGCTTCATCAATACCTGCATTTGCCTTTTGGTGTGGCTTGTGCAACAGCTATTTTTCAATACTGAGCAACTTATTGCATAAGTCCCAGGCTGCATCTACTATTTAGATGACATAGTAGTGTCTGGTGCCCCTACAGTGGAACATTTGTCGAACTTTCAGGTTCTATTTTCTGTTTTACTGTCTACAGGGTTAAAATGCAGTTTAGACAAGACACAGATTTTCAACTATCTATTACTTATTTGAGTTTTGAAGTGTCATGTATTGGCATGCACATCCATCAAGGAATTACAGGAAGTTTTAGACAAAATTACATACTACCACAAATTCATATCAGATGTTGCTACTGCAGCACACCCACTTGATCCATTATTATGTAAAGGTGTTCATTTCCACTGCTCCCTGGCTTTCAATAGGGTATTCAAGTTGGTGAAATCTATGCTACAGTTGGCTGCTTGTTTGGTCACTTCCTATCTGGGCCACCACATTGTGTTAGCAGCAGACGTGTCTTGGTTTGGCCTTGGTGATGTCTTTGCTCAATGCAGACTGATCTGAATGTGCTACTGCACATGCCTCTTAGATGCCTCCTTAAATTCAGTGAAACAGTATTATTCTCAAATAGAGAAAGAGGCTTTCGTGATCATGTGTGATCTATAAAAATGGGTCTATGTTTCATCTGATCACATACCACAAATCACTGTTATCTGTTTATAACCCTCTGGCATCCTTGATGGACAAAGCCACATACTGCTGGCAGTGATGAGCTCTTTTCCTGTCATGATACAATTCTGAGATACATTTTCAACATACAGTGCAACATGCAAATGCTGACACCTTATTGCATTTGCTGACTGGTCCAAATCCAGAGTTTCATAAAGAGGAATTGTTCTGTTTTCATTTAGACATGGAAGCTCAAAATATCATTGTAGTTTTTCCTATTACTAGCATTAAAATTGCAGCTGTGGTAGCTGTGAGTTCTCTTTTAAGTGATGATGTTTCCTTTGTGCAACACAGCTGTTTTGATAAACCTCTGGGCCATGCTTCTGATCCTTTGATAAATTATTTTGCATTACAAAACTGTCTTGCGGTTTGGGGTGAAGTGCTGCTGTTTACCGTAGAGTACACCATTCCCTGGTTGTAGTCCCCTCTGCCCTTCAGCATGAGGTAGTGTGTTTATTACATGTGGACTAGTGGGGTACATCACATACAAAAGAACTAGGATGCAGACATGTTTTTTGGCTAGGTACTTTTTGGGAAATAACTCAAGTTGTTACAGCATGCCTACAGTGTGCTACCCATCAGGTGGCTCCCTGTGTGTCTCTGTCACCATGGCCAGATCTGCAGCAGCCTTGGGAATGCATTCATGTAGATTTGTCAGACCATTTTTAAATTTCTACTGGCTTGTTGTAATTGATGCTTATTCTAAGTTTCCATATATGATGCATTGTCTGTCTACTTCTGAGGCTACTACCTTTTCAGCTTCATCAATTTTTGCAATGGAGGCTCTTCTGTATATGTTAGTTACAGACAATGGCCCCCAATTTAATATCTCAGGAACTTGAAGATTTTTGTAAAAAAATGATGTTCATCATGTCACTGCTCCAGCCTTCCACCCTCAATTAAATTGGGAAGCAGAACATCTACTACAAACATTTAAGACTCAGATGAAAAAATACATTTTGGATGTGTTACCAGAAGTAGCTCTTGACCAGTTCCTCAGTTCTATTATGTTCACCCCTACTGGTGATAAGAGACCAGTAGAGCTGTTGCACTGTTGTCAGCCCTGGACTCTGCTCCATCTGCTTCAGCCAATGCCAGGCCATCTAATGACATGGGCACCACAATGGTTCTGGTCTGGCACAGCAGTTTGGGCTCATGGGTTTGGCAGCTGGGCAAAATAGGTGCTGGTGGTAACTGAGAGTAACCATGGCTGACTCCTCTGCTTTATTTGCATGGCTGAGGGGAGGGCGTCACAACATATTGACTACCTATGACCTCGCATGAGCGACTGCACACCGGGTGCACCTCTGCCACTCCTGTGTCCTCTGTCTGCCTAGCCATCTCCTATGTTGCAGCCAGTGACCTTGCTCCACCACTGCTGCTAATGTCTTCACAACAGTCTCCTCTGCTGTGATTGCCTCCTTCAGCTGTTGTGGGCCACAGCAGGACCCTGGCTCCCACAATGTCACAGCAATGCTCCACCACCGCTGGCTCCATCACAGCTGGTACTGCCTGTTCCACCATCTTTGTCACAACCTCCTTCCCTGGGATTTGACTCAGATGTGTAACTGGAAGCTGCACGAGCATTGCCTGTCCTACCATATGACCTCTCATTTGGTGGCAGGCACCGCACCTGTCTGTGCTCGCTCCACTTCTGACCCTACACATCGATGGCAGTGTGTTGCATGACTTGTCAGCCTACATCAACCACAAAACAAATGGACAGAAGCACAGTGCTCACTCCCATGAAAAGGAAGAGGAGTGCTGTAACTACCAATTTGGTGTGTGTGCCACTTCATACTTCACATGTGAAGTTTGCACTTAATTTGATCACTAGAAGCCATTCAGCCTGCTAATATGACAGCAGTTGCATGCACAGCCTGCTGATTGCAGCCCCTGTTGAAACTAATTACTATATAGGCCATCGTAGAATGCTCAGCTACCAGCTTGTGTATCACTAATTGTGTTGTACCTTCTCTTCCATGTGTGTATAGGACCTACTGTTTGAGCAAGAAGTTACAGCATTCTTTGGTTAGAACTGGTATACAATTTTTTATGGTAATCAAAGTTAATTGTATTATTTTTATGTATGCCAGAAGTGATTATCCTACCATGACTCTCCATGAACCTTTTTTGTATCCAGAGGTGAAGATCAACCACTGTAATATATTCAGAATTAAAAGCTCATATTAAAATATTATTTTGCACATATGTAGACATTAATTTACAGTAAATGTCTGTTGTAGGCTCTGGAAAGTAATGATGCACCTGGGAAACTGTATGCCTTAGAGGGTGATGTAAGAAATGAAGAACAGATTCTCAGTGCTTTCAAATGGATAAATGACCACCTTGGTGGAGTTGATATCCTGGTTAATAATGCTGGTGTTGCTCAAGATTCAGACCTTACAGGTAATAGTCTGCCTACCCCTTACATCACTCTATAAAATACACATTCCTTTGAATGTGCCCAGGAAACTGTTTATGTTTAAAATCCCAAGAAATCCTTGAACTGGAAATAGATAGCTGTGGGCTAAATGTCGGTTATATTACAGTGAAAGCATAGGACGTGGATAGATTAGTGCAACACATAATGAACATAATTCAGTTGCATCTGACTCAACATGGAGATTAGAAATTTTACAGGTATGTGTAAAATATATTTACATATTATATAAATGTTACAAAATTAATACACTACAAAAAGAATGTAATAAGTTAGTATCCACCCGAGAACAGTTACAGAATTAGGCCCAGAACCTAATATTCGACTGATGACCTTAGCAGTTAAGTCCCATAAGATTTCACACACCTAATATTCTACACCTGTATCTACATCCATATTCTGCAAATAAATGTCAAGTTCATAGCAAAGGTAATTCACAGATATCAGGGCATCTTTCCATTCCATTGACAAATGGAGAGCTGGTAGAATTATTGATAAAATGTCTCCAAGCATGCTGTAGTTAGTT
This sequence comes from Schistocerca gregaria, assembly GCF_023897955.1. Taxonomy (NCBI): domain Eukaryota; kingdom Metazoa; phylum Arthropoda; class Insecta; order Orthoptera; family Acrididae; genus Schistocerca; species Schistocerca gregaria. The sequence goes on from NC_064921.1 coordinate 225,973,517, forward strand.
GAATCATGCCAGTTCAGTTTTTTCAGCATCTCCATTATGCTATCCCATATGTCAAACAAACTTGTAACCATTCATGGCATTCTTCTTTGTAAATGTTCAGTATCCATTGTAAATCCTATTTGATGTGCCACCCATGCACTCCACAAGTAATGCTCTAGAATAGGCCATGCCAGTATCTTATAAGCTATCTTCTTTATAGACTGATTACATTTATGTATCATGCTACTAATGAACAAGTTTGTCAATCATTTCATCTACAGCTGAGCCATGTGATCATTCTATTTCTTACCCCTAAGGTTGTTAAGCCCAGGTATTTGTATCAGCTGACCAATTCCTTCTTTTCTGAAGTTCTCAGTCTTGTGACTAGTTTGAGGCAGCCTGCCATGAATTCCTCTCCTGTGCCAAGTCAGGGTAGCACTTGCTCCCTATGTCCTCAGTTATTTGTTGGATGTATTTCATTCTCTGACGTTCCCTACAATTTTCACACTCTACAGCTTTCTCTAGTACCATGAAAGTTATTCCCTGATATCTTAACATACATTCTGTCATCATGACCCTTCTTCTTGCGTGTGTTTCCCATGTGTTCCTTTCACCTATTCTGTGGAGAACATCCTCATTCTTTACCTTATCATTCCACCAAATTTTCAACATCCTTCTAGAGCACCGCACACCAAACACTTTAATTTTCTACTTTTTTTAGTTCCCTCACAGTCTGCATTCCTTTACTTCATCTACTTCTTGGTCACCAGTTTTCAAATTTATCATTAACCTCATTTATGCTACTCCTGATTACTTCAATCTTTCTCAGGTTTGCTCTCAATCTGTAGAGTGTGCTCATAGACTCTTCATTCCATTCAGTGTGTTCTGTAATTCTTCTTCACTTTCACTGAGGATTACCAGCAGATCTATGCACTGCTACTTTTTCATCAGTCTTAAAATGTGATATCCTTTCACCATTCTTGAAACTTTAATTTCTGTTATTCCTTCTTCAGTTTGTAGATTGAACAGGAGGGATTAAAGATTGCATCCCTGTCTTACACCCTTTCTAACTCAATCACTTTGTTTTGGCCCCCATTCTTATTTTTCCCTCTTGGTTCTTCTACATATTGTATATTACCTGTGTTTCCATAGGGCATTCTCCTCTGGTTCTCAGAATTGCCAATGTCTTGCACCATTTTACATCACTGAATGCTTTTTCTAGGTTGACAAATCTTATGGACATGTCTTGATTTTTCTTAAGCCTTGCTTTCATTATTAAGCACAATGTCAGGGCTGTCTTTCTGGTGCTTTTAGCTTTTTGAAAGCCAAACAATCATCACCTAACAACCCCTCAACTTTGTTCTCCATTCTCCTGTATATTATTCTTATCATAAATTTCCATGCATGAGCAGTTAAGCTGATTGTATGATAGTTCTTGCACTTATCTGTCATTAGTATCTTCGGAATAGTGTGGATGATATTTTTCCAAAAATCTGATGGTATGGCCCTAGTCTCACACACTCTGCATGCCGACATGAACAGTCGTTTGGTTGCCACATCTCCCATGATTTTAGAAATTATAAAGGAATATTATCTATACTTCCTGCCTTATTTGTTGCAAGTGTTCCAGATCTTCTTAAACTCTGGTCCTAATTCTGGATCCCCCATGCCTTTCATACCAACACACATTTTTTCATCTTTCACATCATCAGACAGTTCCTTCTTTCTCTAGAGACCTTCAGCAAACTCTTTGCACTCTCTGCTCTGCTTTTAACAGTCAAATTAATCTCACCCTCTTAATGTTGATACATTTCCTTTTAGTTTTCTCAAAAGTTTCTTTGATTTTTCCATATGCTGTATGAGCCCACCCAACATCCCTTTTCTTTTTTCAATTTCTTCACATTTTTCCTACAGTCATTTCACCTTGACTTTACTGCACTTCCTATTTATTTCATTCCTAAGTGACTTAGATTGCAGTATTTCTGTCTTTCCTGATAGTTAGTCCTATTTCTGTAACTGTCCTTTTTTGAGATGCCCACTCTCCTTCAACTGAACTGCTAACCACAGTATCTTTTATCGACCTACGGCCATAAAACTGTCCTTTTTTGAGATGCCCACTCTCCTTCAACTGAACTGCTAACCACAGTATCTTTTATCACAGTTCCTACAGCCTTACAGACCATCAAACATGTCTCTGTACTTGAGTATCTCACTTCTTTACACATTGATTTGTCCTGACAATCCTCTTGATATTCAGTCTACTCTTCATCATAACTAAGTGATCTGAGTCTGTATCTGGGCCTTGGTTTGCTTTACAGTCCAAGGATTTGAGAATTTTTGCCTGTATGTGATATAATCCAAAATTCAAAAGGCACCTTAAGAATCAAGACAGTTCTCAGTTGTTGTGTCATGGACATACTGAACATTCCATTTCTGAAGGAGCCAGACCTACGGCCATAAAACATAATGCAAATGTGAAACAAAATAGATTCATAATTGAGAGACAATTGATTTTAATTGTTTCTTGGGCAAGCAAGAGCTTGCATTCAAAAGATACTTTGAAGATGGAATTTCCAACAATAAAGACAATTGCCTTGAATTAGTGGAACTTTTGTCTTGACAGGAACAGTTTTTATGTGTTCATTTGCATTGCACTTCTGGCTTTAAAGGAATGTCAAGCACAATTCAGAAGAATTAACTGAATTGGCTACAAATGTTATTAGTGATAACATTAAAAGAAGTCATAGTCATAAGAGTTTGTTAGCGTGCAGGAAGATGAAAGACTGGCTGTTCCTTGTAAGTCACAAATGAGTATTATTCTCACGTTTTGTACACAGGACAGTCTGGTAGAAAGATTTATTGGTTTTTCACAATGATTGTAGAGACAGAACTGCTCAGGGTTTATCAGAAATTATACGCAATGCATGTGCTGTTTGGGGAGTTACTGACAAAATAGTGAGCAAAACATATGATGGCGCTTCTCTTAAAATTATGGGGAGAGATCTTAGACTCTCCTTATGCTGATTTTGGCCTCATTTAGTTTTTATTTGTCTGTGAGGCTTTGACTATGTTTAAATTTGCAGTGCAGCTTTCTTTGCTTTCATAACAGCCTTCTAACACAGCTGCCAAACCATGGCCAGTCTTTGCATGCCTGACAACTTTGCTCATCAATACCTGTCTAAAGTATACCATATTTTACAATGCTCTTCATCTTTTTCTGATGATACTGAATATTGTTACAGCTAGACATGGTTTTTTTTTCTTCTGGCTGCTCATGTAATCCGAAATCTGTTTCTTGTCACTCTTGCTAAGCAGAGTGATTTTCCTACCTTTCCTTGTATTGCTATATATGGTCAAATTCAGTGATGCTGTAATAGTCTTATGGTCACTGATACCCTGTTCTATGCTAACTGAGTTGCAAAGTTCATGTTGTTTGTCACCAGCGGATCTAAGATCTGTTCTCTGATTAACTACTCAAAGTAATTTTCAGATAAGGCCTACAGAACTATTTCACCTCATTTGCTGTGCCTACTACCTGCCATAATTGCTTGAGTCTCCTAATCTATATCTACTGAGTTGAAATTCCCATCTAATACTACAAAATGAGTGAGAAATTTACATGAAAAATTCAAGTTTCCCCTCAAATGTTTTGCTACTACTGCTCTTGAGACGGGGACTATAAAAGAATTTGAAACACGTCTATGAGCCACCTATAATATTTGTTTTCACACAAATTATTTCACATTCAGAATCTGTGCTAATCTCTCATTAGATATCATATTTTTCTGACTATAAACACACCTACACCACCAGGGTCCATCCTACCTTTGTGATATACATTCCTGTCAGAGTTTAAAATTTAATTACTGTTAATGTCTGGTTTGAGCCAGCTTTCTGTCCATAGTACTATGTGGGCATTATCACTATTTATAAGCAAGGCTAGTCTGGGACCTTTCCAAAAATGTTCCTGCAGTTAAGCAATACTGTTTAGCATTTTCGTTTTCCAAATTGCTGTGATGAATGCTATCCTGTCTGAAATCAGAACTTATCTTACTGGGCCTGCAGAGGATCACAGTCCTAAAAGATCCACTTGTTAGCCACTTCCTATGTGTAATGAATGCATGACCTGTTAAGTGTGATTCTACAGTTCTCTGCCCAACAGTGGAGGTCTAGAATCCACATCCAAGATAATCTTAGAGTCATCTGAGCCTCTGGTTTAGGCCTTCCACTTGGCTCCAAATCAAAAGACCATGATTGGTTCTGGGGATTGTGATACAAAATGATAGTTCTGCTTCCACCCCACAGACAAAGCTATCTATCATCACCAAATCAGCCAGTAGCCTGTAAGAATTGAGGATGGTCTCTGTACCCACTTGCCTGACATCATTCATACCTACACAAGCCACAGTTTGCAGCTGGGTGCACCCAGTGTGCTCAATCATTGCCAACAGAGTCTTCTCCACAACTTCAACCAACTTGGATGAAATTAGCCTCCCGCCTCTTCTCCAGCAAGTAAACAGAATGAACACTGGCCTTCTTTTCCAAACTCTGCACAATTTTTGTGACAATCTTCATTACACACCTGACAATGGAGATCCCAGTGACAGGCAGCCTACTCTCTGTGCTTGTCTGGACCTCTCAAGAAGATCGAACCATTCCAATAGGCAGTGCATTGCATCCTGGCTCAGATGTACTTTCAGCAGTAGGCAATATCTCAAACCTGTGTTTAAAATGCAAGGAGGCAGTCATACGGCCACTGACCACTGTTCACCAATTGTCGTGAGGTAAGTGTTGACTGGCCGGGATATGTGAAGGGATCAGAGATCCCATGCTATGCTATAGGTGATGGAGGTGTCAAAGCATTTATCTCAGGTGCCCCAATTCCATTGTAGCTCAGGGTAGCAGCCTGAAGCCTGTTAACCGTGGCCAACATAGCATTCAGTTGTTTGCTGACCATGGCCATTTCCCCCTGAGTCTGTACACAACAGGTGTAGTCCTACCCATCTTTAACTAATTTTTGTCTGTACCACAAGTAATGTAATACTAGCCCAAGAAATCACTGATTGCAATCTAAGTTAGCTACTACACTACTTTTATTTTTAACCACACTCCAAAGTCAACTCACACAAAGAGAATGCACTGAAGTTTATGCACATAGCTTATAGTAAGTTAGTAAATACTAGTCTTTGTAACAAAATACACTGAAACAATTCAATTTTCTGCAGAAGTTTGTGAAAAACAGAAGCTAAGGTAAATTCTGTGTATAAAACAGAAAACTCTGCTACTGCGCGAGGCACATCCATTGGGCTCCTCGACTGCCACTACTCAACTTTTTTTCTAATAATGTGTTTGTGAATTTCACATTTCATTCTTAATTCACTAACATTATTAATGACAAATATCATTAGGAACTACACATATTGGCATGTGATGCAGTAGTAAGAATTCCAAGGTTCCTGAAGAAGGTTCCGCAAGATGTTAGTACAATATTCTTATTACAAGATTCTGTAAAAATAAATAAATTTGTGGCATTGCCTGCATTCAAACAGAATAAAACAGTATCAAGTAAAAGGACATTAGTCTCTTTGTCTACAGGTCAGCTCAGTAAGAGAGAACTGTAAATGCAAAGCAGGCAGAATTAAGTTCTTTGGTTGACTTATCTACATGCTGGTGCCAACATAGACTTTTATTCTTTTGGATGCTTAGAAATTTCATTCTCAGAGTTCTTTTGTAGTGTATGCCTATTTATCCCTACTCATGGCAGATTTAAATCATTTAATTCTGTCAGAAATTGCGTTGGATAAGCTTTTGTAAAATTAAGAGATACCTTTTTCATCTTATTCTACAGATATATTTTATTCTTATTTGTAATGATAGCAAATAAAGTCACAAATTATAATGTGCTCCTAACACAGGCAATACAGTCACAATACTACTGCATAAAAATTGTGGGAGTGGAAAGACCTGGTGTTCTGTTCCGAGGAAAAATTGAGGACCATTTTTTCAACACTCGCTTCATCCAAGAAATAAAAATTTTACAGGAGACACTTTATTTAACTAAGAAGCAAGTTGAGAAGAATTTTTTTTTACAATTAGCAAATTTTGTATAGTTCTGAATATGTTTTAAGATGGTCTTAGCTTATAAACAAAATTTTTATAGTTTATCAACTGCTGGGTGTAGGAAAACAGTTTTCTTTTTCAAAACACACATTATGCTCAAACTAGATCAGTGACGTATGAATATTAAATGACTGTTTTTTTACATTAAATTTTTAAAATAATATTTCTTTTTTCTCTTCTGCACGCACCACTTCAGTGGACCCTTCATCCTCATAAATTTCCTATGAGCTGTTGTGATCTTGATACTCTACACAACTTGCAGAGAGTATATCACTGTAGAAACTTGCTGCATCCTTACAAATGGTAAAGAAATGCATGAGATTCATTATATCCTTCTCCTTTTCTGCACTCAAGTGTTTATCTTGCGAATAATTCCAGAATGTTTCATGATTTTGAATGAATGAATGTTCTTCTCAAAACATCACAGCATACTTCTGATCTAGATAAATATGTCATTTTAACAGCACATTGAATCCTAACATTCTCTGTAAGTTATTGATTGTACATCCATCATTTTAAAATTCAAGGTAGACTTCAGTATTTCCTTAGAAATTCAATTAGAAGTTGTAGGAAAATCAGTCTTTTCTCCACACCAGTGCATTTCCAAACTTCACAATGTGGTATGATCTCTTCTTTCTTCCAATAGTCAATCTAAACTGTACCAAATGCACGATCCAGTAGCAAGAAACTACATCTGCGAATAGAAAAGTACTGAGTAAATTTGGAGAAGACTATAGTGTGTCCCATAAAATGTGCCAGCTTAAAGAGCATTATAGAATTCTTGTTCTGGTTGGCACCCAAGTCTGAAAAAAGCTCAGGTTTCAGTCCTTTCTTACCAATACCTCTAATCCTCTCTTCCAAATAATCTAAGAGAAAATGTTGTAGCAGAGATGCAATGTCATTTGCGTCTCTTCCAGCTTCTGTTTCACACCAAGTATACTGAGAAATGTTATGAATTCCTTGTTTTGGTTCATGTATCAACGCAGTCAGGTTATAGAACCATACCTGTCATGGGGAAAGACTTCTGCAATAGCGATCTCTGGCAGAGATTGATTTATTGTATGTAAAAGACAACTTCAGTGTCTTCAGAGTATATATTCAGGAATACCTATAATGGCTTTGGCACCCGAATAGCATAAGGTGAGTTTTGGAAGCGCCATTACATTTGCATGAGGTGAGACTTGCTGAAACCTGGTTGGTTTATCTGCAAGACATTTCAGTTTCAAACTTTAATACATGAATTCTTATGTTGAACCTTTAATGTATGATTATACCTCTTAACTGGTTGATTTGACATGTAAAGGAACCAAACTACAGGGTCATCAGTCCCTCACAAAAACAGGCTGTATTTTGTGTTCTGTAAGTGTGGAACAAAACACGTTTTGCTAAAATCTGCTACATAGGTGTGTAGAGAAAGTTGAACAGTATTTGTTAAGAAAAAAAAAACTTTGAAAATGCATAAAGTGAGTTTTGTAAAAATGGTCCTAAATTCTTCTTCATTAAAATATTCAAGTAATATTATTTTAGAATGCAATTCTTTGATAGTAAACATTAAATTAATTTCTATTTATGCCGGAAAGTGCTGGTTGGCATGTTCTCTTTGTAGAATAATATTTATTTTCAGCTGCATCAACAGAAGAGTGGAGAAAAACTTTTGAAATTAATGTCCTTGGACTAAGCATTTGTACAAGGGAGGCTGTACAAGGAATGTTGCAGAGGGGTGTCAATGATGGTTTCATTATAAACATAAGTAGGTAAGCATTTTAGGTTACTGAGAACAATCATCGGCTTTGAAGTGCAAATATCACAAAACACTCTTTATTAATTATTTTAACATTGCCAATAACTAGCACATGCGTAGACCTTTTCATTCCTTAATAAAACATCATAGTATGTAGATATTACCATAGAGAACAACCTTTAAGAACGTGGATAGGTCAAGATATTCAGAGACAGAGATCTATCAGAAACAATTTAAGTACTGTATTCTAACAGGTACTTATTGTCGAAGTCTGAAGTGTGTTTGTCTTTATAAACCTTATAAATGAACTTCCATAAATGTCTGTAAATATACACTGTTCTAAACATACAATAAAATAATCAGTGCACATACCAAGGTAGTTACATTCAAATAATTTTCTGAGATGAAGTCTACTATACAAAACATCCTTATAACACTCTGCAAAATTAATTATCACTATCCTTCAAATCAGTGTAATACATTTTGTGCAAGTGGTGCACCACAGCATGTTTATGCTCTGACAACGGCTGCTGAAGAAACAAATCTTTATTTGCTATATGTATATTATCAGCAGCCTCAGTGTCACATAAATATGATTTTGCCTGTGGCAGATTTGCTATGCCATACCACACTCATGATCACGTCTTCTTATTCTTCAGTTAAAACAATGTTGTAATTGACATTTTAGTGAGTGGAGTGGTAGTGGCCAACCACCAGCCAGACATAGTTCTTTCTTTAGAGGCATGTGATCACTGTGTTGCCAGTTTTACAGGTAAATTAAGAATTTGGTCAAGCTTGTCTGGATGTACATGGGAACACTGCCTCCCACAACTGCAGTCTGTGAATCTCAGATTTATTTCATTTTAGCTACAGCCTATAGGTCTTGACTCCATTACAAAACCTAATTATATGTAGTAAGTCTACCATATATTCCCTACAGCACTGACAAAGCACAAAGAGTCAGGCATAGGGCACCTGTTTAAAATGTAGATATAATCTTTGAAATGACATAAATATTTTATCTAAAATTTTGTACTGGTATGATCACTACCAAGCTGTTAATCAGAATGAAAGCCAGTATACAAACTGTCTCCATCAGCAAACAAATCTTTGTACCCTGCTTCTGAGAATGCTATGGAATGTAACTTTTGGAACCTTGTAACTAGTTTTATCAGTTGTGTCGGTTGGAGATCCTCTGCAGACACAAGAGCTTCCACGTATCAGGGTATTACTTGTGAGTATAGGGTGCTCAGCAGCTGATTTTTGATGACTTTACTAAAATATTTCCATATAAATTTGGTTAATATATATGGAAAACGTAAAACTGAAATACAATCCCTCCCTTCCAGTTCATTCTCCCATTAACGTGTACCCCTCCCACACAGGCATGAAACATTGAAGGATCATCTCACCAGAGAAGGAAACCATTCAATGTTGTCTTGAAAGATGAAATAACTGGACTTCCGTCACCATTCTCAGTCACTGGAAGAAACTGTGCATCTTGGTTGGACAGTCAGGTTCAGTGAACATTGCTGTTTGTTTTTCATTAATTCTTGTGACGTCTACTCTATGACAAACAACAATTCACTGTTGTGGCATAAGGGGTCACAAAAGCATATTCAAAGCTTAAAAGTTTAAAAGTCTGACATCAGTTGACAGTTATATGTTCATTCGTCATGTTTCACAAACCCCATCAAGAAGGTGGGCCTCTAGGGATGTGCATTAAGTAAATGTTGACTTAACAAAAGACAAGGTAATTTATTAACAGGAAACTTCCACTACACCACGTAAAGCTAGTCACACTCATGCAATCTGAATTTAATCACATAAATTAGAGAGAAGGATGCTGATCTGAAAAAAAACTGCTACCTCAACAGCTAAAAGATAACAGCTCAGGTTCCCTGAATTCCTTAAACATGAACGCAGCCACAAATGACCTAGTTCCCTGAGGTGCTCAGCATTTGGCTAAAGCTCTCGAAGTAATGACTATATTTTGTACTGTATGTGTTCAGTAATGTTGGGACACATAGCATTGACAAAATATTCGAAATCTCTACTTTTGTTGCTGAAAGTTATTAACTCATTGCACAGTACGAAAGAATTGATTAATAACTTTTTTGAAATGCAATCATTATCTTCAGCTTATGCAGTATTCTGAAATATGTGCATTGTTACCCTTGTTCCCAGTGGTGCTTCAAGCAGCAAGATGTCAACACTTGAGAGGAAAGGTCATAGCTCAAAAGTTCATGTGAGATGTTAAGTGAGTTAATGATGTCACATTATAATTCCGCCAAATGCCACCGCAATGTGTCACATGATGGTATGGTCATCATATCCACACCTACACTGTGGGGCTGGGGGCTGCAACCCCATTGAACATGATCTGAACCCTTTGAAGTGTAGTATGAACACAATTTTTGCTCTGGGATACAGTATGGAATCACTGTGGACAATGCAAAACAATACATTAAACTTTGAATGTGATCTGAAGCAGCAAAATATGACTTACAGCCTCCTGTTTCACACCTTCCTGTGACATAATCACTGCAGGAATACAACAGAAAAGAGTCACTCTATGATCCCTCAGTTCAGCAGCACCCTCAGTACAACCCACTCACCTTTGTCAAGCATTTTAAAAGTATCCTTGGACATCGACAACTGTTGATTGGTTCCTATGCACGTGCAAGCAGACAATCTCTTTGACACCACTCGGATTCTGTACAACTGCAAGGAGGTACTAGAGCAACAGCAATTGGTCACAGGTTATTTCTGTATAGACAAATTTGTAAAGTTCTCAACAAAGGAGCATAGAAGGAACCAAGGACGTTGCCAAACTGGAAAGTCTTAAAGAGACTCTTTGCACATGTCAGTGTCACATCCCACTGTGATCATGTCACAGGAGAGTGCAAAACAGGATGGCTGAAAAAGTGTAAGCACTCTTTGATGTTTTGGATCATATTCAGATTTTGTCAAGTGATTCTGAACAGTCCCTAGTGGTTCCACACTGTATACCAGAGCAAAAATTGCAGTTGCAATACACATTAAAGGGGCAGATCACATTAAGTGGTGTTGAGGCCTCCTAATGTGCTTGGAGAAGGGTTGAATCATTCAGGGGCATCAACAGTGCCAAATGATTTCAAGAAAAATGTTCTGTGCACATGATACTGTAAGCTGTCATTTTTATCAGAAAATATGTTTAAACGAATAATCCAAAGAAAGTAGGAGGAGGAGGAGGAGATTAGAGTTTAACACCCTGTTGACAATGAGGTCATTAGAGATGGAGTGCAAGCTCACATTAGGAACAGATGGGCAAGGTAACCGACCCTGCCCTGTCAAAGGAACCATCCTGGCATTTGCCTGAAGCAATTAAGGGAAATCATGGAAAACCTAAATCTGAATGCTGCATGCGGGTTTGAACCATCATCCTCCCGAATGCAAGTCCAGTGAGCTAAGCACTGTGCCACCTTGCTTGGTTCCAAGGAAGAGGTGGTTTCATTGACACCCTTTATGTTCCCTTCTGGGGCCTATTTGTGTTGATTGTGGACAGCAGAGTGCCTGAAATGTTTTCCTCAGTTACTCATTAAAAAAAAACAAAAAAAACAGTTATGACCTCCATCACAGAGGTGCCAACAGAAGGGGTGGGTGTGGGTAAGGGGGGGGGGGGATGATGATTTTCCCATCACGTGACATATCCATGATGACACTGGGAAGAATTGTGGTAGAATTTGATGCCAATATGATGTGATCAACGCATCTTACACCTCATGTGAACTTCTGAGCTCTAGCTTTCTTCCAACATGTCCCAACACCTTGCTGTTTGAAGCATTACTTAGCCCGAGGGTAAAATCACAGAGCACCATGATTTTTCACAATATAGAGGGAGGTTTTAGGCATCTTTGATACAAATTTCACACTTTTGCATTGCCATGGAAGGAAATGATGGGGCTTTAGAAAAGTGAAAAATTGTGTTTATTGTGGAATTTCCATTATTATTTATTGCTGCCTTTCTGCACCATCCATTATTGTTTATTGTTTCCATCTGAGATTTATATCACAGCTGATTATTTTCTTCTTGAAATTTTTATTGCAGTTTACTGTTTTTCTCTGGGTATTTCCAACATGACTTATTGTTTCTATTCTAGCATTTTAATTTTGCTTACTGTTTCCATGTAGGTATATCCAGTATTGTTTATTGTTTCCATCATGGAATTTCTATTAATGTTTGTTGTATCCAATGTGGAATTATCATAATTGTTTCTCATTTCCATCGTGAAATATTCAGTGCTGTAATAGTCTTAATCTAGTTTCTATAGCCCACCGTAATTTTCTTGCACTTAATATTTAACCTGTAATACCAAGACCTGTGTGACTTTTTAGCACTGCTGGTCTTCGTTCACCATCTACTCCAAGTCTTTGCATGTATAGTGCAAGTAAACATGCTGTTCAGGTGCTCACTGAAGGCCTCAGAAAAGACTTGGCTGAGAAAAAATCTGGAATCAGAGTCACGGTATGATATCAGCTTTAGAGCTTCAAACATTCTTTACTTATGAGTTTAATTCTTTTCAGAGAAAAGTAGAGGAAAGCATACTGAGGGTTATAGCTCCACATTATAGTGTCACATCATGAAGTAAGTATTGAAGCCTTTTTGGTCTGTTTTTGCAGCTTTATTGATATTTGGAAAATACTGAGGCAGTATAACATATGAAATTGTGAGAGATTGCTATATTTTAATGGGACACCTGTGCTTAGTTGGGTGGTGTTATTAATTGTTAATAAAAGTCCAACTACTGATATCACCACTGATTATGACCATATGTTACATCAAAATATTGCAAAGCTTGAGAAACATTAAATGCAATACCCAAAAATCCTCAACAACATTTATTACACTTGGTGTCCATAAACAGTACAAATGTCTTTGATATAACCCTTGTGTAGAATTTGGAAACACACATTTGTGTATAATGGAAAATTAAAGACTTTAAAACAAAGTATCATAGCACAGGAGACAACACTATAATTAAAGAATGTGGTTAGTGAAATGGCAATGCCGTTTTAAACTTTTGGAGCCAGACATTCATCCTTCTGGTATAAAATGTAAATACAGAAAATAATCTAGAAAATGATAAAAGGTAAATATTAAAATGAATTATATATACAATATTACCTATTATCAAGCTAGACAGTTACTTAGTTCCTTGAATGCTAGGTACCATATTGAGCAACAATTTCCCTTCAGCAAACCTGATCGGCTGCTTTTGCAAAAGTTTATTTCCATGTGTTGTGATGTCTTTTTCTACACCTGTATCCTCTGTTGGTTTCCAAAACAGTGCTGTTTTGGGGATTCTTCCATCTTCCATGTGTATAATATACCCCTCAAGCTCCAGTCATATTTCAGCACTGCTTTTATACAGGCTGCATAGAGCACTTCTTTTCAGAAATTCAACTTCAAAATTTGTCTCAAGCAAAATTGGTGAAAAATATTGTGCTTATTTACTGATTTTTCTGACTTTTCCAGGTTTCATATGCACAAATGGTTATCGATAGGGTGATAGAGGTGTACAGCCAAAGTGTTGTGGACGTATTTGTAGAGTCTAATTGCCCATGTTAATCACATTTGTTGGAGGACTGCTGAAGCTTTTCCAATTCTGCTGGTGATGTCTGCATCATCTACAACCTTGTTATTACAGATCAGGTTGCTAAGATATTGGCCAATATCTCTTAATACTGTGTGTTTCACTATAATTTGTGTTTGTGTGTGTGTGTGTGTGTGTGTGTGTGTGTGTGTGTGTAGCTCTGAAGAAGGATTCATCCAAAAGATAAATAAGCCCTCAGTCTTATTTATGTATCTACCAAAGACCCAATTCCTCAACTATTAAGTGGATTCTTGTTTTTACTCCATAAATTATAAACATTTACAGTATGCTCCAGATTATCCAGCTTAATGTGGTCCCAAGACATCACAGATAATAATAATAATAATAATAATAATAATAAAAAACAGATAATTTCAAACGTACATGTGTTTACTGGAAGCTGCTATTTACTGCATTTCCAAAACAAGCTACAAGTCACATTTGAAAGCTCACTGTGTTACTTACAGGTTACTTGCCAGAAACAAACAACTTAAATACAAAATTACACTTAAAGGACAATGTACTTCATATCTCTCGATTTTGATCCACATTTGGGAAAATTGTAGTTTTCTTTCTTTTTGTTTTTATTTCACTTTTTCTCTGGTGAGACAGTTCTCATTCTCCAGTGAGTCAACATATCAGTATTGTCAAATGAATTTTGTCCTGCATGTACTCATAACAGATCAATGAATTTCAGTGTCTCAGGGTTCATTATAATGAATTCTTCAACTGTCTTGTCTTTGTTCTCACACTTTTTTCACGATGCCTACATCACTTAGCTGCTCAAATCATGGGTCATAGGCACCACTATTTAGACATGCATGAATTTTTGTTATCAGCATCATCACAAGCAGAAGTTCGTATTCTAAATGAAAATATTAGTTCTAATTGAAACTTATTACAACAGGCTTAATTTTTCGCTACTGCAATGTTGGACAAAGCTTTCTGTACTTGTTTGAGAGGTCTGTGTAAATTGTCACAGGATAGATCTAGATAATGTAACAGAATGTGTCATCGCGATAATTTTTCTTATTCTGAGGTCAAGTATGGTTTCTTCCATAGAGTGGGTTTTGTATAATCAAGTAAATATGAAGCCAATAATGGCAATTAAACAGCAGCTGCAGAGTGTAGCTAAGGAATCAGTAGCTGTTTGTAAAATGGCAGCTTTATTTGTAGTTCACTTGATTATATTTAGATATCATAGGCATGAATAACACTAGGCAGTATAGTGACAGTTTCTTGTAAATACAGTATACAAATTAAACTACTATGTTTTTCTTGTCTTTTGTTAATGTATGCCTTTCTTCTTCTTTCTTCATTTGGGTCATCTAAGGACCACGCACCAATTTCAATGCTTCCTTCTTTGTTGTTCTTTCTTTTTCCTCTAGTATTCTTTCATCTTTTCTGCTATGTATCCTTTTTTTCTCCTCAGACCATTTGACCCTGTCTTCTTCTCCCTCCTGCCTTGAAATCCTTCCATTTTTAACACTTTCCTCTTGAAAATCTCTCTTTCTGTTGCATGTTTTTCACTTATGTTGTTTCTTCCAAATCTTTCCTAACTTCTTGAATCCAGGCTATTGTTGACTTCTTGTCCCAAAGATATTTAAAAATCTGTTTGGTTAACCTGTTTCTGTTCATTCTGTATAAGTATCCTAAAATAGTAGTCACCTCTTTCGTTGTGTTTTCTATGTTGTGATAAACTTCTTCATTCCTTCTTAATTTCCATACCTCTGTATTTTTTGGTGGCCTAGGTACTTTTGAATGATTTTTCTTTCTATGACTTCAAGTTTGAGCAATTTGTGGTTCAATACTAAACATTCACTTGCATAAAGAAATTCTGGTTTTACTACTGTGTTGTAGTGCTGTATCTTCAAATTTTTAGACAGACACCTTTTGTTGTAGACATTCCTAGTTATTCAATAAGCTCTCTCCATTTTATGTACTCTTTCTTCTACAGCAAATTCTTCTAAGCCATTTTCTTGGATAATTTCTCCCAAATATTTAAATTTATTTACCCTTTCTATCTGGCCAATATCTGTTGCTAGGGATTCCAGAGCATTTTTTATATTTGTCATAAATTTTGGTTTTTCTACAGATATTCTTAAACCTACTTTGTTGGCTATTTCTTATAAGAGATTGATTTGTATTCCAGCATTTGTTAGGTTTTCAGAAAGAATGGCAAAATCATCTGCAAGTGCTGAAAAGTGAATTTCAATACCTTTGTTTTTAATTTCCAGTGTGATTGGTGATAACTTCTGTTCTTTTAGTTTTTGTTTCCATTCTCTTACTATTTTCTCTAGTACACAATTAAAGAGGAGTGGAGACAGGCCATCACCTTGCCTTACATCTGTTTTTATGTTGAACGCCTTCGATATTTCACCCCAAAACTATACTTTTGATTTGGTGTCTGTGAGCATTTCACGAATATGATTTCCTAATTTAGATTTGATGCAAAATTTTCTGATCACTTCATCTAGTGTTTCACTAATATGGTTTCCTAATTTAGATTTGATGCAAAATTCTCTGCTCACTTTATCTACTGTTTCCCTATCAATCAAGTCAAATGCCTTTTTAAAATCTATGAGGGTATTTTGGAAAGTAAAGATGCACCATATGCCAGAGAAACACAACAGTTTTGGTGAGCAAATTGGCAACACTGGTGTTAACCTTGAACCGTTAGCTTTCTCCTCACAATCGTTCGGCAGTTGAACATTGCTTCTGGTTGGAATAGGTCATGTTTAAAATGGCTGCACCGATTCAGAATCCCGCCAAATGTGAAGTGTGCTCTGTCATACGTTTTCATCATGCAAAAGATCAGTGACCAGCAGATATTCACAAATAAATTGTTTCTGTTTATGGAAACATTATGAATTGACAAAATGTAATGAAATGGTGTCTTTATTTCTCTGAAGGTAGGACTGATGTTCATGACGAACAACGAACAGGTCGGCCATCTGTGATCTCTGATGCCCTTCTTCGGAGAACGGAGGAAGCAATTCATGTGAATAGACATCTCACATTGAAAGAATTGCTTCAGATCATACCGGACGTGCCAATGACAACTCTTTATGATGTTGTGACACAGGAAATTGTGCGTACACTGGGTTCCAAAACTGTTAACGGAAGAACACAAAAAGAAAATGATGGGCTTTGCACTAGACTTCCTCACACGCTATCCTGAAGCAGATGATGAGTTATTTGATCACAATGTAACAGGCGACAAGATTTGGGTTTTTCACACCTGAATCCAAGCAACAATCAATGCAATGGCACCATCCAAATTCACCAAAAGCCAAGAAATGCAAAATGTCAATTTCAGTGAAGAAAATCATGGATTCTGTTTTTTGGGACAGACAAGTCATTCTTCTGTTTGAATTTATGCCTCCTGGAATGACAATTAATGCTGCTGCATATTGCCAGACTTTTAAATGTCTTTGAAGGGCAATTCAAAACAAACACAGGGGAATGCTGACAAGTGGAGTCCAGTTGCTTCATGGCAACGCTCGGCCTCACACAGTACTCGTAACCAAAGAACTACTCAAACAATTCAGATGAAACATATTGGACCATCCGCCATACAGCGTGGACCTTGCGCCCACTGACTTCCATGTCTTCCGTTACCTGAAGTCACATCTTGTTGGAAAATCATTCCACGACAATGAAGAGATCAAAGATGAAGTTGAAATGTGGTTCCGACAACAGGCAGAAACCTTCTATGACTGGACTTCCAGGTTCGAGCAGTATTCTGGAGACAAAACAGCATAAAAATTTCTCAGAGAGGGTGAATGGTGTGATAATTGCTGTCTTATCTGTCCTCCAGGGTGACGAGGATTTGCTTGAATGATTCTGCGCAATCAGTCTTGCTGAACACTGTTGTGCTGGAGAGGTTGTTGCTGTAGCTTCAAAGGAAGTGCATGGAGTAACTGTTTGGGATCATTTTCAAACTTATCAACTGATAGTCACTGTAATGGTACCATGTCCTGTCTTTTTTTGGGACCATGTGTAGGCCAGAGACCAATGGGCATTTACAGGGGTGGAGCATACCAGTGACAGTCACTGCCTTGATCTGTGTGTAAACAGCTCTTCACTTGTCCAGTGGGAGGCAGTGGAAAACTGGAGGGCACAGCATTCTTACTATGTAATATACTGTATCATGGTGCACCTCTTAGGAAGGGGCAGGAAGCACGTGCAACAAGAGGGAATTCTGTGAGAAGATTGGGAAAATGACCAGATAAGATAGTCATTTAATGGTGAAGTTAGTGGCTGTGTAGGATTCACAGAAGATGTGACAGTGGGATGTGCCATCAACAATGTGGCAGATCACCAGGCTGAGGAGCAGGCCATAGTGGGAAATGAAATCGACACCAAGTATGGGGCCCACGACATTGACAATGGTGAAAATTTAATGGGAAATTTTGACTGAGGGTTTGGTCAACAGATCAGGTGTGGTAACAGTAGGTGGTGATAACTGAGTCATTAGCTGTAGTGAGGAGTAGAGGGAAAGTAGTGGTGCCTACTGCTGGTCACCACTAATGGCTGGAGCCCATGAGCGCAGTGCCCAACAATTTGCGGCATTTCTTCTGAAATGTTTGTGGTTGGGGGCTATCAGGCGGACAACCACCATGGGTGTAGGCATCAAGAAAGCTGTAAATACCAAGCTTACAACACTTGTGGATGTTGGTTGGCTGAAGTGGCAGGGCACAGGGGCAATCATGTTGAAGATTCTGTATGCTAAAGTGGCTGTCTCATCAGTGTTTGTGAAATCATATTGTGGTGGCCAGGTGCATGATCTAATTTGGAAATAATAGTTTTTTGGGTATTGTGATGGGCTCTTCGAGGGTACAGAGGTGTTGGAAAAGCTGTGAAGGTTGCATGTCAGTGCATTATTCAGACAAAAATATTGTGTATGTGCCCTGCATCTTCGATGATGCTCATTGCGATATCAAATGGTCTTTTGGCGTGACAGAACTGTTGGACTGCAGTAGATTTGATATCATGTCAAGTGAGTGCTATGGTTCCTGGTCCTCTACTCCACACATTTTTTTGATGTGGGTGTGATCCCCAATGACCGACTGGCCTGACCACCACACATTTATGTTTTCATAATTACTTTGTGACACCTTAAGGTGAAGCTTCAAGCTTTGAAACTGCTTATGGCTTAAATTTAGAAAATTAGTGGCAACTGAAGTGGATTTTTATTCTACAAATGTGTTCCTCAATTGGTGATGTTCACCTGATCAAATATTTTGTGGAAAGAAAGTACTGATTAAATAAAAGTGAGCAGTAAGAATAACGTGGTGTTCACTGAAAATCATCATGTCACCAAGGAGTTATGTATTTTAACTGGTCCTTCACAATACACATATTTGCTTCTGGATTTCATCATAAATAATCCACCAAAGTTTGCAAGAATATTGATGTCCTGAGATACAACAGTAGAATAAAAAATAACATTTATTACTCATTACTGTAGTTGTCAGTGGCTTTGAACGGAAGATAGTTACAGAACTCTTTGATCTGTTGCACAATAATATTAATTTTTAATAAAAGTAAATCCTATTTTAATATAAAATTAATTTCTAACAACAATGTGGATAGGCTAGATTGCAACCCACCACATAAGAGGAGATGTTGAGTCACAGAGAGTCACAATGAAAAAAGGTAACAGAAATACTGTATTTCAGCTTTTGGACAAAATCCTTCTTCAGAAGTAGAAAAAAACACACACATTCACACAACTACAACTGGCACACACATAGCCACTGTTACTAGGTGCCAAGGTCTGACTGCAACTGCATCTAACACGAGCAGAAATCTAGCTGGGCAAGTAAGAGGCATGAGGTGGAGAGAGGGACAGATAGTAGTTTAGACATGGGGGAACATGCTAGTGCTGCCTGAGGAAGTGTGCAGGACTGAGGAAGTGTGCAGGACTATGGTGGGGACAGAATAGGGCTCCTAGGTGAATCATTGGGTGGCTGTGCTGGAGAGGGGAGAGGGGGGAAAAGGGGAGATTGAGAGAGGAGAGAAGAGGAAAAGGCAATGTAGGTGTATTGGCTAGTGAATGCTGAGGCCGTGGAAAAACTAAACTCATTTCTTTTGGACAACTCCTTCTATTCTACAGATGAATTTTTAATTAAAAATTTGTAACATGTGAGCTCAAAAAGAAAAATATGTGTTAAATATCTGCGTGTCACTTGTTACAAGAGAAAATTTTATTTCTATTAAATTTAAGGCAGTGTTTATTTAGTAATGTCTAAACTATACGGTAAGTGGATATGTTTACTACTTTCATTATTTACATTCCACCCAATTCTTTATAGTGTTGTA
This sequence comes from Schistocerca gregaria, assembly GCF_023897955.1. Lineage (NCBI taxonomy): Eukaryota > Metazoa > Arthropoda > Insecta > Orthoptera > Acrididae > Schistocerca > Schistocerca gregaria. Next base: position 225,993,320 of record NC_064921.1, read on the forward strand.
TCAGTGTTAAAAATATATGATAGTGGATTGTGACCTTTGTCATCAATACATTATTGCTCAAAGCAGTTCAGTTTGGCGACATTCAGAATGTGGTCTAGTTTGATTTAATTCATTTATCATGTTCCATAAATTCCACCATAAAGGAGAACTTCTGGGCTGTGGATCAAGTCAGCATGTACACTAACAAGAGACAATTAATTTTATATCAAAAAAGAAAATAAGTGCTATCATCATTTTTAAAAAAGGTGCCTGTTTATAATGAAAACTGCTACTTAACATGCAGCTAACAGGAACATTCAATTTTTGAACCCAGATAATTTGCAATTTTGTAAGTAAGCTGTGGCAACTAAAATTTTATTTTGAATTAGTACAGATTCTAAATGTCTTACTTTTAGAAAATATAATGCAACTGAATAGATAAAAACTCTATTCACCAAGTAATGGCAGAATAAAAAATATATGAAGTTTTGAGAAATGTTCAAGCTTTCATAGCCAGTGGCTTCTTCTTGTGGCAGAAGAACTGAAGGGGAGGGATGGGGGATGAAAGAAGAGGACTGGAAAGGTTTAGGAAATAGGTAGAGTTTTGTAAAGTTTCCCAGAACTCTGATCAGGGGAGACATACCAAATGGGATGAGAAGGAAAGACTGATTGTTGGAGACTGCACTGGATGAGATTTGAAAACCTGAGATCTTAAAGGTGGGAGATAGGGTAATAAGCAAGACAGAGATTACTGACAAAAAACTATTTGAGTAGATTTTAAAAATGTTACAATGATACTCCCTTGAAGTATGCTTTGTGAGTAACCAAATATTTGTATCTACCAAAAGGTTTGAAATTAACATATGGAAGAACTGAAAATATTCATCTCAGATTGTTTTGTAGATGCAAATTGGGGAGTTGTATAGTGTAAGTCTACATCAGGCCATGTAATTAGATTTTTTGAAAATTTAATATTTTGGAAATCTAAGAAACAGGTAAGCGTTACAAAATCTATTTTTGCTGAGTAATTATCACTGACAGAAGCTGTCACTGAGATTAAGTTGATTCTGGATGTTTTGATGAAAAGTCTGATGAGCCTTTAAAAGTATATGAAGACAACTCAGGGGCAGTCGATGTTGATAAATATGGTAACTTCACAAAAAGCTGAAAGTGTATTGAAGTACACTACCATTTTGTGAATGAATGTTACAGGAATGGAATTACTGATATTTGTAAAGTGGATTTAGAAAACAATGTAGCAGACAGTTTTACAAAATTTATGTGCAGGAGCAAATCTAATAGCCAGTTTGATATTCTGAGTATATTTGGTGCATGAATACAGATGTAAATTCTATTTAATTTTTGTTATTAAATAGTCTTAATAGTCTTCTCTATCAATGACCATGTCTGGCATGTTTATTATGAAATAGCTTTATACTAATTGTAACTTACTTCCATTTTGTTGTGGCCTGAATGACTGGATTTGACACATTACTCCCACAACTTCTTGCAGTATATCAGGCCATAGTACTTGTGTGATAGACCTGATCACAGAAGCAGATGGGCAGAGGCTCTGCACCATTTTAGTCAGAGTCTCTGCCTTCTTCCAGCTAAATGTGGAGCACAGGAAGTTCAAATAGCTGGATGGAGCTCCTGCTTCCTTCACATGTTTTTAATGCATTTAGATACAGAAATCATTAGAAATTAACCTATGTGAGCTTCAGAGGGAAGAGAATGGCAGGAAAGTGTGGTGTCTTGTCCACATGTTGCTAATAGGGTGCCTATGGGATGCAGTATTTTTGGAATGCTACACAACAATTCAATCAAATAAAATTAGTTGTTTTATTTTCAGAAAGCGAATTGACAATACTTAATTTGACTATAACAAATGTTGCTAGCAAGAGGTGACATGAAAACAATACAGTGTGATAGCAAATCACTAAACACGTTGCAGACTCGGAGTCTGCCAAGGCTAGCAGGAGCTGTGTACATATTCACTTGCTGCATGGGGCATGCCTGGTGCAGCACGGTTCAATTCCGTGCACCATTGGCTGCCCTTTCTTCATTGCCTTCTCTATTCTTGTGTGCTGCTTCTTTGTTCCGTCATTTTTTGATACACCTGAACAGAAAGAAAATTGTTTAAAATCTACTGTTATCTTTTAAATTCATGGGAATGCAGTTTCAAAATTCATAGAAGTGAATTATGTATAAAGCTGACTTTGTGTTTAGCAGAATATAAGTTGATATTGTTTTTCCAAACGATGAAGCAGTTGTTAAGGTAGAGCAACCATTATAATGTTGTTGTTATCTCCATGCTACTCTATCCTGTGCAAGCTCTTCATCTCCGAGTAACTACTGCAACCTAGATCCCTCTGAATCTGATTACTGTCTCTTTGTCTCCCTCTATGATTTTTGCCCCACATTCCTCCCTCTAGTACTAAAGTAGTGATCCCTTGATGCCTCAGAGCATGTCCTACCAACTGATCCCTTCTTTTGGTCATGTTGTACCACAAATTTCTCTTCTCCCCAATTCTGTTCAGTACCTTTTCATTAGTTATGTGGTCTATCATCTAATCTTCAGCATTCTTCTGTAGCACCACATTTCAAAAGCTTCTATTCTCTTCCTGTGTAAACTGTTCATTGTCTATGTTTCACTTCCATACATGGCTACACTCCATACAAATACTTTCAGAAAGGACTTCCTGACACTTAAATCTATCCTCAGCGGCAAATTTCTCTTCCTCATAAATACTTTTCTTGCCATTGCCAGTCTACATTTTGTATCCTCCATACTTTGGTCATCAGTGGTTGTTTTGCTTCCCAAATAACAAAACTCATATACTATTTTAAGTGTGTCATTTCCTAATCTAATTCCCTTGGCATCACCTGATTTAATTCAACTACATTCCACTATCCTCATTTTGCTATTGTTGATATTCATCTTATACCCTACTTTCAAGATATTGTCCATTCTGTTCAACTGCTCTTCCAAGTCCTTTGTTGTCTCTGACGAATTTGCAATGTTATCAGAAAACCTCAAAGTTTTTATTCCTTCTCCCTGGACTTCAATTCCTACTCCAATTTTTTCTTTTGTTTCCTTTACTGCTTGCTCAATATAGAGATTGAATAACATCAGGGATAGTCTACAAACGTGCATTACTCCCTTCTCCATCACTACTCCCCTTTTGTGCCCCTCGACTCTTACAACCTGTCATCTGGTTTCTGCACAAATAGTAAATACCCTTTCTCTCCCTGTATTGTACTGCTGCTATCTGTACAATTTGAAAGAGAATATTCCAGTCAACACTGTCACAAGCTTTCTGTAAGTCTACAAATGCTATAAATGTACGTTTGCCTTTCATTAACCTATCTTCTATGAGAATTTGTGTCTGCCCTGGTAGCTGAGTGGCGAGCACAATGGAATGTCATACCTAATGGCCCGGGTTCTATTCCTGGTTGGGTTGGAGATTTTCTCCGCTCAGGGACTGGGTGTTGTGTTGCCCTTATCATCATCATTTCATCTCCATCAACAAGCAAGTTGCCAAAGTGGCGTCAACTCGAAAGACTTGCACCAGGTGAAAAGTCTACCCGACGGAAGGCCCTAGCCACACAGCAGGTTCAGTATTACCTTGCGTGTTCCTACATTTCTCTGGAATCCAAACTGATCTTTCCCGAGGTTTACTCCTATGAGTGTTTCCGTTCTTCTGTAAAGGATTCATGTTAGTATTTTGCAGCTGTGACTTATTAAACTGACAGTTCAGTAATTTTCACTCCTGTCAGCACCTGCTTTCTTTGGAATTGGGATTATTATATTCTTCTTGAAGTCTGAGGGTATTTTGCCTGTCTCATATATCTTGCTCACCTGATGGAAGAGTTTTATCATGTCAGGCTCTCCCAGTGCTATCAGTAGCTCTAATAGAATATTGTCTACTCTCAGGGCCTTGTTTCAGCTTAGGTCTTTCAGTGTTTTGTAAAAATTCTTCATTCAATATCATATCTCCCTTCTTCCTCTACATCCCCTTCCATTTCTATAATACTGCCCGCAAGTGCACCTCCCTTGTATAGACCCTTTATGTACTCCTTCCAACTTTCTGCTTTCCCTTCTTTGCTTAGGACTAGTTTTCCATCTGAGCTCTTGATATTCATATAGGTGGTTCTCTTTTCTCCAAAAGTCTCTTTAATTTCCCTGTAGGCAATATCTATCTTACCCCTATTAATATATACTTCTACATCCTTACATTTGTCCTTTAGCCAATCTTACTTAGCCATTTTGCACTTCCTATCAATTTCATTTTTTAGACATTTGTATTCCGTTCCACCCACTTTATTTATTGCATTTTCATATTTTCATCAATTAAATTCCATATCTCTTGTGTTACCCAATGGTTTTGTATTAGCCCTCGGATTTTTACTGACTTGATCCTCTGCTGCCTTCACTATTTCATCTCACAAAGCTACCTATTCTTCTTCTATCGTATTCCCTTTTGCTGTTCTTGGCAATCATTCCCTAATACTTCTCTGAAATGCTCTACAAACTCTGGTTCTTTCAGTTTATCTATGTCCCATCTCCTGAAATTTTTGTTTCTTTTCAATTTCTTCAGTTTTAATGTACAATTCATAACCAATAACTTGTGGTCAGACTCAACATCTGCCCCTGGAAATGCCTTACAATTTAAAATCTCTGTCTAACCATTATATAATCATTCTGAAACCTTCTGGTGTCTCCAGGGCTCTTCCACATGTACAATCTTCTCTCATGATTCTTAAACCAAGTGTTAGCTATGATTAAATTATGCACTGTGCCAAATTGTACCAGGCAGCTTCCTCTTTCATTCCTTTCCCCCAGACCATATTCACCTACTAGTTTTCCTTCTCTTCCTTTTCCTACTAATGAATTCCAGTCCCCCCCCCCCCCCCTCCCCCCATGACTATTAAATTTCTGGCTCCCTTAACTATCTGAATAATTTCTTTTACCTCATCATGCATTTCCTAATCTCCTACTCATCTGTAGAGCTAGTTGGCAAATAAACTTGTACTACTGTGGTGGGCATGGGCTTCTAGTCTATCTTGGCTACAATAATGCATTCACTATGCTGTTCATAGTAGTTTATTCATGCTCTTATTTCTTTACTCATCATTAAACCTACTCCTGAAATTACCCGTATTTGATTTTGTGTTTATAAACCTGTATTCAACTGACCAGATGTCCCATTCCTCCTGCCACCAAAATTAACCTGTCCATTTCTCTTTTTAAATTTTCTACCTACCTGCCTGATTAAGGATCTGACATTCCACCCTCCGATTCATAGAATGTCAGTTTTGTTTTTCCTGATGACGACATCCTCCTGAGTAGTCTCCACCCAGAGACCCAAATGGGGGACTATTTTACCTCCAGAATATGTTATTCAAGGATGACACCATCTTGGAAGTATACAGTAGAGCTGCATGTCCTCGGGAAGAATTATGGCTGTAGTTTTCCCTCACTATCAGCCGTTGACAGTAGCAGCACAGTAAGGCCATTTAGGTTGATGTTACAAGGCCAGATCAGTCAGTCATCCAGAGTGTTGCCTCTGTAACAACTTCAGATACCTTATGTTTGTCTGGCCTCTCGACAGAACCCCTCTGTTGTGGTTGCACCTATGGTACAACTGCCTGCATTGCTGAGGTGTGCAGGCCTCCCCACAAATGACAACCTCTGGTTTTATTTTTATTTCTTCATTAGATACATTAGAAGAATAACTGTTTTTATAAGACCTTTACTGCATTAGTAAACTGATGATTAATTCTATGAGAGAAATTAATTTTTCATTATTTCAGTCAATATGTCCTGGATTAGTGAAAACTGAAATAATGGATAACCTGAAGATACTTGACAAGAAAAATATTTATTCCAAACTTTCCTATCTTCAACCAGAACATATTGCAGATGCTGTTGTGTATGTACTCTCACAGCCTGCTATTTTAGAGGTAAGGTATCTTTTATGATCCAGCATCTCTTATTTAAGAAAATGGTCATTTGGAAGATCATAAGTGATAATGGTATTCTGTACACATTCTGTAATCAGTTTGCTCAGCCAGAATAATGTCAATGAGTGTATAATTCAGACATTTCTAGAAAGGACTAATGTATTGTACTATTTAGTATACTGCTATTGCCTGCCCTTTTTTGTTTCAGAAACTGTTTTAATAGTTATTTTTTTCAATTTTGAACATGTTTACTGTGCAGTCACTGATTAGTTACCTATTTTGTTCTATATTTTATGTTCTTATTTTTTAGGTTCCTATGTTAGTAATACAGCATGTTGGACAGGGAAGAATAATTGAGTCACAGTAAAGAAATAAAACAAAAGAAAAACTTGGGATCATTAATAGAACTGATAAATAACAAGAAGCCACAAAACTGGAAATATACAACTGAATGTAAAAATTTAATATCAAATTTTGCTCATAATGTCTCTCCACTTTAGTTGAATTCATTGATAATGTGAAGATACAATTTTACAAATAGTGTTTCACACTGTGTGTACTGTTGTTCTCTTTTAGGGTTCCATACCTCAGTCAACAAAAATGGAACACTTATAGGATCACTTTCTTCTCCTTCTGTCTGTTTGTCTGTCAGTCCAGTTGTTAAGATTCCATTTTGAATGAATAAAGGAATGAAGTTGGATTTTGTATTACGTTCTAAGCTAT